>NC_065588.1:128117750-128859625 GCF_024542745.1 Macaca thibetana thibetana
TTGGGAGGCCAAGGCAGGTGAATCACAAGGTCAGGAGATTGAGACCATCCTGTCCCACATGTTAAAACTCCATCCCTACTAAAATACAAAAAATTAGCCAGGCATGGTGTTGCATGCCTGTAGTCCCAGCTACTCCGGATGCTGAGGCAGGGGAATCGCTTGAACCCGGGAGATGGAGGTTGCAGTGAGCTGAGATCACGCCACTGTGCTCCAGCCTGGTGACAGAGCAAGACTTTGTCTCAAAAAAAAAAAAAAAGATATTCGGCAGCAATAAGGGGATGAAATACACAACAACAAAAATGATCATGAGGACGCTTGTAGCCACACAGAAAATGCTTCTGATGTAATAAGCAAGAGAAGCACAATATAAAATACATCCACTTCTGTGGTTACAGCCATGAAAATATGCATGTGGCAAGAAGGGAAGGGAATTTAAGAAAGTAAGGGACCTGTTACAGTGGCGTACGGGTTATCGTGTTTTGATATCATTTGTGCAGTGGATAAAGGGGTTCATCAAAAGACATTCGTGAGAATACTTTAACCATTTATATTACATGACTGTATCTGTATGTTGTAATAAAATTTCCAGTGAAATTCAGTCACAACTATAATTTATCACTAACCCAGTTTTTCCCAATCTACTGTAGTTCCACATCACAGCAACCAGAATTATTTCCTTATAAACACAAAATATGTTACAGCTTAGGCCTTTGTCCTATTTATTTATTTTATTTTACTTATTTGTTTTTTTGAGACAGAGTCTCACTCTGTCACCCAGGCTGGAGTGCAGTGGCACAATCTCGGCTCACTGCAACCTCTGCCTCCTGGGTTCACGCCATTCCCCTGCCTCAGCCTCCCGAGTAGCTGGGACTACAGGCGCCTGTCACTGCGCCCGGCTAATTTTTTTGCATTTTTAGTAGAGACGGGGTTTCATCATGTTAGCCAAGATGGTCTCGATCTGTCCTATTTATTTTTATACGTACATTTCTCTCACCTCTCCTGTTTGCAGGCATTGGTTTTTGAATCTGTAGAACATGGAAACGAGTGTTTAAATCACTAGAATGCTCTCCCTGGATATATGTGTGTGTATGTGCAGATTACAGCTACCAAGCCATTTCAACAAAAGTGTAATGGTTGTAGCAGATGATGATAAATGTCTTTAATTGCTTCTGAAACAAAAATACTTGTAATTAAATTGGCAATTGTCATAAATAAAAATCAAACTCAAAAATATTTTTAGCCTAAAACAACTTCTGGGACAGGTTACCCTTGACTTTACTAAGTATTCTAGCATCTACTTTACTCACTGATGTTGAGACATTTGACCCAGCTGTGTAGTTGTAAAATTCTCGGAGTCCAGGAGGACTTGAGACAAAACCATGTTTGGCCACCGCACACCCTGGGTGAGGGAGCCAGCGTGGCTGAGGGCACATCAGCACCAGGAGGCTCATGGCACCCCCAGGTCTGTTGGAGCCATGGCTAGCTCAGGCTGACTCTGCAGGGTGGCATGAGGACACTCCCTTATACAAGGCCTGGCGTAACATGGCAGGAATTTTACTGTCACCTTAAAGTTAACTAAAAACAGCCACAGAGCAGCTTATGTGCCTGAAGGACAGTCACTTCTCTGTCTTTACTTTGCTTTTTATAAAACTGATGTATACATATTATTTTTAAAGTTCAAATGCTACAGAAAGGTATAAAAGAGAAAAGGTCCTTTCTTTCTTGTGTATTTTTTTAAATTCCTGTGGAAATGGCACTTTTTAAAATTCCTCTCAATTCTCTCCCTTCTGTAGTTTGAGTTTTTAACATAAAGGTTACCATTTTACCTTTTTTAACTGTGCCGTTTATGCTGGCATTAAGTGTATTCGCACTGTGCAACCATTACCACCCATCCATTCCCAGAATGTCCATCTTCTAAAACCAAAACTCTTTAGCCATTAAATAGTAACTCCCTGCTCTCCCCTCCCCCAGCCCTGACACCCACCTGCTTTCAGCCTCTGAACGGGACTCCTGGGGACTGCCTGTGAGTGGGATTCTGCGGTGTCTGTGCTTCTGTGCTTCTGTGCCTGGCTGACTTCGCCTAGCGTGGTGTCCTCCGGTCCAGCCATGTGGCAGCCGCGTTGGACCCCCTTCCTTTTTGCGGTTGAATGATGCTCCCTCGTGTGTATCCCCTCCCTTTGTTTCCTGTGAATCCTTGAGGGGAAAAACTCAATTCGATTCATGTATGTAGAGATGTAAAACCTCACAGTTATGGGATCATACCCTACGTATTTTCCTGACATCTTCTTTGACTTACAGTAGAGATCCTTCTGTTATCAATGCTTACAGTAGTGTTTGGTGTGTTACAGGCACTTAGTAGATATTTATTGACCGAATGACTGTAAGTAGTTTACCTGTAAATCACCCCCTCTGTGTGTGCCCCTCCCCTGCTGTGGGAAATGTGAGCCACGTCTCAGGTCTGTCTTTGTGAACAATGCCATCACCCATCTGTGTCCTGTATCTTGTGTACTCCAGTGAGTGCACTCATGGGGGAAATCCTCACCATGGAGTTCTTTTTTTAATTTGAGATACTGCTCAGTTGACCTCTGAAGGGATTGTAGCAGTTTTATTGGCGACCATGGAGTATGAGAACTGTTTCTTCATGCCCCTGTCGGCATTGGGTACCATCAGCCTTTCAGTGGGAAAGCAGCATCCGCTTTAACTGACATATTTAATGATAAGTAATACTGAGTCACTTTGCTGATGTCTTTTTTTTTTTTTTGAGACGGAGTCTCGTTCTGCCTCCAGGTTGGAGTGCAGTGGTGCGATCTCGGCTCAGTTGGCTCACTGCAACCTCTGCCTCCCGGATTCAAGTGATTCTCCTGCCTCAGCCTCTCAAGTAGCTGGGGCTATAGGCGGGTGCCACCACGCCCGGCTAATTTTTGTATTTTTAGTAGAGACAGGGTTTTACCATGTTGGCCAGGATGGTCTCGATCTCTTGACCTCGTGATCCGCCCGCCTCAGCTTCTCAAAGTGCTGGGATCACAGGCCTGAGCCACTGGCCCGGCCACTTTGCTGATGTTTCTTGGCCTTGTCTGCTGCCTTTTGAACTGACTTTCCCTTAGCCTGGGCCTGTGTTTCTTCCGGCCCCAGGAAGGGCCCTTTCTTTGTCTGTGCTGCTTCATGTTAGCTGTTTGTCATCAGTGTCACAAACTTTTCTTCCTCTGGTACGTTTTTGACCTGCCACACTTGGAATTAATTTCAGTTTGAGGAGCCTGTCGCTAGATGCAACACATTCACTAAGTCATACATGTTTTCCCCAGTGACTCACAGAGCCTTCCTTACGACGTGCTGAACTCCCATTTGTACTCGATCTTTCTGCGTATGTGTTCCTGTTCAGTCCCATTGATCATTAGGAGAGGTGATTTTACGTATTGAGATACAGTTGTAAATGATGTCCTAAAGTGTGCCTATTGGCATGGAAAGATATTGGCAGTACTCTTAAATTTTTCAAGTGGAGTATAAAATTTATAAAAGCATATGCAAAAATAGTGCATATAAACCTGCATATGAGACTGGAGAGTTCCCTTGACCCCTTCCCAGGACTCGCAAAGGGGGTGGCTCGTTTACTCGGCCGCCACTCAATCTCTTACAGGAGGGACCACATGAACAGACAGGTGCGGGAACCAGAGCAAAGGAACGCTCCTCTCTAGCGGGAGCAGGCTCTGCGCTGGCCTCACGGCATCCTCCAAGCACATTACAATGCTCTTTTAGCTTTGCCGTCCAGGAGGGGGTGTCTGTGACCCCTGGAGCCCCAGAAAGCGTGTGTTACAGTCAGCGTTGAGTGTTAATCAGCTCTGGAGGGCCAGGGTGACAGCCTTTACACCCTGCCCTCTTGGTACCTGAGTTCTTGTCCAGCGTCCAGCAAGAATCAGGTCACACGAACAAATTGAAGGATGATGAATGTGGAGGACTTTATTGAGCTGTGGAAGTGGTCTCAGCAGAAAGGGAAGCTGACAAGGGGTTACAGCAGGAAGATAATTTTCCCCTGGAGTCTGGCCATCCTCAGCCAAACTCCTCTCCAACATCCAGCTGCTTCGTATCCTCTCTTCGCTCAGACGCGTCTCTCTTCTGTGTGTGTCCCCTAAGTCTGGAGTCTGGGGTTCTTATGGGCACAGGATAGGGGGCAGAACAGGCCAAAAGGCAACATTCAGGCAGGAAAACAGGGATAGTTCTCACTTTGGGCCGTGGGTCCAGGCTTGAGTGTGAAGCACTCGCCAGTATTTCCCTGCCTCCTGTCCGTGTCACATATATTCTCTCTCCATTCCTAGTGTGTGTTCTTAATCCAGGATGAAGAGAAGGCAGAAGTCTTCACTGAGCCCCTTTTGCCATGCAGTCATTTATATAGTCATGCAGTCATTTACATAGTCATGCAGTCATTTACATAGTCGTGCAGTCATTTACATAGTCGTGCAGTCATTTACATAGTCGTGCAGTCATTTACATAGTCGTGCAGTCATTTACATAGTCGTGCAGTCATTTACATAGTCGTGCAGTCATTTACATAGTCGTGCAGTCATTTACACAGTAGCAACAGACTGCGGGATGGTTTCTTGGATTCCACACATTTTTTTCTTTTTCTTTTTTGAGAGAGTCTCACTCTGTCACCCAAGCTGGAATGCAGTGGTACCATCACAGCTCACTGCAGCCTTGACCTGCCGGCCTGAAGCAGTCCTCCTACCTCAGCCTTCAGAGTAGCTGGGACTTATATGCACTTGCCACCACGCCCAGCTAAACGTTTTTTGTATTTTTGGTAGAGATGGGATTTTGCTATATTGCCCAGACTGGTCTTGAACTCCTGGCCTCAAGCAGTTCTCCCGCCTTGGCCTCTCAAGATGCTAGGATGACAGGCATGAGCCCCTGCACCCAGCCCATAGATGTTTTCAAGTTACAGATCCTGCCAAGTTTACGATTCCAGTAAGAGTTTGACAAGGAAATAGGAACTGAAACCCGCCTGTGTTTGCTGAATCTGCTGTGTGCTAGGTGCTGAGGCACTTTGGGATATGCATTAGAAGCTTGCTTGTTCACCAGTGACCGTGACGGCATTTGAGCTGTTGCTGTTCACACATGGGCATTTCCATCAGGACAGCACAGCCAGGAGGAGAGTGGCAGCTCCCGGATCTAGGGCTCAGGCAAGGCCTTGAGGCGCTTACAGAATAGTGAGGACCCACGAGGACCAAAGACCCACAAGTGGTAAAGGACAGGTGGCCCCACTCGAGAACACACGTTCTCAGGCAGGACGGGTATGACAATGGGAGGCCAGTTGTAGAGAGCCTGGGACGCCAGGATAAGTGAGCATGAGCACGAGAGCACGAGAGCTGCATTTCCGCTGAAAGAGTGTAGCTGTGGGGCAGGGGGCGCTGGAGCAGAGTGGAGGCAGGGGTGGGAGGACGCACCTGGCCAGGAGACAGTAGGGCAGTGGGGCTGGGTGAAGGGATGGAGAGGACGCTTTAGTGTTTGCCATCCGTCCGTGGGATTGGCCGATTTCATAGTTAATGTAATGCCCTTCACAAATAAGATTTCTTTTATTTTCCAATACAATCAGATACACAGTCGGTCTGCTTTTGAGCAATTTGTTTTGCCACAGTAGGAAATAATAGTTGCTAGTTCATGTGCTAATTTGTTGCCAAATACTTCATTGTGATAAAGGGGGGCTAATCAATGTTATTTTCCAATGTTACAAAAGTGGCAGGCAGTAAGCTTTTAATGCTCTCATAAATGACCATTTTTCAGAAGTTCTTTGCTTTGTCCTCAACTCTACCTGAACCAACGTACGTCTACCCCCCGACACTCAAACATGACTTCGATTTTGATCATTTTTGCTGGAATATTAAAATTGCATCTCAAAGGCAGCTGTGGTTTCTGGAAAGCTGTGTTTGGCATCAGTCCTTGTGCACTTTTAGCACTTGAAGCTGAAAAAAGCGGTCATGTCAACATCACAGACCATCTTAATTCCGCCTGGCAGAGCTCGCAGCAGCTCTGGTCTTCACCTTCGTGGTGAAGGATGATCGTGTTGTTGGAGTAAATAGAACTGGGCTTCATTACAAGTGACATTTGAAAGTGTTGATTCAGATTGTCCCCTCACTTCAAAATGAAGCCCTTGTCTTTAACCACAGTGGTGAGATAAGTTTTGTTTTTGGTTTTTTGGGTTTTTTTTGAGATGGAGTCTCGCTCTGTCGCCCAGGCTGGAGTGCAGTGGCCGGATCTCAGCTCACTGCAAGCTCTGCCTCCCGGGTTTACGCCATTCTCCTGCCTCAGCCTCCCGAGTAGCTGGGACTATAGGCACCCGCCACCTCACCCGGCTAGTTTTTTGTATTTTTAAGTAGAGACAGGGTTTCACCATGTTAGCCAGGATGGTCTCGATCTCCTGACCTCGTGATCCGCCCGTCTCGGCCTCCCAAAGTGCTGGGATTACAGGCTTGAGCCACCGCGCCCGGCCAAGTATTATTAATGACAGGCATTAGTTAGGATAAAGGCAAAAAAAAAAAAAGTTTAGAGGTTCAAATCGTTGGCAGTAAAAACAGGAGTAGAAACTCAGCTGGAGAGTTGACTCCTCGCACCCCTGTTTGTCTTGACTATGCCTCAGATGGCGTCTCGCGCCCCTTTGGTTTTGTCTTTCACAGACGTTTGCCAGGGACCGGGTTTTTCCATCTCCCCTCTGTTTTAACGCCATGTGTTATCAGTCACATGCCAAAATAGTGCAGTGATTTTGTGAGAGAGAGTAAATGAGGAGAGTTCTTCACCAGAAAAAGACAACAAAGACGTGTTTCTCTTCCTTCTCGCCACAGAACAGACTCCTCACTCGAGGGTGGAGTCTGCGTCTCGGTTTCCTCTTCAGCCTTCTCTTTGTTTTCCTGGGGAGATCCCGGGCCTTGTTAAAAGGACCTGCAGCAGCTCTGACTTCCCCAAACACTCACAGGTGCCTGTGCTGAGGTTCCCAGTGGCGTCTTTCATCCCCGGGGCTGGCTGGCTTTCTCCTGGTTTAGAGTCCATGGATATTGGAATTTTTTTTAGTGCCTCAGCTGATTTCTCTGGTCCCACCCAGGGCTCACCTCAGAGGATGTGCTCAGCTCACAAACCTTTGTTCTTTGCTGTTTGCAGAATGGAAGCCCTTGCAGTGTGTATGGGAGAGGCCATAGCTAGGATGTTGAGCCTCTGAAGTTGTAAAGCTTACTGGCTTTTATTTATTGTCTTTTTAATTTAAAGGATCATTTAGCATTGCTCATGGGCAAATCCTGACTAATGCCAGAGTGGAGTGGGTGTTCTTGGATATAGAGCTTGGCTTCTCATTGGACGTTTGTGTGTTAGAATTATGTAAGCAATAAAATATTTTAGCTGAGTGCGGTGGTTCACGCCTGTAATCTCAGCACTTTGGGAGGCAGAGGCGTGCAGATCACTTGAGGTCAGGAGTTTGAGACCAGCCTGGCCAAAATAGCAAAACCCTTTCTCTACTAAAAATACAGACAAAAAAGAAATTAGCTGGGCATGATGGCACATGCCTGTAATCCCACCTACTCAGGAGGCTGGGGCACAAGAATCACTTGAGGCCGGGAGGCGGAGGTTGTGGTGAGCTGAGATCACGCCACTGCACTCTACCCCAGCGACAGAGCAAGACTCAGCCTCAAAACAAACCAAAAAACATAAAATATTTAAAAGTTAGACCTGAAAAATATTGTTACACTTACAGAATTTCAAATGAGAAAGACCTTTTTGATAAGAACTCTCCCACAGTAAAATGGATTTTTTTTACCAAAGTGTCCCTGGAGATAATTTAGGCAGAGCCGTAAAGATGAACTTGGTAGCAGTGAACTTGGTAGCGGCCAAATGGGAGGGCCATCAGCTCCCGACGAGGAATTCGTCCCTGCCCTCCTGCCTGCAGCACACCCACAACCAGGGAGGGGCATCAGAGAGCATGGTGTAAACGGAAACAGCAAGGAGGCTGAACAGAGGACTGGGAAATCACAGTGCCATCATAAAGCAGCCAGCTCGAGTGGAATCTCATCTTAAATTGGGGCCTGCCCCACCAGGGCTCCGCTGAATTGCTTTTGATCTCAAAGCCAAAGTAAGAAGCATAACTGTAGAAGAATCATTTCTACAGTGTTTTCCCTCAGCCAGTTGGCCTTGCCAGGGCAGACCTAGGGAGCGGAAAGAAGGAAGGGAAGCCCCCTTAGCACTTTGCCTTTCACAGACGCTGTCCTGCGCACACTGTGCCGTCTTGCACACACTGTGCCATCCTGCACACTGTGCCACGGGCTGGGCTGGAGCTCTCTCCCTGGGGAGCAGCTGGGGGCAGCCTGGGAGACTGGGTCCTACCCCAGCACCTGACCTGAATTTCTTCGAGGCACTAAATGATGAATTGCAGATTTTTTCACTGTGTCTAAAGGTGTGAAATGTTTAATGGCTGTAGTTTAAAATTCACTTAAAGTGAATTGAGGAGAGAGTGAGCTTTCCGGGGAAGAGGGCCAGGCTGCAGGCCCACACTGTTGAAGGGTGTTGTCTCCTGACCTGGTTCCGATGCGCTGTGGTGGAAATGTGTCAGGATGCATTGAAGATTCGTGTGCTCTTCTGCATGTATGTGACACTCAGATGGAGAGGTTTTAAAACATCAAAGGGGAACCTAGACCTTTAAAAATTATTGTCAGAGTAGTGTAGAGATTCATTTAAAAACCTAATATTGGAGGTTTGAGGAATCTCTCCGTTGGTAGTTAAAACTATTAAAAAGAAACGTATTTTTTTCCAGCACAGCATCTCTATTACTGTGCTCCTCTTATTGGCTCCTGCTGTCCACAGCCTGGGGGCTGGGAAGGGAGTGCTGCCTGTGGAAAGGCTCGGGAACCAGTGGGGGTTCCCTTTCTCCCTTTGCATCCTGGGAGGTGAAAAGGAGGTCACTCTGGATAGCTACAGGAGGAGACGGGTCTTTGTAAGGGATGGTTGCTATGTTTGTTGGTGTGAGGGGCCCAAAGTTGAAACTTTATACATACACTTCAGTGTTCTGTTTTCCCTGTTAACACCCAGATTTCCCTTTTATTCTTAGGAACCCAGCACTACGCCCTGCCCTCTACTGACTGGAGGCAGACCTCTGCCTACGTTAGAAGTTAAACCACCCGATAGGCCTTCGAGCAAAAGCAAAGATCCACCGAGAGAAGAAGAGAAAGAAAAGAAAAAGAAAAAGCACAAAAAAAGATCTCGAACAAGATCGCGTTCTCCTAAGTACCATTCATCATCCAAGTCCAGGTCTAGATCACACTCAAAAGCAAAGCATTCTCTTCCCAGTGCCTATCGGACAGTGCGGCGGTCGAGGTGGGTGTGCAGGGGGCAGCACCTCTGGTGCCTTCGTGACCCCTGTGTCCTTCACAGGATACCCAGTAGAGCTAGGTAGAAAGTTTAAAATCAGTGCCACTCTCATTGAGCAGACGTGTGTATGCGTGTGCTCGTGTGCCCTGCAAGTCCAAATAAGATCTTTTTTGGTTTTTTGTATGTTTTGTAGTTAACTTTTGTTTGTTTTTTGAGACAGAGTTTTGTTCTTGTTGCCCAGGCTGGAGTGCAGTGGTGCGATCTTGGCTCACTGCAACCTCCGCCTCCCGGGTTCAAGTGATTCTCTTGCCTCAGCCTCCTGAGTAGCTGGGATTACAGGCGCCCACCACTATGCCAGGCTAATTTTTGTATTTTTAGTAGAGATGGGGTTTCACCATGTTGGCCAGGCTGGTCTTAAACTCCTGACCTCAGGTTACCCACCCACCTTGGCCTCCCAGAGTGCTGGGATTACAGGCCTGAGCCACCGCGCAGGCCTATACTTAACTACTGCCAGGTTTTTAAAAATTGGTTTGTTTAAAATGGGTCCTGGAAGTAAGCCTACCAGGACCTTGATTCACAGGGTGGTGTGCTGATTGTGTGAAAGATTCACAGGGTGGTGTGCTGGGGGGTCTTTTGTTTTATTTGTGTAAGTGAAGTTTCCCATGCTAATTTCTCTCAAATGTGTAAAGTTGCAAGACAGGAGAACTCTTTAGCACTGGTTTTGGGTTTGGATTCCCTGCTCTGCACATACACTCACCGGTGCCACACTGCACATACTTCATGTGGCACCGGTGAGCATGTGTGCAGAGTGGGTGTGAAGAGGGCGGCGCGGGTGAGCGTGTGTGAAGAGGGCAGTGTGGGTGTGTGTGAAGAGGGCAGCACGGGTGAGCATGTGTGAAGAGGGCCTGCGGGTGTGTGTGAAGAGGACAGCACGGGTGAGCATGTGTGAAGAGGGGGCACGGGTGTGTGTGTGTGAAGAGGGTGGCGCGGGTGTGTGTGAAGAGGGCCGACGGGTGTGTGTGAAGAGGGCAGTGCCGGTGTGTGTGAAGAGGGCCTGCGGGTGTGTGTGAAGAGGACGGCACGGGTGAGCGTGTGTGAAGAGGGGGTACGGGTGTGTGTGTGTGAAGAGGGTGGCGCGGGTGTGTGTGAAGAGGGCAGTGCGGGTGTGTGTGAAGAGGGCGGCACGGGTGTGTGTGTGAAGAGGGCGGCGCGGGCGTGTGTGAAGAGGGCCAACGGGTGTGTGTGAAGAGGGCAGTGCGAGTGTGTGTGTGTGAAGAGGGCAGTGCGGGTGTGTGTGTGTGAAGACGGCGGTGCGGGTGTGTGTGAAGAGGACGGTGCAGGTGGGTGTGAAGAGGGTGGCACAGGTGTGTGTGAAGAGGGCGGCGCCGGTGCACACTGTTTCCTCTCCACGCTCCTTCCGGAAGTCACTATTAAACCAAAGGCCTTCCTGGTGAGGAGCCAGTTTTTCAGAAAGCAGGTTAACATTTCTGGGAGCAGAAATTAAAAATGTAAAAACATTTAAGAGTCACAGAGTTTACATCTTGGTGAAAACCATTTTTTAAAAACAAAACAGTGGCCGGCCTGTGGGAGGCTGGCACAGCTTGCTGTGTTTTCAGGGCCCCGTTACACCTAGGGTTGTTGCTGAGCACTGACTGGCTCTCTCGGTTTCTGTAGTGCGGCACTGACTGTGCTTGTCTAGTTTTTCTTCTGGAATTGCTGTTAGCTCTTACGTTTCCATGGGAAAAATACAGATGCCTTGGGCGCTCTGTGGGCTTTTTAAGTATAATTTTACACATTTGCCTCTCTGAATATATCCTAAAAACAATATGCTTTATTTATTTGTTTGTTTGTTTATTTAGAGACGGAGTTTTTGCTTTTGTTTCCCAGGCTGGTCTGCAATGGCGTGATCTCGGCTCACTGCAACCTCTGCCTCCCAGGGTTCTAGTGATTCTCCTGCCTCAGCCTCCCAAGTAGCTGGGATTACAGGCATGCGCCACCACGCCCAGTTAATTTTTTTTTTTTTTTTTTTTTTTAATTTTTTATTTTTGAGACGGAGTCTCGCTCTGTCGCCCAGGCTGGAGTGCACTGGCCGGATCTCAGCTCACTGCAAGCTCCGCCTCCCGGGTTTACGCCATTCTCCTGCCTCAGCCTCCCGAGTAGCTGGGACTACAGGCGCCCGCCACCTCGCCCGGCTAAGTTTTTGTATTTTTTTTAGTAGAGACGGGGTTTCACCGTGTCAGCCAGGATGGTCTCGATCTCCTGACCTCGTGATCCGCCCATCTCGGCCTCCCAAAGTGCTGGGATCACAGGCTTGAGCCACCGCGCCCGGCCGCTAATTTTGTTTTTTTAGTAGAGATGGGGTTTCACCATATTGGCCAGGCTGGTCTCTCTCTCTCCTGACCTCAGGTGATCCACCCATCTCGGCCTCCCACAGTGCTGGGGTTACAGGCACGAGCCACCACGCCCAGCCTGCTTTCTTTATTTTTACCGCAGCCAACACTTAAAGTTTGACAGGCATTTACACTGACTTCTCTGCAGTGAAATTGGATTTGACTCTATGATAAATCAGTTTGATCTTTCACTCTGCATTTTTGCGAGTGTTTTAAATGTTTCATCACTTCATACCCTTATACACACAAAAAAGAAACCTTGCTATTTTCTAATCAAATGGACAGTTTTGCTAACATATCTTCAATTTCTGAAGGCTCCCAGGAGCTTATATATCAAAGCTTTTTAAAAATTTCTCATTTGAGGCCAGGCACAATGGCTCACACCTGTAATTCCAGTGCTTTAGGAAGCCAAGATGAGAGGATTACTTTGAGGCCTGGAATTCGAGACAAGCTTTGGCAACACAGTGAAGACCTATCTCTACAAAATTTTCTTTTTTTTTTTTTTTTGAGACGGAGTCTCCCTCTGTTGCCCAGGCTGGAGTGCAGTGGCCGGATCTCAGCTCACTGCAAGCTCCGCCTCCCAGGTTTACGCCATTCTCCTACCTCAGCCTCCCGAGTATACAAAATATTTTTTAAAATTAGGCAGGCGTGGCAGTGCGTGCTTCAAACTCCTGAGCTCAAGCGTAGAGTCTGATGTGGGGGGATTGCTTGAGCTGAGCTCAGGAGTTTGAGGCTGCAGTGAGCTATGATCACACCACTGCACTCCAGCCCGGATGACAGAGCGGGACCCTGCCTCTACATGCAATTAAGTGAAGATTAAAATAAAAAATTTCCCACTTGAAAATGTTTCTTATGACATTACATAGCTGAAGACAGGCATAAACAAGCCCTCCTAGTGACCAGATGCAGTAAAATTCTTCCCAGTTTTCCTTTTCTACAGGCTCCAAAGAAAGCATAATTCCTTCCTAAATCCCAAGCCTTGGGGCCGATCCTTGTAACAGCTGTTCGTGGTTCTTTAGTGTAAGAAATTAGCTCAGCTTTCACGTGGGGAGTTTTTGCAAACACAGTGGATGCGGCATCTGATATTTCCAGGTCTCCTACCATTCACTTCTAAGGACAGATGATGCCGTGGCCGCCAGCTTTTCCCACATTGGTGTATTCAGAGCTGAAAGGCTTCACCTCACACTTGGAATTTCAGGTTTCTAGGCTGTGCCTCCTTTTTGTTCACTAGACTATAGGAGAAAAGGTCATTTTACATCTTACTTGAGTGATTTGTTTTAGAATAGATTTAGAGTTACATATTTTTGAATAATGTACTTTAGAATAGCTTTAGTAGCATATTACTTTATATAAAAATATATCTTTATATTATTTTTATGGATTCATTGCTGACAAGTCCAAGAAGCCAAACCCTACTCATTTGTTTGTAACTTTCAGTTAAAAGAAAAAATTAAGGTAAAAATTACCTGAGTATGGTTTCTACTGTGATGGTAGGCTACCAATTTTAATTTGACCTACATTTAAAATGTTTTACAGTGTCAACAGAGCAAAGTGTTTTCAGAACACTCAAATTTTTAATTAATCTCCATGGCTGAGGAGGTAGTATCTACATACTTTTAGTTAATTTTAGTTAAATAACTGATTAGAAAGCATTCGATTTTGCAACTGAGACAAAATATGAAGGCAAAGTGCACGTTTATTATAAAATGAAAATAAGAGTATTATAAAACAAAACCTTCCAGGTGTTGGATTGTTGAGCAAGTTCTACCGTAGGTGCTGGCCCCTGGCAGTTGTTTCCTCCACAGGGCCAAGGGCATGGCTGGGTGCAGAGACCAGCAGTGCGGGCCAAGGGCAGGCTGGGTGCAGAGACCAGCAGTGCGGGCCAAGGGCAGGCTGGGTGCAGAGACCAGCAGTGCGGGCCAAGGGCAGGCTGGGTGCAGAGACCAGCAGTGCGGGCCAACGGCAGGCTGGGTGCAGAGACCAGCAGTGCGGGCCAAGGGCAGGCTGGGTGCAGAGACCAGCAGTGTCGTGGGTTCTGGAGTCCGAGGACATGAGTTAAACAAGCTAGTCAAGCCCCAGATGCTTGGGAGGCAGAGGCAGGAGGATCCTTTGAGCCCAGGAGTTCGAATCTAGCCTGATGGACATGTTCTCTATGACAAAAGAAGAAGAAGAAGAAGCTGATGGTTTCTCACCATAACCTTTTCTTGTGGAATTCTGCCTCAGCTCTTCTGGGAACAGGGAGTGTGTGTTTTTTTGAGTAGGATTGCATTTTTCTTTTTTTTTTTTTTTTTTTTTTTTTTTTTTTTTTGAGACGGAGTCTCGCTGTGTCACCCCAGGCTGGAGTGCCGTGGCACGATCTCGGCTCACTGCAAGCTCCGCCTCCCGGGTTTACGCCATTCTCCTGCCTCAGCCTCCGAGTAGCTGGGACTACAGGCGCCCGCCACCACGCCCGGCTAGTTTTTTGTATTTTTAGTAGAGACGGGGTTTCACCATGTTAGCCAGGATGGTCTCGATCTCCTGACTTCGTGATCCACCCACCTCGGCCTCCCAAAGTACTGGGATTACAGGCTTGAGCCACCGCGCCCGGCCGGATTGCATTTTTCTAAACTGGCTGCAAACCTGCGTCTTCCATCCAAGCTCTGCCAGCAATAATCATTTCCAGGGATCCAAGTGGCCTTAAAAATGCAAGTTAGAAATGGGAGGGGTGGTGGTCTCCTCAGTCATATGAATTATTGGAGTATAAAAGATAACTAAATTTTAACCAAAGTATTGAAAGTGCTGCCGGGCGCGGTGGCTCACGCCTGTAATCCCAGCACTTTGGGAGGCCGAGGCGGGCGGATCACAAGGTCAGGAGATCGAGACCACGGTGAAACCCCGTCCCTACTAAAAATACAAAAAATTAGCCGGGCGCGGTTGTGGGCGCCTGTAGTCCCAGCTACTCGGGAGGCTGAGGCAGGAGAATGGTGTGAACCCGGGAGGCGGAGCTTGCAGTGAGCCGAGATCGCGCCACTGCATTCCAGCCTGGGCGACAGAGCGAGACTCCGTCTCAAAAAAAAAAAAAGAAAGTGTTAATGCGGTTGTTATCAGATAGAATAAACTGTTAACAAACATAGCCTCCACTCAGAATGGATCAGACTTGTCACCTGGGCCTGAACAGACCTAATTGATCATTTTTAATGACTGCTGCCAGCCCACAGTAGAATACCACAGTTGTTAATATTTCTAATTGTGGTAGGATGCTATGTGGAATATGTTTTTTGTATATATTAAATTACTAAAGTTCTATGTAAAATACAGAAAGTTAAGATTAGAAAGCTTTCTTACAGCACAATGAATATTTATTTAATGGCCATACTGTTCCTGTGGTTGAAGTCCCATTTATTTAGTATGTCTAAGTTATAGGTGACTTTGGATCTCCAAAGACAAATTAGACATGTAAAAATCTTTAGTTTTGGGAAATCACTATGTTACTTCTCAAAAAGTATACTAGTTATGACCAGGTAGTATTTAGTGTCTTTTATATCAACATTGAGGTTGGCACAGTGGCTCACGCCTATAATCCCATCTCTGTGGGAGGCCGATGCAGGTGGATCACCTGAGGTCAAGAGTTTAAGACTAGCCTGGCCAACATGGTAAAACCCCACCACTACTAAAACTACAAAAAACCAGGTGTGGTGGTGGGCGCCTGTAATCCCAGCTACTCGGGAGGCTGAGGCAGGAGAATCGCTTGAACCCAGGAGGTGGAGGTTGCAGTGAGCCAAGATTGTGTCACTGCAGTCCAGCCTGGGCAACAGAGCAAGACTCCATCTTAAAAAAAAAATTAAAATACTTTTGTTGTCTTGTTTTCTGTTTTCATTTGTATTTTGATATCGTATCTGGTTCTCTATCTTAATGGAATGAAGAAGTACTCATGCAGTTCATTTACAACCTAAAATTAAATTTTAATAAGTATCAGTTTGAAACTAAGTTTATTTTTAAAACTTTTGCTAAGATGGTCTCTTGTGTTCATTTACTTATCTAAATACATCTTCAGAGTTAGGCTGGGCTTCTGGGAGTTCTAGATAGATCTCTGCATGTTATCATTTTAAGATATCTTCTAGTGTAGAGACCTATATGATAAAAACATATTTCTGGCTGGGTACGGTGGCTCACGCCTGTAATCCCAGCACTTTGGGAGGCCGAGGTGGGCAGATCACAAGGTCGAGAGATCGAGACCATCCTGGCGAACACTGTGAAACCCTGCCTCTACTAAAAATACAAAAAATTAGCCGGGTGTGGCAGCGTGCGCCTGTAGTCCCAGCTACTCAGGAGGCTGAGGCAGGAGAATGGCAAGAACCCGGGAGGTGGAGCTTATAGTGAGCCGAGATTGCGCCACTGCACTCCAGCCTGGGAGACAGAGCGAGACTCCGTCTCAAAAAATATATATAAAAAATATATATATAATCTATTTATTTGTAGAAATTAGCTTCCTAAATACTTGGGGTTGGTGAAGGAGACTGGGGATGGATTTGGAAGACTTTTCTTAGGAGTCTTGTTTAGCATTCAGAAGGGACTCAGGCAACATTGGGTTTCGACTTTAGGTTGAAAGTTGTGGCTCCTCATTGCCCTTTTTACCCACGATAAACTGCATAGCAAATCAGTCAAAGCGATGACTCATCTCCTAATCCTGCTCCTTAAAGGAGGAAACCAGATGCTTGCAGTTTCGCGAGTGGCAGTGTTGATCATGCTGAGGTGAGGACCGTCTTCCCATCACTTGCAAAGTGAATCAAAGTGAATCATAGCCAGACACAGATAAGACCAGAGGGTATCTGCACTGAGCAGTCCAGGAAGGAGGGGAGCTGCAGCGGCTGTCACTGGGCTGGGGACATGAGGAGGAATTGCATGTGAAATCAGATCCAGTTTCAACTTGAGAAAAATTAAGCCCCGGGAGCTGCTGGTAGAGCCCAGATCTTGCTGCTGAGTCATCTGCAGAGATTATTCCGGGAGCTGCTGGAAGTTCCAGCTGTGGCAGAGCCAGACCCTTGCTGCTAAGTCGTCTGCACAGATTATTCCGTGACTGAAATGCCGTGGGTAGGGACGCGAATGGAGGAAGTGGAGTAGATGAAATGGTTACATGTCGGAGAAGAGAGGCTATTTATAAATATGACCACTGTCATTCAGATAAAATATCTGGAGTTTTGTCATTGAAAAAAGTCTCATTATGTTTCTTTTTTTTTTTTTTTTTTTTTTTTTTGAGACGGAGTCTCGTCACCCGGGCTGGAGTGCAGTGGCCGGATCTCAGCTCACTGCAAGCTCCGCCTCCCGGGTTTACGCCATTCTCCTGCCTCAGCCTCCCGAATAGCTGGGACTACAGGCGCCCGCCACCTCGCCCAGCTAGTTTTTTTTTTTGTATTTTTTTTTTTTAGTAGAGACGGGGTTTCACATGTTAGCCAGGATGGTCTCGATCTCCTGACCTCGTGATCCGCCCGCCTCGGCCTCCCAAAGTGCTGGGATTACAGGCTTGAGCCACCGCGCCCGGCCTATGTTTCTATTTGAAAGCAAACCATTATGCTGTTTTGTTTTTTTTTTTTTTTTTTTGAGACGGAGTCTCGCTCTGCCGCCCAGGCTGGAGTGCAGTGGCCAGATCTCGGCGCACTGCAAGCTCTGCCTCCCGGGTTCACGCCATTCTCCTGCCTCAGCCTCCTGAGTAGCTGGGACTACAGGCGCCCGCCACCTCGCCCGGCTAGTTTTTTGTATTTTTTTAGTAGAGACGGGGTTTCACCGTGTTAGCCAGGATGGTCTCGATCTCCTGACCTCGTGATCTGCCCGTCTCGGCCTCCCAAAGTGCTGGGATTACAGGCTTGAGCCACCGCACCCGGCCCCATTATGCTTTTTTAAGAAAAAAAAACAAAACTGAGTCACGTTATGCTTGAAAGTGTTTAATTCAGACCATTTCATCTTTGAGAAGGCCTCTGGTCACATTATATGGATGATTTGCTTATAAAATGGAATTCCTGTTTCTTGCACTATGTTGTGGTATCAATATGAGAAGCCTAATTAGCAGAATAAAAGCATTAAAGCTTCTTTAGCTAAAGTCAAACTTAGAGAATTGTCTAATGGTATGTAACCCCCTCATTCTGAGATGGGCGTTTTCCCCCGATAACTTGAAAATCTACTGGTAACAGCCATTTCCCTTTAAAGAAGTCTATTACTAATAGCCACTACAAATGGTATTGTATTTCAAACTTATGAATTTGCAGGCCTTACAAACTAACTTATTTTTCCTGATTATTGAGTTTATTGTAGAATTCTACGTGTAAGCATTCCCTAGCCGCTATAGCTTTGAATAAGCAGAGCTTTTTTCAGAGTTCTGGTAGCGCCCAGCCCAGCACCTTTTATTCTGAGTGTGAAGTGCGTGCCTCCGTGTCCCAGAGCCTCAGCCTCCCCAGGGATGCTGCGCGCGGAGCCCTGTCAGAGCAGCGTGTCAGTGACAGCGGCAGCCCAGCCAGGAAGTTATCAGCCAGCCTCGGCCACCAGCAGATTTGACTCCGCGAGTTCTTTTGAGGGAAAACCTGGTAAAATGTCAAGGTGTCTAACTGA
This sequence comes from Macaca thibetana thibetana, assembly GCF_024542745.1. Classification (NCBI taxonomy): domain Eukaryota; kingdom Metazoa; phylum Chordata; class Mammalia; order Primates; family Cercopithecidae; genus Macaca; species Macaca thibetana. The sequence goes on from NC_065588.1 coordinate 128,136,053, forward strand.
CCTCGCCTTTATCGTCTGTTCTGTAAATCTTAGGAAAGGTCTGGAAAAAAAATCAAAACCATTCTGTCAGTTAAAGGATGGCCACTTCCGGCTCTCCAGGATGCCGGGGGCTGAGTGATCCCGAGCTGATCTGCAGAAGCATAGCCTGTGGCGTGTGCGGTTTATTGTCATGAAAATGATTCAGTGTAGAACTTTTTCAAATGGCAAAATCAGACCACTCTTCTTATATTGTTTTGAATGAGTTGTCATGGAAACAAAATGGAAATAAATGGAGTTTCTTTTTCCAGATTTGTGCTCATTGCAGGTCTTCCCAAAATAGTAGCTTTCCTGAATGAACAAAGAACTAAAACGAAGGTCCCAACTCATCGCTACGGGGCCTCCACTAAGGAGCATCACCCCGGAGGGGCGCGGGTCTCAGGGTCCTCGTGGCCACGTGTGCGTTGTATCACCACAGGAGAGAAATTAGTCCTTTCCAGGCACATGAGGAGGAGGAGGAGTCAGTGTTCATGGGTGGCTTTGCATCTGTGAAATCTCATAAACTTAAGTTAGCCGAAACTGTCGTAAGACTGGCATTTCCGAATTGGATCGAAGGTTTCAGGCTTCATGCCAGTGCCCCACAGCCTGTTCCTGAGTGTCTGTGCTGAGAGGCTGTAAGATTAGTGTGAACAGGAGAAATTTCCAGGTAGGCCTCTAGCTTCATTACCGTTGAGTTTCTTCTTGCTGTTACTCAGACAGGTAGACCCGACTCGCTAGAGTCTGATTTGCCTTTTCTTACCTCGTGCTGGTAGAAACGTCAGTGAGCTGAAATGTATAGGGAGATAAAATGGGCAAAGGCAGGAGGAAGGAAGAGAAAGCGGCAGCCTGAGGTGGTCATAAATTGCATACTCAGACCATGGCTTGTGGGGAATTGGTTGCCATTGACCATTTGAAGCAGCTCCAGCCTCCACGCCAGTTGTATATTGGTTAAAAGTTTATCCTTGGTGTGATAAGTGTGTGGAACGAGAGAGACCATCTCTGCCTCTGAGGTGGGATTCGGGGTTTCAGTTCGTTGTCGGTGGAGTAGTGGAGCTCGGCAGGGGTTCTCTGAAGCCTCAGGGTCTACACGGGCACGATCCTGAGGAGCAGCCTCTGCAGACGGGGCCTGATCTCTGCCAAGGCAGTCGGAAGCATGACACGTCCCGCCAGCCAGGCCACAGAACTGAATGCTGCCTCCTCCTCTGTCCAGGTCCCGCTCCCGGTCCCCTCGGAGGAGAGCCCACTCCCCTGAGAGACGGAGAGAAGAGAGGAGTGTGCCCACTGCCTACCGCGTGAGCAGCAGCCCTGGGGCCAGCAGGAAGCGGACCCGCTCCAGGTAGGCCACTGGGTGTGCGCACAGGTGCCGGATGCGGGCCAGGTTTCCCTGGGCGGAAAGGGCGTCTGAAGGTCGGGTATCTGTGAGCAGAGCTGTGGGTGACCAGAGGGAGGTGCTGAGTCCCTCCCCGTGGCGTGGCCATCCCTGTTGACACTTGATCACACTGAGCTCCTGTGTCTGGTGGGCGGGGCTCACTTACCCCCCAGGGCTCTGCATGGCCTGGCTTTGTGTCCAGCTTTCCACTGTGCTGGTACCTTGACTGGGTCCACATGCAGCTGCTGCCCCTCTACCTGCTGGTGGAGAGGACAGGAAGGCACAAACATAAGGAAAATGCAAGCTTCTGGTCGCAAAGCCTCCTGGTCTCAAGGACAGTCACCGTAGTTGCCTGGGTGCTGTGTGACTGTGACCACAGCCCAGGCTGGAGCTCCCAGGAGAGGCCACAGAGTCCTGTTGGGGCCTAGAGGGCAAGGAGCATCCATCCCTTACCTCTTGACCACTAAGGAGAACCTGTCTTGGTTGGAGCAGGAGATGGAGGGAGGTTGGCGTTCATGTTTATCAAGCGGAAGCGCCAGCCATGGTACCTAGCAGGGCCTCTGACAGCCCAGGGTGCCACGGGCTCACCTCTCACTCAGTGCCTGGCACTAAGTAGAGGTTCCACCTTTCACTTCAGGAAATACATCCACCATCTGTCCTCTCGCCCCGGCTTCCAGTAGCTGTGGACGGCTACCTCCATTGGTGCCGCCAGTGAGCACCGCCCTCTCGACCATGAGGGTGCCATCTCACGAGCGCCTCCTCTGGTTCTCACCCACTGATGTCACCACCCAGTGCCTTGCATGGGCCAGCCCTGCATTTCCACTCTCTCCAAGCACAAGGAGCTTGTTTTGTGTCCCCACGTGGAGTTTGTGCAGCCTCCTGGCTGTGTGGGTGGACCGTGTCTGCGTCTGGAGCCACACAGAGAAGGATGGAGCGTTGCACGTCGTAGCCTTGAGTTTCTTAACACGGTTCTGCTAAGTGCATGGGGGTCAAGACACTCAGGGTCCCAGAGCCTTCCAGAGGACGAGCCTTACATTGCCAGGATCACCCACACACTGGGACCCTCCTGCTCCTGGGACAGATGGCCCCAGCCGTCACCCACACTGCCCAGCCGCAAGGCATACCCTAGGCAGAGAGCCGCAGCAGGTCCTCCCCACAGCACCCTGGGCAAGAAGACGCTGCTGCAGTTGGCCAAGTACCACAGTTCCCTCCGTTGACAAGATATGATTTTTTCTTAAAACAGAAAAATTAGCAAAAGAACTATAAAGCAGATAGATACTAGCAAATGTTTCATGTACAACTGGCTCTGTTTATAAATTACATTTTGTTCCTTAGTAATCCTACACTGAGCGTTCATGTCTACTCTCATACAATCTGATGAAAATTAAAATGTTAGAATCCATCCCTTAAACAAGTAATTTCACATCAGAAATTCACCATCACCTTTGGTATATGTGAAGGGCATGGTTAGAAATTAATGCCTTCTGTCTCAACAGAAGAGGCCTTCACATTAACCTTTGCTTTAAGAGAGAGCTTGTGGGAGCAAGTAGTGATCGTATCTGTAAGTAGCAGCGTCCTGACGGCCAGCCAGCACACTCAGACGCCAGACTCGCGTGAGCGGCTCATATTCTCACCGAGCGCTAACAGGTCACACAAGAGAAGCGAAGCGTTAGACTCGGTGCAGAGCTGAGCCCTGAGCTACCCTGCCTGGATAGACGGAATTAAACCTGGAAACCTAACTCTGTGGAGTGTTAAACTGTGATTCACTAGGAACTCAATAGAGGTGAATATGTCGGTAATTACTGGTCAGTTTTGTAGTTGTAATTATAAGCCCCCAGTTAGTCTATAAATCCAGAATATGGATTTGGTTTTGTTTTCTTTGGGGGGTGGTTTTTTTTGTTTGAGACAGGGTTTCACTCTGTTTTCCAGGCTGGAGCGCAGTAGTGTAATCACAGCTTCTGCTTCTGCTTCCTGGGCTCAAGCCATCCTCCCACCTCAGCCTCCTGAGTTGCTGGGACCACAGGCTCCCACCACCGTGCCTGGCTGGCTGCTCTCAAGCTCCTGGCCGCAAGTGATCAACCTTCCTCAACCTTCAGAAGTGTTGGGATTGCAGGCATGAGCCACCGTGCCTGGTACAGAATATGTTTTATTAGCAATCATATTAATCCTACAGCCAGGCTGTGTCCCCGTCTCAGAGTGGGCATCCACTTCCTTGCCGTGGTGCAGTGCACGTAATCAGCTACCGAGTTGCTGTCACTTTAATGCTGGGACAGCACCAGACCAGACCCGGGGATATGCCTACTACCCAGATTTGAATTTTTTTCTTTTTATTTGAGATAGGGTCTCACTCCCATTGCCCAGGCTGGAGATTGCCCAGGCTAGAGTGCAGTGGCACGATCTCAGCTCACTGCGGCCTCAACCTCCTGGGTTCAACTGATCCTCCCACCTCAGCCTCCTCTGTTGCTGGGACTACAGGCACATGGAACCATGCCCAGCTAATTTTTTGTATTTTTAGTAGAGATAAGGTTTTGCCGTGTTGCCCAGGATGGTCTCAAAATCCTGAGCTCAAACAATCTGCCTACCTCAGCCTCCCAAAGTGCTGGCATAAACCACTGTGCCCGGCCCTGATGGGTCATTTCTGTAAACTGATTATAGCCTGATTCTTTCACTGACTTCTTTGAAAATGTTTTTAACTTACAGGAAAGTGTTTAAAATAGTACAATGGGGCCAGGCTCAGTAGCTCACACCTATAATCCCAGCACTTCAAGGCCAAGATAGGAGGATCACTTGAGCTCAGGAGTTGGAGGCTGTAGTATGCACTGTGATCGTGCCTGTGAATAGCCACTGCACCCCCTACCTGGCCAACAGAGTGAAACCCTCTCTCTCAAAAACAGTTGTACAATAAACACCCATATGCATAAAATCTGTAGCTCAGTTCCACAAGAGCTGACATTTTGCCACATTTGCTTTCTCTCTCTCACCCCTTCCCATCGCACCCATCCCATCCACTCCCATCCCTCCCTCCTTTGTTCGTGTGTGTATTTCATGACCTTCACATTCCTGAAAATTCCAGGCCAGCTCTACTATAGATGGTCCCACAATCGGGCTTCGTCTTGCTGTGCCCCGTGGCTGGGTTCGGGGCGCATGTTTTGGCTGCGCAGGCGACGTTGCGTAGCTTCCCATTGCACCACCGATCAGCAGATATAGGAGTGTCCGCTCGCCCCATCATTCGTGATGCTGAGTTTGATCACTTGATTAAGGCTACATCTGCCCCTTCGTCTCCCCACCAGCGAGGAATCCAGGAGGTGACACTGTGAAGCAGCACGGCTCTGCTGCTCCCAGCAGCTCTCTCCTCATTTGTCTCAGCACACGTCAGGCAGGGTGGCCCCTGCCTGAATCAGCTCTTACACTGCTGACTGCCAAACAGTGACTTTCTCCCTCTCTTCTTCCTTCTGTGTTTATTAGCTGAAGACCCTGCCCTTTTGTTGAAATCTCACCATGGACTCAGGAGCATTTTTGGTTTTGATTTTTGATTTGTTGTGTGATAATCCCATTGCTATTATTATTCTATTAGATGGTGACATGGTCTCCAATTTGGCCAGTGGCAACCCTTTCAAGTCAGTTCTGTTCTTTTGACACCTCCCATGGTTCTTTGTGTTCTTGCTTTTGGTACAGGATATTCCAGGTTTACTGGGCATTTTCCCTGTTCCAGCCCTGGAATCTGCCATTTCTTCAAGGACCTCTGGTTCCTTTTAGTGAATATTTGGAAAACCAGATGTGGACGTATTGAGGAATTTTTAGGAGTAAAATTTGGTACTATGTGGATATATATAAAACAACATTCATGAAAGTTACTTTGAGTACGTCATAGAAGTGTTTTTCAGCCAGGCACAATGGCGGGCACCTACAGCCGCAGCTACTTGGAGAGCTGAGTGGATCGCTTGAGCCTAGGAGTTCACACCCAGGGCTTTCCACAAGAATATTGACCAAATCTTACAGTAGCACACTTCAACAAGATGTCCCAGTTATCTTATTGTAGCAAATACAATGAATGATTAGTTACAGGTTGTCCCCATTGAGTTTCTAGTACTTAACACTGCACAAGGCACATGGACAGCTATTTGTTGAGTGAGTGAATGAGAGTTTACTGCTGCAGTAAAGATCTTTCTTTATCCATGAAATGTTAATTCAAGGTAGACTTTGCTAACTGAAGGATGCGTAACTTAATTCCCTAGAGCAAGCACTAAAAACAAAAATGTAGCTAAAAAGCCAATAGAAGATATAAAGTAGGATTCTAGATGCTTTCTTAAATTCATGAAACAGCAGAAAAGGGCAGGTGGGGGAAAGAACAAATGGGACAAATAAAAAACAAGATTGTAGGCTTAAAACCATTGTAAAATAATTACATTAAATGTAAGAAGACTAAAGACTAGTTAAAAATCAGTGATTGTAGAGTGGATTACAGAGCAAGACCTGGCCTGGCGCGGTGGCTCACACCTGTAATCCCAGCACTTTGGGAGGCCGAGTGCACTTTGACCAGCCTGGCCAATATGGCAAAACCCCGTCTCTACTAAAAATATAAAAATTAGCCAGGTGTGGTGGCACATACCTGTAATCCCAGCTACTTGGGAGGCTGAGGCAGGAGAATTGCTTGAACCTGGGAGGCGGAGGCTGCAGTGAGCCAATATGGTGCCTCTGCACTCCAGCCTGGATGACAAAGTGAGACTCTTACCTCAAAAAAAAAAAAAAAAAAAAAAAAAAAAAAAAAAAAAAAAAACCTTTTCCACCAAACTCCAGGCCCAGATGGCTTCACCAGTGAATTCTAACATTCAAGAAAGGAGGGGCCGGGCGTGGTGTTTCATGCCTGTAATCCCAGCACTTCGGGAGGCTGAGGCGGGCGGATCACAAAGTCAGGAGTTTGAGACCAGTCTGGCCAACATAGTGAAACTTCATCTCTACTAAAAGTACAAAAAATTAGCTGGGTGTGGTAGCGTGCGTCTGTAATCCTAGCTACTCAGGAGGCTGAGGCAGGAGAATCACTTGAACTTGGGAGGTGGAGGTTGCAGTGAGCCGAGATTGCGCTCCAGCCCAGGTGACAGTGCAAGACTCCATCTCAGAAAACAAAAAAAAAGAAAGAAGGGGTACTCTATTTAAAAAAATAGATGAGGGAACACTTCCCATCTCATCTCTTGAGTCCATCATCTCTCATACCTAAGACAGATAAAGATTCTGTGTTTGGGGAAAGGTGTGCACGTGCACCCGTTTCTGTTCACGACCAGTACTGTCTGCGCACATCTGTGTTCACAGACCAGTGCTGTGTGTGCGCGCGTGTGTGTTCACAGATAGGTACTGTGTGCACGCACGTGTGTGTTCACACACCAGTGCTGTGTGCGCGCGTGTGTGTTCACAGATAGGTACTGTGTGCACGCACATGTGTGTTCACAGACCAGTGCTGTGTGTGCGCGTGTGTGTGTTCACAGGTACTGTGTGCACGCACATGTGTGTTCACAGAACGGTGCTGTGTGCGCGCGTGTGTGTTCACAGATAGGTACTGTGTGCACGCACATGTGTGTTCACAGAACAGTGCTGTGTGTGCGCGCGTGTGTGTTCACAGATAGGTACTGTGTGCAAGCACATGTGTGTTCACAGAACAGTGCTGTGTGTGCGTGCGTGTGTGTTCACAGATAGGTACTGTGTGCACGCACATGTGTGTTCACAGAACAGTGCTGTGTGTGCACGTGTGTATTCACACATCAGTACTGGTGCGCATGCATGTGTGTTTACAGACCAGTGCTCTGTGTGTGCACGTGTATTCACAGATTGTACTGTGTGTGTGCACGTGTGTGTTCATAGACCAGTGCTGTGTGCACGCACGTGTGTGTTCACAGAACACTGCTGTGTGCGCGCGTGTGTGTTCACAGGTACTGTGTGCACGCACATGTGTGTTCACAGACCAGTGCTGTGTGTGCGCGTGTGTGTGTTCACAGATAGGTACTGTGTGCACGCACATGTGTGTTCACAGAACACTGCTGTGTGCGCGCGTGTGTGTTCACAGATAGGTACTGTGTGCACGCACATCTGTGTTCACAGACCAGTGCTGTGTGTGCGCGCGTGTGTGTTCACAGATAGGTACTGTGTGCACGCACATGTGTGTTCACAGACCAGTGCTGTGTGTGCGCGCGTGTGTGTTCACAGATACTGTGTACTGTGTGTTCACAGAACAGTGCTGTGTGCGCGCGTGTGTGTTCACAGATAGGTACTGTGTGCACGCACATGTGTGTTCACAGAACAGTGCTGTGTGTGCGCGCATGTGTGTTCACAGATAGGTACTGTGTGCACGCACATGTGTGTTCACAGAACAGTGCTGTGTGTGCACGTGTGTATTCACACATCAGTACTGGTGCGCATGCATGTGTGTTTACAGACCAGTGCTCTGTGTGTGCACGTGTATTCACAGATTGTACTGTGTGTGTGCACGTGTGTGTTCATAGACCAGTGCTGTGTGTGCATGTGTGTGTTCACATACCAGTGCTGTATGTGCACATGTGTTCACAGATCGGTACTGTGTGTGTGCACGTGTGTGTTCACAGATCAGTACTGGTGCGCATGCATGCATGTCCACAGACCAGTGCTGTGTGCACGTGTGTGTTCACAGACCAGTGCTGTGTGTGCGTGCGTGTGTTCACAGACCAGTGCTGTGTGTGCGTACGTGTGTGTGTTCACAGACCAGTGCTGTGTGTACACACACACGTATATGTTTCCAGACTAGGACTCTCAAGAACATAGATGCAAAAATACTTCATAAAATATTAGCCAACTAAGTATTACTGAGATGCCTGTTCTCCACAAGTTGGTGCAGAGATGCAATGCAGTCCCACTCAGAGCTCCCATGGCTTGTCTAGGAATTGGCACAAACTCCGAAGCATGTGTGGAAATGCAGATGACCTGGGAGAGCCGAAACAGCCTCCTTGACAAAGAGCAAGATTTCAAGACTTACCAGAAAGCTGCAGTGACCAAGGCAGTGTGGCCTCAGCATGAGGATACAGCAGAACAGTGGGATGGAATAGAAAGTGCAGAAAAAATTCATCACCCAAAGGGCAGGGGGCTGGGGCCACAGCCACAGTGATTCAGTGATGGAAAAAAGAAAGGAAAGTGTTGTTTGTTTTTTTTTAAAGAGACAGGGTCTCACTCGGTCGCCCAAGCTGGAGTGCAGCAGTGGTGGGATCTCGGCTCAGCTCGGCTGACTGCAGCCTCCTGGGCTCAAGGAATCCTTCTGCCTCTGCTGGGACCACAGGCACACGCCACCATGCCTGGCTAATTTTTTTTTATTATTTTAGAGACGGGGTCTCGCTATGTTGCCCAGGCTGATGTTGAACCCCTAGGCTCAAGCAGTCCTCCTGCCGTGGCCTCCCAGAATACTGTGGCTGCAGGCGTGAGCCCCAGCGCCCAGCCGGGAAAGTCTTTCCGGCAAAACTTGCATGGACAGCCGGACACCGGAACGGGAAAGGTGCGGCGCACACCATCTGCAAAATTTAATTCAGGTCGGATCAGACTGTTACGCTTTTTGAAGAAAACACAGAGTATGTTCATGAATTTGAGGGTGGCAGAGATTCCTTAAGATGTGGAAAACCCTCTTGATAAGAGGAAAAAATCAATTAGACTTCATTGAAGTGTAAAAACTTCTCCCAAAAGGCACAGTGAAGAAGATGAATAGGCAGGCCGCAGGTTTTGCGGCGTGTATCTCTCGACAAAAGCCTGTGTCAGTACCAAAGAGACAAAGGACCCAATTAAGAAGGGGGCAGAGGACGCCAGCCGACTTCACAAAAGGATCTACTGAAATAGCCAGTAAGCACATGGAAGGATGTGGAACGGCACGAGTCAGCAGTCAGGGCCGTGCTGATGAAGCCAGTGAGACAGGACTGGACGGGAATCGCCCGTCCCAGAAAACCGGGACGGGCTCTGGGGAGAGTGGGCACAGGCCCAGCGGCTGCACTCTCAGACACTGGGTTGGGAAATATTTGCAGTTTCTTGTAAAGTTAAGTATACACCTACTCCCTCACCCAGCTGTCCTGTTCCTCGCTGTGACCTCCTCTGTAGGTCAACATTGGACCAAAAACACTTTGATTGATAATTGCCGAAAACTGGAAACAACCAAATCTCTATTAACAGGAGAATTAATCAACAGACGATGGTAGCGTCCTGTCATGTAATACTATTCATAGGTGAAAGAAACACATTGAGGATCACCCTGCTTCATGCTTTGAGGACTCTCAGACATGCTTTGCTAAGCAAAAGAAGCCAGACACAGGGCAGGTGTGGTGGTTCACACCTGTAATCCCAGCACTTTGAGAGGCCAAGGCAGGAGGATTGCTTGAGCCCAGGATTTCCAGGCTTTTTTTTTTTTTAAGTAGAGACCCCCATCTCTACTTAAAAAAAAAACGTTTGTGGTGGCGTCTGCCTGTCGTCGCAGCTACTTGGGAGGCTGAGGCAAGAGGATCACTGGAGCCTGGGAGGTCAAGGCTACAGTGAGCAGGGATTGTGCCCGTGCACTCCAGCTTGAGCAACAGGGAAACTGTCTGAGAAACAACAGAAAACCAAGAAGCCAAACCAGCAAACAAATACAGGCATAGTGTGGGGTTCATTTCCATAGAGCTTTAAGCTGTGCCCTAGAAATCAGAGCAGTGGGGAGCGCTCAGGGTGGAGAAGGTATAGATGAAGTGGCATTGAGGAACTTTCTGGAAGGAAGAGACACCCCTGCGTGGATAGGGCCCAGGTGTCAGGGTGTGCGCACTTGCCAGCACCGAGGACATCGTTTCACCCAATGGCACCTTAGTGCTTTAAAAAAATGAATGAGTTACTTCATTCCTTCAGCAAGGGCTTAGATCAGATTGTAGCAGAATTGAGCCAGTTTACAGTTAAGGATTAGTAACCTGCTTTTTGTTCATTATGCAGCCACATAAACTCAGCTGGATTTCGAGAGTAAGTCATTTCGGACACATGTCACATGCTGGTATATATTTTATTTATTTGCTGCTTCCTTTGAAATCTTGGCATGTATTCATAGACAAAAATTTCACAAAACATTTTGCAATTTAGAAAAATGACTCTTGTGTACAGATCCCACATGGGCGTATTGAACAGTAAGAGCAACATCTCCATTTACAACATTTTGTCCTCACTGGGCACGTCAGGCAGGCTTCCAGAAGATGCCAGGTCATCTGTCCGGGCCCAGCTCACCAGGGACAGCCCCTCCAGCAACTGGATTTAAGCTGCCAGCCAGCACCGCCTCTGGCAGGTCCTGCCTTGTTTGAATGGAGCTGGGTGGGAGTGCCCCAGGCCTGGCGCTGCTGCTTTCGGTCACTTCATTGGCACCAACACAGTCTGCTCATGCCCAGAACCACACAAGGGAGCCCGGACAGAAACGCTCAGTCCCCCTCTGCATATCGGGGCTGTCCCTACCAGGGCATGCTGTGGCCCCTCCTCCCACAGCTCTGTCTGAGCTCTGCAGGGCCATGCACTAGTGGGGTCCGAGAGATGGGTAGAGGGTATGGCCCCTTGATGGGGGTCTGCACCCCAGACTGTGAGCACAGCCCCAGCCATTAAGCAAGAATGTTCCAGATCTTGGGGGTTGGCACAAAAGAAATGCATGAAGTCGGGAGACCCTGATGAGGGGCAGGGCTTGGGGTAACTGGGCCTGTGCACAGACCCTGGGGGTCTCCCTGGAAGACAGAAGAGGCCAGGCTGGGAAGGGGCTTCGTGGCACGCAGAATCATAAGGGAGGCCAGACGCTTGCAAGCTGTGCAGATAGCAACCCCAGGAGAGTCAGACACCAGCAGAGAACCACGGTTCCCCCTTCAGGTTGGCAGATTGAGCAGTTTGGGTCCACCTGGATAGCGAGGGTGAGGCTGAGCCAGGAGGCCTCTGGCAGCTTCTGCGGCAGCGGACCCCACAGCCCTACTCCTAGGATCTGTCCTGTCCAGGCCCCAGCAAGCAGGACAGGAGGGAGGGAGGGAGGGAGGTGGGGGAAGGATAGAGGAGGAAAGGAAGGAAGGAAGGAAATCCTGTCCAGGCACCAGCAAGCAGGACAGGAGGGAAGGAGGGAGGGAAGGAGGGAGGGAGGTGGGGGAAGGATAGAGGAGGAAAGGAAGGAAGGAAGGAAATCCTGTCCAGGCCCCAGCAAGCAGGACAGGAGGGAGGGAGGAGGGGAAGGAAGGAAGGAGGGAGGGGAAGGATGGGGAGGGAGGGAAGGAAGGAAGGAAGGAAATCAGTGATGCAAATGACCCATGCAAAGACTCTCCAAGAAACTCTGTACTCAGGGCCCAGAAGCGCAGGCTGCAGCGTCTGTTACAGATGAATTCTGAAAGATGCCAGGTAGGGCACCTCAGGGCTTGGAGGGCCTCATGGGAAGGGCTCAGGCCTGTCTGCCTTTACCAAGTACGTGTTCACTCTCAAGTGTTTGTAGAGGAGTGGCCAAGAGGGCCACGTGGCTCAGGTGTGGAAAGGAGCTAGACCAGGCGGAAGCCAAAGGGTCAGCCTCTACAGGCAGGAGAGAAGGATGGTCTAAGGGCAGGTGCAGGCCGGAATGTCTGGCAAGCATTTCTGGTACGGGATTGTCAGTTTGGTGATGTGGACTCTGGGAGGCAAGAGGACAGGGAACGACAGCAGTCAGAGCTGAGCTGCTGCCCACAGAGCAGGCTCCACTGCCCAGAGGCTAAGCAGCATCACCAAGCGGCAGGCAACTGGCAGGTCAGAAAGAAGCACCGCTCCGGCCTGGACAACAGAGTGAGACCCCATCTCTTCAGAAAAAGGAAGCAGCAGCACCAGAAGCTGCGCCCCTAGCCTCAACTGTCTGAGAGGCTGAGGCAGGAGGTTGCTTGAGGTCAGGAGGTGAAGGCTGCAGTGAGCTGTGATGGCACCACTCTCTCCAGCCTGGATAGCAGCGTGAAACCCGTCCGCTTTTTTAAAAAAAGGAACGCTAAACTTCGATGTATTGATACTTTAATAATTTCCTGTATCATTTTGGAAATTTTTATTGATGAAACGTAGCGGCAAAGCGTTGTGAACTGCCTGTGGTTGCTTATCTTACGTATTTTGCATGTGAATAAAATGCTGGTTGCATCTTAAATACCACAAGTATTTTACTTGAGGTCCTAAACTGGAACGAAGCTTCTTCCAGGGAGACCATAGTCTTCAGTGTGCTGGGTGGCTTTTGTTAAACCCATGGATCGATTTGCCGCGTTGTCAGTTATCAGTTCAGTGAAATAAGTTGCTTTAAGAAAAATTCATGTGTTTGGAATGGTTCCATCCCTGAATTGTGCCTTGACGAACTCTTACCCAAAAACTGGCTCAGGTCCGAGCTTCTCCCTTTGTGCTCTGCCTTTAAACCAAAGGTCCATCTCTCACAGAAACACTTGCCTTTCAGAAGTCCCCACGAGAAGAAGAAGAAGAGGCGGTCCCGGTCGCGGACCAAGTCCAAGGCCAGGTCTCAGTCGGTGTCACCCAGCAAGCAGGCAGCTCCCCGGCCCGCGGCCCCCTCGGCCCACTCGGCCAGCGTCTCCCCTGTGGAGAGTCGGGGCTCCAGCCAGGAACGCTCCAGGTAACCCCTGTCCTCCAGCAGCTCTCTTTGGGGAAGGGCAAGGGGTGGCCGGCAGGACTCTTCCTCCCTCCCTGAGTCCCTGCCTGTGTCCTGGGAGGCACCAGCCACGAAGCCAACCACACTCCCTGTAGCAAGGAAGTCCCCCAGACGAGGCTTCTCATGATCCATGAGCGCTCAGAGGAGTAGGTCCTGTACTGGGGAGACCCTCCTGCAGAGCCCAGGAGTGGAGCAGTCCACTTCAAGCAGCCCGGGTGTCACACACGTGCCTGATGCTCACCAGGCATACTGGGCTCTGCAGTGACCAGTAGACCTAGAACTGTCAGCAGCTCCCCAGGCTGCCATGGCTGGAGCAGGTCCCCAGGCTGCAACGGCCGGGGCCAGATGACGCCAACCTGTTGCTGGGCATCACACCTGGGCAGCAGCACAGATGTGGCATCCCAGTCCTGGGCTAGGTGATAATGACTTCAAGTCAGACACCCTCCACTGCCCAGGCACCCACACCCTGGAGGGACCAGAGGGCGGCATCTGGGAACAGCCGCTCCCTTTAAACTGATTGCTTCCGTAAATGTGAATCATGGGACGTGCGACTCTTCCATTCAGGTGACAGAGGCCTCAGCTCATTTGAGATGGATCCGAATCTCTAAGAGGTGGCAACTTTAGAGCTAAAATGTCAATCGGGCCGGGCACCGTGGCTCACACCTGTGATCCCAGCACTTTGGGAGGCCAGGGTGGGAATTTGAGACCAGTCTGGACAACATGGCAGGACCTTGTCTCTACTAAAAATAGGTGGCATGCATCTGTAATCCCAGCTACTCGGGAGGCTAAGGCGAGAGGATTGCTTGAGCCCAGGAGGTGGAGGCTGCAGTGAGCCGTGACGGCGCCACTGCACGTCAGCCTGGGTGACAGAGAGACCCTGTCTCTGAAAATGTGATAATGGCCAAATGCACATCAGTGGGGGAGGCTGAGCATCGCTGGGGGGCAGGGGTGCTGGCTCCCCACACAGACGCCTCGTGCACAGGCCGAGGGCACCCACTCAAGGCCATGGTTCTGGGAGGGCTCCACTGTTCTGCTGCATCTTTCCTTTCTTTGTTTCTTTTTTCCTTTGTGTTTAAGGTAATTTTATATGAAAATTTTTTTTTAGTTAGATTGCAGTTTGTACACATTTCAGATGCGTGTAACAGCATGTTTATGAAGCCTGTTTTTATTGAAGGATATGCTCACGCCTATAATCCCAGCACTTTGAGAGGCCGAGGTGGGTGGATCACCTGAGGTCAGGAGCTGGAGACCAGCCTGGCCAATATGGTGAAACCCTGTCTCTACTAAAAATACAAAAATTAGCCGGGCGTGGTGGCGCACTCCTGCAATCCCAGCTACTCGGGAGGCTGAGGCAGGAAAATCACTTGAATCCTGGAGGCAGAGGTGCAGTGAGCTGAGAACCTGCCATTGCCCTCCAGCCTGGGCGACAGAGTGAAACTCTTGTCTGGGGGGAAAAAAAAAAGGATACTGGAAGCAGATGCAGTGGGCTCTTCTCAGTCCTCGAGCTGGGGTTTGGAGGTGGAGATGCTGTTCGCTGGCCTTGGCTCAGCGTCTTCACACGGTGGTAAGCTCTGCTCTCTCTCTCTCTCTCTCCCTCTCTCTCTGCATCAGGGGAGTCTCTCAGGAAAAAGAAGCCCAGATCTCTTCAGCAATCGTTTCTTCCGTGCAGAGCAAAATCACTCAGGTCAGTGGGCGTGCCCCCTCCCACTCCCAGCCTTTCATCAAGGGGCCTCATGGATTTTCTTTTGCTAATTTTCATTCCCTGTCCCTCCCGTCATCGACACCAGCACGGGACAGGGATCTCAGGCAAAATGCCGCAGGCCCTGGGTGAGGCCGAGGGCAAAGCCGTGTGGCCCGCACCATACACAGCCAGGCTCCTCCGCCACCCCCACTGTGCTAGAAGCACGGTCTTTGGTCTTGACCACCAGCTCGTTGATGAATTTCTTCACCGCATGGATTGTCTGGCCAGGTCTTCACAGGTTCTCCTCTGTGTCTCGCCCTGCACAGGATCTCATGGCCAAAGTCAGAGCGATGCTTGCAGCTTCCAAAAACCTGCAAACCAGCGCCTCCTGAGACGGGGCCAGCGGAGGCAGAGCTGGGAGGCTGCGTGGGCTTCTGGGCAGGCTCACGCAGACGCTGGCCACACCATCCACCTGGCCGCCTCCGTGGACCCTCGGTGGCTTTTGTAAATTAATTTTTGATGACATTTTCAGTTTTAAGATTTCTGACCAGCAGTCTCTTACCTGTATATTTGTAAATATATCATGTTTCTGTGAAAATGTATTATGAAATAAAATGGGAGGAAACACCTTTTCTAGCTAGACCCTGGCGTGGTTTCTTCCTTCTCTCCTTGGTTGGCTTCTGGGTCTGTTTGACTGTTTGTCATCTATTATACGTGTGGTCATGGAGGTGTGGCGGGGACAGATGGGCAGCGCTGGGCCTCCCTGTCCTGGGCCCCCAGCCCTCTGACAGCAGCCGCTGGACTCCCTTCCCCATCCTATGCCTCCTGCGATCACCGCACGCCCCTTCCCAGGCCGTCAGCTCCCCGTGGGCATGTGTCCCTGCCGGCACCCATGCTGCAGCTGCTGGACAGGCCCTCCCTGCGTGGTGGCACACAGCAGGGGAGCAGCCCGGCCCCGCGGCCCCGCGCTGAGCACCGCGTCCTCGCGCCAAGCACCGCGTGTTGCCTTAAGCGCTGGCTGCTTGCTCCTGGTGCCTTTCCTGACGTGCAGATGCCCGGGACTCCACTGCAGCCTTTGGCCGCCCCAGTGGAAACATAATTTGTGTGTAGCTGAGGGTCCGGCCACCTGGAGTTGGGGCTCATAAGGTCCTTACACCAGAAATGAGGATTTGCTGCTTGTCTGCTGCAGTCAGGTCACAGTGATAGTTTGGTCCCCACAGGAAGGAAACTCCCTGGCGTTCACTTAAACCCCTGCTGTGCCGAGGTCGTTCCATTTTCAGTTCTGCCAATTTACCAAAACCCAGAAAGGGAATTACACTTTTTCCTCCTTATGGCACTTGGGGTCCAGACACTGCCTGCCACAAAGGCCAGTGTGGGTGAGGTGAGGCAGGGCAAACTGGAGCAGGTGGGTGCGTGGGGCCAGGCACACACATAGGCACAGGCCCCACAGCTGCCCACAACGACTCGGAAATGCCACAGGCCCTGGACGAGGCAGAGAGCAAAGCCGTGTGGCCTGCACCCTGCACAGCCAGGCTCCTCTGCCACCCCCACCCCCACGGTCCCATATACCTGGTTCCTCTCACAAGCGGTGGCTGACTTTATGTAGCACTCTAGGCGTCCCCTGATGTGTTGGTTTCTGAGATGACGTCCCGCGGGGCCCCCCGCCCCCGCCCACGGCTTGCAGTAGCCGTCCATCCCACAGACGCTCATCGGCCCCCTGCACCTGGACACAAAGCCGTCTCTGGGAAGACGCTGGCTTCCTCCCGCCGCGGCGCACTGCGGTTCAGTTCAGGCTCCCCAGTGGCTGCTCGGGGTCGCAGGTGGCCTTTGCTGCCGGGGCAGAGCCGTGGTGACCGTCCTCAGGCAGATGTTACCCACATCCTCCTGGTGCAGCGTCTGCAAACATTTCTATCTTTGCTAAATCAGAAAGATGGAAAGGGCTTGATTTTACTTGCATTTCTTTAGTGATGAGTCAAATGGCGCAGTTTCTCTTCTGTTTAAAAATGCGTTTATGTTGCTTTATGAACTCAGCCGCATCCATGCCTGTGTGTTGCCATGGACTTTTCAGTCATAACCACTCTCTGCATATGAAGGGACTTAGCCTTCTGGCATTATTTATTTTGTAAATGTTTGCCCCAATTTGTCATTGCTGTTTTGACTTTTTTTTTAAGGTTTTTTTTACATGGAAAAATTTTTGTATGTAGTGGTTTTTTTTGTTTTGTTTTGTTTTTTTACCAAAAGCCTCCAGCACCTGGTATTCCCAGTTGGTCTCCCATCCAAGTACTAACCAGGCCCAACCCTGCTTAGCTTCCTCGATCAGAGGCAACCAGCATGTTCAGGCTGTTTGTGTTTGCCGTGGCTCCTGGGCGCTGCTCCTGAGATGGGCCCTCTGTGCAGAGGTAACCTTGCTTTGCCTCGGGTTTGCACCTCCAAGTTTTACACACACCCTCCTTGTTTCGCTGGGTCATTTTCCACTGTAAAGCGTCGGGGATCATGAGCCAGACATCGGCGTCTTGATGCAGGGAGATCGTTACGTGGGACCAGACGTCAGCAGGACCGTGGTTTTACCCATGCACTGTCAAGGCGACGTTTATGCCGGCAGCAGCCAGGATCGTCGGCGAGGGCAACACAGGCTTGGCCAGCGTCTGGAACGTCGGGGAATCCTGAGGGGCCTGCCACGTCCTGATAACGGTGATGTTTTTGTTTGGTGCGTTGGTGCTGGAAGGGTTGAGGCACTTCCCTGATAGATGGGAGCAGGCATCAGTGCCTGGAGCAAGGAAGACCACCCACCCGGCCTCCAACCACTCCAGTCTCCAGAGCGGCCATTCGTGATGGCCAGTGTGCCCCGGAAATGAGTGTCCCCCGGAAATGAGTGCAATGGTGTCACATTCATGATGGCCAGTGTGCCCTGGAAATGAGTGCAGTGGTGTCACATTCGTGATGGCCAGTGTCCCCCGGAAATGAGTGTCCCCCGGAAATGAGTGTCCCCCGGAAATGAGTGTGCCCCGGAAACAAGTGCAGTGGTGTCACACTCTGCATAGACCCCCCAGTAAACTCAGCAGCACACGTGCACTCTAAATACCGGAGCCAGGCGTGGTGCACGCAGTTGAGGTCCCAGCTACTTGAGAGGCGGAGGCAGGAGGATCACTTCAGCCCAGCAGGTCGAGACTAGTGAGCTGCGATCACGCCACTGTACTGCCGCTTGGGTGACAGGGAGACCCCATCTGTTTTTTGTTTTTTGTTTTTTGAGTTGGAGTCTCCCTCTGTCACCCAGGCTGGAGTGCAGTAGCAGAATCTCAGGTCACTACAACCTCTGCCTCCTGGGTTCAGGAGGTTTTCCTGCCTCAGTCCCCTGAGTACCTGAGACTACAGGCATGCACCACCACGCCCAGCTGACCCCATCTTTAAAAACAAAATACTGGGTCAGGCACAAGTGATTCAGTCCCAGCACCTTGGGAGGCCAAGGCAGGAGGATCACGTGAGGCCAGGAGTTCAAGACCAGCCTGGGCAACAGAGCAAGACTCCGTATCTACAAAAAAACACAAAAATTAGCCAGACGTGGTGACGCCTGTAGTCCCACGTACTCAGGAGGCTGAGGTGGGAAGATAGCGTCAGCCTGGGAGGTCGAGGCTGCAGTGAGCCATGAATGAGCCACTGCACTCCAGCCTGGACAACAAAGTGAGACCCTGTCTCAAAAAAAAAAAAAAAAAAAAAAAACCTGTAAAATTAGACTTTGCATAGTGTATACAAGACACATTACTGTGTGTATGACACAGGAGTAATTCCGTACCATGGGCCAGGCACACAGTGGCTCACGCCTATAATCCCAGCACTTTGGGAGGCCAAGGAAGGAGGATCACTTGAAGCCAGGAGTTCAAGACCAACCTGCAACATGGTGAAATTCTGTCTCTATTAAAATTATAAAAATTAGCCGGGCGTGATGGCGGGCACCTGTAGTCCCAGCTACTCAGGAGGCTGAGGCAGGAGAATTGCTTGAACCCGGGAGGCAGAGGTTGCAGTGAGCCGAGATCACGCCATTGCACTCCAGCCTGGGCGACAGAGTGAAACTCCAGTCTCAAAAAAAAAAAGTCTTATCACGGCTAAGGACTATCATGTTAAACCGCAAATGTCCTACTTTATGGGTGATTAAAGAGATTTCCAAGGGTGACTTTGGCTGGACCCCTCACCTGTATGAGATGCAACCCCACCCTCCCCAGGCCTAACTCTCCTGCCGTTGGACATCTAGACAGCTTCCTGCCTTACCATCGGCAAGGATGCTGCTGTGAAATTAGAGTTTTTCCCCTTTAAAAAGAGTCCTTCTGGGGCCGGGCACAGTGGCTCGCCTGGAACTCCAGCACTTTGGAAGGCCAAGGTGGGAGGATCACTTGAGGCCGGGAGTTCGAGACCAGCCTGAGCAACAGTGAAACCCTGTCTCTACCAAAAAATAGAAAAATTAGCTGGGCATGGTGGTGCACGCCTGTAATCCCAGCTATTCAGGAGGCTGAGGCAGGAGAATCGCTTGAAACAGGAGGCAGAGGTTGCAGTGAGCTGAGATGGCACCACTGCACTCCACCCTGGGCAACAGAGCAAGACTCCGTCTCAACAACAACAATAAAAATATTCTTTCCTTCTTTAGGACAGATTTACAGTAGTTTTACTGTATCACTTCTAAGGTTCTTAAACTGTTAATAAAATTGTTCTCCAAAGAATGTCTCCTTCACCTGTGTTTAGTAAGGCTGGCTTTTGTCAGAAGTCATTTGCTTTGATGTCCTGGTGTGCAGCTTGGATCCCTGCCCCGTGTGTCCCTGGGTGTGACCCATATCTGGATCGTTCAGCTCTCTGAGCCCTAATGCAAGCTGAGAGGGCTGGGTTGCTCTGCCAGATTCCCGGAGCTAGACAGGCACTGGGGGTTATGAGCAAGAGCGGGGCGAGCCCGGGAAAGGGCTTGGGAACGAGGAGCTGAGGAGGCCGGGCAGGCCTTTGAGGAGCAGGCATCGCTAGGAATGCTGAGAACTTCCACCTCACGGCCAACATTTGGGGTTTTATTTGTCCGAATACGTGATTCACTCACATGGCTACATAGGAATTTCTTGTGAATCTTTCCAAGTTTCTTTGTATAAATACAAGCAAATATGCAAATATATTCTCCCCCTCCAGCCCCAATACACATCTTTATACACAGAAAGTGTGTATCATTTCTATTCTGTGCCAGCATCATCTTGCTTTTGCGGTTACTGTATGTCTTGGAGTCATTTCCTTATCCGAACATAAAAAGCTTCCCTATTTTTTAAATAATAAACTTTTTTTTCTTTTCTTTTCTTTTTTTTTTTTTTTTTTTTGAGATGGAGTCTCACTCTGTCGCCCAGGCTGGAGTGCAGTGGTGCGATCTCGGCTCACTGCAATCTCTGCCTCCTGGGTTCAAGCGATTCTCTTGCCTTAGCCTCCTGAGTAGCTGGGACTACAGGCACACGTCACCACGCCCAGCTAATTTTTATATTTTTGTTCAGACGGGGTTTCACCATGTTGGCCAGGCTGGTCTCGAATTCCTGACCTCAAGTGATCTGCCCGCCTTGGCCACCCAAAGAATAATAAACTTTTTTTTTTTTTGAGACGGAGTCTCGCTCTGTCGCCCAGGCTGGAGTGCAGTGACCGGATCTCAGCTCACTGCAAGCTCCGCCTCCCGGGTTTACGCCATTCTCCTGCCTCAGCCTCCCGAGTAGCTGGGACTACAGGCGCCCGCCACCTTGCCCGGCTAGTTTTTTTGTATTTTTTAGTAGAGACGGGGTTTCACCGTGTAGGCCGGGATGGTCTCGATCTCCTGACCTCGTGATCCGCCCGTCTCGGCCTCCCAAAGTGCTGGGATTACAGGCTTGAGCCACCGCGCCCGGCCCACTTTTTTTTTTTTTTTTTTTTTTTTTTTTGAGATAGTGTCTCACTCTTGCCCAGGCTGGAGCGCACTGGCGGGATCTCAGCTCACTGCAAGCTCCACCTCCTGGGTTCACGCCATTCTCCTACCTCAGCCTCCCCAGCAGCTGGGACTATAGGCGCACACCGCCACACCTGGCTAATTTTTGTATTTTTAGTAGAGACAGCGTTTCACCGTGTTCGCCAGGATGGTCTCGATCTCCTGACCTCGTGATCTGTCCGCCTCAGCCTCCCAAAGTGCTGGGATTACAGGCGTGAGCCACCGCTCCTGGCAACACCTTACATTAGGATGGTACATTTGTTATAATCAATGAACCAATATTGATACATTATTATTATTGAAAGTCCATACTTCAGATTCCCTTTGTTTCCCTAATGTCCTTCTTTTGTCCCAGGATCCCATCCGGGTTCCAACCTTGTATTGAGTCCTGTCTCCCTGGGCGCCTCTGGGCTGGGGGAGTTCTTCATTCTTTTCATAGCTGTATAATATTCCATTTTATAAATGGCGCATTGCTGATTAACCAGTCCTCTTCTGGAGCACATTTGGGTTGTTTCTGATCCTGCTGCTACAAATAACACTACTCTAAAAGCCTTGTACCTAAGTCATTTCTCATATCTGCACAAACATCTTTAGCATAAGCAAACGTTCAGCAAAAGCCAGATGGTAAACATCTTAGTATTCGCAGAGCATCCAGTTTCTGTTATTCAACTCTGATGTTGCATAAAAGCAGCCAGAGACTATGTAAATGAGCAGGTGTGGCTGTGTTCCAATAAAATTTTATGTGTGAACCCTGAGATCTGAATTTCATAGAATTTTTACATATCACAAAATATTCTTTTTCACAAATTTTTTTAAATAAATTTGTTTCAAAATTTAAAATGTATAACCTGGCCAGGTGCAGTGGCTCACTCCTGTAATCCCAGCACTTTGGGAGGCTGAGGCAGGTGGATTACCTGAGGTCAGAAGTTCGGGACCAGCATGACCAACATGGTGAAACCCCATCTCTACTAAAAATATAAAAATTAACTAAGCATGGTGGCGCGTGCCTGTAATCCCAGGTACTCGGGAGGCTGAGGCAGGAGAATCGTTTCAACCCAGGAGGCGGAGCTTGCAGTGAGCAGAGATCATACCACTGCACTCTAGCCTGGGTGACACAGCAAGACTCCGTCTCAAAAAAATAAATAAATAAAAGCATTTGTACCCAGAATAGCCAAAACACTCATGAAAAAGAACAAAGTTGGAAGACTCACAATTCAGAGTTGGAAAACTTACTGGACGGCGCAGGGACCCGGACCATGCAGAGCTAACTGATGGGGCAGAACTGAAAGCCGAGACAATTCAGGGGACAAAAAAGTGCTCATTTCAACAAGCGCTGCTGGGAAAGGCATGTGTCCACGTGCAAAGAATGAAGCTGGATCCTTCCCTCACACCCATGTGCAAAAGTGAACTCAAACTGGCTCAGAGGCCAACAGGTAAGAGTGGAAACTGCGGACCAGCGTTAGAAGCTAAACCTTTGCGACCGTGGTGGCCGTGGTGTCTTCAATAGGACCACAGAAGCACGACCAACGAGAGAAAAAATGACAGACTGGACTTCATCAAAACGTACAACTTTTGTGCGTCAAAGGACACCATCAAGTGAAAAACTCACAGAATGGAAGGAAAACTGCAAATCACGTGTCTGGTAAAGGATTTGTATCCAGCATATGTAAGGAACTCTTACAACTCAATAATAAAAAGAAAATAACCCAATTAAAAATGGTCAAAAGATCTGAATAGACATTCCTCCGCATAACAGATACAGATGCTAGTCAGCACAGGAAAAGAGGCTCAACACCATTAGCCGTCAGGGAAGGGCAACGCAAACCGCAGTGAGGCGCCACCACACACCGGTTAGGACAGCTGGATCAAGAAGACGGCACAGGTGCTGGCAAGAGTCGGGGGTGTTGGAGAAATTGGAACGCTCACACACTGCAGGTGGGATGTAAAATGGTACAGCACTTTGGAAAACAGTCCGGCTCTTCCTCAAAAGGCCGAACATGCAACCTGGCAATCCCACTGCTCGGCATCTACCTAAGATCCCATTTATGTGAAATGTCCAGAATCCATAAGCAGTAGTGGTTGCCTAGGGCTGGGGGGATTGGGGAGAAATAAGGAGTGACTGCTGATGGCTGCAAGGTTCTTTATTAAGTGCTAAAAATATTCTAAAACAGGCTGGTGATGGTTGCACAACTCTGTGAATACACTGAAAACCTTTTTTTTTTTTTTTTTTTTTTTTTTTTTTTGAGACAGAGTTTCTTGCTCTTGTTGCCCAGGCTGGAGTGCAATGGCGCCATCTCAGCTCACTGCAACCTCCACCTCCCAGGTTCGAGCAATTCTCCTGCCTCAGCCTCCTGGGGACTACAGGCACACACCACCACATCCCACTAATTTTTGCATTTTTTGGTAGAGATGGGGGTTGCACTGTGTTGGCCAAGCTGGTCTCGAACTCCTGGTCTCAAGTGATCCACTCACCTTGGCCTCCCAAAGTGATGGGATTACAGGCGTGAGCCACCAAACGGCCTAAATAAACCTTTTCTTTTTTCTTTTTTGAGATGGAGTCTCACTCTGTTGCCCAGGCTAGAGTGCAGTGGTGCAGTTTTGGCTCCCAGGTTCCAGCAATTCTCACGCCTCAGCCTCCGGACAGAGAAGCTGGGATTACAGGCGCGTGCCCCACGCCCAGCTAATTTTTTTTTTGTTTGTTTGTTTGTTTGTTTGTTTTGTACTTTTAGTAGAGATGGGGTTTCACCATGTTAACCAAGCTGGTCTCGAACTCCTGACCTGAAATAATCCGCCCACCTCGGCTTCCCAAAGTGCCGGGATTACAGGCATGCACCACCGCGCCCGGACCTAAATAAACTTTTTAAAGAGACTTTTGTGGCTGGGCACGGTGGCTCACGCCTGTAATCCCAGCACTTCGGGAGGCCGAGGTGGATGGATCGCCTGAGGTCAGGAGTTCAAGACCAGCCTGGCCAATATGGTGAAACCGCGACTCTACTTAAAATACAAAAAATTAGCTGGGCATGATGGTGGACGCCTGTAGTCCCAGCTACACGGGAGGCTGAGGCAGGAGAATCACTTGAACCCGGGAGATGGAGGTTGCAGTGAGCCGAGATTGCGCCACCGCACTCCAGCCTGGGTGAGAGTGAAACCCCGTCCCAAAAAAAAAAAAAGGGGAGACATTTGTATTAGATCTTTGAACTGTTGGCGTCTTGGAAACGTTACTCAACCCAGACAGACGACAGAACCCTCTCCAGGGCAAAGCGCGCCCCGCTGGGACCCGGAACAGAAGGAGCGGAAGGCGCTGCGGGCGGAGTGTGGGGCGGGCAGGGACGCCCCGCCCGGGCCTCTTCAGCCTCAGTTTCCTCAGCTGCAGGGAGCGGCCGGAGAACCAGGCGCCCCCCGGTTGCTGGCGCCCCCCGCGCTGTCTCGCCGCTGCTCCGTTTTGACTGGAGACTAAACGCTGCGTTCGGCTCCTTTCCGGTGAGCAGCAGACGCCAACTCTCCGCCCCAACCACGGGAATCACGCCAGGCAGCGGGCGGTTCCCCCAGGGCAGGGGGCGCTGGGCCCCGGCCGCTCCAGAGGGTCCCAGAGCCGGGGTGGCGCATGGACGGCCCTCCCAGCGCCGGTGCAGCACGAGGCCCAGGCTGCCTCCGCCTTTCTTCAACTCCTTTCGCAATCCACAGTGCAGGGAACTGGGCTTCCACTGAGCGCGATACGGCCACTCATCCCCCGGCTGAAAGCGGCCAGCACCCTGGTGCACCTCGTGGGCCAGGTCCGCCCCCAGGAAGGTGTTCCCACAAGAAGGTGCACAGGGGCGGGGTCCTGGAGGGCAGCCGTTCTACCCACTCCATAAACATGAGGGTCCGGGATTGCACACCTGCTGCGCCGGGCTGGGTTCCAGCCCCGGACTGAGAGCCCGAGCCACGGGTGCTGGAATGCGGCTTTTCACCATGTGAAAAGTTGCTTTAATTACAAGTTCATTAGCTATTCAGCGGGGGCAGCTTAGGGAAACATGAAAGTCAAATGTTGAAAAAGAATTTGAGAAAGCACTGCCGACGATTTTTCGTTGGTTCAGATCTCAAATTCTGCAGAGCTGAGCCACCTCTGTCTTCCCCTTGGACAGATTCTGCCGTGGGTTGCTAGACTACCATGGAAACAAGGCCAGCTGATGCCTCTACTAACCTGGAAATAACCCAGGTTTCTTTCTGAGTACAGCAGGTCCTGCCAGCTCTTGAAAAATTGTGCAGCTGGGTGCGGTGGCTCACGCCTGTAATCCCAACACTTTGGGAGGCCAAGGCAGGCGAAATCACCTGAGGTCAGGAGTTTGAGACCAACCTGGCCAACATAGTGAAACCCCGCCTCTACTAAAAATACAAAAATTAGCTGGGCATAGTGGTGGGCGGCTGTAATCCCAGCTACTTGGGAGGCTGAGGCAGGAGAATCACTTGAACCCGTGGGCGGAGGTTGTGGTGAGCCAAGACTGCACCCCTGCACTCCAGCCTTGGCAAAGAGTGAGATTGCATCTCAAAAAAAAAAAAAAATTGTGCAAAAGCAGAAACAAGCTTGCAGTAGCCAGTGTCCCTTTTGGCCACCACCACCCAGGACCCACCAGCTTCTGGAGGGTGGCAGCTCTGCTTTCTTCGGAGTTTGGCCCCAGCTCCCAGGAAGCAGAGAGCCTGGCACCTCACAGGGGCTCAGCATACATGCAGAGGAAGTGCCCTCTGGATGCCAGCCCTGCACCACCCGACCTCCATTCAGCTGACAGATGGGTCCCGAGCATGTCCTTTCCTCAAGCAGTATCCTGGGAAGAAAGGGACGCAAAAGAGGGCTCAGCCTCAGGCCTCCATGTGCTTCAGAGAGCTCTCAGAATGTGCTTTGGGGAGAGTAGGGTGGGGAGGCTGAAAGTAGAGAGTCAAGTCCACAGCAAGGGGGCCTGCGCGAGAGTGCACAGAGCCGCGGGAGGCCCCAGAGGGACTGAGGAGGCTGCGTCCTGGGCTCCACGGTTGGGAAGAGGGAGAGCAAGAGAGAGGGACAAGGCGACTCCCAGGGTGAGCAAGGGGAGAGGCTGGCGTGGTGCATGTGGCGATGGACGAGGGTTGGAGATGTCAGTGTGAACTCATGCAGCTGAACACAGCTACAGGTAAGGTTGCATAGGAAAATATTTGTGTATGTGTATGTGCAGGGCTTCGTACACACACGTTTCTTTCACTGACCAATGAGGCCCAAGCAGCAATGAACAAACCTAGTGCCCAGGTCTTGATTTCATGAAAGTTGTCAGAATCACTTCTGTTTTAAAAAACAAAATAAAACAAAACGCCCTGACAAACAGGCCTGAGGAAGGCCCTGAAGAGAAAGGCTCTCACACATCAATGCCTGAAAACAAAACGATCAGAAAAGACTGCAAAAATGGACTCATACGGACTCATGAAAAAACAAAAAGAAAAAAATGAAAAAATAAAAATGCAAAAAAACACAACATTGCACAAAGGCCATTGAAACCTACACAAAAGCTACCGTGAAAACCTCTACCCAGCAACTGCCTGTCTAACCTTGAACTGGCATTGCCTTTGTTATTGATCTTTGTAGCCAAAGATAAATTTTTGATTTTTTTTTTAGATGGATTTTTGCTCTTGTCGCCCAGGCTGGAGTGCAATGGTGCAATCTTGGCTCATCGAAACCCCCACCTCCCAGGTTCAAGCGATTCTCCTGCCTCTGCCTCCCAAGTAGCTGGGATTACAGGCACCTGCACCACCACACCTAGTGAATTTTGTATTTTTTAGTAGAGACGGGTTTCTCCATGTTGGTCAGGCTGGTCTCAAACTCCCGACCTCTGGTGATCCGCCTGCCTCGACCTTCCAAAGTGCTGGGATTACAGGTGTGAGCCACTGTGCCCAGTCAGCCAAATAGAATGATCTCAAAACAATTATGTCATCTTCCTCATTCATTCTGTAAAGGCTTCATCTTCTTTCACCCCCAGCCCTCACCCCCAGTAATGCACATAGTTCACTATGGCACACGTATTCCCACTGCAATTCCCCATTCCCAAATGAATACCATTTTCTTGCCGGGCACAGTGGCTCACGCCTGTAATCCCAGCACTCTGGGAGGCCAAGGTGGGTGGATCACCTGAGGTCGGGAGTTCAAGACCAGCCTGACCAACATGGAGAAACCCATCTTTACTAAAAATACGAAACTAGCTGGGCATGGTGGTGCATGCCTGTAATGCCAGCTACTCGGGAAGCTGAGGCAGGAGAATCTCTTGAACCCAGGAGGCAGAGGTTGCAGTGAGCTGAGATCACGGCACTGCACTCCAGCCTGGGCAACAAGAATGAAACTCCATCTCAAAAATATATATATATATATATATATACACACACACATATATACATATACATATATACACATATATATACACACACACACACATATATATATATATATAATTTTCTTTTAAAGAGCTTCTCCCTGATACTTCAGTTGAGATAAATGGTGTCAGAAGTGGGACCTGAAAAACAGTCACTGTTGGAAGGAAACCGTGGCTCTTAGAACCGGCGATTCCCACCTGAGCTGCTAACTCCTGCCTCTTGCCTTTTCTGCCCTGCTGAATCTTCTCTCAGGCCAGGCCTCCCTCTTTTTAGGTAGAAGCTCTCCACTTTATTCAGGATTTGGTTTGGTTATAAGGTTGCCTTAATAAAAGCCCTTACATTCCTCCTAGGATCAAAACAGAAAAACAAGTGTCTTTCTTGACAGAACTCAGATTCTGTCTGGAGGTGTGTCTTTCTGGTAAACTCACTGTTGATCACTGCTCCTAGCTGAATGTTTCATTGGATCTACATGCCTGGGTCAAAATTTTTTTGCAAATCCTGATTATAGTTTGGTCACACGCATGATTTGGCCATTTTCCCTTTTTTGTTTCTAAAAATCTTCCAAGAACAAAAATAAACATTCTAAATGGTGGACACAGGGTGGCTAATTAAAAACCACTGGGTTTCACATTGAATTCATAATTGGAAAAAATACGTACTAGGAGATACAAAGAAAAAACTTTTTTAAAGCTGCTAGGCCAGTCACCACCATCTAAAAACACTGGTCGAACTCCTAACATTCTCTGACAGGATTTACAGAATTTTCTTTGCTCTAAAGATATTAATAAGAAACAGAATGGGATTCTTAAATATTAAGACATGCCAAGTTTTCTGGGACTCCAGCCACCTACATATTATAGCCTATTCTCATGAACATTTTTTTAACTGGTGGACAAATTACATCAAGAAAAATTAAGAGCTCACATTATCATTATTCAAACAGTCTTTTCAAAAAAGAAAAAGCCTTCAACTATAGAGCTAATGTGGAGAGCCTTCTAAGTTCTCTATTTTTTTTCTGCTTACTTTGAATCTGCTAACTTTTCTAATGGGTTTGAGATAAAACTCACAGCTTTAGCATTCCAGTCAATATTTTTTGTAATTATTATAAGAAAGAGGAGTGGATGTGGTAGCTCACACTTGTAAACCCAGCACTTTGGGAGGCTGAGGCAGGAAGATTGCTTGAACCTTGGAGTTTGAGACCAGCCTGGGCAACATAGTGAGACTCCATCTCTACAAAAAATAAACAAAAAATTAGCCAGGTGCGGTGGTGCAGAGCTACTTGGGAGGCTGAGGTGGGAGGATCACTTGAGCCCAAGAGGTCGAGGTTGCAGTGAGCCGAGATTGCAGCACTGCATTCTAGCCTGAGCAACAACAGATTGAGACCCTGTCTCGAAAAAAATGAATAAAAATAAATAAAGGTTACATCCATGTAACCTTTTTAAAAAAACTTTTTTTTTTTTTTTTTTTGTAAGACAAGGCTTGGCTCTATTGCCCAGGCTGGAATGTGGTGGAGTTTAGGACATTCACAAGGTGGCGTCTGCACAACTTTTTTTTTTTTGTTTTTTTTTTTGAGATGGAGTCTCAATGTCGCCCAGGCTGGAGTGCAGAGGCGCGATCTCAGCTCACTGCAAGCTCCGCCTCCCGGGTTCACGCCATTCTCCTGCCTCAGCCTCCCGAGTAGCTGAGACTACAGGCGCCGCCACCATGCCCGGCTAGTTTTTTGTATTTTTTAGTAGAGACGGGGTTTCACCGTGTTAGCCAGGATGGTCTCGATCTCCTGACCTCGTGATCTGCCCGTCTCGGCCTCCCAAAGTGCTGGGATTACAGGCTTGAGCCACCGCGCCTGGCCCGCACAACTTTGTAAATGTCCTAAATGCATGGAAGTGTACACCCTGAAATGGTGGCTTTTTTTTTTTTTTGAGATGGAATCTCGCTCTGTTGCCCCAGCTGGAGTGGAGTGGCACCATCTCTGCTCACTGCAACCTCTGCCTCCTGGGTTCAAGCGATTCTCCTGCCTCAGCCTCCCGAGTAGCTGGGATTACAGGCGCCACCACACCCGGCTAATTTTTGTATTTTTTGGTAGAGACCGGGTTTTGCCATGTTGCCCAGGCTGGTCTCAAACTCCTGACCTCAGGTGATCCGCCCCCCTCGGCCTCCCAAAGTGCTGGGATTACAGGCATGAGCCCCCACACTTGGCCAAAAAATAATTTTTTAATATTTATAATTTTATTATTTTAAAAATATGGAAGGCTTCACGAATTTGCATGTCATCCTTGCACAAGGGCCCTGCTAACTCCTCTGTGTCACTCCAATTTTAGTGTCTGTGCTGCCGCAGCCAGTGCTGTGTAACTATCTCTGTCTTGCTTTCAAAGTCTTTTGATTATCACTTCAGTGAAACAAACGACTATTATTTCACAGTGACCTATGATCACCTTTCGTTCAATTGTTTTAAACCTTTTGACATCTTTAGCAGCTTCTCCAAGAACAAAATTCTAAATTAAGTTTTTCTGACCTAGGCTTAACTTTGGGATTTTCTAGTTGGGCCCTAGGAGAGCCTTAAAAACTTATCTCTCATTTTGTTGAGGCATTAAATGACTAGGCTTATTTAGTAAATTATGTGAGAGATACTATCAAATAATAAATTACATTAGATGTTCTTTCAGTTACAGTTATGTTATTAATACAAATGTTTCATGGCTGGGCGTGGGGGCTTACACCTGTAATCCCAGCATTTGGGGAGGCTGAAGCGGGCGGATCACTTGAGGTCAGGAGTTCAAGACCAGCCTGGCCAACATGGTGAAACCCCATCTCTACTAAAAATACAAAAATTAGCCAGGCGTGGTGGCACACGCCTGTAATCCCGGCTATTCAGGAGACTGAGGCAGGAGAATCACTTTAACCCAGGAGGCGGAGGTTGCAGTGAACTGAGATCACGCCACTGCACTCCAGCCTGGGCGACAGAGTGAGACTCCGTCTCAAAAATAAATAAATAATGTTTCAAAATTGTATAAAACTTAAAATCTAATATCATTAGTCATAATTTTAGCTGTTATAGTAAATCTTCTTTAAAGTTATATTTATGTAAATATATTAATGTGAATATCCTACAGATTATGTACAGCTTATCAGTCTGATGGCCCACGTGAACCGTAGAGATCCGTCATTCCACACTCTTCATTTACATCGATCTGCAGTGTTGAGAGGCTCCAGCCATCACACTCACTCATAGGCAAGTCCCTTAAAACCTGATTTCCTGCCGGGTGTGGCAGCTCATGCCTGTCATCCCAGCACTTTGGGAGGCCAAGGTGGGCGGATCACCTGACATTAGGAGTTCGAGACCAGCCTGGCCAACATGGTGAAACCCTGTCTCTACTAAAAATACCAAAATTAGCCAGGTGTGGTGGTGGGCACCTGTAATCCCAGCTACTCAGGAGGCTGAGGCAGGAGAATCGCTTGAACCCGGGAGAGGGAGATTGTAGTCAGCCGAGATTGCGCCGCTGCCCTCCAGCCTGGGCAACAGAGCAAGACTCCATCTGAAAAAAAAAAAAAAAAAAAAAAAAAAAAAAAACCTGATTTCCTGCAGCAAAAATGAAATGACTCAAGAAATTACCACTGGCAGAGAAGAAAGAGGGTGGAGAAGTGGATGTTTCACACAAGTCACACAAGGCCAGGCTCAACGTAGAAACATGGAAAAATACAGTATCTGAGGCCAAACTAACCAGGAGCAAGTCCTAGCGACAGCATTCACTAGATACAGAACTATGGGCACGGCGCGTTTGTTATTGTTCTATGATAAAAAACCTCAGTGAGGTCAGGCACAGCGGCTCGCGACTGTAATTCCACTGCTTAGGACGGCCAAGCTGGGAGGATGGCTCAAAGCTAAGAATTCAAGACCAGCCTGGGAAACATAGCAAGAGCCCAACTCTAAAAATAAAATTTAATTTAAAATTAAACAAAACAAAACAAAACTTGGCCAGGCATGATGGCTCACACCTGTTATCCTAGCACTTTGTGAGGCTGAGGTAGGTGGATAGCTTGAGACCAGGAGTTTGAGACCAGCCTGGACAACGTGGCAAAACCCCATCACCATAAAATTTAAAAAAAAAAAAAAAAAAAAAAAGAGCAGGATGTGGTGGTGTGCGCCTGTAGTCCCAGCTCCTTGGGAGGTTGAGGTGGGAGGATTCCCTGGGTGACAGAGCAAGACCCCATCTCAAAAAGAAAAAAAAAAAACTTAAACGCGTCGTTGGGTAAAACTTTCAGTGTAACGGAAGGAAGACACGCCACGCTGGAAATGAGGTTTTCCAGGCGCTCCACTCATCCTGGCGCGGGGCTCAGGCTTCGCTCTGCCACAGTCCACACCATCTCCTCAACACAGAACGACGACAGGCCCTGGCCCGAAGCCTGCACATCTCTCAGCCAGAGCTCCTTTCACAGGCACAGGTGGTGGGAGTTGACCGTCCACTCAGCGTCCCAACAGTCTAAGGAAGGCGTAGCAGCGTGGGCTCCACGGCAGGTGCAGTGAGGTAAATCACACTCGCCCAGGCTCCCCCATTCGTGGTGACAGAAATCCAAGCGTGGGGCCATTTAAAAGAGTAGTCGTGACAGCTTAGGAAGGAGGATCTGAAGCTTTCTTTGTTTTCTCCCTGGCAATATCTTTAGGGGCTTCTCCAAGTTTCTTGCTGAAGACATGTACAGGCCTTAATGAGGCTGGTCCACCACAGTCTTCTGATTCGAGGCACAGTAAGTGGCCCCTTTCTTTCCTTCTCTGCTTGACTTTTCCGGATTCCAAAGAGTGTTTGTCAAACTTCCGAAAAGATGATGACTGATGATTTTTACAAGGATGTGAACCGTGAAAAGTGATCCCATGCCCCGCAGGATGGGGTTTCACACTGACATTGCTACAGACCTACATTAGGTGGCAACAGCCCTGAACCTCCAAAGGAATCTAACAACATACGAGACAGGATTGTTTCTGGCCGGGCACGGCGGCTCACGCCTGTAATCCCAGCACTTTGGGAGGCCAAGGCGGGTGGATCACGAGGTCAGGACATCGAGACCATCCTGGCTAACACAGTGAAACCCCGTCTCTACTAAAAAAATACAAAAAAAAAAATCAGCCGGGCGTGGTGGCAGGCACCTGTAGTCCCAGCTATTCAGGAGGCTGAGGCAGGAGAATGGCGTGAACCCGGGAGGTGGAGCTTGCAGTGAGCCGAGATTGTGCCACTGCACTACAGCCTGGGCAACAGAGTGAGACTCTGTCTCAAAAAAAAAAAAAAACAAAAAAGACAGATTTTTTTTTTTTTGAGGCAAGGTTTCGCTCTTGTTGCACAGGCTGGAGTGCAGTGGTGTGATCTCGGCTCACTGCAAGCTCCACCTCCCGGGTTCACGCCATTCTCCTGCCTCAGCCTCCTGAATAGCTGGGACTACAGGCACCTGCCACCACGCCCGGCTAATTTTGTATTTTTAGTAGAGACAAGGTTTCGCTATGTTGGTCAGTCCTCAAACTCCTGACCTCAAGTGATTCACCCTCCTCAGCCTCCCAAAGTGCTGGGATTACAGCTGTGAGCCGCTGCGCCTGACCTTTTTTTTTTTTTTTTAAACACTGGGTCTCACTCTGTCGCCCAGGCTGGGGTGCAGTGGCACAATCACAGCTCACTACAGCCTCGGCCTCCCAGGCTCAAGTGATCCTCCCACCTCAGCCTCCTGAGTAGCTGGGACCACAGGTGTGCACCACCGTGCCTGGCTAATTTTTGTACTTTTGTAGAGATGGGATCTCACCCTGTGGCCCAGTTTGGCTAAAAGCAGATTTTAAAGAGCAGTAAAGGTTTTTAAAACTTAATTGGTCTTTTGAACCAAAGTCCTCCCTTCTCCAGGTTTCTCTAGGTCATCTAGCACTTTGGTTGTTTGGTTAAACTGTCTTCATCCAGCCTCCTCAGCAGTCGAGCCCGGGCTCCTTGGCCCCATAGGCAGCTGCCCTCACTCACTCACTGCTCCACCCTCCCGCAAGGCCTCCCCAGCCCTCCCTTTTAAACTACCTGTAGTTTAAAACAGTTTGGTAAAGTAAACTTTTGTAAACAAAGATGAAAACGTTTGCTTTTTCTTCCTACTGATTTCTCCAAAATTCAAACTATTTGTGAGTACTCTTAGGACAATATGATCATTTGCATCGGTCCAATTAAACTCCATTCTCTCTTTTTTTTTTAAGACGGAGTCTCATTCTGTTGCCCAGACTGGAGTGCAGTGGCGCGATCTCAGCTCACTGCAACCTCTGCCTCCCGAGTTCAAGCGATTCTCCTGCCTCAGCCTCCTGAGTAGCTGGGATTACAGGTACCTGCCACGGCCGTCGGCTAACTTTTTTAGTTTTTAGTAGAGACGGGGTTTCACTATCTTGGCCAGGCTGGTCTTGAACTCCTGACCTCAGGTGATCCGCCCACCTTGTCCTCCCAAAGTCCTGGGATTACAGGCACGAGCCACCACGCCTGGCCCCACATGGTCAAGGCACTGACTAAAATGTGATATTTGAAAATGTACACAGGGCCGGGAGCCCTGTAAGGTCCTCTGAGCTGGCCACACTATGGTCAAGCCATCCTGACATTCCCCCACCCTTGTGATAATGTACATTGTGATATTCCCAGTTCTTGTGAATGTACTTTGTAACATTCCTCCCTCCTCTTGTGACAATACACGCTCGCCGCCCTTATGAATGTACTGTGTAACATCCATCCCCTGCCCGCAAAAAATTGCTCCTAACTCCACCGCCTATCCCAAACCTATAAGAACCAATGATAAGCCTACCACCTTCGCGGACTCCTTTCTCAGACTCACCCCCTTGCACCCAAGTGAATAAACAGCCTTTTTGCTCACACTAAGGTTCAGGTGGCCTCTTATACGGACGACGCACGTAACACCTACATTCTTCTAGATTCATGTAATCTTTCTTTCTTCCATAGAATTACTAAAAATGGAAACTTCTCTGTTCCTGAAGTCCTATCAGCTAAAACTAGATGAATTCTCCAAAAGCAGCCTTGCGTCTGATGGGTGGGCCACACAAAAAGTTCACAGTACCCCCTAATGCCATAATCAGAGACATTCAAACTGCAAACCAGGTTGCGAATCGGACGTTTCGTGCTGTAGACGGCTTTCCCCGGATGCCAGAACAGGACTCCTGTCATGACGAGGCTCTTACCCATCTCAGTGCCCACCTCTTCCATGGGGCAGGACACTGGTGTCGCTGAACCTTCACGATCCATGGCTTCTGCTGGCAACTCCACAGAACCTGACCCAGGAGATCCCTTAGTCCCGGCTGGTTAAGTAAGGAAATGCCTGTGCTGTTGCTGACACCACGTGCTGCACCTGGAGAAACTCCTCTGGGAAAGCTGAGACCCACATGCACAAAATAAGAAAACAGGTCACAGGGTCGCAGCTGGTCTCACCCACCCTGTGGCCATCTGATTTATTCCCCTGGTTGCCTTTACGCCTGGGTTCGTGACTCAAAGCCATTATGCAAACTAGGATTGCCACATTACTATTAATTTTACCTTGTATTTCCCCTTTTCAAGCTTTGCGTTCGTTCCTTGTTAAATTTTGAAGTACAACTCCTAGCAGAATCATGCTGGCCCAGCGTGTCAAGATGGCAGCAAGAGACTCCAAAGCAGAAAAAATTGAACTCAGTAACGGGCCCCAGGGGGACTTAGCCCAGGAACCACGCTCTCCAAACCTCTCTTATTGCTCAACTGTGGCTAAAAGGGTTTTGACATTGACTCCTAGTCACCACCCACAGTAACCTCACCCAGTGTGCGGCAAGACCAGCAACCAGGACATCCCCAGGACATCAAAACCTAAGTACAGGGCCGCACGCAGTGGCTCACACCTGTAATACCAGCACTTTGGGAGGCTGAGGCGGGCAGATCACCTGAGATCGGGAGTTTGAGACCAGCCTGGCCAACATGGTGAAACCCCATCTCTACTGAAAATACAAAACTTAGCCGGGTGCGATGGCGGGCGCCTGTAATCCCAGCTACTCAGAAGGCTGAGGCAGGAGAATCACTTGAACCCAGGAGGCGGATCGGAGGTTGCAGTGAGCCAAGATTGCGCCACTGCACTCCAGCCTGGGTGACAGAGTGAGACTCCGTCTCAATAAAACAACAAAAAACTAAAAAGCTAAGTACAGAAAGACTGATCAGTGATGCCTGAGAAAGTTTTTTGTTTTTTTTTTTAAACAGAGTCTCACTTTGTTGCCCAGGCTGGAATGCAATAGCACGATCTTGGCTCACTGCAACCTCTGCTCCACCTCCCGGGTTCAAGCAACTCTCCTGCCTCAGACTCCCAAGTAGCTGGGACTGCAGACGCACACCACCATGCCCAGCTAATTTTTGTATTTTCAGTAGAGACAGGGTTTCACCATTTTAGTCAGGCTGGTCTCAAACCCTTGACCTCAGGTGATCTGCTCGCCTCAGCCTCCCAAAGTGCTGTTATTACAGGCATGGGCCATCTCGCCTGGCCTCTTTTTTTTTCGAGACAGTCTTGCTCTGTCACTCAGGCTGGAGTGCAGTAGCGCAATCTCAGCTCACTGCAGCCTCTGCCTCCCAGATTCAAGCAATTCTCCTGCCTCAGCCTCCAGAATACCTGGGACCACAGGCGTACACCATCATGCCTGGCCAATTTTTGTAGTTTTAGTAGAGATGGGGTTTCACCATGTTGGCCAGGCTGGTCTCAAACTCCTGACCTCGAGATCCACCTGCCTTGGCCTCCCAAAGTGCTGAGATTACAGGCATGAGCCACCACATCTGGCTGCCTGAGAAAGATCTCCATCAAAGGGGGAAATATGGCCGAGCACAGTGTCTGACACCCATAATCTCAGTGCATTGGAAGGCTGAGGCGAGAGGATCTTTTGAGGCCAGGAGTTCACGACCAGCCTTAGCAACATAGTGAGACCCCTGCCTCTGCAAAAAAATCCTTAAAAGTTAGCTGGGTCTGGTGGTGCACACCTGTGGTCCTAGCTACTTGTGAGATGGAGGTGGGAGGATTGCTTGACCCTGGGAGGTGGAGGCTGCAGTGAGCTTTGATTACGCCACTGCACTCCAGCCTGGACAACAGAGTCCCCTCTCTCAAAAAAAAAAAAAAAAAATTGCCTGGGTGCAGTGACTCAAACCTGTAATCCCAACATTTTGGGAGGCCAAGGCAGGAGGATCCCTTGAGCCCAAGAGTTTAAGACCAACCTGGGAAACATAGGGAGACTCCATCTTTATTTATTTTTAAAAAATTTAAGAGGCCGGGCACGGTGGCTCATGCCTGTAGTCCCAGCACTTTGGGAGGCCGAGGCGGGCAGATCAAGAGGTCAGGAGTTTGAGACCATCGTGGCCAACATGGTAAAACCCCGTTTCTACTAAAAATACAAAAATTAGCTGGGTGTGTGGCGCACGCCTGTAATCCCAGCTACTCAGGAGGCTGTGGCAGGAGAATCGCTTGAACCCGGGAGGCGGAGGTTGCAGTGAGCTGAGATCACACCGCTGCACTCCAGCCTGGAAAATAGAGCGAGACTCCATCTCAAAAAATATATATATTAAAAAATATTTTTAAAAAGGGGAAATAGGAAAGTTTTCAGAAGCAAAATGGAGTTATTAGTGTAAAAATAAAATCACCTGACAAATAGAGCCAGGGAAGATTATGAAGGGAGGGTTCTCAGCCTTGTATGCCTGATAAAAACTACCACAAAAGAGATGCAAAAACCACAACTTGCCGGGCTCGGTGGCTCAAGCCTGTAATCCCAGCACTTTGGGAGGCCGAGACGGGCGGATCACGAGGTCAGGAGATCGAGACCATCCTGGCTAACACGGTGAAACCCCGTCTCTACTAAAAAATACAAAAAACTAGCCGGGCGAGGTGGCGGCGCCTGTAGTCCCAGCTACTCAGGAGGCTGAGGCAGGAGAATGGCGTAAACCCAGGAGGCAGAGCTTGCAGTGAGCTGAGATCCGGCCACTGCACTCCAGCCTGGGTGACAGAGCGAGACTCCGTCTCAAAAAAAAAAAAAAAAAAACCACAACTTTGCCCAGAAAATACTTCTGCGAGGAAATCTGCCCAGCGACGGCCTGTCCCCCTGGACTGGCATCATCTTGTCATTCATCCTCGTAGCCAAGGACAATCATTTCAAAACAATTATGTCATCCTCATTTTCCTTTAAAACCCTTTTTCTTCCTTTTCCCTCCTTAATATACACACAGTTTACTATGGCACACATATTCCCTCCCAAATAAATATCCACATCCTCTAGAGAGCCTCTTTCTGTTTCATATTTAGGTTAGGAGGTTCTAATTCCATTCTCCAATACAAGGAACTCAGGGCCAGGCACGGTGGCTGTAATCCCAGGACTTTGGGAGGCCAAGACAGGAGGATCACTTGAGCCCAAGAGTTTGAGACCAGCCTGGGCAACCTTGTTCCTACTAAAAATACAAAAATTACCCAGGCGTGGTGGCATGCACCTGTGGTCCCAGCTACTCAGGAGGCTGAGGTGGGAGGATTGCTTGAATCCGGGAGGTTGAGGCTGCAGTGAGCTATAATCACGCCACTGCACTTTGGCCTGAGCAACAAAGTGAGACTGTGCCTCAAAAACAAACAAACAAAAGCAAACCAAGCAAACAAAAAAACACAAAACAAGGACTGGGGCAGGAAACACACAACCTTATAGTTGCAGAAAGTAAGAACGTGCTCAACACAAATAAAATCCCCAGTCAAGGGCGGGGCATGGTGGCTCATGCCTGTAATCCCAGCACTTTGGGAGGCTGAGGTGGACGGATCACCTGAGGTCAGGAGTTCAAGACCAGCCTGGCCAACATGGTGAAACCACATCTCTACTAAAAATACAAAAAATTAGCCGGGCGTGGTGGTGGGCACCTATAATCCCAGCTATTCAGCAGGCTAAGGCAGGAGAATCATTTGAACCAGGGAGGCAGAGGTTGCAGTGAGCCGAGATCGTGCCATTGCACTCCAGCCTGGGCAACAAGAGTGATACTCTGTATCAAAATAATAACAATACACTTTATAAATAAATAAATGTCACATGAGATCCAGACAGGGCCCTTGCACAGAAAAAAGGACATTAGAGAAAAACTCAGGGAACCTGAATAACATGCGGATTGTGCTTAATGACAATATATCATTACGGTTCATTCACTGTGACCAATGGACCATGATGAGATAAAATGTTAATTACAGAGGAGAGTGGGTATAAGGTGTATGGGCACTTCAGCCATTATGGAAACAATGTGGCAATTCCTAAGAAATTAAAAATAGAACTGCCACAGGGCCCAGCAGTCCTTCCCCTGGGCCTGTACCCAAATGAATCAAGCTCACCACCCATCTAGGTGTCCACACTCACACACGTCCACCACAGCACTACCCACAGCGGCCAAAGCGGGGAACCACCTGGGCATCCATCAGTGGCCGGACAGATAAGGAGAATGTGGTGTATATGAGCACATGGAGGGAGATGACGGACTATTGTTCAGCCTTAAAAACAGATCCTGCATTTGCTACATGGATGGACTGGGGGTCACGATGCAGCAAGACAAGCCAAACACAGAAAGAAACATCACAGGATCTCACAAATATGCAGAATCTTAAAAATAAATAAGTAAAGGCAGGGGTATTGGGTGCGGTGGCTCACACCTGTAATCTCAGGATTTTGGGAGGTCAAGGTGGGAGGATCACTTGAGCTCAGGAGTTTGAGACCAGCCTGGGTAACATAGTAAAATCCCATCTCTACAAATTTTTTTAAAAATTAGCTCAGTGTGGTGGTGTGCACCTGTGGTCCCAGCTATCTGGGAGGCTGAGGCGGGAGGATTGCTTGAGCCCAGGAGGTCGAGGCTGCAGTGAGCTGTGGTCGTACCACTGCACTCCAGCCTGGGCAAGACAGCAAGAAGCTGTCTCAAAATAATAAATAAATAAAAAGGCGGGGATCAAATATATAAAGACAGAATAAAACAGTGGGCGACAGGGTGAGCCCCTTCAAACGGGCTTGTGTGCACCTGAGGGCTACAGAGAATAATTATGTTCCAGGTGTTTGCTAATGTGTGGATCACGGCTGCTCTGACTGTGGGAGGAAGACGGGTGCCTGTGAGATGATGCAAAACTCACCTGTTCCACTGTGGTCACCAATTTACTGCATATACGTACCCTACAACACCACGATGTACACCTTAAATGCACACAATAACATTTATTTTTAAAAAAGATACGTGGGGCCAGGCGCAGTGGCTCACACCTGTAATCTCAACACTCTGCGAGGCCGAGGCGGGCAGATCACCTGAGGTCGGGAGTTCGAGACCATCCTGACCAACATGGAGAAACCCCATCTCTACTAAAAATACAAAATTAGCTGGGCGTGGTGGCGCATGCCTGTAATCCCAGCTACTCAGGAGGCTGAGGCAGGAGAATCACTTGAACCCGGGAGGTGGAGGTTATGGTGAGCCGAGATTGTGCCATTGCACTCCAGCCTGGGCAGTAACGGCAAAACTCCATCTCAAAAATAAAAAATAAAAAGATACATGGGAACTTTCCTATATTTATAGTTTTTCTATAAATTTAACTTCTAAAAATTTAGAACTTTATTTTTAAAAAAACAACAGACTGCTCACTTCAGCAACACCTATCCTAAAACTGGAACGACACAGAGATTAGCGTGGCCTCTGCACGAGGATGACACAAAAATTCATGAAGTGTTCTGTAGTTTTATATTATAAATAAAAATAAAAAATAACACACACATACAAAACCGTGCCTCAAAACATGTCATCTAGGGGCTGGGTGCAGTGGCTCACGCCTGTAATCTCAGCACTTTGTGGGGATGAGGTGGGTGGACCACCTGAGGTCAGGAGTTCAAGACCAGCCTAGACAACATAGCGAAACCCCATCTCTACTAAAAACACAAAAATTAGCCGGGCATGATGGCGCATGCTACTCTGGAGGCTGAGGCAGGAGAATCGCTTGAACCCGGAGGCAGAGCTTGAAGTAAGCCGAGATCGCACCACTGCACTCCAGCCTGGGTGACAGCGAGACTCCGTCTGAAAAAAAAACAAAAATATGTCAACTAGGAACACCTGTGTTCTGTGTTCTGTTCTGCCTGAGTCTGCTGCAAGGCCTGCCGGGGTGTGGCTGAGCTGCCTACGCCTCCGCCCACCTGCCCAACCTGCTCGCACACCACAGCCCATGGGTCCACTGGGAAAGCACCTCGGGTGCAGTGAGACCTCAGAAGCCGACCTCAGTTGCACGCAGGTGGGTGACAGGGCACGCAGCGTCATCTGCAGAGCGCCCAGTGGGCACTGCCTCCCGTGGCCCCTGGGCCTCAGGGTTTCCCAGGCTGGGTCAAAGCTAATTCCCCCAAATGCCATACAAAGTGACAGCAGATTATTTCCTCTGCAACAAATAGCTGAAATTAAGGAATTTGAAAATTTTACAAAGGCAATATTTGTTAACTTTAATAAATTCGAGATGAAGAGATTAATTTTGTTTTCTCATTATTGTTCAGAATGAGCACTTCTGGGATAAAGACATATTCAGCCGTCCTGAAATAAATAAATAACGGCACCCAGTTTTCTAGGTGGAGAGCCTGCAGAGAGGCGGCCGGGCTTGGACTCTGGTGTGAGCGCCCGGCCTGCGGCTCACCCTGGGATGTCCAGGGCGCCTGGGCTGCCTGGGCACCTGCTCTGGGTTGGAGTGGACAAACCTAGGCAGCGCTTGGCCAGCAACAAGGAGCTGGTGAGTACAGATCTCTGATGGAGGCCAGCTAGGGGGGACGCTGAGAGCAGGGGGCCCAGAACCCACCCATGCGGGGCTACAGTGCGTGGGGTTGAAGGGGTTTGGTTCTGTGGCGCCGCCCAAATCTCCTGTTGAAATGTAAGCCTCGTGTGTTGGAGGAGGGGGCTAGTGGGAGGTGATGGGCTCATGGGGGCAGATTTCCCCCTTGCTGCTCTCATGGAAGTGAGTTCTCACGAGATCTGGTTGTGTAAAAGTGTGTAGCACTTCCCTCTTCGCTCTGTCTCTCCTGCTCTGGCCACGTGAGACGTACCTGCGTCCTCTTCACCTTCCACCTTGAGAGCTTCCTGAGGTCTCCCCAGCTATGCTTCCTGTACAGCCTGTGGAACTGCGAGTCAGCTAAACCTCTTTTCTTTATAAATTACTCAGTCTCAGGTAGTTCTTTGCAGCGTTGTGAGAACGGACTCATATAGAGCTGAAATGCTGCCAAAGAGGTGCTGAGAAAGGGGAGAGCATCGTTTACCAGGAAGGGGGTGCACCCAGGAAGGGGGTGTAGCATGTTCACCACGGAAGTGCGAAGGCAGCCCAGGCGCCTGCCACGGGGGAATGCACAGAATGTGGGCCGAGCACGGTGGCTCATACCTGTGAGCCCAGCACTGTGGGAGGCTGAGGTGGGCAGATCACTTGAGATAAGGAGATCGAGACCAGCATGGCCAACACGGTGAAACCCCGTATCTACTAAAAATACAAAAATTAGCTGCGCGTGGTGGCGGGCGCCTGTAATCCCAGCTACTCGGGAGGCTGAGGCAGGAGAATCGCTTGAACCAGTGGGGCGGAGGCTGCAGTAAGCAGAGATCGCACCGCTGCACTCCAGCCTGGGCGACAGAGTGAGACTCCATCTCAAAAATCAATTAATGAATTAATAAACATTCAAAAGTCAACAACAAGGGGTTGAGGACCTCCACTGGTGGTGTTCATGGCAGCAGGGAAGCCAGGTACCAGTGCATGAGGATGTGGAACCAGGACTACAAAGACGCTGGGCTGAGGAGAAGACCAACCAGGCTGGGGCTGGCATAGGGTCCAGGGAGGGCCCATCTCTGAAATGGGTGACATAAGCCAAACACAGTGCTTTGTGCTCAGGCCTCTCTGCATTGGGCTTCCTGTCACTTACACACAAAGAGCCTTGAATGGAATTCACCGTGAGTGATACAACCAGGGGCACAGCACCCCCTCCTCACTGCCTGACCCAAGGGTCCTGGGTCCCCACAGGAGCGACCGTGGGCAGGGCCACCCAGGGGCTGCCCATCAGAGTGTCTGCACCCGGATGGCTACATTCCAGGGCTGGGCACCTCTGGCTTTCCTAGAACCTTCATGTCACAGCTAGGAGCCGCAAGTGTGTGCCCCACAGAGCCCCAACAATAGTGCCCAACTGTCATTTGCCCATCTTCATGGTCCACAGACATCGCTACCTGAGTCTCCAGGCAGGGGCAGGAAATGAGCTGATGGGCCCAGCCTAGGTTTAATGGTCCAGGCATGGGGCAGCGTCACTAAACCCTGGGCTGACAGGGACAAAGGTGGCTTTTCTAAAGGAAATTGCAGGATAAGGGAGATGGATAATAGGCAAGGCTGGATCAAGGGGCTCAGAAGATATGAGGCAATGTGTGTGTGCGTGTGGTAAACACAAATACAGTATATGGTTATTGTGGGTCTTTTCTGCTTTCTGCTTTTCTTGTTTCTCATAAATTGTTTAATTTGCTCAACAATATGTCTGAGGCTGGGCACAGTGGTTCATGCCTGTAATCCCAGCACTTTGGGATGCCGAGGTGGGTGAATTACCTGAAGTCAGGTGTGGCATTTGAGACCAGCCTGGCCAACATAGTGAAACCCCATCTCTACTAAAAATATAAAAAGTAGCTGGGCGTGGTGGCGTGTGCCTGTAATCCCAGCTACTTGGAAATCTGAGGCAGGAGAATTGCTTGAATCTGGAAGGCGGAGCTTGCAGTGAGCCGAGATTGCGCCACTGCACTCCAGCCTGGGTGACAGAGCAAAACTCCATCTCAAAAAAGAAAAAAATCCAACAATATGTCTGAGTGGCCCTGCTGATACACTTGGATCAAATCCCTTCTTCCTGGCTTCAAGGCAGTGTTCTGTCTTTGGGACAGGTCCCAGAGTGGTCAGCCCAGGGCAGCCACCAGCTGACACAGCAGCTTCGTGGGTCTTGGAAAGGTGCCTGATTCCTCACGGGCTATGGCCCCACCATGGGGCCATGGATCCATAAACAGGGTGCAGGTGGGACTCCAGCCTCTACCCACGCCCTTGGCCACAGCCAGCAGGACACATGGCGCTGGATCAGCCAGTCGGCCATGGGTGGGCACGTGGGCAGTTTCCGAATTCTTTCCTATTACAAATCACACTGCAACACCATGCTTGCATTAGCCTTCCCGTGCAAAGACGGGAGTGTCACTCCAGAGCAGACACCAAGAACGCAGGCCGCGGAACACACGCTTCTTGAATTATAATAGCTGCTACCTGGTGGCCCTCCCGAGGGGCTGTACCAGGAGCCCGAGTGCCCACTCCCCACACCCTCCTCTGCACATGATAATATGTAATTTTTCGCCTCCCTCCCTCCCTTCCTCCTTCCCTCCCTTCCTCCCTCCCTTCCTTCCTTCCTCTCTTCCTCCCTCCCTCCCTCCTTTTTCTTTCTCTCTTTTTCTCTTTCTCTTTCTTTCTTTTTCTTGGCAGGGTCTCGCTCTGTCTCACTGGAATTCCCATGCTTAAGTGATCCTTCCACCTCAGCCTCCCAAGTAGCTGGGACCACAGGCACACACTACCATGCACGGCTATTTTTTTGTATTTTTAGTAGAAACATGGGTTTTGCCATATTGGCCAGGCTGGTCTCAAACTCCTGAGCTCAAACGATCCGCCAGCCTCGGCCTCCCAAAGTGCTGGGATTACAGGTGTGAGCCACCGTGCCCAGTCATGATATTTCACCGTTGCAGAGCTGATGGGGGAAGAGCGACTTCTTGTGAGGCTTGGATCTCAGCTGCTTTCAGATGTCTGAATCAGGTGGCAGGCTTGAAGGGAACACAGCAGCCACGGTGCCACACAGCTGCTTTGAAGAAGGCCACATTCCCGATGTCTAACCAAGCATCTCCAGGTCACCAGCCGCCACCAGGCCTTTCTGGGGAGAACTGTGGCCTGCCTGTAAGGCCCCTTCTCACATTTGTACACCCCAAGCCACTGTGGCCCATAAACAAGCCATCTCCCTTCACTGCCAGCAAGCCCCGTGGTGAAGCCTCTTGCCAGCACCGAGCCACAGCCCCTTGACAGCGTCCTGTTGCAAGTCTCAGATGCGTACGAGCCCCGTGACGCAGTGGGGGTGGTGGCCGCATCGCCTCTTCTGAGCCCTTGACCCAGCTTTGCCTGCCATCCACCCTCCTTTCCTCTGACTTCCTGTAGAGAATCCCTTCCAGCCCAGGGCTGCAGCTCACTTCCCTGCCCCTGGCCCCACAATCAGTTCCTGACCCAGAATCCAGAA
The DNA here is from genome assembly GCF_024542745.1 of Macaca thibetana thibetana. NCBI lineage: Eukaryota > Metazoa > Chordata > Mammalia > Primates > Cercopithecidae > Macaca > Macaca thibetana. Next base: position 128,180,368 of record NC_065588.1, read on the forward strand.
AGAGGTGGCCTTGGGACCGTTGGTTGAGAAAGCGTCTGTCTCGGGCTGGGCCTGCTGCGCAGGAAGGATGACGGGAGCTGCCCTGGGCCGTCTGTGCCCCACACAGAGCTGGAGTGAGAGAAATCGCGTTCTGATGCTGATGCCGTGTGACTTGGTCCGGCCCTGCCTGACTTTAGCACACGCTGGGACACCACCGTTCCTGAGCCCCACACACTTCCTTTCCTTGACTACAGCCGCTTTGGCTGGGTCTCTGCTCTGGAAACAAGGGTGTCCTGATGCACTTGGTCAAAATCCCGGATGAGGCCAGGCGTGGTGGCTCACTCCTGTAATTCCAACACTTTGGGAGGCCGAGGTGGGCGGATCACCTGAGGTCAGGAGTTCAAGACCAGCCTAGCCAACATGGTAAAACCCCGTCTCTACTAAAAATACAAAAATTAGCTGGGCACGGTTGTGCACACTTGGAATCCCATCTATTCAGGAGGCTGAGGCAGGAGAATCATTTGAATTTAGGAGGCAGAGGTTGCAGTGAGCCAAGATCCTGCCACTGCACTCCAGCCTGAGCAACAGAGAAAAAAGAAAGAAAAGAAAAGAAAAGAGAAAGAGAAAGAGAAAGAGAAAGAAAGAGAGAAAGGAAAGAAAGAAAGAGAGAAAGGAAAGAAAAGAAAGAAAAAAGAAAAAAAAAATCTGGGATGCGCTGTGAAAGTCCCTACATGCCAGGGCTCCTCCTACAGGTGATCTCCATCAGTCCGAACCAAGGTCGTCTGAAGCAGGTGTGGAATCCTCCTGTTCAGACAGGGCCAGGGAGGCTCTGAGGGCAGCAGGGACAGGATTGACCAGAGCACCCAGGGAAGGTGTGGGGTGGGGGTCGGCCCGCACAGGAGTGGGGGGGCACCACTCCCTTAAGACCAGTTGTGGTAAAAGGAGCCAAGCCTCAGTTTCCCTGTCCGTAGAATGTGACCTCAGTCCTGACAGTAACAGCTGTGATTTGGGGTGGCAGAGCAGAAGGGCTTGGGAAGGAGGGGAAGCCATGCCGTCCAGCACGAGGAGAAGCTGAATAAAGGCTAGGGTTACACTTGAACCTCACCCCCCGCCCTCTCCCAAGATCTCCCACTCGGGGGGCAGCCTGTACGCAGCTTACACGAGTTCAATCCACACCAGCACCTGCTTGAGCTCTGACCCTGGCTCTGCCACTTGCCCGCTCCAGGACCTCCCATAAGTTACTTCATTTCTCTGGGCCTCAGTTTCTTTGTCTGCAAAATGGAAATCATAGTTTTCATCTCATAAAGGTTGTAAGTAAATGAAATTATTCATGTAACCCCTGGGCATGTCCAGGCACACGCTGAGCTCCACCAAACGTTACAAGTTAACATTGTCCCTCCCAGGCCCGCAGGGACTGCAGAGCCTCCCGAGGACCCCAGCCCCACAACAACCGCCCTCGCCCTCCAGTCCCCCGCGCTCCCACAGCCCCCACCCTCCCTCTCCCGCGGTCCGCGGGCTCCACCAAGCGCCCACCAGCTGCGCTGCGGCGACGGCTCCGGGGCCTGAACCCGGTTCCGAACCCAGGCCTCGGGTGCCGTGGGGGGTGGGGCCGGGAGCGCGGCCGGAGAGGGAAGTCAGGGTCAGCTCCCCGCAGACGCCCCGGACCCCTGCCCCCGCGGCCACCCTGCGCATCCCCGCCGCCCCAGGACCGTCCCGAGACACTCGGGGAAACGCCTTCCCTGTGATGCCGCGGACCCGGTCCTCTCGCGGACACGGCGGGGCGGGACGGGGGTCGCAGCGTCCAGGGCGGCGCGGGCCCTTTAAGGCGGCTGGCCTCGTTAGCATATATTTGCATGGCCCCGCCCCGCCGCTTGAGGCTGCCGCGCGGGGCTCAGTCCGGCGGGGGCGCCGCGGAGAGCGGAGGGCGCGGGGCTGCGGAGCGCCGAGCGGAGGGCGCGGGACCCTGCACGCCGCCCGCGGGCCCATGTGAGCGCCATGCGGCGCCGCGCAGCCCGGGGACCCGGCCCGCCGCCCCCGCCGCCCCCAGGGCCCGGGCTCCGACCGCTGCTGCTGCTGCTGCTGCTGCTGGCGCTGGGGACCCGCGGGGGCTGCGCTGCGCCCGCGCCCGCGCCGCGCGCCGAGGACCTCAGCCTGGGAGTGGTGAGCGCGCGGCCGAGGGCGCGGGGCTGGGACGGGCGCGGAGCTCCTGGGCCGGAGTCGGGGGTCCCCGCGGGCCGGGTGGCGGGGACCGGGAAGACCCCAGCAGTGCGCGTCGGCGTCGCGCGGGAGCCCGGGCGCCCTGGACCCATTTCCTGAGTGGGGAGACTGAGGCTGGGGCGTGGGCTGAGCGGCCGGGCGAGGGCACGCGAGTCCTAGGGAGGCGCCGGCTGCCGTCCCGGCTCCGTGCGCTCGGAGCGCGCCGCAGCCTCAGGAGCCCGTGGAGTTGTGAGGGGGTCGCCTACCCGGAGCCCGGGTCCCTGGCTTGCAGCAGCCCCAGAGCAGCCGGGGTGGGCGAGAGCAGGCATCGCGGCCGCTCCGAGCCCTGCGCGCTGCGTGCGTTCTGGGTGGGAGTGGTGGGGGCAGGAGCACGCACCTACAGAGCGAGGAAGGGCAGGGGCTGCGGAGTGGGGGCACCCCGAAAGCCTTGAGCCCCTGAGTTTGCTCGGTTGAGGGTGTTGGGGGCACAGGGAAGCCGGCCCCCAGCTCACCACTGGGCAAGTACCTGGCCTCCAGCCTCCTTCCCCTCCACCCCAGGTCGGCCAGACTGGCCCTGCCTGGCCCTGGTACAGTACTGAGCCGGGGGCGCGGGGAGAACCTTCCTCACCCCACACCGAGCCGCTGTCAGCTCAGCTTGGGAACCCTGCCTGGGGGCAGCGACGTGGCCTCTTCCCACAGCCCCCTCCCCTGTTCCGCAGCCGGGACTTGCGTCTCTTGTGGACCCGGAAGATTTAGAGCAGAAGTCGTGGGGTCAGTGCCCCCCGGCTGGGGCGGCCGGGTGGACTCGGGCTGGGTTCAGCGGTTCCTTCTGAGGCTCCTACCCACCGCTGCCTTCACTGCACTCCTACCCAGGGAGTCGGGCCAGGAGCCGAGGCCTCCCTGCCCCGCACAAGTGTTTGGCCCGGCCCTCGTCCGCGGACAGTCTCCCAGTGGGGTCCTGACAGGGCCCCTTGCCCAGCGCAGTGGACATTCAGGAGCTCCAAAACCTTGGGGTCCAAACAAGTCAGCACAGGTGGATTTCAGGCAGTCGAGGCATTTGGAGGGGCCACTTGGGTGGCACCCGCAGCCCCTGTGGTTGGCAGGACTTGGCCAGGGGGTCTGGATGGGAAGCCGGTTTGGCCACCGTTTGCTCCAGGCCCCGAAGCCATTTGGGAGGGTGCTGGTCACTGTCTCTGCTGCCCGCATCCAGATGCCTGCAGGTCCCCACAGTGACTTCCAGCCAGGCAGACTGTGAACTTGGGGTGCCTCCCCACCTCCTCAAGACCCCTTTGTAGCTGGGGGTCTCCCGGATCCCCCACCGAGAAGCACGCCCTGGGGACGTGGTGTTTCCAGCTCTGGAGGGAGGTGAGCCCAGGCCGGCCTTCCAGGTCCAAGGGTGCTGCAGAAGGGACTGGGTCAATGCCAAGGGAAGACTCAAGGTGGTGCCCACACACTCAGGAGGATGGACCCCTGGCCGAGCCATATTGGCTGATCAGACCCAGCACGGTTTGGAAGTTTCTTGCCACCCACCTGCCCACCTGCTCGGAAAGAGTGGGTCAGGCGCCCTCCTCTCGGCTGGTACCTGTGCCTCGGTCTCTCCTGGCACTCCGGAAGTCACCCGCCCCGCGCCCTGTGACAGCACCGAGCGGAGGATGTGGCTCCCCAGCCTGGCCGGGGGCAGTGAGTGGGGCCCCGGTGTCCAGCCGGAGAGGGAGGACTCTGCGGGCAGCCCCCTGCATGGAGCCCCCTCCGGGGTCCCGCCCGGCCTGGCCTGGCATGGAGCCTCCGTCCTGCCTCAGCCTCCTGCTCACACTGGCGGTGCGGGGCGGCCTCTGCTGGCCCTCGGGGGAACCGCGGGCCGAGCTCAGGCCCAGGGGCGGGCGGCTTCCCCTGGGGAGGGATGGGGAGGCCGGGATCTGGGCGGGAGGGGGGACTCCTCCACCGCCCCCTCTCTGACTGAAATTCAGGTCTGGGCGCCAGGGAGGAGAAGGGCTCCTTTGTCTCAGGGACCCGCTCCTGCAGACAGAGCTGCACCCAACAGGGCTGGAGCCGCGGCTGGAGGGGAGGGCCCGCCCGGGAGCGCCCCCCATTAGCACGTGAACAAGGCCGGGATTCAGACTGCTGGGCGGCGGGAGCCGGGCTTTCAGGAGCCCTGGGTGGGAACAAAAGAGCGCACTGTCCCCCCCGGGGGTCCTCAGCAGGGCTGTGCGTCCTTGTGGGCCTGAATTTTTTGTCTTCCTGTGTTTTGAGTACAACATACAACGAGCAGCCCAGGGTCTCCACAGGCGTCCACCTCCCCCCCGCCCCGGCTCCTGGGCACGGATGGGACGTGGCTCTCAGTGCCTTATTTTGCACGGTGGCACCGTGCTGCCCGTGGGCCGTGCCATCTCCGCTTCACACGCTATCTGGAGTGTCTGTGCCGGAGCCACCGTCTCCGGTTCAGCCAGGAACCGGAGTCACCTGGTTCAGCCAGGCCGGCCTGCAGCCCGGTTCTGGCTGGAACTTCCCGGACTCGCCGCGAGAGTGTCTTGGGTTCTGGGTCCTGGGTGGCAGTTGTGCGGTGGCAGATTTTGACAAACTGTGCTCTGAAGTTTCTGTTCCATTTCTCCTCTCGGCATCACAGCCTGTGGCTGTCATCACCGCCCCCACGGCACAGTGGCAGCTCCCTTGATCTTCTGCATGAGGTGGGGTGGGGCGGGCTGGGGGGGTATTGCTGAGGTTGTGGGATGCTGGGCCACATGGCACCAGGTGGCAGCCGCCCGCCATGTCCTGGCTTCTGCCGGTGGCCTCTGGGTTCCTGGCCCTCAGGACCTTGTCATCGCCCTGGTCAGGGCCAGGGTGTCCCCTGCAGCTGCTCCCAGAGCTTCAGGCGAGCACCCCCAGCCAAAACCAAGACAGGCAGGAAGGTTAGACCACAGCCTGATTTCGCCGTGAGAGATGTCTGAGTGTCCCTTGCTCTGCGGTCCCCTTCTGACAGCCATCTTCATGGCTCCAGAGATGTTGTTTCTCTTGGACGTGGGCTGTGCGACCCGACTAAGTGTCAGGCCTCAGTCTCCCTGTCTGTACAATGGGGTCAGTGAGGACAGGCTGCCGTAAGATCAGCGGAGGTGCTTCCGATGGCTCAGGGACAGGAAGGGGGAAGGCTGGAGAGGATCTTGGGGGGATCGGAAGGGGGAAGGCTGGAGAGGATCTGGGGGGGATGGGAAGGGGGAAGCTGGAGAGGATCTGGGGGGGACGGGAAGGGGGAAGACTGGAGAAGATCTGGGGGGATGGGAAGGGGGAAGGCTGGAGAGGATCTGGAGGCATGGCAGAGTGTTCCCTGACACAGTGTCTTGCTGGGGGTTCCAGGGGCACTTTGCGCATGCGTGAGTTTGCCTCCTTGTTGGCAGCAGATCCAGTGGGACGCTTGCCCTGGCTATGGACACATGGTGGGTGTCAGACGCATGCAGGATGGCACTTCTGTCATGCAGTGGCTGTGAGCCTCCTGGGCACCCGCCTCTGGGATTTGGGCCCTCCTGGGCACCGTCTGGGTGGGACAGGACTTCAGGGACAGGACGGGGTGGTCTGGGCAGGGTGTGGAGCCCGGCTTCCCCTGTGGACCCTGCAGTAATAGGCAAGTCCCCTCCTCATGTGGGCCCCAAGGGCTCCACGAGACCTGGCCCACCTCCTTCTCTGTCCCGCCCCTTGACTCTGTCCCCTGGCTCCTCTGCGCTGTGCGTTTCCCTGCCTACGCCTTTGCACTTGCTGTCCCCAGGACTGTGAGCACGTGAGCACCGCCCCCCGTATCACCTGGACAGCTCCTTCTGTGCCCCCCGGGATGTTCCCCGAGCACCCATTTCATCAGCCCTCCAGCCCGTCCCTCACACCCACATAGCACAGTAGTTACAAGCGGAGACCCTATAGCCAACAGCCTGGGCTGTGTGGCTGAGGATAGATGTCCGAACTCCCTGTGCCTTGGTGTCCTCATCTGTAAACTGGGAGTAATAAGAGCACCCGCTTCATAAGGTTAGCCCTCCGTTGTCTGTGAGCACCTGCTAGGCACCCTCCAGCAGGGGCCACCCCAGCCTCGCCGTGCCCGAGGGACGTGGCACCAGTGACGTGGATGTGGTTGGGTAGTGCTGGTAATTGTTGGCTATTAGGGTCGAGTAGAGCAGTTCTTCCTATTCAAGATGTAACAACCACCTGAGACTCATGTATGTGTTCAGGTGTTTGCTATTTATCCTCCTCACAATCCCGTCCTCTGCTGTGGGCAGTGGGATGGGGTCCCGTGGTCTCGGCCTCTCCCCAATTGCTCAGACAGACAGACTCAGGAGATCTGGCAGTGTCCCTGGGGAAGAGGCTGGAGCAAGGGTGTCACTCCAACTGAGGGTCAGCCCCCAGAGGAGGCTGGTGCAGGGGAACCCCGCATGGCCAAGTGGGTCAGACATGGTTGCTGGGACCAGACCACGGCTCCATCACTGACCATGTGCTATGTGACCGTGAACAGGTTATCCACACTCTCTGAGCCTTAGTTTTCTCATCTGTAAAATGGGGCTGATGACACCTGCTCTCCCCACCCCCAGGCCCCGTGCAGGTTGGGTCACAGATGAGTATGGGGGTCGGGCCCAGGCACCACCCCCATGGCACAGCAGGGCCACAGATGCACCCGCCAGCCAGGGTGCCCTAGGTGGGAGAGGCCGTTACAACCAATCAGTGCAACCCAGAGCCTGAGGACAGTGGTTGCGCTCCATAAACAACTCGGTAAAACCATAAACTCCCTAAAAACTGTCAAAGGGAATTCTGTGCTGTGTGCATTACGCCCCCTTGAGGCTGGAGACAGATGCGCGTTGTGTCAGACAACAGGCATGGCTGAACGGTAGATCCGGAGCGGGCCAGGGCGGCTGCACCCGTCTGCACCAGAGTCAGGGGCTGCGGGAGCCCAGTTCCTGCCGGTGCCCCCCAGGCAGGGCTCTGCCTCTGGCCTCGGTGTCCCCATCTTTGGTAATGGCCCAGCCCATGGGAGGAGCAGAAGAGCGGCCGCCTCTCTTAGGCAGCTCCAGAAACTATCATCGGCCAGGGGGTGGCTGCCGTGGGTTGGGCTCCCTAGAGCTCCCGGCGCCCCCTCCCGCCTCCTCCCTCCTCCCGGCAGCCCCTCCGCTTCCCCAGTGGCCTTCTGGAAGGTTCACCCTGCTGCTGCTGCAGCACCCTCCCGCCACAGCCTCCGTTGCCCTGGAGACAGCGGTCTCCGTGGCGACAGCAGAGGGAGGACCAGGCAGCGGGTGGGCGTGGAGGGGAGCAGGTAGCAGGTTCCCAGGATCAGACGGCCCCCAGCCTGCGTGGGATCCACAGGCTCTATAGGTACTGGGGGCAGGAGGCAGGGAGGAGGATACCTGGAGGGCGGGGTCTGGGCCCTCACCCCAGCGGCCATCCTACAGCAGGCGTCCCTCTACCCGCTGTGGGTGGGAGTGGGTCAGGGTAGAGCCTGGGGGGGGAGGAGGGGCAGGGAGGGGCCGCCACATTTGCCCTGAGGTGCTGTCTCAGGGGCTTTGCCCCAGGACCATGCTCCGGGCCTGGTTAACCCCTCCTCCTCTTAGCTAACAAGCCCACCTTGCCGCCACTGCCACCCCATTACCTGGGTGGACATTTCCAAGCCCTAGCCGGGAATCGGCCACCCCTCCCAGATGGGCCTGAGCTGCCTGGTGAGCTGCTTGCCGCCTCTTCCCTGCAGGCTCAGGAGTCCCCACAGCTGCGCCTCTGCCCCTGCTGGGAGCACAGGACGGGTCAGGGCTGGGCGAGGGCACCTGGTGGGCTTAGGAGGCCCCCTGGGGCAGGTGGCCACTTCTACCCGTGTCTACCCGAAGGCTGGTGGCTCCCAAACCTGCAAGGCTTGCTCTGTCGGGGTGCCCCTGGCAAACTAGGAAGTAGTTCCCACCCTCCCACTCCAGCCCCCCAGACGGCCCCTCCCAGGATGCCTAGCCTGAGATTGGGGGCACAGCGCCCTGAGCACAAACTCGTGTTAGGTAGGAGGCACCCGCCAGCCCTGCCCCACAGACCCACCGCCCCCCAAGATTCCACGGCATTCTATGCTCAAATTCCAGTGCCCGGGGGGCCACGGTGACAGTGCCTGTTGACAGTGGGCGGGGGTACCTGTCCCGGGCTGGCCCCAGAGCAGACTGCCTGTTCACACCTGCGGTTAAACCACCTGCTTCCAAAGTTGGGCAACATTCCACAGCCACCGGGAGTGCTGCCTGCCAGGCCCAGCTCCGCTTTCTTGAAATGCATGTGGCTCTGCGGCTGCCCAGCTCCCCAGGGACCAGAGGGAGGGGTGCTCCAACCCACTGCCATGAACCCCACAGAGTAAAAGGGCCACTTAGTGCAGCCACCAGCTGTTACCCCACTTATAGATAGGAAGGCTGGGGGCTGGGTTGTCCTCCCAAGGGGTCTCAGCGCCCGCTGGCCCAACGTGGGCAGCAGCTGGCCTGGGTGGGAAAAGCACCTGCCTGTATGGACCCTTCCCTGGTGAGGGGGCAGGGAGTCATCATCCAGTATCATAGATGGTGTGAGGAAACTCCAGAGGGCTTCCTGGAGAAGGTGACAGGCTATTGTAACCATGAGGCACAGCGGCCCTGTTGAGCTGTGATCTTAACAAAGGACTAAAAAGTGCACGTATTTAATGCAGAATGTGCTGATGGGCATCTCTAGCACCTAGAGCAGTGACTGGCCATGGGACACCCTCCGTAAACCCTGTGAGTGCATGGTAGTGTGGGGCCGGACGCTCAGGGCCAAAGATCCCACACCCTGGAGGTCGGGGTGGAAGTGGGAAGCCAGCCTGTCGAGGCCAAGGCTGTCACCCTCAAGGCCCCTCCAGAGAAGCTGCCCTCCCCAGTCATGAATGCCCACGTTGATGTCCTGTCATGCCTATAGCCTCGGAGGGGCCCCCAGACCCGAGGGCTTTCCAGGCTCCCCCAGTTCTGTACACACTCTTGGCTTCCCCTCGGGGCTGAGGGGCTGGGCTGGGTCAGTAGGGTTTGGAGAGGGGGTAAAGGCACAGAGGGAAGGCCCCGGGAAGGACTCAGTGGTTCCTAAAAGGGGGATCTCGGGGTGTGCAGATCCCATGCAGTGTCTTGTGCGGCCCCTCCTGGCCGGGACGGCCTGTTGCTGATGCCCCTGGGACTCCCAGGTGGATGGTGCCTCGCTCCTCTGAGCACTGCCTGCTGGTGGGCAGGAGGGTTGCCCAGGACCACCCTGTCACCAGCTCCTGCAGACCAGAACCCGGGTCCCAGCAGGTGGCATAAATGAGTCAAAAGCATTTTCTTTTTTTTTTCTTTTTTTTTAAGGATTTCTTTAAAAAGTTATTTTTTTTCATTTATGCATTTTTTTAGGTTAAGCCACATGAAACTACTAGTATTTATTTTAAATCAGAGAAATGATCAAAAATGGGTGCTTTCATATGGTTTGGCCAATGAATCCATGAGAGGTGGTAAATAATAGCGATTCACAGGCCGAGCGAGGTGGCTCAAGCCTGTAATCCCAGCACTTTGGGAGGCCAAGGCGGGCGGATCACAAGGTCAGGAGATCGAGACCATCCTGGCTAACACGGTGAAACCCGGTCTCTACTGAAAAATACAAAAAACTAGCCGGACGAGGTGATGGGTGCCTGTAGTCCCAGCTACTCGGGAGGTTGAGGCAGGAGAATGGCGTAAACCTGGGAGGCGGAGCTTGCAGTGAGCTGAGATCCCGACGCGACACTGCACTCCAGCCTAGGGGACAGAGCAAGACTCCGTCTCAAAAAAAAAAAAAAAAATATATATATATATATATATATATAGTGATTCCCAAGCATTTTCTAAATGCCCAACAGAGAGAGAAAAAAAAAAAGACAGGTCTGCAGGCAAGGCAGAGCCCCCAGCACGTCACCCCTGGCTTGTACCTTTCTGGAGCCCGCCTCACCCGTGCTGTGGTTCCCTGGGCTGGCGAGTGTCCACAGGGCGGAGATGGAGCTTCATGGCAACCTGCAAGTGGGCACAGGTGCCATTTGGTGGTTGAAGAAACTGCAGCTAGGGGTGGAGGTAGCCCCCACAGATGGCATCCAGGCCCCCCTATCCCCAGGTCCCCATGATGGCACCCAGGTCCCCACAGATGCCATCCAGGCCCCCCTGTCCCTGGGGCCCCTCCAGGGTAGCAGAGGTGACTGGGGTATGGGGCCAGGGCTTGATTTGTGCCCAGGTTAAAGGGCTGCCCCCATTCCTGCTCCTGCTCAGCTCCAGTGTGGGTAGCCTCCCACTCACCCCACTAGACCCTTCAGAGCGGAGCTGTCCCCTACGCCAGGTGCTGGTGTGAACGTTTTCCACATCCTGGCTCACATCCTCACCACCAGCCTGCCAAAGACTCTGAGGAAGGAGCCCAGAGGGTTGGACTGCCCTGCCCCAGGCACACAGCGGGGAGGTGGCTGAGTGGGATTTGAACCTGGGCAGCCTGGCTAGAACCTGGCTTTTGTTTCTGAGACAGTCCCGCTCTGTTGCAGTCACAGCCTCCAACTCCTGGGCTCAAGCGATCCTCCCGCCTCAGCCTCCCAAAGTGCTGGGATCTCAGGCATGAGCCACAGTGCCGGCCAAACCTGGGCTCTTATCTCCCCCATGAATGTACAGCATGGCCCAATTCCTTAACCTGGTGTCTGAGCCACTGCCTTTTTCAGCTGGGGTCCCAGACCTTGGGTCCTAGACTGCTCTGTCACAAGTCAGCTAAGAGCCTGCGTTTGACACTGGCCACATTTAAGAGCCTTTTGAAGGTTCCCTAGCATTTTGCGGTCTCAGGAGGCATGGGGTGGGGTAGGGTTGCCATGAGTGGTTGCACAGGTTGTGCACTGCACAAGCTCACATCATCTAAGGTACATCAGGTTTATTTTTATTTTTTATTTTTTAGATGGAGTCTTGCTCTGTTGCCTGGCTGGAGTGCAGTGGCACTATCTCGGCTCACTGCAAGCTCCGCCTCCCGGGTCCACGTCATTCTCCTGCCTCAGCCTCCCGAGTAGCTGGGACTACAGGCGCCCGCCACCACCCAGCTACTTTTTTGTATTTTTAGTAGAGATGGGGTTTCATGGTGTTAGCCAGGATGGTCTCGATCTCCTGACCTCGTGATCCACCCGCCTCGGTCTCCCAGAGTGCTGGGATTACAGGCTTGAGCCACCGCGCCCGGCCAGGGACATCGGGTTTATTAAGACACTTTTCTGGCAGCTGCCCAGGGAAGAGGCAAGAGGTGCCTTGTGGGCAGATAGGGGTCTGGGGTGGTGATCAGGGCTGGGAGGGGCCTGCCCCAAAACAGTGGTGGCCCGTGGCAGGCTTCTTGTTGGGTAGGACCGGGCCCTCTATTGCACCCCCTCACCCTGCTCTCTGCCCTCAGGAGTGGCTAAGCAGGTTCGGTTACCTGCCCCCGGCTGACCCCACAACAGGGCAGCTGCAGACGCAAGAGGAGCTGTCTAAGGCCATCACAGCCATGCAGCAGTTTGGCGGCCTGGAAGCCACCGGCATCCTGGGTCAGTTCTCCAGGGGGCAGCGGGAGCGCTGTGGCCCCCGTCAGGTCTGCACCAGTTGGCCATGCCCCCTCTGATCAGACACAGCCCACCTTATGCTTGAATGAACCTGGGTCCTGACCTGGGGTAGCTCGGGGCCTGGGGCTCGTCCCCCGAAGATGGCGTGGGAGGAGGGGGCAACTCAGAGGCTGGTACCAGTGCCAGAGTCAGGGTTGGGGGTACTCGGGATCCTAGGGTGGGGAGCGAACTGGGCTAGGCTCTGAGCTCCATGCACCCCTGCAGACGAGGCCACCCTGGCCCTGATGAGAACCCCACGCTGCTCCCTGCCGGACCTCCCCGTCCTGACCCAGGCTCGCAGAAGACGCCAGGCTCCAGCCCCAACCAAGTGGAACAAGAGGAACCTGTCGTGGAGGTGGGTGCGTGGCCAGGGTGGGGAGCAGGGTCTCCATGGAGGTGGGTGCGTGGCCAGGGTGAGGAGTGGGGCCCCCGTGTCTCCGTGTCTGGGCCTGCTGTAAGTATCCACAAATGGGGAGACTTTGGACAGCAGCAGGAGCTCTCTTCCCGCCCTGGAGGCCAGGAGTCCATGCAAAGGAGTGGGCAGGATGGTGCCCTGGGGAGGTAGAGGGAACATCTGTCCAGGGCTCTATCCAGCTGTGCAGCTGCTGGCAGCCCTCGGTGGAATCGCCAGCTCCGCCTCTACCCTGTCCTGTCTGTGCACTGCCTCCTCTCCCATGTCTCCAGGACGCTCCTTGGATTTAGGGCCCACCCTAATCCAGTGTGACCTCATGTCAGCGCCTCATGACATCCACAAAGACCCTGTTTCTCTTTTTTTTTTTTTTTTTTTTTTTTTTGAGACAGAGTCTCACTTTGTCACCCGGGCTGAAGTGCAGTGGCACAATCACAGCTCACTGTACCCTGACCACCTGGGCTCAAGCAATCCTCCTGCCTCAGCCTCCCGAGTAGCTGGGACTACAGATGCACATGACCACACCCAGCTAGTTTTTTTCTTTTTTTTTTGACACAGTCTCGCTCTTTCACCCAGGCTGGAGGGCAGTGGTGCAGTCTTGGCTCACTACAACCTCTGCCTCCTGGGTTCAAGCAGTTCTCCTGCCTCAGCCTCCCAAGTAGGTGGGATTACAGGCACGAGTCAGCACGTCCGACTAATTTTTTGTATTTTTAGTAGAGACAGGGCCAGACATGGTGGCTCATGCCTGTAATCCTGGCACTTAGGGAGGCCAAGGCGGGCAGATCATATGAGGTCAAGAGTTCGAGACCAGCCTGGCCAACATGGTGAGACCCCATCTCTACTAAAAATACAAAAATTAGCTGGGTGTGGTGATGTGTACCTGTAATCCCAGCTGTTCGGGAGGCTGAGGCAGGAGAATCACTTGAACCTGGGAGGTGGAGGCTGCAGTGAGCCAAGATTGTGCCACTGTACTCCAGCCTGGAGACATACTGAGACTGTGTCTCAAAAAAACAAAATAGTAAAGACAGGGTTTCACCATGTTGGCCAGGCTGGTCTCGAACTCTTGAGCTCAAGCAATCAGCTCACTCTGGCCTCCCAAAGTGCTGGGGTTACAAGCATGAGCCACCACACCCAGCCAACCCTATTTCCAGGTCACAGTCTAAGGTTCCGGGTGGACATGAATTTTGAGAGACGCCATGTGTCCCACACACCACCTGCTGACCCCGGGGTCAAAACTGGCTCATAGGGGCCCTGGCTCGTGTGAGAGCTGGTGACCAGAGAGAGCCCCTTCAGCAGGCAGCACGGGGCTGGGGCAGACGGGACGCACCGCTGAGGGCCCTGGGGCTGAGGGCTCCACGTGGGAGCTGACGTTTGCCTGTGGCCGGGGGGTCTCATCGTGCCTGGGCTCTCATTTCCCTCCCTCCCTTGTCCATCCTGGGTGAACCCCTGGAACCTCCGTGGGCGCGTCGGATGACTCCTGGCACGGGGAGAAACGCAGAAGATGGGGGAGACCCTCACAGCGGTACCCCCGGCTGAGGAGGGGCGTTCAGGGAACCTCGGCCTGGGGCCCGTGGCCTGTTCTCCGTGACTCTGGGCTGACCCCTGCCTGCAGGGTCCGGACGTTCCCACGGGACTCGCCGCTCGGGCGGGACACGGTGCGGGCGCTCATGTACTACGCCCTCAAGGTCTGGAGTGACATTGCGCCCCTGAACTTCCACGAGGTGGCGGGCAGTGCTGCCGACATCCAGATCGACTTCTCCAAGGCCGACCACAACGATGGCTACCCCTTCGACGGCCCCGGCGGCACCGTGGCCCACGCCTTCTTCCCCGGCGACCACCACACTGCCGGGGACACCCACTTTGACGACGACGAGGCCTGGACCTTCCGCTCCTCGGGTGCGTCTGGGGCAGCCCTCGGGGCGGAGTCAGGAGCCCCAGCGGCCTGTGAGGCCAGGGAGCAGCCATGGCCCCCCCATCCCCAACCCCGCGGCTGAAAGCACACACAGCTGCTGAGCACGGTTGGGCGTTTCCCACTAGGCCGACCTCACAGCATCTGTGCTCGCCCGGCTGACCTCGCTGGGTGCCGGCCTGTCGGGCGGGGACACTGCGGCTGAGCCGAGCTTGTCCTCATCGCGTTCTCAGCACCCGAGGGAGGGAGCAGGAGGAGGCCTGCGAGGCCTCTGTGGCCCCGGCTCTGTCTCTCCCGCTAAGTCCTGTTGTCTGTAGAAGTCACGGCTCTGCAGAGGCCGTTCCTACCCCTGGACTGTGGCCTTGGGGACCATGCAGTCCTGGGAGCCCAGGCCCGTCGCGTGGGGCCAGGGGGGCTGTGCCCACAGCATCGAGCCTCAGGTCATCCGGCCGACACCAGGCTCCGCGTAACCCAGGGCCCAGGCACAAGGTGTTATCTGTGTGGCCTTGTACAGAAAAGGTTATCAGCCCCTCCATGAATGCTGCAAAGACCCCAGGCCTGAGAAGCCCAGCAGGCCCCACAGAGCCCCCAGGGGAATTGCGTTAATTCCCAGTAACCCTGCAGAATCCATCTGGTGAAGCAGGCACCAGGGCATCCCCATGGGCACCCCAGCCCGGACCAACCCTGACCCCATAGCATGGCGGGGGCCTGCTGGTCCCTCCCCACAGGGACAGGGCCCTTCCTGCCCTTGGTTCACATGGCTCCCTATGTCCCCAGATGCCCACGGGATGGACCTGTTTGCAGTGGCTGTCCACGAGTTTGGCCATGCCATTGGCTTGAGCCATGTGGCTGCCACACACTCCATCATGCGGCCGTACTACCGGGGCCCAGTTGGCGACCCGCTGCGCTATGGGCTCCCGTATGAGGACAGGGTGCGCGTCTGGCAGCTGTACGGTGAGTGTCTCCCTGAAGCCAGACATAGGGCCCCTGGAAGAGGAGTCAGAAATCCCAGGCACCCCTGAGCAGAGCCCCCCAGGAGGGTTTGCTGTCCCCGCCGTTCACTCCACGTGTGGTGCTGTGCCAGCTGGACACTCCGGCCTGTCCACAGAGCCCATCCCTGATGTCCCCAGAGCCCCTGGGTCAGAATTCCACCTCTGTGCCCCAGACACTGATGGAGTTACGATAGGCGGGGTTGATGGTATCCCAGGCCTGTGCAAATCACATTTCAGGCCTTAAATCATCTGATTTTTGTGGCCATATAAGGTAGCACTACTGTCCCCACTTTACAGATGAGAAAACTGAGGCACCCAGAGGTATGTAGATTGCCTGGGAAACCCAAGAGTAGCCGAGTCAGGCCCCAGGGACCCCTCTGCTGGGTTCACATTAGGAAGTGAGGCAGAGCCCCTGTCCTGGGAGCTGGTGCCCCAGGGAGACAGCACACGTGCATCAGAGGCCAAGGCGGTCACCTCACTTATACCCAGCCCCAGCTCCCCCAACACCGCCCACCACACCTTGCAGTAGTGCTGTCCCTGCCACCCGGACCCCTCCTGACCTCAGCATCGTCCTTGCCACTTCATATGCTCTGACATCCATGCGTCATTTCCATTGTAGTAAAATTCACATCCCATGCAATTTGCCTGTTTGGCCGGGCGCGGCGGCTCACACCTGTAATCCCAGCACTTGGGGAGTCCGAGGCGGGCGGATCACTTGAGGTCAGGAGTTTGAGACCAGCCTGACCAACATGGTGAAACTCCATCTGTACTAAAAATACAGAATTAGCCGGATATGGTGGCAGGTGCCTGTAATCCCAGCTACTTGGGAGGCTGAGGCAGGAGAATCACTTGAACCCGGGAGGCGGAGGTTGCAGTGAGCCGAGATCGCACCACTGCCCTCCAGCCTGGGTGATCGAGTGAGACTATCTGAAAAAAGAAAAAAAATAGAAAGAAAGTCACCATTTCAACATGTGTACTTCCATGAGTACAGGACATTCACAAGGTTGTGCAGATGCCACCTCTATCTGGTTCCAGAACTTTTCATCACCCATTACCACCAAAGGAGACCCGACACCCATCCCATCGCCCCAGGCAGCCACTGACCTCCTTTCTATCTCCACAGATTGGCCTCTAATGCAGCCGTGCAACCTTTTGTGTCTGGCTTTTTTTTTTTTAAAAAAAAGAGATGGGGTCTCACCATGTGACCCAGGCTTGTCTCAAACTCCTGGGCTCAAGTGATTCTCCTGACTCAGCCTCCCGAGCAGCTGGGACTATAGGCATGCACTACCACATCTGGCTAGTTTTTAAATTTTTTGTAGAAGTGGAGTCTCACCATGTTGCCCAGCTGGTCTCAAACTCCTGGGCTCAAGTGATTCTCCTGACTCAGCCTCCCGAGCAGCTGGGACTATAGGCATGCACTACCACATCTGGCTAGTGTTTAAATTTTTTGTAGAAGTGGAGTCTCACCATGTTGCCCAGCTGGTCTCAAACTCCTGGGCTCAAGTGATTCTCTTGCCCTGGCCTCTGAAAGTGCTGGGAATACAGGCACGAACCACTGTGCCCGGCCCGGCTTCTTTCACTGAGCCTACCGTGTTCCAGGTTTGCCCCATGGCGGCGTGGATCTGAGCATAGCGTGTTCCAGGTTCGCCCTATGGCGGCGTGGATCTGAGCATAGCGCGTTCCAGGTTTTCCCTATGGCGGCGTGGATCTGAGCATAGCGTGTTCCAGGTTCGCCCTATGGCGGCGTGGATCTGAGCATAGCGTGTTCCAGGTTCGCCCCATGGCCACGTGGATCTGAGCATAGCGTGTTCCAGGTTTGCCCCATGGCGGCGTGGATCTGAGCATAGCATGCTCCAGGTTCTCCCCATGGCCACGTGGATCTGAGCATAGCGTGTTCCAGGTTCGCCCCATGGCCACGTGGATCTGAGCATAGCGTGTTCCAGGTTCGCCCCATGGCCACGTGGATCTGAGCATAGCGCGTTCCAGGTTTTCCCTATGGCAGCGTGGATCTGAGCGTAGCGTGTTCCAGGTTCGCCCCGTGGTCTTGTGGATCTGAGCATAGCGTGTTCCAGGTTCGCCCCATGGCCACGTGGATCTGAGCGTAGCGTGTTCCAGGTTCGCCCCGTGGTCTTGTGGATCTGAGCATAGCATGTTCCAGGTTCACCCCGTGGTGGCGTGGATCTGAGTACAGCATGTTCCAGGTTCACCCCATGGTGGTGTGAACATAGCGTGTTCCAGGTTCGCCCCATGGCAGCGTGAATCTGAGCATAGCATGTTCCAGATTCACCCTGTGGTCGCGTGGATCTGAGCATAACATGTTCCAGGTTCGCCCCGTGGTAACGTGGATCTGACCATAGCGTGTTCCAGGTTGGCCCTGTGGTCTTCTGGATCTGAACATAGCGTGTTCCAGGTTCACCCCGTGGTGGTGTGAACATAGCGTGTTCCAGGTTCACCCCGTGGTGGCCTGAACATAGTGTGTTCCAGATTCACCCCATGGTGGCATGGATCTGAACATAGCGTGTTCCAGGTTCACCCCATGGTGGCGTGGATCTGAGCATAGCGTGTTCCAGGTTGGCCCTGTGGTAGCGTGGATCTGATCTGGATTTCTTCTCGTGGCTGAATAGTTTTGTCATCGTGCAGCCTTGGCAGGCACTGGGTTGCCACCCCATTGGCTGCGGTGAACAGTGCTGTGAAGGCTGGTGTACGAGCTCCTGTGGGAACGCCTGTCTTCATCTCTTTAGGGTGTACACCAGGGTGGAATTGCAGGGCATTGCTCACACACTGAGTGTTTAACTCGGCGAGGGGTCTGACTCCCACCTCTACGTCAACTCTGGGGGCGGCAGTCTCGCTGATTGCAGCTGTGCCCCCGCAGAGCCTGTCTGCTGAGTGGCCTCGGTTTCATCCCTGGGATTCAGAGGGGCCGGTGGGATGTGGGGGGAGGCGGGCGTCTGGGGTTTGAAGCTGTCCTCCTCCTTGTCTCCCATAGGTGTGCGGGAGTCTGTGTCTCCCACAGCGCAGCCCGAGGAGCCTCCCCTGCTGCCAGAGCCCCCAGACAACCGGTCCAGCATCCCGTAAGCCCTGGGCCATGGTCACCACCTACTGGGGTCTGTCTATCCTCATCCCCATCCCAGGCAACATTTGCCCCAAATCGTGGCTCGGAGTCCTGGAAAACGCACAGCTGTGTGGCCAGATGAGCCCCCAGTGACATTGTGTCTTTTCTTAGACCCCTTCCAATACCAGCCCTGCCCTGCCAGGGGCCCCGCACAGAAATGACAGCTTCAAACAAGGTTTCCTCTCCCCCTCGTCCGTGTCAGCTACTGCCACGTGACAAGCGGCCCAGCTTGATGAACGTTTCATCAAGCCCATGGATTCCCAGCGTCAGGAAGTCAGATAGGGCCCGCGAGTGTCTGGCCTGTGCCCCCAGTGGCAGGGACGTTCACTGCCTGGGCTCACATCTGAGGCCAGGGCTGGGCCCAGCTGGGACAGCCATCGGGGCTGCTCCACGAGGCATGACCCTCCCACGGCAACTGGATTCTGAGTGAAGTTGTCCTGAGAGCTGGTGTTGCCAGAGGCCGGTAGAAGCCGTGACCTTGTGTCACCCAGCCTCAGATGTCACGTGTGACCCTACCGGTTAAAGCTGTGAAGGAGCCACGCTCTGTGTTTCGAGTTATCTCTCGGTGGACATGCACCTTGTCCCTGATCCTCTGTTGTTACAGCCATGTGGCTGTGAACACGCTTCTTGTAGGACCGAGTTCTAGGCCTGGGCTTGGGGTCCCGTGGTGTGGGTGTTTGGCGCTAGGCCCTGGGCGCTACACCAGTCTCCACCCCTGAACTCCTGCCCTCCCTGCAGCTCCCTGGCGCTCTGTATGCTCAGAGCATAGATCTTGCTCCCCGCCCCCCAGTGAAGCAGTGGACAGGCACCCCCGTTTTAATTCGCCTTTCTCTTCAAGAGCAGACCCCCAGGCAGGGATAGGGGCTCCCCCCAGGAATGCGCAGTCCCACGCTGCTCAGGCCCCGCCTCCCAGCCCACCTGGCTCTCTCCCCGCAGGCCCAGGAAGGACGTGCCCCACAGATGCAGCACTCACTTTGACGCGGTGGCCCAGATCCGGGGTGAAGCTTTCTTCTTCAAAGGTACCGCCGGGGTCCCCGTGGCGGTGGGCAGAGAGGCGTGGTCCGCTGTGGGTGCAGACCCTCTCTGCAGCCCGGCCCTCCCCCTGTGTCCCCAGGCAAGTACTTCTGGCGGCTGACTCGGGACCGGCACCTGGTGTCCCTGCAGCCGGCACAGATGCACCGCTTCTGGCGGGGCCTGCCGCTGCACCTGGACAGTGTGGACGCCGTGTACGAGCGCACCAGCGACCACAAGATCGTCTTCTTCAAAGGTGGGCGGGCCTCCCCCCCCGCACTCCGGGCCTCCCGGGCCCTCTGCCCGCCTCACAGAGGGGATCCAGCCTGCATCCCGCTGCGTGTAAGCCCCACGGCTACCCAGAGGCTGGTCGAGCACAGAGTGGCTGGTTTGCTTGTGCACTCAGCAGGCACATACTGAGCACCTACTGTATGCCCCATCCTGAGGTAGCCACTGCAGGCACACAGAGGGCGAAACGATGGAAAGCCCTGCTGTCGTTCTAGTCGGGGCACAGTCCACCCACAAGTCAGGAGGAGCTGATTGCTGGTGCCGTTCAGTGTGGTCAGAAGTGAAGGGCAGGCCGGGTGTGGTGGTTCATGCCTGTAATCCCAGCACTTTGGGAGGCTGAGGCGGGTGGATCATGAGGTCAGGAGATTGAGACCATCCTGGCTAAGGTGGTGAGACCCCGTCTCTACTAAAAAGTACAAAAAATTAGCCAGGCATAGTGGCAGGCGCCTGTAGTCCCAGCTACTCAGGAGGCTGAGGCAGGAGAATGGTGTGAACCTGGGAGGCGGAGCTTGCAGTGAGCTGAGATCACACCACTGCACTCCAGCCTGGGTGACAGAGTGAGACTCCGTCTCAAAAAAAAAAAAAAGAAAGAAATGAAGGGCAATGGGAGGAGGTCTCCTTAAGGAGATGCTGTACAAGCAGAAACTAGGGAACAGTGTTCCAGCCCAGGGAACGGCCGTGCAAGGCAGGAGGAGTCCTGCTGGATCCCAAGAACCTCAAAGACGGGGCCGCAGCTAGAGCACCGGGGCCTGGAGGAGGCTCGGGACAGAAGCGTGAGGGGCCGGGCTGCCGGGGCCGGGCCTGGAGGAGGCTCGGGACAGAAGCGTGAGGGGCGGTGGCTGCTGGGGCCGGGCTGCCTCTTCCCGGTCAGCCCCTTTGCCCACCGTTCCAGGAGCGACCTTGTGGTGGTGTTACAGGAAGCACTCCTCTTGCCTTCAAGTCTCCATGAAGGGCAGGAAAAGGAGACAGGTGCAGGGGCAGCAGGGTTGCAGGACAGAGGCCCCCATGCTGGGCTGAAACACCCGGAGTTTCCCTCACTGTCTGGAGGTTACAAGTCCGAAATCAAGGGGTAGGCAGGGTGTGTCCCCTCTGGAGGCTGTCCCAGGCCTCTCCCACATCCAGTGTCGCCCTCAGCCACGTCCCTCCTGCCGCCGCCTCTGGCTTCACACCAGGCTGTCTCCTCCGTCTCCGCGTCTTCTCTTATAAGGAAGCCAGGCCTTGATTCAGGTCCCCTAATCCCATTTGGTTTTTATGGGGTTTTTTTGTTTTTTTTTTTTGGAGACAGTCTCTGTTGCCCAGGCTGGAGTGCAGTGGTGTGATCTTGGCTCACTGCAACCTCCACCTCCCGGGTTGCAATTCTCCTGCCTCAGCCTCCCGAGTAGCTGGGATTACAGGTGCCCACCACCACGCCTGGCTGATTTTTGTATTTTTAGTGGAGACAGGGTTTCACCATGTTGGCCAGGCTGGTCTCGAACTCCTGACTTCAGGTGATCCATCCACCTTGGTGTCCCAAAGTGCTGGGATTACAGATGTGAGCCACTGCGCCCGGCCTGCCTAATCCCATCTTAACTCATCTAAACTAACACAGCTGCAAAGACCCTCTTTCCAAGTAAGGTCACGTCTTAAGATTCTGGGTGGATGTGAGTTTGGGGTACGTCATTCAATCCAGTGTGGCAGCCACTCCCACAGTCACAGGTGGGACCCTGTTTCCCGGTGGAGGTAGAGGGTGTTCTGTGTGTCTGCCAGGGGAACCGCTTCCTGTCACTCCATCGCCTGCCCAGCCCTTAGCATTTGACTCGGTCACCCTCATCACTTGGGAGCCCTCAGGTGACTGTTCCTGGAGGCCTGATCCCTTCTGGAGGGACAGAGACTGCAGATACCTGGGGGGCTGAGGCAGGAGGACCACTTGAGCCAGGAGGTCAAAGCTGCACTGCACCATGATCGTGCACTGCACTCCAGCCTGGGCAACAGCATGACCTTGTCTAAAAAAAAAAAAATCCCCAAAGACAGTACCTGGACTAAAAAAGAAAAACGAAAAAAAAGGAAAAAAAAGAATGACTTGCAAACCTCCTAACCCTAACCCTAACCCTAACCCATTGCTCCTCACCTCCCCCAGGCGACCTTGCAGAAGGTCCCAGGGTGCCCTGTAGAGCCTTCCCGAGCAGGGTCCCGTAACGTGCAGCTCCCCTGCCTTGCATGGGTTAGAAGTATTCGGGCCACTTCCCCCAGGTGGACCTGTCTGGTCTGGTGTCTCCTCTGGATCAGGTTCTGGTTTTGCACATCTGGCAGACATGCCACCGACGGCATGTGTTCTGAGCCCCGAGCCGCCCTGCCTGGTGACGTTCGCTGTGGTCACCTGGATGTGTGTCTGCAGGTTTCTCTTGAGAACATGTGGGTCTCTTGCCACAGCCTGTCCCACCCCTGCGTCAACTCTGTCCCCTGCACCCCCTGCCCCTGCCTGGTTTCCTAACAGGCGCACCTGTCCTGGTTCCTATCAGCCGTAGCAGGGCAGGGCCCATTGGTCATCCCGTCATCTCCTTAATACCTCCCCTGCTTACAGACATCACAGCCCTTTCCAGTCTCCAGCATTGGACGTTTTTTGGTCATTTTATATTATTTTTATTTTTAAATTTTATTTTACTTTACTTTTTTGAGACAGGGTGTCACTCTGTCGCCCAGGCTGCAGTGCAGTGGCATGATCCCGACTTACTGCAGCCTCGACCTCCCAGGTTCAAGCAGTTCTCCTGCTTTAGGCTCCTGAGTAGCTGAGACTACAGGCACTCACCACCGTGCCTGGCAGATTTTTTGTGTTTTTGGTAGCGATGGGGTTTCACCATGTTGGTCAGGCTGGTCTCCAAATCCTGACCTCAGGTGATCCACCCGCCTTGGCCTCCCAAAGTGCTGGGATTACAGGCGTGAGCCACCATGCCCAGCCCTGTTTTTGTGGTCATTTTAAATTGTGGGTGTGGTAAATACAATTTACTGTTTTAACCATTTTTAAGTGCACAGCTCAGTGGCATGAAGCACATTCACGTTGCTGTGTAGCCGTCACCTGCATCCACCTCCAGAAGATTTCCAACTTCCCAAATGGAAACGCTGCCCCCATGAAACACGCATGCCCCTCCCCTCCCCTCCCCTGTGCACCCCCGCTCCGCTTGCTGTCCCATGGCTCTGAGTGCTCCAGGGACCCCATGTCGGTGGGACAGACAGGATCTGCCCTTCTGTGCCTGGCTCGTGTCACTCAGCGGAAGGTCCTCGGGGCTCATACACGCGGTGGCACGTGGCAGGATTTCCTTCCTCGCTAAGGCTGAGCGTCGTTCCGTGGCATGGACGGACTGCATCTCATTTGCCTGCTCACTTGGGTTTCTTCTACTCTGGGCTCCTGCGAAGGACGCTGCTGTGAGCATGAGTGTGCAAACGTCTCTCCAAGACCCTGCTTTCCGTTCTTTTGGATTTATACCCAGAAGCCAGAATGCTGGATCATGTGATAATTCTACTTTTGATGTTTTGGGGAGCCTACGTCCTGTCTCCCGCAGCGGCTGCACGATTTCACACGCCACCAGCAGCGCCCAGGCTCCGCCGTCCCCACATCCTCCCGACACGTGTGACTTTCCATGTACTTGACAGTCGGGGCAAGGGGCGTCTCATGGTGGTTTTGAGGGCGTTTCTCTAGTGACGACCATCTTCAGGTGCTCAATGCCATCTGTATTTCTTGGGAGAAATGTGTATTTAACACAGGGCACGGTGGCTCACGCCTGTCATCCCAGCACTTTGGGAGGAAGGCGGGCGAGTCACCTGAGATCAGGAGTTCGAGACCAGCCTGGCCAACATGGTGAAACCCCGTCTCTACTAAAAATACAAAAATTAGCCAAGTGTGGTTGTGGGCACCTGTAGTCTCCAGCTGCTCAGGAGGCTGAGGCAGGAGAATCACTTGAACCCAGGAGATGGAGGTTGCAGTGAGCTGAGATTGCACCGTTGCACTCCAGCCTGGGAGACAAGAGCAAGCCTGTCTCAAAGGAAAAAAAAAAAAAAAGACTCACACAGTTAGGCCTTGAAAGAGGTCCTTTCTGGTCTTTTCGGTGAAGACGTTCTAGGCCCTTGTGCAGAAAGAGTGGTTGGCAGGTGCAGTGGCTCGCACCGGTGATCCCAGCACTTTAGGAGGCTGAGAAGGGAGGATTGTTTGAGCCCAGGAGTTTGAGACCAGCCTGGGCAATGTAACAAGATTATTTAAAAAAAAAAAAAAAAAAAAGGCCGGGCACAGTGACTCATGCCTATAATCCCAGCACTTTGGGAGTCTGAGGCAGGCGGATCACCTGAGGTCAAGAGTCCACCACCAGCCTGGCCAACATGGTGAAACCCCGTCTGTACTAAAAATACAAAAATTAGCTGGGTGTGGTGGTGCGTGCCTGTAGTCCCAGCTACTCAGGAGTCTGAGGCACAAGAATCGCTTGAACCCAGGGGCGAAGGTTGCAGTGAACTGAGATCAAGCCACCGCACTCCAGCCTGGGTGACTGAGTGAGACTCCATCTCAAAAACAAATAGTAATAATAGAATGGCATGTCATGGGCTGTAGTTTAGCCCGAGTCATTGTTTCCATCGATAAAGGGGTGGCTGGCAGTGTCCGCAGGCTGGATGGGACGGCCCGGGCCGGGCACAGTAGGTGCTCACTGCGTATCCATGTGGCTGCTGTGATGTGGGGTGATTGCACTGTAGCCGCTGTCCCATCAGGCCCGGGTGAGGGGTCAGGACAAGGGCGGCCGACGCAGGGGAGAAGGAAAGGCTGGAGCCCCCTGCCCTTCGGGGTGGGGCCGAGCCCCGGCCCACAGCTGTTTCTCTCGCCCCCAGGAGACAGGTACTGGGTGTTCAAGGACAATAACGTAGAGGAAGGATACCCGCGCCCCGTCTCCGACTTCAGCCTCCCGCCTGGTGGGATCGATGCTGCCTTCTCCTGGGCCCACAATGACAGGACTTATTTCTTTAAGGACCAGCTGTACTGGCGCTATGATGACCACACGAGGCGCATGGACCCCGGCTACCCCGCCCAGAGCCCCCTGTGGAGGGGTGTCCCCAGCACACTGGACGACGCCATGCACTGGTCCGACGGTGAGTGCCGGCTGCGGGGACGGGCCGTGCGGCCTCAGTTTCCCCACCAGGAGATGGAGATCATGACAGGGCAGCCAAGAGGTTCCCTGAAAGGAGGACGGCCCCAGTCGGTGTGGGCTCTGAGGGTCCCAGCCCCTCGCCTTGAGCAGCCGACCCTGCGGGGGTCCCAAGTCACTCCCCAAAGTGAATTCAGCCTCCTGAATGAGCCGCACTTGGTCGCGCTGCCCTCAGCACTCACTCGCCCCTGCTGCTCCCCCAGCCATGCTGCTGCCCCAGGGCTTTGGCACCTGCCATGCCCTCGTCTGGGCACACTTTCCTAAGATGTCCATGCAACCCCTCCCTCACCGACCCAGCCCTGCCAAACGCCCTCCTGAGCATCACCCCGTGCTCCCTGCCGTGTCCCACAGGGTAGAAGAAACCTCCCCACAGGGTCAGCTCCAGGGACGGCAGCATCCTCTGTTTTGTTTTCAATGCTGCATCCCCATCACCTGGAACAGCCCTGCACAGAGTGGGCCCTCAATAACTATCCAGTAAGGGAAAGAGACTCTGAGGGTCTCCTGGTCCATCCCCTGCCCCAGCGGACTCCTGCAGAGCTTCCCAGGCCTGTGACCTGCCTGCAGAGCCGCCGCAGCTGAGCAGATGCTGACGCCGTCTCAGATACGATCTGGGTGCCCCCTGCCGTCTAGCTCGAGCTGCCCCTCACCTGGCCCGACCCCCACTGCAGTCCAGCGCAAGCCCCCTGCTGTCTGGCCCCACCCAAGCCCCTCCCGCTGCAGCCCTCCCTGAGCTCAGTGCTCCCTTCTCTTCTCAGGTGCCTCCTACTTCTTCCGTGGCCAGGAATACTGGAAAGTGCTGGATGGCGAGCTAGAGGCGGCACCCGGATACCCGCAGTCCACAGCCCGGGACTGGCTGGTGTGTGGAGACCCACAGGCTGACGGCTCTGCGGCCGCGGGCATCGATGGGGCGGAGGGGCCCCGCGCCCCTCCGGGACAGCATGACCAGAGCCGCTCGGAGGACGGCTACGAGGTCTGCTCATGCACCTCCCAGGCCTCCTCTCTCCCGGGGGTCCCGGGCCTGCTGGTGGCCACCACCTCGCTGCTGCTACTGCTGCTGCTGCCACTGTCACCAGGCGCCCTGTGGACAGCGGCCCAGGCCCTGGCGCTATGACGCACAGCACAGGCCCATGAGAGGACAGAGGCGGTGGGACAGCCTGGCCACAGAGGGCAAGGACTGCGCCAGAGTCCCTGGGGGAGGTGCTGGCGCAGGATGAGGACAGGCCACCCTGGTGCTGGAAGGCCAGCAGAGGGCACTGCCCACCAGGGCTGGGCAGACTCAGGCAGCTGTCCAGTAGCGAGTGACTGCGTGACTGGCAAGCCAAGAGGTGGCCGCTCCAGAGGGGTGCCCAGTCAGGCCGCACCGGCCACCAGCCTCCCCCAGCCCTGGAGGGAGCATCCTGGGCTGGGGGCCTGCCTCTGTCTGTGCCGGCGCCGCCAACCCTACCCACACGACTGCCTGGTGCTCCCGCCAGCCCACAGGGCCTCCGTGCCCAGGTCCCCAGTGGGGCAGCCCTCCCCACAGATGAGCCCCCACGCGGTGCCACGGCACGTCCCCCTTGTGACGCTTTCCAGACCAACACGACTTCTCCCTGCTTTGTAGTGGCTTCGCCGGGCTCCCTGTGCTCCAGGGCCATCGGGTGGGCGTCCTCGGGCCTCAAGGGGCTTGGCCCTGACCAGGGGCCCACACGCCTGCACTTGGGGTGGAGGCTTCCAAGGAGGTCTGGCCAGTCGTATCTCCCTTGTTCATCAGCCCTTCCCGCCCTGTGTCTCTTCCCGTCCTCGTGCCCCGAGGGGTCCCCGAGCCACTCTCACGGACGGGAGAGTTGAGGCCCTGTGAGGGGTGAGCCTCGGTGCTACAGGCAGGGGCATCACGGGTGGGCGGCGGGATTCTCAGTGTGGGAGGTGCCCAAGGAAAGGCACTCGGTTCTTGGGTGAGCCACTTGGGATGCTGCCTGCCCAGCAGCACTGGACCGTGATGCCCGGCCAAGCACCGGGACCTGGGTGCGCCTCAGAGGAAGGGCAGGTGCTCCCTGCATGGGGTTCGTTCTAGCTCCAGCCACTCTTTGTCGTTTGCTCCCTTTGCTCCCAGCCTCCGGATCCACAGCACCTGGGGTCCCTCACCCCGCCCCCACTGTGACCGGCGAGCGACGTGTCTGTCCTGTGGGACCCTCCTGTTCAGAGGGCGCAGCCGAGCCGCTCTGCGGGGCCCAGTCCTCCCGCCGGCGCACAGTCCTCTAGTCTCCACGGCACAGACATGGGCTGGCGGGCCTGCCTGCCTGGCCACATTTCACACCCGCCCATGGCACATTTCACGAGCCCCCACCTTTCGATACGCACATGCAGCTGAGGCCACATTCAAAGAAACCCCCCAAAACCTAAGACCTTTTGGGCACTGACGGGCTTGGGGTGCACACAGAACATTTGGGATTTCACTTTTTTGTTTTTTGAGACAGAGTCTCGCTCTGTCGCCCAGGCTGGAGTGCAGTGGCGAGATCTCGGCTCACTGCAACCTCCACCACCCAGGTTTGAGTCATTCTCCTGCCACAGCCTCCCGAGTAGCTGGGATTACAGGCAGGCGCCACCACACCCGGCTAATTTTTGTATTTTTAATAGAGACAGGGTTTCACCATGTTGGTCAGGCTGCTCTCAAACTCTCGACCTCAGGTAATCCACCCGCCTTGGCTTCCCAAAGTGCTGGGATTACAGGCATGAGCCAGCATACCTGGCCAAGAGGTAGTATTTGAAAAAAAGAAAAGCAGAAAAAAAAAATGCTCAACCTGTAAGTATAATGCAAATACAGTGTTCCAAACTCCAATCTGAGCTCCAAAACACTTTTCTGGTCCTGCACATCTCGGATAAGGAACACTCAGGCAGGGTGTGTTGTTTTGTGGAAAGGATCTCATGTTCATAGAAAGCTGCACACACAGCATGAGAGTCCTCTGCATCCTTTGGGAGGCGCTGACCACCCTGAGCACGCTTCTGTGTCTCCTGGAACCCAGGGTGTCCTCCCAAGGTCAGAGTTGGGAAAGACACGCAGGCAGTGGATCTCAGATCAGAGGATGCTGCAGGGACAACCTCACCCAGGACGGCCTTCGTCCCAGCACAGCTCTCGGGCCTTCCCCGACCCCCGTGACCTCAGCACGTAAGAGGGCTGCCAGCCTGTCCTTCTGTGGTCCATTCCCCCGGCCCGTCTGCCTGCACATTCCTCGTGACGGGACCTCGGTTCTGTGTCTTCAGCAGACAGTCTTCCATCTTCGCCTGAGTTACCATCTAAACCCCTGGAGACTTCACGTGACGTTCTGGATTTTCAGTCACTGCTTGTACCCCAGGCTGGGCTGGCCCAACTTGGAGAAGCTGTGCGCCCATGCCCAGGATACAGGGCATCGCCAGCCTGCAGCCACGGTCAGAAACCCTCAGAAGGAGGTCAGAGGACCCGTACCACCCCGGTGAGGGGCAAGGACCTCTTCCCTTCTTCCCTCCACCCCGGGGAGGTCAGACTGGGGGCCCAGGGTCTCTCTGAGCCACGCGGCCAGGCCCAGGCCCTGGCTGCCTTCAGCATGACCCAGCCTTGTGACCAAGCACACCTCTGCATGGGAGACCTCCGGGGACAGGACACCCTCTCCAGCTCCCGTTACAGGGAGGGAAACTGAGGCACGGTGTCTCAGCTCAGCTTGCCGTGACAGGCTGCTGTAGACCGGGTGGCTTCCACATGGGAGACCTCCGGGGCCAGGACACACCCTCTCCAGCTCCTGTTACAGGGAGGGAAACTGAGGCACAGTGTCTCAGCTCAGCTTGCCGTGACAGGCTGCTGTAGACTGGGCGGCTTCCACACAGGCATTTTCTTTCCCACCACTCTGCAGGAGTCTGAGGTCAGGATGCCGGCAGGGTTGGGTTCTTAGAGGCCCACTTCCCGATTGAAGGCTGGCACCTTCTCACTCTGCCCTCACAAGCCGGAGAGAGAAAGTTCTGGTCCCTTCACCCCCTACCAGGGCACCAATCTCATTGTGGGGGCCCTGTCCTCATGACCTCATCTAACCCAAATCACCTCACAAAGGCCCCTCCTAACACCATCACAAGGGGGGGGTCATGGTTTCAAAATGTGACTTTGGTGGCCAGGCACGGTGGCTTATGCCTGTAATCCCAGCACTTTGGGAGGCCAAAGTGGGAGGATTGCTTGAGCCCAGGAGTTCAAGACCAGCCTGGGCAACACAGCAAGACCCAATCTCTACAAAAAACTTAAAAACCACACACACACACACACACACACACAGATGTCTTTGAGGAGACACAGACATTCAGTGCATAACATCCAGGGTGGATGGGTCGAGGCTGCCCAGCGGGTGGGTGGCCCCAGATCCCAGCCATACCTCTACCTCCCTGCCACCCTCCTGGTCTCCTTCAGAAACCCTGCGGGGAGCGGATTGTGGGGGTTAGGAGGCTCTGGCGGGACCCAGATCACCCCAAAGCATCATGAGTGACAGCTAACACGCCTGCTCTGCGATCTGCGACTGCAAACTCACTGAATCCTGGCAGCCTCCCCGAGCGGAGGGGCTAGGTTACTTCTGTCTCCCAGATGAGAAAACTGAGCCCCAGAGGGGGCAGAGAGCTGTCCAAGCCCAGGCGTTCAGTGAGGGGCAGAGCCCGAGCTAGGTGTGAAGCCAGTGGGCACACTCTGAGGTCAGGCTTAGAGCAGCACGTCCCGTGCCCAGGTGGAGGGACCACAGGTGGCAGGACACCCTTATGGGAATCCTAAGGACGCCAGGGGACACTGCTCCAGGGCAGCCGAGCTGGACCCACAGGTGTGACTGCAGCGTAAGCTGGGGCCACCCCTCCCAGCTTCCGGGTGGTCTTTAGGGCACCATGGCTTCATGGGGGTGCCTGGCTCTGGGCCGCTTCACCCCAAGCTGTGATGGGCCAGGCTGGCTCTGCGCCCGCTCTGCACCCTGCCCTCCCGAGCCCAGGCCAGGCAGGCAGGACCCCGCTGAGGCTGAGAAATGGGAGGAGACAGACCCACTGCTGGCCACTCTCCACCTCCACCAGGTCAAGGGCCTTCCACTGTGACTGCAGGACAGGGCCCCCCTGGTTTCTCCTCTTAAAGCAGCAGGATCCTCGCCTTCTCGCTCACTCTGTCACCCCCACTCTATTTCTCTGTCTCTAGCTCTCTCTGTCTCTTTGTCTGTATCTCTGTCTCTCTCCATCTCAGTCTCTAGCTTTCTCTCTCCGTCTCTGTCTCCCTGTATCTCTGTCCCTCTCCCTGTCTGTCACTCCTTGTTTCTGCCTCTCTGTCTCTATATCTCTGTCTCCCCATCTATCTCTCTCCCTGTCTCTGTCTCTCTCCCTGTCTCTGTCTCTCTCCCTGTCTCTGTCTCTCTCCCTGTCTCTGTCTCTCTGTCTCTGTCTCTCTCCCTGTCTCTGTCTCTCCTTGTCTCTGCTTGTCTCTGTCTCTATAGCTCTGTCTCTGCATCTGTCTCTCTGTCTCTATCTCTGTCCCTCTCCCTCTCTCTCTCTCCCGGTCTCTCTCTCTCTCCCTGTCTCTGTCTTTCCTTGTCTCTGGCTGTCTCTGTCTCTATATCTCTGTCTCCCTCCCTTTCTCTGGAGGTCTCCTGGCCTCTGCCACTGGTCTCCCCTGCACTTGCACAATGGTGGGGACCCTGGCTTGCTCCTGTCACGTGGCATTGGCACTGGCTCTGGCGGGAGCCTCCATGGGGCCTGGGCTCCTCCCAGCACTCGGCCGGTGCCCTGCGGGTGCCTGCATTTCTCTCACTCTTTTTTTTTAGACGGAGTCTCGCTCTGTCGCCCAGGCTGGAGTGCGGTGGCGCGATCTCGGCTCACTGCAAGCTCCACCTCCCCGGTTCAAGCCATTCTCCTGCCTCAGCCTCCCGAGTAGCTGGGACTACAGGCGCCCGCCACCACGCCTGGCTAATTTTTGTATTTTTAGTAGAGACGGTTTCACCATGTTGGCCAGGCTGGTTTTGAACTCCTGACCTCAAGTGATCAGCCCGCCTTGGCCTTGCAAAGCGCTTGGATTACAGGTGTAAGCCGCCGCCCCCAGCCTCCCGTCACTCTTTATTCACTCAACAAACACCTGTTAAGCCACAGGCACTGTTTCAGGTGCTGGGGCCACATCCTTGAACCAAACAGGCCAAATCCGTAATCTTGTGAAATCTTCTGTAAAGCTTCCTGTATTCCAGCGGGGAGACAAGGCAGCCGAGCAGATGAGGCTGTACCTGTGAGAGCGTGTCACCCGTGGGTGGAGTGTGCAGTGATCAGATGTTGGTAGGAAAATGAGGCAGGGGGGCGGTGTTTGTTGGGGAGGGAAGCCGAGCCTGCAGGAGCTGAAGGAGGCTGCGCACAGGCCCTGGCAGCCAGCAGCGCTGGGTGCTCCGGGTAGTGCTGGGTGCTCTGGGCAGTGCTGGGTGCTCTGGGCGGCGCTGGGTGCTCTGGGCAGTGCTGGGTGCTCTGGGCAGTGCTGGGTGATCTGGGTTGTGCTAGGCCCTCTGCCTGATGCTGAGTACCCTGGGGAGGTGCTGGGTACTCTGGGGCAGTGCTGGGTACTCTGGGGCGGTACTGGTTGCTGTGGGGAGGTGCTGGGTACTCTAGGAAGGTGCTGGGTGCTCTGAGGAGGTCCTGGGTGCTGGGTGCTCTGGGGAGGCCCTGGGTGCTTCAGGGACGTGCTGGGTGCTCTGGGGAGGCCCTGGGTGCTTCAGGGACGTGCTGGGTGCTCTGGAGAGCCTGAGGACACGCCGCGGTGTCAGGGATTTCTGTGTTTACTGTGCAGGCTCAGGGGAGCCACGGGAGGGTTTCGGGTAGAGTGGGGCCTGATGAGACGGAGCTTTCTGCAGGTCCATCTGGCTGCTGCCCTGAGAACGGGTGGATGCAGGGCCAGTAAGAGTGCAGGGCTGGGATTTTCCAGGGAGAGGCAGTGGCCTGGACGAGGGCGGTGAGGGAGACACATCCGGGTTGTATTTGGAGATTTGCGGGGACTGTGGCAGAGCGATGAGCCCTCCCCTGGGCACGGGAGGACTGGATTTGCCGTCTCTGCCTGCGGGAGGCCGTTTGACGGTGGTGGCCTGGTGATTCCCACACGGGAGTCAGAGGGGTGCCGATGGGCTTTTCCACGACGGGTGGAAGACGGCTGGTCCTGAAGGGCTTTCTTAGACTTGACATGATGCTCCCGGTGCAAAGGGCGGAACTGTGTCCCCCGCTGGACACCGGCAGGCCGGAGACTTCGGCGAGTCCTTGAGGGCTTCCCGGGGAGGCAGACGTAGCCTCCACCAGTCCTCTGAACCGGGGAGAGAGTGGACGTTGTTTTGTTTTGTTTGTTTTGTTTTGTTTCAGATGGAGTCTGGATCTGTCGCCCAGGCTGGGGTGCAGTGGTGTGATCTCGGCTCACGGCAACCTCCGCCTCCCAGGTTCAAGTGATTCTCCTGCCTCAGCCCCCCGAGTAGCTGGGATTACAGCCACGTGCCACCAGGCCTGGCTAATTTTTGTATTTTCAGTAGACACAGGGTTTCAACATGTTGGTCAGGCTATTCTCAAACCCCTGACCTCATGATCTGCCTGCCTCGGCCTCCCAAAGTACTGGGATTACAAGCGTGAGCCACCGCACCCGGCTGAGAGTCTACGTTTTTTAAAAGATGTGGTGGAAGTCTTTTTGGACATACCCAGGCTTTGAGAATTTCTTTGGCCATCTAAAGGCTGTAAGAGCTTTGTTCTGTTCACAACCAGTTGTATAACAGAAGACTTCCTGTGTATAAAGTAACGAATCATTGATTATGTGACTTGTCCTGAATTCTGTTAAATACTAAAAAATAGGCTGGGCACCGTGGCTCACGCCTGTAATCCCAGCACTTTGGCAGGCTGAGGCGGGTAGATCACTTGAGGTCAGGAGTTCGAGACCAGCCTGGCCAACATGGTGAAACCCTGTTTCTACTAAAATACAAAAATTAGCTGGGTATGGTGGCAGGTGCCTGTAATTCCAGCTACTCGGGAGGCTGAGGCAGGAGAATTGCTTTAACCTGGGAGGCAGAATTGCTTTAACCTGAGGCAGAGCCGAGATTGTACCACTGCACTCCAGCCCAGGCCACAGAGCGAGATTCCATCTCAAAAAAATTTTTAAAATAAATAAATTAGCCAGGTATGGTGGTGAGCGCCTGTAATCCCAGCAACTCAGGAGGCCGAGGTAGGAGAATCGCTTGAACCTGGGAGGCGGAGGTTGCAGTGAGCTGAGATCACACCACTGCACTCCAGCCTGGGCAACAAGAGCAAAACTCCATCTCGAAAAAAAAAAAAAAAAAAAAAAAGGCAAGTTAGCTGGATGTGGTGGGCACCTGTAATCCCAGCTACTCAGGAAGCTGAGGCAGGGGAATCGCTTGAGCCCGGGAGGTGGAGGTTGCAGTGAGCTGAGATTGTGCTACTGCCCTCCAGCCTGAGTGTCAGAGAGAGACTCTGTCTCAAACAAAAGAATAAAACATAGGCCAGTGCAGTGGCTCATGCCTGTAATCCCAGCACTTTGGGAGGCCAGGGCGGGCGGATCGTGAAGTTAGGAGATGGAGGCCATCCTGGCTAACGCAGTGAAACCCTATCTGTATTAAAAGTACAAAAACAAAATTAGCTGGGCGTGGTGGCGGGTGCCTGTAGGCCCAGGTACTCAGGAGGCTGAGGCAGGAGAATGGTGTGAATGAACCTAGGAGGTGGAGCTTGCAGTGAGCCGAGATCACGCCACTGCACTCCAACCTGGGTGACAGAGCGAGACTCAAAAAAAAAAAAAAAAAAAAAAAAACAGAAAAAAGAACTCCTTTAAAAAGAGAGAGAGAGAGAAAGAAAGAAAAAGAAAAGAAGTAAAGAAAAGAAAAAGAAGAAAAGAAAAGGAAAAGAAAGAAAAGAGGAAAGAAAGGAAAGAAAGATCAAAACTAATCCGATCGGTCTCAGCCAAGCTGGGTCCTGGGGCCACACGAGGATCCCTGGAGCCTGTTGTGTGAATCAATCAGCCTTCCCTGGAACACAGCCAAGCCCATTTGTTTAAATAATAATACACTAAACCAGGCAACTGAGCGGTGGGCTGGCCCCTGGGAGAAGTGACACAGCAGCTTTTATTTATTACAACACTCGTTTCCCAAACACAAACAGAAACCAAAGGGTGCGCCGCCACCGCCACCGAGGAAGGGTGGTCTCCCAGCTGGGGAAGACCTGGGATATGAGGGAAGAGGGAGGGAGGGAGCAGGGATGCATGAGCCAGGATCTGGGGCTCCTGCAGCCCTCAAGGCAGGCTGAGGCCAGCCTCGCCCCGGTTGCATCACCCAGGACGCCCTGGGGATCTCCAGGCCACTGCGGCAGCCAGGCCCCTGATGCAATCCGTGGCTGTCTTGCAGCATGACCTGCCCTGGTCAGCCTGGACTCTGTCTTGCCTGGGGGCCCAGCCCTCACCGCAGCCTCCAGTGATCCCTCCCTTCCCGGGGTCTGTTTGGAGGCGCCTGGAGCATCAGGCCCTTTTCTACCATGAACTCGCAGTGTGGTGCCCAGTGGGTGTCTCTGATCTGTGAACTGGGTGTGGTGGCGTCTACCCTGTCTGTGGGGTCGCAGGAGCAAGCCACACGCATGTGGGGAGCCACGCCTGGCACACAGTGGATGCAACAGGAGAGTTTGCATGTTCTGACCGTATTTCACCATATCTCTGATGCGTATCTTCTCACATGAAATCAGGATGTGTCTTAAAATTGACAGAGAGTAGAAGTTCAGCTAGCAACATTGCCTCTCATCCCAGCACTTTGGGAGGCCAAGGCATGAGGATCACTTGAGCCCAGGAGTTCAAGACCAGCCTGGGCAACATGGTGAGACCCTGTCCCTAAAAAAATTAAATTAGCCAGGAGTGGTGGTGTGCACCTGTAGTCCCAGCTACTCAGGAGTCTGAGGCAGGAGGATCACTTGAGCATGGAGATTGAGGCTGCAGTGAGCTGTGATCCAGCCTGGACAACGGCGCAAGACCCTGCCTCTGAAAAACCAAGTTAATGGTGGGTGTGTTGTGGACGGCACCCAGGCTGGAAGGAAAGCAGAAGGATCTGCAAAGCTCAGCTGCACAGCGTTTCACAGAACTCATCCAGGCAGGGGCTGGAAAGTGCTTTGTGAACCAGAACTGGCAGTGATGCTTGGGTGGGCTGGGCCCTGCACTCCCATCTCCCACCTGTTAGGTGCCCCAGAACAGGTCTGGGGTGCACCAGGGGCTCTGTATCCCCCTCATCCAAGGCTGCCAGGGGACCGGGCTTTCCTGCCATCTCAGGGACTCTGAGGAGCCATCGGACAGTCGGAGGGAGAAGAGAGAAAGTCAGGAAGTCACCTACGGTGTGACTGACATGAGACTTAGGTAGTTGGGGTCAAGGTGGATGCAGGGGCACTTTAGACGGGCGGTCAGTGCGGGATTCCTGGAGGAGGTGGCATTTGAGCTGGGACTTGCATGATTGGGAGAGCACTTGGGCGGAGGGAACAGCCGGAGTAAGGCCTCAGGCTGGGGAAACAAAAAGAGGCCAAAGTTCACGGTCCACTGCTCCGGTGGACAGAGCAGGGATTCAGACTCAGGCCACGGGTCCCCAGGGTCAGGGCACACGCCCTGCTCCTCACCAAGTTATCGACAGGAGGATGGCGGGGAGGGGAGGCCAGTGTGACGGTGGGCAGGGGCACTCTGGAGGCAGGGGCTGGGCTCGCTCTGCTGCCCAGACTGGAGTGCAGTGGCAGCATCAGAGCTCACTGCAGCCTCCACCTCCTGGGCTCAAGCAATCCTCCTGCCTCGGCCTCCTGAGTAACTGAGACTATACAGGCTTGTGCCACTGCACCTGGCTAATATTTTATTTTTATTTTGGTAGAGATGGGGTCTCCCTCTGTTGCCCAGGCTGGTCTTAAACCCCTGGGCTCAAGCGTTCTTCCTGCCTCAGCCTCCCAAAGTGCTGGGATGACAGGCGTGAGCCACCACAACCAGCTAAGACTATATTTTTTAGAACAGTTTTGGTTTCACGGCAAAATTGAGCAGAAGGTAGAGGGAGTTCTGTGTGTCTCCCACACACACAGCCCCTGCCGTCAGCTGGCCACCCCAGGTAGCCCTGCTCTGACCATCATTGTCACCCGGAGTCTGCAGTTCATGCTGGGACTCACTCTTGGCGCTGTACCTGCTGTGGGTTTGGGCAAATGTACCAGGACACGGATCACCATGGTGCCATCACTTGGGGTAGTTTCACTGCCCCCGGGTCCCCCATTCACTCCCTCTGTTCACCCCCACCCGCTGGCAGCCACCACTGTCTTCCTGCCTCCAGGGTTTGGCCTTTCCCAGCTTGTCCAACATTGGAATCATCATCTGCGGCCTTCGCAGGCGGCTTCTGTCACTTAGTAACGTGTGCTGTCGTTTCCTCTGTGTCTTCGGAGCTTGGAAGCTCCTTTCTTCTTGGTGTTGAATAGCGTCCCACTGTCTGGATGCACCCCGCTGACCCACCCACTCACCAACTGCAGGGCATCCCGGTTGCTGCCAGGTTTGGGGGATGATGAATAGAGCTGCCACAAACCCAGCTGTCTTTGCTGACTCTGCAGTCATGCCTGGGGAGGGAGGAGTGTGAGGGAGTGGGGGGAGGGAGGGGTGAAGGGGGGAGGGAGGGGTGAAGGGGGAGGGAGGGGTGAAAGGGGGGTGGGATGGTGAAGGGGGAGGGAGGGGTGAAAGGGGGTGGGATGGTGAAGGGGGAGGGAGGGTGAAGCG
The DNA here is from genome assembly GCF_024542745.1 of Macaca thibetana thibetana. NCBI lineage: Eukaryota > Metazoa > Chordata > Mammalia > Primates > Cercopithecidae > Macaca > Macaca thibetana. The sequence goes on from NC_065588.1 coordinate 128,216,722, forward strand.
GGGAGGGAGGAGTGAAGGGGGAGGGAGTGTGAGGAGGGAGGGTGAAGGGGAGGGGGAGGAAGGGTGAAGGGGGAGGGAGTGTGAAGGTGGGGAGGGAGGGGTGAAGGGGGAGGGAGGGGGGGGGGGGGGAGGGAGGGGTGAAGGGGGAGGGATGGTGAGGGGGGGGGAGGGAGGGGTGAAGGGGGAGGGATGGTGAAGGTGGGGAGGAAGGGGCGAAGGGGGAGGGAGGAGTGAAGGGGGAGGGATGGTGAAGGTGGGGAAGGAGGGTGAAGGTGGGGAAGGAGGGTGAAGGGGGAGGGAGGGTGAAGGTGGGGAGGGAGGGTGAAGGGGAGAGGGAGGAGTGAAGCGGCGAGGGAGGGGTGAAAGGGCTGGGCCTCCCAGCTGACCCCAGATCTCTAGGATGGTGCAGGGGAATTTTTACCCACGAGCCTGTGGGGGTGGGTTTGTTGCTCAAAAGCATAAATGCACAGAACTGCCTTTGCCTGGGGCTGGAGGGATTTGGCAGGCTCTCTTCATCTCTGAAGGCACTTGGGTGTGAGACCTCCCTGGGGGCCTGGGAGGGGAAGGGGTTCCAAAGGCCCCACCCTCACCCCTATATTCCTGTAGGTCCAGAGGTTGCCCAGCTGAGGGACTCAGGAGTGAGGTGAGTCTGGACCTGGCTCCTAGGGGTCACCAGAGTGGCTGGGGTCTGAGGAGGGGACTCATGGGCCGAGAGCACAGCGGGGAACACAGGACCATGCAGGCCCCTGCTGCCCTGTGGCCGAGTGACCCCTGCCGGGGCTGGCGTCTTAGATGGGTCAATTCAGCTCCTGCACCAAAGCTTCCAACGTGTCAGCAAGATCAACACGGCCCCTCAGAGCATCCGAGATGAGTGCCTTGTGCATTTGGAAAACAGTATTTCCACAGCAGCCAGCCAGGACAGATGTCTGTTTTGTGTCACAGGGTCATAAAGATGCCACGTCCCCGTCCATTGCCGCAGGTGAAATAGCGGGCAGGGGCATCTTTCCCGGCATGCACGAACCAGAAATAACACCAGCGTGTCTGAGAAGAAATGGTGAAGAAATCCAGCCCGGCTGTCGGGCAGCCCTGGCGAGGAGGCCGAGTCCCCTTACTGCTGTGAATGAGCTGTCCTCCACCCCACGACGGAGACCTCCGTGCCCAGCGCCCCGGCCTGTTAGCTGCATCCAGCCTGTTAGCTGCATGCCTTTGACAGCACCCCCTGGCATGTGCCTGGGCCTAACAGCTATTGGCGGAGTGCCTACTCTGTTCCAGGCGCAGGGCACAGTGGCAACCTTGACCCCCAGGGGTGGCTCCTCCTGCATCCCGGCTTCCTGCTGGAACATGGGCAGGTGATTCACACAAGAAGCCTGTAATCGCCTGTAATCCCAGCACTTTGAGAGGTGGAAGCAGGAGGACGGCTTGAGTCTTGGGAGTTCAAGGCTGCAGTGAGCTGTGATCGCACCACTGCACTCCATCCTGGTTGACAGAGCGAGACCCTGTCTCAAAAAAAAAAGAAAGAAAGAAAGAAAAAGAAAAATCCAACAAAATATGAAAATGAGTATGTAAATGAAAGAAAATCCGTTTTTTTTTCCCTAAGGGGTGGGAGGAAAGACAATGCAACCTGTGTGGTTAAGAAAGAATTTCTGTCAGTTGCCTCAGCCTACAACGTGATGTAAAACAGCTCGGAGACAATGAAAGGCTAGAATCTGACAGCCCTGGAGTACCTGCTCTGATTTAAAATGCATAGTTTTCCCTGTGAAACACAGGGTTTTTTTCTATACTATGTTGCTTTTTTTATAAAGCTTAAAAACAAGCAGGCCGGGCGTGGTGGCTCACGCCTGTAATCCCAGCACTTTGGGAGGCTGAGGCGGGCAGATCACGAGGTCAGGAGATCGAGACCATCCTGGCTAACACCGTGAAACCCGTATTAGCAAGGTGTGGTGGTGGGCGCCTGTAGTCCCAGCTACTCGGGAGGCTGAGGCAGGAGATTGGCATGAACCCAGGAGGCGGAGCTTGCAGTGAGCTGAGATCGCGCCACTGCACTCCAGCCTGGGCAACAGAGTGACCCCGTCTCAAAAAAACAAAACAAAACAAAACAAAACAAAAAGCAAAGCTGGCTGAAAAAGATAGCTTCTAGGTATACGCATGCATATACATGCTAAGACTGTCTAGTGAAAAGCAAGGAGATGATGCAGTCTCAGCAGGGAGTCTCGCAGCCAACACACGGTGAGTCCTGTCTGACTGCATTTATGTGCAGTCCAGGGATGGGCACGCTAATGTCCAGAGGCTGAGATCAGGACAGTGACTCACTCATCAGGAACGACAGGCACCTGCCAGCTTCCTAGGGTCTGGGATGCCCTACATCTTCAGGGGCTGCGATGACAGGTGCGCATGCGAGCAAAAATGAATCAGGCCGTGCCCTTTGGATTAGTGTACTTGACTGAGAATCAGTTATTCTTCAGTAGAAAGTAACAAAAACAAAGGAATAATAAGCACAAAACTCAGGCATGAGTAGCCTGGTCAGGGAGGTGGGGAGGTTGGGATGTAGGACCATAGATGGTAATGAAAATAACTGGGCCAGGCACGGTGGTCACTCCTGTAACCCCAGCACTTGAAGAAGCTGAGGTGGGAGGATTGCTGGAGGCAGGAGATCGAGATCAGCTTGGGCAACTTAGTGAGACGCCCCCATCTCTACAAAAAGTAAGAATAAAAATAAAATAGCCAGGAATAGTGGTGCACGACGTAGTCCCAGCTACTCAGGAAGCTGAGATGGGAGAATCGCTTCAGCCAGGGAGGTCGAAGCTGCAGTGAGCCAAGATCATGCCATTGCACTCCAGTCTGCATGACAGAGTGAGACCCTGTCTCAAAACAAACAGAAAAAATAAATTATTGGAGATGTTCTTAGTTTTGGGTGAGGTGGTGATTTACAGGGTGTTCCTTAGTTAATAATGCTGTTTATATGTGCTACGTATATTATTATGTATGTGTTACATAGCAATAAAGAAAAAGGTCTGGCTGGGTGCGGTGGCTCAAGCCTGTAATCCCAGCACTTTGGGAGGCCGAGATGGGCGGATCACGAGGTCAGGAGATCGAGACCATCCTGGCTAACATGGTGAAACCCTGTCTCTACTAAAAATACAAAAAATTAGCCGGGCGAGGTGGCGGGTGGCTGTAGTCCCAGCTACTCAGGAGGCTGAGGCAGGAGAATGGCATGAACCTGGGAGGCGGAGGTTGCAGTGAGCTAAGATCGTGCCACTGAACTCCAGCCTGGGCGACAGAGCGAGACTCCGTCTCAAAAAAAAAAAAAAAAAGAAAGAAAGGAAAAGGTCTGAGATTATTTAAGTAAACATACAGGAATTCCCAGTATGTTCTTTTTTCTTTTATTTCTCATATACAGTATTTCTTCTTCGTGAAAATTTTCAAGCTTAGAAAGGAGTTGACTTGGCCAGGTGCAGTATCTCACACCTGTAATCCCAGCACTTTGGGAGGCCGAGGCGGGCACATCACCCGAGGTCAGGAGTTCGAGACCAGCCTGGCCAACATGGTGAAACCCTATCTCTACCGAAAAATACAAAAATTAGCCAGATGTGGTGGTGGGCGCTGTAATCCCAACTACTCGGGAGGCTGAGGCAGGAGAATCGCTTAAACCCAGGAGGTGGAGGTTGCAGTGAGCCGAGATCGTGCCATTGTACTCCAGCCTGGGTGATAGAGCAAGAGACTCTGTCTCAAAAAAGAAAGAAAAAAGAAAGTAGTTGACTGGGCCTGGTGCGGTGGTGCACATCTGTAATCTCAGCTTTTTGGGAGGTTGAGGTGGGCAGATCACTTGAGGTCAGGGGTTCAAGACCAACTTGGCCAACATGGCGAAACCCCGTATCTACCAAAATACAAAAATTAGCCAAGCAGGGTGGCAGGCACCTGTAATCTTAGCTACTCAGGAGGCTGAGGCAGAAGAATCACTTGAACCTGGGAGGTGGAGGTTGCAGTGGGCTCAGATTGCACCACTGTACTCCAGCCTGGGCAACAGAGCAAGACTCTGTCTCAAAAAAAAAAAAAAAATTAGAGTGAGCTGTAATTCCAGCACGTTGGGAGGCTGAGGCAGGTGGATCACCGGAGCCCTGGAGTGCAAGACCACCCTGGGCAACATGGCAAAATCCCATCTGTAAAAATAATTCAAAAATTAGCCGGGCATGGTGGTGTGCACTGGTAGTCCCAGCTACTAGGGAGGCTGAGGTAGGAGGATCGCTTGAGCCTGGGAGTTGGAGGCTGCAGTGAGCTATGCTCTCTCCACTGCACTTTAGCCTGGGGCAATAGAGTGAGACCCTGTCTCAAAAGAATTTTTTTTTTTAAAGAAAGTAGTTGAATGAACAGCCTTTTATAAGCACAGCACCTAGATTCCAGCATTGTGAGGTCTTTGGATGTTGCTTTATTTATTTTTGTGTTTGTTGCAGCAATTCTGAGGCAAAAATAGGCATCACGACATGTCACTGCTAAATATTTTGTTTCTCTCTCTAAGAAGGTGCACATTTCCTACATAACAACAGTATCACGATCACACTTAACAAAACTGACAATTCTGGGCCAGGCACCGTGAGTCATGCCTGGAATCCCAGCACTTTTCGAGGCTGAGACAATAAGATCACTTGAGCCTAGGAATTCAAGACCAGCCTGGGCAACGTGGTGAGACCCCTTCTCTAAAAACACCAAAAACACAATGATTTTATAATGTCGTGTCAGACTCGTCCATACTGAAATGTGTCCCGTCCCCACAAAATGTCTTTACAATGGATTTGTTTGGACGATTCCCCCATCCATGGCCATGTGTGAGCCACTTCATCTCCAGTGGCTTCCTATGTCCCCCACGTTGTGAGTGAACCTCAGGGCCAGTTGTCCTGTGATGGAAGCTTGAAGCCACGGGGGCCGGGGAAGATGAGGAGTACGGGGGCCCGGGAGGCGAGACTTTGGTCTAGGTGATCAGGGACAGCCCCTTAGGAGGGGACATGGGGCTGAATCCTAAAGTCACAGAGCGCCAGAGCCTTGTGCAGTTCCAGCCGAGTGTGAGCCTGGCAGGGCTGAGGTGGGAGCTCACGTGATTGAGCTTGGCCCGAGGTGCGGTGAGCATGGAAGGATGGTTAGAAGTTACGTCAGGGGATGCTGAATGAGGGAATGGACACGAGCCCCCCCAGGCCTGTGGCTGGCGGGGCCACAGCTGAGTCACTTCCTGGCCCGGCTGCAGGCCTTGCTCTGAGCGCTTTGTGGCATCAGATCCTCCATCCTCGAGGCAGCCCGTGGGAGCTGCGGCCACTCAGCCCCATGCAGGTCTGTCCCCTGCCCCGTGGCCGTGTGCACGGACTGGGGTGCAGCTGAGAATGGTTCCCGCTCAGGTCCAGGGCCCGGGCGTCTGACCCTCAGCAGGGCCACAGAAGGGCCAAGCAGCTGCAAGCCAAGCTCAGAGCTGAGCCCGGGACACCTGCACCCTCCACGGGGCGCTGAGGCCACGCTGGCTCCTGCAGGAAGGGCGGGATTCCCACAGGCCCAGCGGCGGGAAGGCTGGTGCCACGGAACATTCCGCCAGGAGGGCTGTGGTGTGAGAAGGGCAAAGGGAAGTGGCCCAGGCCTCATGGCCCACAGCGGGAAAGGCAGGGGGAGCCGGCCAGGATGCCCACAGGTGTGAGGAGCAGGTGCACTGGGTGTGGCCGCCCAGACACAGCCTGGCTGCTCCCGGGGCAGGAGTCCCCTCCCCACCTCAGAAGGCTGGGACCCGCCACCACACCTTTCCCCAAGGCTGGACCACATCCAAAGTCCCTGCAGGGGCGGCACAGAAGGTGGGCAAGGGCCACTGCCAGGAGCCCCAGCTCTGCCAGGCCCATGCATCAGCTCCCCCCAGCTTCCCTTTCCTGTGCACGTTCTCTGCGTCCCCCAGCAATTAGTGAGGTCTCCCATCTCAGAGCCCACAGTCAGAACCCCCCGCCCCTCCTCAAAATCCTTCTGTTTTTTTTAGGTGAGATTCACATAATATAAAATTAACCATTTTAAGCACCCAACTCAGTGGCACCGAGCGCATTCAGTGTGTTTCACGATCACCACCTCCATCTAGTTCAAAATGCGCTGGAAGAGAAGCCTGTTAGCGGTCACCCCGCAGGCCCTGGCAGCCACTTACCTTTCTGTTTCTGTGGATTTAGGTATTCTAGATATTTAACATCAACACAGCCACAGGGCGTGTGACCTGTGACCTTCCTTTTCCAAGGCTGCAGTGTATCAAAAAACAAAAATGTCTCCCTATGGTTATACAAATTGTTCCTTAGGAAAAAAAATTCAGCCAGGCACAGTGGCTCACGCCTGTAATCCCAGCACTTTGGGAGGCCGAGACAGGAGGATCACGAGGTCAGGAGATCAAGACTATCCTCCCTTTTTTTTTCCGTCTCGGAAAAAAGAAAAAAATTCACTGGAACCAAACTTCAGGTGCATCCCTCGGGTGGATGTAAATCCTGGAACCAAACTTCAGGTGCATCCCTCGGGTGGATGTAAATCCTGGAACCAAACTTCAGGTGCATCCCTCGGGTGGATGTAAATCCTAGAACCAAACTTCAGGTGCATCCCTCGGGTGGATGTAAATCCTGGAACCAAACTTCAGGTGCATCCCTCGGGTGGATGTAAATCTTGGAACCAAACTTCAGGTGCATCCCTCGGGTGGATGTAAATCCTGGTTCTTGGTGTGCTCTCTGCATCAGCCTGGGCTTCTTTTCCTTTTTTTTTTCTGTGTGACAGTCTCGCTGTGTCACCCAGGCTGGGATGCAGTGGTACGATCTTGGCTCACTGCAACCTCCGCCTCCCGGGTTCAAGCGATTCTCCTGCCTCAGACTCCAGAGTAGCCGGGATTACAGGCCACCACACCTGGCTAATTTTTGTATTTTTGGTAGAGTCGGCATTTCACCATATTGACCAGGCTGTCTCAACTCCTGACCTCAGGGGATTGGCCCGCCTCAGCCTCCCAAAGTGCTGGGATTCCAGGCGCGAGCTACTGCACCCCACTGCCTGGACTTGTTTGATTTGTAGTATAATGAAAATCCGTGGGTTCAGCAGCCCACTCGATGTTAACCATGGCTGCCATCTGCCTCTGTGCCTTCCAAACCCTTGATCCCTCCCCAGGCGGCCACTGTCTTGATTTGTGCTGCCGTCCCTTGCCTTCCTGTGTTGAAGGTTTAGCCCTAGGGACATGCCACACGTATCCATCACAGGTGCATCACAGTGTCGTGTTTAGTTTTTGATTGTTTTTAACTTCGTAAAGAGGATGTCACACCCGCTGCCATCTCCTGAGTTCACTTTTTCCCACTCAGCGTGATGTCACCTCGGAAGCATCCTGTGGGTGCAGGAAGCCACCATCTGTTTATTTATTTATTTATTTACTGAGACGGAATCTCGTTCTGTCGCCAGGCTGGAGTACAGTGGCACGTTCTCAGCTCACTGCAACCTTCGCCTCCCAGGTTCAAGCAATTCTCCTGACTCAGCCTCCTGAGTACCTGGGATTACAGGCACGCACCACCACGCCCGGCTAATTTTTGTATTTTTAGTAGAGACAGGGTTTCACCATGTTGGTCAAGCTGGTCTCATACCCCTGACCTCAAATGATCCACCCTCCTCAGCCTATCAAAGTGCTGGGATTACAGGCGTGAGTCACCATGCCCGGCCGTGAGCCACCCCACCTGGCCCATGCATTTTTTTACTGCTGCATAATATTCCATTGCAGAAAAATATAACTGAGGGTTTGGATCTTTCCACTTTTTTTTTTTTTTTGAGACAGGGTCTCACTCTGTTGCCCAGGCTGGAGTGCAGCGGCCGGATCTCAGCTCACTGCAAGCTCCGCCTCCCGGGTTCACGCCATTCTCCTGCCTCAGCCTCCCGAGTAGCTGGGACTACAGGCGCCTGCCACCTCGCCCGGCTAAGTTTTTGTATTTTTAGTAGAGATGGGGTTTCACCGTGTTAGCCAGGATGGTCTCGATCTCCTGACCTCGTGATCCGCCCGTCTCGGCCTCCCAAAGTTCTGGGATTACAGGCTTGAGCCACCGCGCCTGGCCTTTTTTTTTTTTTTTTTTTTTTTTTTGAGACAGGGTCTCACTCTGTTGCCCAGGCTGGAGTGCAGCGGCAAGATCACAGCTCACTGCAGCCTCCGCCTCCCAGACTCAAGTGATTCCCCCCATCTCAGCCTCCAGAGTAGCCGGGACTACGGACACACCCCCCGCCATTCCTGGCTGGTTCTCTGTTTTGTGCACAGACAGGTTCTTGCCACATCGCCTAGGCTGGCCTCCAACTCCTGGGCTGAAACAATCCTCCCACCTCAGCCTCTCAAAGCACTGGGATTACAGGTGTCCATCACCACGCCCGCCTCTTTTCTAGTCTTTACTATTATGAATAGTACTGCTATGAACATCAAAATTGATGTTTGGTTTTTTCTTTTTTTTAATTCTTTTTTTTGACAGGGTCTTACTCTGTCACCCAGACTGGAATGCAGTGGTGTGATCACAGCTCACTGCAGCCTCAACCTCCCAGGCTCAGGCGATCCTCCTGCCTCAGCCTCCCAAGTAGCTGGGACCACAGGGACACCACCACACTGGGCTAATTTTAAAATTATTTGTAGAGATGGGGTCTCCCTATGTTGTCCAGGATGATTTTGAACTCCTGGGCTCAGGTAATCCTGTCTTGACCTCCCAAAGTGCTGAAATTACAGATGTGAGCCACTGGGCCTGGTCATGGTTTTTAAAGCTAACAATGAGGCCGGGCGCGGTGGCTCACGCCTGTAATCCCAGCACTTTGGGAGGTCGAGGTAGGCGGATCATGAGGTCAGGAGATCGAGACCATCCTGGCTAACATGGTGAAACCTCGTCTCTACTAAAAATACAAAAAAATTAGCCGGGCATGGTGGCGGGCACCTGTAGTCCCAGCTACTCGAGAGGCTGAGACAGGAGAATGGCATTAACCCAGGAGGCAGAGCTTGCAGTGAGCGAAGATCGCACCACTGCACTCCAGCCTGGGCGACAGAGCGAGACTCCCTCTCAAAAAAAAAAAAAAAACTTACAATGTATATTGAAGTTCTTTCCAGATCTGCATATAACAAATAAGTTATCTCCTTTTTTGTTTCTTGAGATGTAGTCTCACTCTGTCGCCCAGGCTAGAGTGCAGTGGCATGATCTCGGCTCACTGCAAGCTCCATCTCCCGGGTTCATGCCATTTTCCTGCCTCAGCCTCCCGAGTAGCTGAGACAACAGGTGCCCGCCACCACACCCAGCTAATTTTTTTTTTTATTTTTAGTAGAGACAGGGTTTCACCGTGTTAGCCAGGATGGTGTTAGCCAGGATGGTCTCGATCTCCTGACCTCGTGATCCGCCCGCCTCGGCCTCCCAAAGTGTTGGAATTACAGGCATGAGCCAGTGCGTCCGGCCATTATCTCCTTTTTAACAGCTGTGTAGTACTCCATGAATGGGTACATCGTAATTTATTTAGTCAGTTTCCCCAAATGAATTTGTATTAAGCTGTTGCCGATCTTCTGTTATAACAAAAAATCCTGTATCAAAAAACTAAACAGGCCGGGTGTGGTGGCTCACGCCTGTAATCCCAGCACTTTGGGAGGCTGAGAGGGGCGGATCACGAGGTCAGGAGATCGAGACCATCTTGGCCAACATGGTGAAACCCAGTCTCTACTAAAATACAAAAAATTAGCTGGGCGTGGTCGCGGGTGCCTGTAGTCCCAGCTACTCTGGAGGCTGAGACAGGAGAATTGCTTGAACCCAGGAGGCGGAGGTTGCAGTGAGCCGAGATCGTGCCACTGCACTCCAGCCTGGTGACAGAGCTAGACTTCAAAAAAAAAAAAAAAAAATTAAACATCGCAGCACTTTGGGAAGCTAAGGTGGGAAGATTACTTGTGGCCAGGAGTTCAACAGCAGCCTGGTCAACATAGTAAGACCCCATCTCTGCAAAAAAAAAAAAAAAAAGTTTTTAATTAGCCATGGTTAATATTGGCTCACATGTGTAGTCCCAGCTACTGGGAGTCTGAGGTGGCAGGATTGTTTGAGCCCAGGAGCTTGAGGCTGCAGTGAGCTGTGATCTTTGCCACTGCACTCCAGCCTGAGCAACCAAGTGAGACCCTGTGTCTAAAAATAACTGGTTAAGAGGATCGATTTTTTATTTTGTTTGTCACAATATAAAAATGCTGCAACAGACATTACTATACATATTTGATGTTGAATATGTGTGTCTATATCTGTAGGACAGCCCAGGTGCTGTGGCTCATGCCTATAATTCCAGCACTTTGAGAGGCCGAGGCAGGCAGATCACTTGAGGTCAGGAGTTTGAGACTAGCCTGGCCAACATAGTGAAACCCCGTCTCTACTAAAAATACAAAAATTAGCCGGGCATGGTGGTGCGTTGCCTGTAATCCCAGCTACTCCAAAAGCTGAGGCAGGAGAATTGCTTGAACTCTAGAGGTGGCGGTTGCAGTGAGCCAAGATCGTGCCATTGCACTCCAGCCTGGGTGACAGAGCGAGACTTGGTCTCAAAAAAAAAAAAAAACTAACTAACTAACTAAATAAATAAATAGGCTGGATGCGGTGGCTCATGCCTCTAATCCCAGCACTTTGGGAGGTTGAAGCAGGTGGATCACCTGAGGTCAGGATTTCAAGACCAGCCTGACTAACACAGTGAAATCCCGTCTCTATTAAAAATGCAAAACATTAGCCAGGTGCGGTGGCGGGCGCTTGTAATCCCAGCTACTCAGGAGGCTGAGACCAGAGAATTGCTTGAACCCGGGAGGCAGAGGTTGCAGTGAGCCAAGATCGCGTCACTGTACTCCAGCCTGTGCAACAAGAGCGAAACTTTGTCTCCAAAAATAAATAAATAAATAAATAAATAAAAATATATCCACAGGACAGACCCAGGAGCCAGTGGAGGTCTGTGTGAATGGGTGTTTGGGTAGTGCCTCCAAATTGCTCTTCATAGAGGTCCTGCCAAGTTGCCATCCCACCGCACCATATTAAGAGTGGACTTGGCCAGGCACGGTGGCTCACACCTGTAATCCCAGCACTTTGGGAGGCCAATGGTGGCAGATCGCTTCACCTCAGGGGTTTGAGATCAGCCTGGGCAACATGGCAAAACCCTGTCTCTACAAAAAATTAGTCAGGCATGGTGGCACATGCTGGTAGTCTCAGCTACTTGGTGGGCTGAGGTGGGAGGATTGCTTGAGCCCAGGAGGTGGAATCTGCAGTGAGCTGTGATCACACCACTGCACTCCAGCCTGGGTGACAAAGTGAGACCCTGCCTCAAAAAAAAAAGCAGCCTTGAGATATATTTTAGACCCTCCCAGTGGCACTCAGCGCCTTCTCCTCCTGTCAGCGATTCTGTTTCCCTGTGGGTATAACTTTATATGAAGTAAATGTCAAAAGTCTAAAACTCAGACCAGCTCCTCTGGAATGTCAAATCAGGATAAATGATCCCCCAGCAGCTCCTCCCCAGGCTGCATCCCAGGGCTAGGGTCCATGTGGTCTGGGGAGCACCCAGGAGCACCCCACCTTGGCCTGACCCTCGCTGCTCACTCCCGCAGCCTGGGGAAGGAGGCGTTGTGGACTTTGCCTCTTCTACAGAGCAGGAAACGTAGGCCCAGAGACAGAAAAGCGCACCCAAGCCCCTGGGGGCTGCAATGAGGCCTTGTCATGGGGGCCCAGCCTTCTGATTCTGGTCCAGGTGAGAAGACAACTCTATTGGCATCAGGTCCAGAACCCTGTCTGTGGGGCCGGGCCCTGAGCCAGGGGTCATTAGACCAGGAAGGGGACCTGGGGCCACAGCTCACAGGCCATGATCCCACAGCCAAGAGGGGATAGGTTTCAAGAGCTCGACGGGAGGGTGGCTGGACATGCCCCGCACAGGTACTTCATTCACTCCCGCGTTGACTCACGCATTCCACGGTAATGATGAGGTCTTCTCAGCCTTGTTTAGATGAACAGATTCAAGTTCCCTGTGTCTCAGACTTCACATTCCAGCGGAAGGAGCTAGAAAACAAGAAATAAACAAAGGAGAGACCGGGCACGGTGGCTCACGCCTGTCATCCCAGCACTTTGGGAGGCCGAGGTGAGTGGATCACCTGAGGTCAGGAGCTGGAGACCAGCCTGGCCAACATGGCAAAACCCTTTCTCTACTAACAATACAAAAATGAGCCCGGCATGGTGGCGCGCACCTCTAATCCCAGCTACTCAGGGGGCTGAGGCAGGAGAATTGCTTGAACTCGGGAGGTGGAGGTGGAGGTTGTAGTGCGGCGAGATACTGCCACTGTACTCCAGCAAGACTCTGTCTCAAAAAATAAATAAATACATAAAAATAAAAAATAAATAAACAAATGAGGAGCGTTTCAATAACAATTTACGAAGAAAACCTACTGGTTGTGCTACCAAGGTGCCCTTTTTTGGATGATGCCTGGGGAGGGTCAGCTAAGGAAATGCTACATTTCTGCTGGAGGATAGCAAAAAGGAAGAGGTGACTCCCCAGCCACGTTCACAGGCACCCGGTGGCCAACCCTGCAGCCAACCTTGGTCCGTGGACTCCTGGTGTCAGCACTTGACTAGGGGGCATCAGGGAGAGCCTCGAGAAAGCGTGTTCTCTTTTTTTTTTTTTTTTTTTTTTTTTTTGAGACGGAGTCTCACTCTGTCGCCCAGGCTGGAGTGCAGTGGCCGGATCTCAGCTCACTGCAAGCTCCGCCTCCCGGGTTCACGCCATTCTCCTGCCTCAGCCTCCCGAGTAGCTGGGACTACAGGCGCCCACAACCGCGCCCGGCTAATTTTTTGTATTTTTAGTAGAGACGGGGTTTCACCGTGGTCTCGATCTCCTGACCTTGTGATCCGCCCGCCTCGGCCTCCCAAAGTGCTGGGATTACAGGCGTGAGCCACCGCGCCCGGCGAAAGCGTGTTCTCTAGTGGCAAAGAGTCTGTCAGTGCAAAGGCCCCGCGGCTGCCAGGTGCAGGGGATGAGGAGGAAAGAAGGTGCTGCCCCCGTTCGGGGTTTGGGGTTGGTGCAGGTCAGAGACGACAGGGGCTCAGACGCAGTGGTCGGGGGATGGAGATAGGAGGGCAGGACTGGGGAAGGGAGGGGAAGGAGATGGGCATTTGGGTTGGATGTGGGGGAGGAGGGAGGGCGTGAGCTCAGGAGACTCACCTGGGCGTTGGGCCTTGGGTAGAGCTGCACCATTTACAGAGATGGGTGGATTCGCGGAGGGCAGGTTTGCCCGCCTGCTTGGTGGAGCCCGGGCATTGAGGATGTTGGAGGATTCCACGTTGGAGAGCAGAGGCGTGGGGAGCGGGAGCCTGCCCGGGCCCTGACTCTGCCCTGCAGGGGTTCTCTGCCTGTGGTGGTTCTGCCTGCCTTCCAGATGTGCTGTGAGGCTGGTGACCTGTCTGTCCCATCATGGGGCCGGCTACCACTTGTGTCAGGCTGAGTCACAGGCAAGCTGCAAAGTCCTTGGGGCACTCTAAGGGCCTCTGCAGGAACCAGTCTGGCCGGCTGCAGGCTCCTGGCCAGCTCAGGCCTCATTTGGGAGCTGCTGAAGTTCAGGGGCCGGAGCTCTCTGGGCTGGGAAGATGCTGGATAAAGCTTGGGTCCCTGGCCCTAGCAGTTCCTGTCTTCCACTGTCTTCAGGCCACACTGGCCACAGCTCCCAGCCCCCTCCGTCCCACCCTCACCCGGGCCTGGTGGAGAGGCTGGTGGGACTCCCATACTACTAGGCAATGGTGCTCAGGAAAAGTTACTTTAGCAAAAGCTTCCTACGCACCGTTTGTGCTCTTGTCCTCCCCTTTCCCTTCTTCCCCCTCCTCACGTCTTTTTTTATTGAGGTGAGACTCACATGACATAAAATCAAACATCATAAAGTGCACAATTCAGTGGCAGTGCACAGTGCTGTGCAACCATCTCCTCGCGCCACTTCCGAAACATTTCATCACCCAAAAGGAGATTGCACACCCATTCCCAGTCACTCCTTAAGCGTCGCCCCCCAGACCCTGACAACCACTTTATTTTAATTTTCATTATTACTTTTTTACACAGGGCCTCACTTTGTTTCCCAGGCTGGAGTGCAGTGGTGCTGGCATGGCTCACTACAGGCTCAAACTCCTGAGCTCAAGCAATCCTCCAGCCTCGGCCTCCCAAAGTGCAGGGATCACAGGCGTGCGCCACTGCACCTGGCCTCACTTCCTATCTCTGTGGATTTGTCTGTTCTGGGCGTCTCATGTAAGTGGTGTCATACGTCATATTGTTACCAGGGGGGTCCTTGTTCTTAGAGCTCCCAAGATGGTGGTAGGCCGTTTCCAAGATGGCGGCAAGCCTCTTGTTCTCTGACCTGGGGTTCTTGGCCTCACGGATTCCAAGGAATGGAATCTTGGGCCATGCGGTGAGTGTTATAGCTCTATTAGAAGCCGTGGGTCACAGAAGAGAACCGTGGAATCCACCAACTAGTGTTCAGCTCGATTAGGATGAACCTGGGCACTTAGCCACGCAGGAACAATGGCGAACCTCTAGCCCAATCGGGGGCAACAACGGGTGCCTTGCTGGATCAGGAGCGCAGCGGACGCCCTGTCGGATCCGGAGGGGTGGAAGTCAGTGGCAGGTCTGCGACAGTGGCATTCAGCAGTGGTGGACGGCGAGCGAAAGCTCAGCTCTGTAACAAACACGGACCAGAAGAGTGTGCAGTTGCAAGATTTAATAGAGTGAAAGCAGAGCTCCCATAAAATGGGAGGGGACCCAAAGGGGGTTGCCGTTGCCAGGTTTATATCCCGATCATTGTCCCTCCCCCTGTGCTCTCAGGTGATAGATGATTGGCTATTTCTTTACCTCCTGTTTTAGCCTAATTAGCATTTTAGTGAGCTGTGTTTACTACCTGACTGGTTGGGTGTGAGCTAAGTTGCAAGCCCCGTGTTTAAAGGTGGATGTGGTCACCTTCCCAGCTAGGCTTAGGGATTCTTAGTTGGCCCAGGAAATCCAGCTAGTCCTGTCTCTCAATGCCCCCTCTCAACAGGAAAACCCAAGTGCTGTTGGGGAGGTTGGCCAATGATCACTCTAACTGCTTCCTGCTGAATTGGGGTATAGTAGGGGTTGTGCAGTTGAGATTTCCTCAGGAGGGGTGCCTTCAATGTCATTAACATCAGAGCATAGGCTAGCAGGCCAGTCCCTGGGTCCGTGGTAGATCTCAGTCATGGACTGCATCTGGGGCTCCATTTGAAGAACGATGTGTAGTTTTACAGCATCGATTCTGGAAGAGACAAACTTAACAAGGAGGTTATAGATACAGGGATTGAAATGTGTGGCCTGCAGTGCAGGGGGTTATTTCTTTGGCATACTTCACAGGCCCTGACTATCTTTTTGATAGTTTTGAAAATGCCTGGTCCAGTAAATAATGATTTGGCCATCTGATGGGTGCTATCAATACCTAAGTGAAAGGTCTGGTGAAGGGTTTTAAGTAATTTCCATTGGTTAGCTGCAGGCAAAAGTATTTTTCCTTCTTCGGTGGCTAGCCAGCCTGAAGGGAGGAAACAATGTCCTCGTGAGGTTCCCCGTTCTATTTCTTCTGCTGAGTACTGGGGCTTGGTTTCCCAGAGGGGATTACCCCATACCAGGAGTCCTTCTATAAGTATTTCTCATGGTCCTTCTATAAGCATTTCTAATGGAGGGCCCCACCTTGCAGCCCTTTTGGCTTCAATATCTGCTTGGTGGTTCCCTTCTATTTCCCTTTCCTTTCCTTTCTGATGACCTGGCAGTGTAAGACTGCCGCCTCTTTAGGGTTCTGTACAGCCAATAATAATCTCCTAGTGGCTTCCTGATGTTTGATAGGCATTCTCTGAAGTTAGGAATTCCCTTTCTCTCCATGTTGCTGCGTGGGCAGGGAGGACTAGGTAAGCATACTTAGAGTCTGCATTATATTTACCCTTTTTCCTTCTCCTAATTCTAGCACCCGAGTGAGGGCTATTAGTTCTGCCAGCTGAGTGCTAGTTCCTGGAGTGAGGGGATTACTTTCAAGTATTCCATTATCACTGACCACTGCATACCCCGTTTTTTGAAGTCCTTTTTCTACAAAGGAACTTCCATCAGTATACAAGCTGAGGCCGGGATCAGTCAAGGGAATCTCTAGAAGGTCCCCTCGAGCGGTGCAGGTTTGAGCAATTACTTGTTGACAGTTATGTTCTATTTTTTCTTCATTGTCTGGAAGAAATGTGGCTGGGTTAAGAGTTACACAAGTGCACAGTAGCAGCACTGGCCCTTCAAGTAATAGAGCCTGATATTTAAGCAAACGGTTGTCTGACAGCCACAAGTCTCCCTTAGCAGTGAGTATGCCATTCGCATCATGAAACATCCACACAGTAAGATCTCTTCCCTGTATCATTTTAACGGCTTCAGATACTAAGACTGCTACTGCTGCCACTACCCGTAAACAATGAGGCCAACCCTTTGCCACTACATCAATTTCCTTGCTCAGCTATGCCACTGGTTATAAGCTGGTCCCTCGGACCTGTGTAAGGACTCCTAGAGCTATTCCTGTTTTTTCTGTGACATATAAAGAAAAGTCTTGCTCCGTTGGCAAACTTAACACTGGGGCTTGGGTTAGGGCCTTCTTTAGGGCCTGGAAAGCTGCTTCTACTTCAGGTGTCCATCTTACTAAATGGGTATTGGCTTTCTGAGTTTTCTTAATTAGTGTATATAATGGTCTGGCTATTTCGCCGTACCTGGGAATCCATGTTCGGCAGAAGCCTGTTATGCCAAGGAACGCTGTTAGTTGCTTTAGTGTTTTGGGGTGAGGATAAGCCGGTATAGGCTGGATACATTCCTCACTGAGGACCCTGGTGCCTTTGGATAATTTTAACCCTAAGTATTTAACCTGCTGTGAGCAGAGCTGAGCCTTTGATTTGGAAACCTTATATCCACAGGTGGCAAGGAAATTTGGGGCTGGGTGCGGTGGCTCAGGCCTGTAATCCCAGCACTTTGGGAGGCCGAGGCAGGTGAATCACAAGGTCAGGAGATCAATACCATCCTGGCTAACATGGTGAAACCCCGTCTCTACTAAAAATACAAAAACTTAGCTGGGCGTGGTGGCAGGCACCTGTAGTCCCACCTACTTGGGAGGCTGAGGCAGAAGCATGACGTGAACCCGGGAGGCGGAGCTTGCAGTGAGCTGAGATCACACCACTGTACTCCAACCTGGGTGACACAGTGAGACTCAGTCTCAAAAAAAAAATAAAAAATTGGCCTGGCACGGTGGCTCATGCCTGTAATCCCAGCACTTTGGGAGGCCGAGACGGGTGGATCACAAGGTCAGGAGATCAAGACCATCCTGGCTAACATGGTGAAACCCCGTCTCTACTAAAAAATACCAAAAACTAGCTGGGCGAGGTGGCGGGCGCCTGTAGTCCCAGCTACTCGGGAGGCTGAGGCAGGAGAATGGCGTGAACCCAGGAGGTGGAGCTTGCAGTGAGCTGAGATCCGGCCATTGCACTCCAGCCCGGGTGACAGAGCGAGACTCCGTCTCAAAAAAAATAATAAAATAAAATAAAAATAAAAAATTTTAAAAAAGAGCACTTGGGTGGCTTGATGGCACAAAGTTTTTGAACGGGTGGCTAAAAGTAAATCATCCATGTACCTAAGGACAAGGGTAGAGTTCCCCAGTCACAACTTAGTGGCTGGGAGAACTATCTAGTGACCGGCTGTCCTAGGACCCCTCAGATAGTGACAGATCTGGAGGACAGTTGTCCGGGACAGGAGAGTAAGACTGAGGAGGCTGTGCCAGTGTCCAGGAGACAGTTAACCTCCTGGCCCTCAACGGTCAAGCATACCTGGGGCTCTCTGAGGGTGAAGGCATGGGCTGGCGCTGGACCCGGGCACCCTCAGTCCTGCTGCTGGATCATCTGGTTAGTGGCTTCTGACTCAGAGGACCTTCGTCTCCTGGGGCAGTGGGGCTTCCAGTGATTCCCTTGACATAAGGGGCATGGACGAGGGGCGGCTGATTTCTATTCGGACAATCTTTTTTAAAGTGTCCCTGTAGACCGCACTGGAAGCAAGCCCTATTAGGCATTCGACTTGCCCAGCCTTTCCCCGTTCCAGAGCCTCCACAATTCACCTGCCTGAGGGCCATGACTAAAGGGGTGGCCTTTTTCTTATCTCGTTCATCCCGTTCCACCTGCTCCTCCTGATCTCTATTATAAAAAACCGAGGCTGCCAAGTTCAATAGGGTTTCTAAGTTTTGCTCCAGGCCTAAGGCGGACTTTTGAAGTTTTTTTCTAATGTCTGCAGCTGACTGAGTGATAAACTTATCCTTTCAGATTAGTTGGCTTCCATAGAGTCAGGTGACAGGGACGTGTGCTTCCTCAGTGCGTCCCTTAGTCTCTCCAGAAAGGCGGTAGGATTTTCTTCCTTTCCCTGTGTCATAGTGGACATCATTGAATAATTCATAGGCTTCTTCCTAGTTTTCCTTAGTCCTCCTAGCACGCAGTTTAGCACATGTCTGCGGCACCAATCTCCATGTTCTGACTCTCTGTCCCAGTGAGGGTCTACACTGGGAACTGCCTGCTGGCCTGTGGGGAATCGTTCTCTTTCCTCTGTTGTCATCCTCTCATTGACCGGACTGAGATACCAGAGATCACCAAACTCTCAGGCTGCAGTTACGGGGGCACTTCTCTCATTTGGGGTTAGTGTCTGATCTAGCAGTGACATTATATCTCTCCATGTCAGATCAGAGGATTGTCCTAAACCTTGTGAAACATCAATATAGCCATCAGGGTTGTCTGAGAATTTACCTAGGTCTATTTTAATTTGTTTCAAGTCTAAGAGGGAAAAAGGTACATTCACTCTGGCTGGGCCGAATTCTCCAGAATACATCTTAGGGGCATTTTTGCCTTGGGAGAATGTTTCCCATCTGGAAAAAGAACATAGGGATGCCAGCACCCCTAGTCGTTTTCCGATGAGCATGAGTCCTACAGCGTCCTCTATGGTCCTAGTGCTTATTCCTTTCCATGGTGCGTAACCACCCACAGACCTCTGCTTACTGGATTAGTTACACTCACCAAGGTAACAGGTCCTGGACCTGTTTTCCCGCCTTTCTCGACCACAAAGGTGGGTCCGGGCTGCTGGATTCTAGTGGTCCTTTACCAGCGTGCCTGACACTGCCTTTGCACTGGGGGTGAGTTCTAGAGCTGAGCTGGGTTCCTGAGTATTTCATAATAACCCAGCTGCTGCATCAAGATGCACTCCTACAAACAACAGTTCTTATGCAAATTCATTTCAGAGAGGGTGTGGGTAACCTTTTGAGTCAGGATTGAGGTAGAGTTTTTTGATTCTGTAAGTACTTTAAGGCTTGGCTGAACGCAAACAGCTCCCACATTTGAGCAGATTAATTATTAGGCAATTTTCTTAACTCTGCTTCTACAAGAGTTTCTCTCAATTATTGAACACCCATTGTGTTTTTTTCTCAATCACCTGGGAGGAACCATCTATTGTCCTGTCCTGAAGGGAGTTCCTCCTAGGTCTGGTCAGACCTTTGTAGGGTAATTAAGATTTAAATCCCCTGTTAGGAAATCTGCTGGGTTAAGGTAATTATCAGTGGTTAATGTTATATTAACTTTCTCTAACAGAATGTCCCATACTTTAAGATTTTTGAGTTAGTAAGCTACCTTTTTGCTTCTTTGACTTAGGATAGTTCTGAACTGATGAGGTGTGCTCACAATGAGGTTTCCTCTAAAGGCTAATTTTCTACTTTCTTTTGTTAGCAAAGCAGTTGCCACTATAGATCGAATGCATTTGGGCCACCCACGGGTTCCTGGGTTAAGGATTTTTGATAGGAAGGCTACTGGTTGTTCGGGGACCTCAGTACTTTCAGGATACACCCTTATTTACACTGACAACAAAGTAGTGTTGGAGTGTTATAGGGTCATAGAGAAAACCTTCAGTTGTCAATTATAAGTTTTAAATTTACCCTGGCTTTTAAAGAAATAGGGTACACTGTTTTTTCTTTACTACTTCTATCTTTCTCTCTTACTTTCTCCTTTCTGTCTTTGTAGATGGATTTTTGGAAACACAGTGGAAGGACGTTCTCTCGTTGCCCCCATGTGCCACTATAGGAATATGCGCCTCCCTTTTATTTACTCAATTTGCTTTCATCCTGATCTATTAAGTTGTTGTAGACCCAGTTCCAGGGTTACAGTATTTCACTCTGATCTATTACGTTGTTGTAGACCCAGTTCCAGTGGTTACAGTATTTCACCCTGATCTATTACCTTGTTGTAGACACAGTTCCAGTGGTTACAGTATTTCACCCTGATCTATTACGTTGTTGTAGACACAGTTCCAGTGGTTACAGTACTGGGTTATCAGTTCTAAGGCCCTGGCAAGGGTGGTGGGGAACGGGTCCCACATAACTACCCATGTCAAGAGCTGTATGCCTAAATTGGGAGGGACACCAGGGACAAGACTCCCTGGGTTCATAGCCTAGGGGCCTAAGGACCCAGCATAGAGCTTCCTTAGATCCCTTTGGAGATACAACCTGCTCTAATACTTGGGAGAGGAAGTGAAAGTCTGAAGCATTAGCGTCCAGGAGGCAGGGATCAGAGGAAGCAGATTCAGAGGTAAGGAGAATGTCGTGGTCAGGACCCAGGAGGTATGGGTCAGAAGGAAAGGGAGGGGTGCACATATGGGCGATTATTGAGTAGAGACTTGTGGCCACACCATAATCTCAACCGGCTAATGACAGGAGTTCGGGACGACAGTTTTCTGCCTCTAGTCGGCCCTCAGCTTCCCCAGAGAAACTGAAAGCAGAAGCTGGTTCCGGGCAGACCGCGCTCCCAACCCAGAAGGGTTGGGGGTTGTTAGAAAGCGCTTTCCCAGACAGCCTCACACCTGAGTCTTAAGTACAGTGTTTTTAGTCAGCCAACAGGTGCCCAGTATTTTCCTCCAATTCTAAGGAAGGATAGGACAGAATAGCAAGCAAAAGGGGTCCAATATTACTCACTGCTTTGGAGTTCCCTTCAAGATTGCCAAAATGTTATGGGGTGGGGGTCCTTGTTCTTAGACCTCCCAAGATGGTGGCAACCCTCTCGAGATGGCGGCAAGCCTCTTGTTCTCTGACCTGGGGTTCTTGGCCTCACTGATTCCAAGGAATGGAATCTTGGGCCATGTGGTGAGTGTTATAGCTCTCTTAGAAGCCGTGGGTCACGGAAGAGAACCGTGGAACCCAGCAACTAGTGTTCAGCTCGATTAGGATGAGCCTGGGCACTTAGCCATGCAGGAACAATGGCAAACCTCTAGCCCAATCGGGGGCAACAATGGGTGCCTCGCTGGATCAGGAGCACAGCGGACGCCCTGTCGGATCCGGAGGGGTGGAAGTCAGTGGCAGGTCTGCGACGGTGGCATTCAGCAGTGGTGGACGGCGAGCGAAAGCTCAGCTCTGTAACAAACACGGACCAGAAGAGTGTGCAGTTGCAAGATTTAATAGAGTGAAAACAGAGCTCCCATAAAATGGGAGGGGACCCAAAGGGGGTTGCCGTTGCCGGGTTTATATCCCGATCATTGTCCCTCCCCCTGTGCTCTCAGGTGATAGATGATTGGCTATTTCTTTACCTCCTGTTTTAGCCTAATTAGCATTTTAGTGAGCTGTGTTTACTCACACCTGACTGGTCGGGTGTGAGCTAAGTTGCAAGCCCCGTGTTTAAAGGTGGATGTGGTCACCTTCCCAGCTAGGCTTAGGGATTCTTAGTTGGCCCAGGAAATCCAGCTAGTTCTGTCTCTCAATGTGTCCTTTTGCATCTGTCTTCTTTCACAAGAATCACGTTTTCAAGATTCACCCACATTGTGTGTGGAAAAAAACCACAAGAAAAAACAAAAACTACTCCCCAGATGCTCGGGAAGACTGATTTGAGTGATGATAAAACACCCACACAGCTGGCTCTGCGTGAATTTCTCTTTTTCGTTGTGTTGTTGTTGTTGTTGTTGTTGTTGTTGTTTTTGGAGACAGTCTCGCTCTGTTGCCCAGGTTGGAGTGCAATGGCGCGATCTCGGCTCACTGCCACCTCCGGCTCCTGGGTTTAAGTGATTCTCTTGCCCCAGCCTCCCGAGAAGCTGGGACTACAGGTGTGTGCCACCATGCCTGGCTAATTTTTGTATTTTTAGTAGAGACGGGGTTTTGCCGTGTTAGTTAAGCTGGTCTTGAACTCCTGACCTCAGGTGATCCACCCACCGTGGCCTCTCAAAGTGCTGGGATTACAGGCGTGAGCCACTGCGCCCAGCTGAATTATTCTTTCTCTATTGCAATTCCCCTGTCTTGATGAATCAGCTCTGTTGAGGCAGTGGGCAAAGTGAACCCCTTGGGCGGTTACACTACGATTGCAAAGTGTTAAGCAGTTGCAGTAGAGGCTGTGTGGCTGCAAAGCTGAAAATGTATACTACCTGTCCCTTTGCAGAAAACATTTACTGACTCTTTTTTTTTGAGATGGAGTCTCACTCTGTTGCCCAGGCTGGACTGCAATGGCACGATCTGGGCTCACTGCAACCTCTGCCTCCCAGGTTCAAAAGATTCTCCTGTCTTGGCCTCCCAAGTAGCTGGGATTACAGGTGCCCCGCCACCACGCCCGGTTAGTTTTTGTATTTTTAGTAGAGACGGGGTTTCACCATGTTGGCCAGGCTGGTCTTGAACTCCTTACCTCAGATGATCTGCCCACCTCGGCCCCTCAAAGTGCTGGGATTACAGGTGTGAACTACTGCGTCCAGTTGTTTGCTGACTCTTGTCCTAGATTTTTTTTCTTTTTTCAGAGTGAGACAGGGTCTCACTTTGTCACGAAAGCTGGAGTGCAGTGGCACAGTCAAAGCTCACTGCAGCCTTGACCTCCTATGCTCAAGTGATCCTCCCACTCAGCCTCCTGAGTAGTTGGGACTACAGGTGTGCACCACCATGCCTGACTAATTTTTAATTTTTAGTAGAGACAGGGTCTTACTAAGGTGCCCAGGCTGGTCTCAAACTCCTGGGCTTAGGCAATCTGCCCACCTCAGCCTCCCAACATGCTGGGATTACACGGGGAAACCACCTTGCCAGCCTGCCCTGGATCATTAAGTAATCCGTGGGTGGACCTAGTAAATGAGGCTCCAGGTGACAGCCAAGTGCGAGCCGCGTCATTGTTTACATATTCCGAGCATTTTCCCAAACAGTGGTCACACACAGGAGCTGAAAGCCTGGCGTTGCCATCTGGATCCTCCCCTGCCTGGTGGGTTGAATCCTGGGGCGGGTCAGAGAGCTGAGAGCTTGAACCTGCCCAAGTCCCCTCCAGGTGCCACAGGGAGCCTCGGCTGGATACTGTGTGCCTCTGTTATCCCACCAGGAAAATGGGAGGGACGATAAGAAGGCCCCTCAGAGGACTGGCCGGGCGCGGTGCCTCCTGTCTATAATCCCAGCACTTTGGGAGGCTGAGGCAGACGGATCATGAGGTCAGGAGATCGAGACCATCGTGGCTAACACGGTGAAACCCCGTCTCTACTAAAAATACAAAAACTTAGCCGGGCGTGGTGGCAGGTGCCTTGGTCTCAGCTACTTGGGAGGCTGAGGCAGGAGAATGGCGTGAACCCGGGAGGCGGAGCTTGCAGTGAGCCGGGATCGTGCCACCGCACTCCAGCCTGGGCGACAGAGCGAGACTCCGTCTCAAAAAAAAAAAGAAGACCTCTCAGAGGATGCAGTGGCCTGTGCCTGGCGGCTCACGCCTGTAATCCCAGCACTTCAAGAGGCCGAGGTGGGAGGACTCATTGAGTTTGGGAGTTCCAGACTAGCCTGGGCAACATGGTGAAACCCCTATCTCCACCAAAAAAAAAAAAAAAACAAACAAAAAAATGGCTGGAGTGGCGTGCGCCTGTAGTCCCAGCTGCTCAGGAGGCTGAGGTGGGAGGTTCGCTGGAGGCTGGGAGGTCAAGGCTGCAGTGAGCGGAGATCATGTAACTCACTCCAGACTGGTGACACAGGGAGATCCCATCAAAAACAAAACAGAACAACACGCAGCTCCTTTAGGAGGAGCCACACCCCCTTCCCGTCCGGAGCTGCTTCCCTTCCCCAGCCCAGCCCCAGAGAGCCGCAGAAGTCAGAGTTCTGATCTCTTTCTGAAAAAATCTTTGTCCTCCAGGAGGGCACGTTAGGTAGATCTCGGAGCCTCCAGGCTGGATCCTAGGGCCTTCAGTCTCTTTGTTCAAAAAAAAAAAAGGAGGGGTGGGCGTGTTGGAGAAGGAAGTGGAAGAAGGGAAGCTTGACAGTCCACCCTGACTCCTGGCGGTGCCGGTGCCGGAGGGGCATGAGGGAGCCCTAGGCAGGGTGGGCCTCACGCTTGGCCCTGGAGCAGGCTCCTGGCAGTGGGAGTGGGGACAGACAGCCTGGGGCGCTCAAGGGAGGTTTTGGGCAGCTTCAGTCCTGGGGGCTCTCTGGGCCCCCACTTGCTGGGCCCCACCTTTGTGCCCTGAGGCCCAGAAAACCTTTTGGCTGTTTTTATGGTACTACACAGACACTGACCTCAGGACTAGGAATCCTACTCCTAGGCATTTATACAAATCACATTCGGGAAATGTTCTCAGCAGCTTCACGCATAAATAGCCCAAAGCTAGAACCAGAAAAGCCTGTGAAGAGGCAAATCCATTTTCCATCCTCCGAGGATGTAGGCTGCTCACTGGAGGTGCCTAAGGATGGGCCTCCACTCAGCCACAGGAAAGGATGGGCCTCCACTCAGCCACGGGAAAGGATGGGCCTCCATTCAGCCACGGAAAGGATGACCCCCCACTCAGCCACAGGAAAGGATGGATCCTGCTCAGCCATGGAAACAGCCAGAGGGATGAGTGCACATGGGCCCAAACCAAGATGCAAACGAAGAGACTGGGCTGCAGAGTCCACTTCTGTGGGATTCTAGAAAATGCAAAGTCATCGATAGTGTTGAAAACATATCACTGTCGGCCTGGGGTGGGGTTTGAATGGGAAAGGGCAGCAGATAACTTCTGCGCCATGGCAATGCTCTGTGGTGATTGGCAGTGGATAAACGGGTTTGTACATTTGTCAAAACTCACTGAACTGAACTCTTAGAATGTGAACCTTTTTTTTTTTTTTTGAGACCGAGTCTCACTCTGTCGCCTGGGCTGGAGTGCAGTAGGGCGATCTCAGCTCACTGCAAGCTCCGCCTCCTGGGTTCACGCCATTCTCCTGCCTCAGCCTCCTGAGTAGCTGGGACTACAGGCGCCCGCCACTGCGCCCAACCAATTTTTTGTATTTTTAGTAGAGACGGGGTTTCACCATGGTCTCGATCTCCTGACCTCGTGATCTGCCCGCCTCGGCCTCCCAAAGTGCTGGGATTACAGGCGTGAGCCACAGCGCCCAGCCAGAATGTGAACCTTTATTTGTAATGTGGATTATACCCCTCGATAAAGTTGATTTTTTTTTTTTTTTTTTTTTGAGACAGAGTCTAGCTCTGTCACCAGGCTGGAGTACAGTGGCACAATCTCGGCTCACTGCAACCTCTGCCTCCCAGGTTCAAGCGATTCTCTTTCCGCAGCCTCCCTAGTAGCTGGGATTACGGTATGTGCCACCACACCCAGCTGATTTTTTTTTGTATTTTTGGTAGAGACAGGGTTTCACCTTGTTGGCCAGGATGGTCTTGATCTCCTGATCTCATGATCCGCCCGCCTCCGCCTCCTGAAGTGCTGGGATCACAGGCGTGAGCCACTGTGCCTGGCGGTTTTTGTTGTTGTGTTTTTTTTTTTGAGATGAAGTCTCATTCTGTACCCCAGGCTGCAGTGCAGGGGGTCAGTCTCGGCTCACTGCCACCTCTGCCTCCTGGGTTTAAGCGATTCTTCTGCTTCAGCCTCCTGAGTAGCTGGGACTACAGGCACCTGCCACCATGCCTGGCTAATTTTTCTATTTTTAGTAGAGACGGGGTTTCACGGTATGGCCAGGCTGGTCTTGAACTCCTGACCTCGTGATCCGCCCACCTCGGCCTCCCAGAGTGCTGGGATTACAGGTGTGAGCTACTGCGCCCAGCTGGGGAGTAGAGTTTTTAAGGATAATTTGGTGGGTGGCGGAAAGCCAGTGAGCCAGGAGTGCTGATTGGTCAGAGTTGAAATCACAGTGAGCCAGGAGTGCTGATTGGTCAGAGTTGAAATCACAGTGAGCCAGGAGTGCTGATTGGTCAGGGATGAAATCACAGCGAGTGGAAGCTGTCTTCTTGTTTTGAATCAGTTCCTGGGTCGGGGCCACAAGATCAGACAAGCCAATTTATCCATCTGGGTGGAGCCAGCTGATCCATCAAGTGCAGGGTCTGCAAAATTTCTCAAGCACTGATCTTAGAAGCAGTGTAGGGAGGGCCAGAATCTTGTAGCCTCCAGCTGCATGACTCCTAAACCATAATTTCTAATCCCGTGGCTAATGTTAGACTAGTTCCCAGGCAAGAAGGAGGTTTGCTTTGGGAAAGGGCTGTTACTGTCTTTGTTTTAAACTATAAACAACAAGTTAAATTTTCCCAAAGTTAGTTTAGCCTATGCCCAGGAATGAACAAAGACAGCTTGGAGGTTAGAAGCAAGATGGAGTTGGTTAAGTTATATCTCTTTCACTGTCTCAGTCATAATTTTACAAAGGTGATGTCAGTAGCACTAAAAAAGGCACAGACAACCAATAAACGCAGGTCACGGCTTCAGGGAAACTTTATTTACAAAAGCAGGTAGTTAACATCCAGAATACGTAACCAGCTCCTACAACTCAGCAGAAAAAAATCAAGCCACCAGATTACAAAATGGCCAAAGCACTTGAATAGACATTTCTCCAAAGGAGAAATGGCCAGTAAGCACATACAAATGTCGACAAAAAGAGTCAAAGTCTGTAAAATATTTGAAGAGATTTATTCTGAGCCAAACACGAGTGACCCTTGCCCCTGACACAGCCTCAGGAGGTCCTGAGAACCTGTGCCCAAGGTGGTCGGGGTGCTGCTTGGTTTTATACATTTTAGGGAGGCAGGAGACATCAATCAAATACATTTAAGAAAGACATTGGTTTGGTCTGGAAGGGCGGGACAACTCAAAGGGGTGGTGGGCAGGCTTCCAGGCTGTAGGTAAATTTAAACATTTTCTGGTTGACAATTGGTTAAGTTTGTCTAAAAACCTGGGATCCATAGAAAGGAAATGTTCAGGTTAAGATGAAAGATTGTGGAGGTCAAAATTCCTTTGAGGTCTTACAGTGGCTGCCCTTAGAGACAATAAGTGACAAATAATTCCTATGCTAGACTTTCAGTTAATCTCTTTAGGATTGGGAGGGCCTGGAAGAAAAAGATCTAGCTATGTTAATAGAGATTCTTTACAGACGCAAATTTTCCCCCACAAAGGAGGGCTTTGCAGAGCCTTCAAAATATGGCTAACCAGGCCAGGCACTGTGGCTCATGCCTGTAATCCTAGTACTTTGGGAGGCTGAGGCGGGTGGATCACAAGGTCAGGAGATCAAGACCATCCTGGCTAACACAGTGAAACCCTGTCTCTACTAAAAACACAAAAAATTAGCCGGGCGTGGTGGCAGGCGCCTGTAGTCCCAGCTACCCTCGGAGGCTGAGGGAGGAGAATGGTGCGAACCCGGGAGACGGAGCTTGCAGTGAGCCAAAATCACGCCACTGCACTCCAGCCTAAAAAAAACCCAAACAACAACAACAACAACAACAATATATATATATGGCTAACCAGCATGGTGGCTCACACCTGTAATCCCAGCACTTTGAGAGTCTAAGGTGGTGGATCACCTGAGGTCAGGAGTTCGACATCAGCCTGGCCAACATGGAGAAACTCCCTCTCTACTACAAATACAAAAATTGGGCAGGGCGTGATGGTCCACACCTGTAACCCCAGCCCTTTGGGAGGCCGAGGCGGGTGGATCACCTGAGGTTGGGAGTTTGAGACCAGCCTGACCAACATGGAGAAACCCATCTCTACTAACAATACAAAAATTAGCTGGGCGTGGGGGCGGGTGCCTGTCATCCCAGCTACTTGGGAGGCTGAGGCAGGAGAATTGCTTGAACCCTGGAGGCAGAGGTTGCAGTGAGCCGAGATTGTGCCATTCTACTCCAGCCTGGGTGACAGAGAGAGACTCTGTCTAAAAAAAAATAAATTAAAAAAAAAAAAAAAGTAAGTCACAACATATAGGATTAAATAAAACCCATCTGGTGAGAATTTATGGGTAGGGCATGACTCTCCAGACTCCTTAGATAAGAATTTGGGCAAGATAAAAAATATCAGAGTTTAGTCCTTAGAGAAATGCAAATCAAAACCACAGTCAGGCCGGATGCAGTGGCTCACGCCTGGAATCCCAGCACTTTGGGAGGCTGAGGCAGGTGGATCACTTGAGGTCAGGAGGATCACTGAGACCAGCCTGGCCAACATGGTGAAACCCCATCTCTACTAAAAATAAAAAATGTAGGCTGGGCATGGTGGCTCACTCCTATAATTCCAGCATTTTGGGAGGCCAAGGTGGGCGGATTGCCTGAGCTCAGGAGTTCAACACTAGCCTAGGCAACACAGTGAAACTCTGTCTCTACTAAAATACAAAAAAAAATTAGCCGGGTGTGGCAGCATGTGCCTGTAATCCCAGCTACTCAGGAGGCTGAGGCAGGAGAATTGCTTGAACCCGGGAGGCAGAGGTTGCAGTGAGCTGAGATTGTGCCACTGCACTCCAGCCTGGGTGGCAGAGCAAGACTCAGTCTCTAAAAAAAAGCCAAAACAAAACAAAAATTAGCTCCAGGTGTGGTGGCTCACGCCTGTAATCCCAGCACTTTGGGAGGCTGAGGCGGGCAGATTACAAGGTCAAGAGATCGAGACCATCCTGGCCAACATGGTGAAACCCTGTGTCTACTAAAAATACAAAAATTAGCTGGGCGTGGTAGTGCATGCCTATAGTACTAGCTACTCTGGAAGCTGAGGCAGGAGAATTGCTTGAACCCGGGAGGCGGAGGTTGCAGTGAGCTGAGATCACCTCATTGCACTCCAGCCTGGGCAACAAGAGCAAAGCTCTGTCTCAAAAAAAAAAAAAAAAAAAAAAAAAAATTTAGCCGGGCATGGCGTGCACCTGTAATCCCAGCTACTCAGGAGGCTGAGGCAGGAGAATCACTTGAACCTGGGAGGCAGAGGTTTCAGTGAGCTGAGATCGTGCCACTGTACTCCAGCCTGGGCAAAAAGACCAAAACTCTGTCTCAAAAAAAAAAAAAAGTACAATGAGATATTAGTTCACACCCATGGGTACTATTGAAAGGAACTAATGGAAAAAAACAAGTGTTGGCGGTGGAGAATGGGGACGCGTGGGTGCTGCTGTGGGGAAGGTAACATGGTGCGGATGTTGTAGAAAATGGCGTGGAGGTTCCTGAAGAAATTAAACAACATTCCCTACAATCCAGCAATTCTGCTCCTGGGTATATATTCCAAAGAAGTGAAGGTAGGGACCCAAACAGTTACCTGGTCTCTGAGCCCAGGCTAAGCCATCATATCCCCTGTGACCTGCACGTATACATCCAGATGGCCTGGAGCAACTGAAGATCCACAAAAGAAGTGAAAATAGTCTTAAACAGATGACATTCCACCATTGTGATTTGTTTCTGCCCCACCCTAACTGATCAATGTACTTTGTAATCTCCCCCACCCTGAAGAAGGTTCTTTGTAATTCCCCCCACCCTTGAGAATGTGCTTTATGAGATCCCCCCCCGCCCCCAAAACATTGCTCTTAACTCCACCGCCTATCTCAAAACCTGTAAGAACTAATGATAATCCACCACCCTTTGCTGACTCTCCTTTCGGACTCAACCCACCTGCACCCAGGTGAAATAAACAGCCTTGTTGCTCACACAAAGCCTGTTTGGTGATCTCTTCACACAGACGGGTGAAACAGTACCCACATGCACAGCAGCATGATTCCTGTAGTCAAAGGTGGAAATAACCATGCGTCCATCTGTGGGTAAATGGACAAAGAAAATGTGGTCCGGGCCGGGCGCGGTGGCTCACGCCTGGAATCCCAGCACTTTGGAAGGCTGAGGCATGTGGATTGCTTGAACCCGGGAGTTGGAGACCAGCCTGGGCAACACATTGAGACCTGGTTTCTACAAAGCATGAAAAAATTAGCTGGCCGGGCGCGGTGGCTCAAGCCTGTAATCCCAGCACTTTGGGAGGCCGAGACGGGCGGATCACGAGGTCAGGAGATCGAGACCATCCTGGCTAACACGGTGAAACCCTGTCTCTACTAAAAAATACAAAAAAACTAGCCGGGCGAGGTGGCGGGCGCCTGTAGTCCCAGCTACACAGGAGGCTGAGGCAGGAGAATGGCATAAACCCGGGAGGCGGAGCTTGCAGTGAGCTGAGATCGGGCCACTGCACTCCAGCCTGGGCGGCAGAGCGAGACTCCGTCTCAAAAAAAAAAAAAAAAAAAAAAAAAAAAAAAAAAAAAAAAAAAAAAAAGAAAAAATTAGCTGGGTGTGGAGGCGTGCGCCTGTAGTCCCAGGTACTCGGGAAACTGAGGTGAAAGGTTCAACTGAGCTCGGGAGGCGGAGGTTGCAATGAGCTGGCTCCTGCCACTGCACTCCAGCCTAGGCTACAGAGTGACATCCTGTCTCAAAAAAAAAAAGGGGGAAAGAAAGAGGAGAAAGAGAATGTGGTCTATCCACACAACGGGTATCATCCAGCCTTGAAAAGGAAGGACATTCTGACACACAGGACTGTAAGGGCCACATCTCACGGGACCGTAAGGGCCACAGCTGAGCCGCGGAAGGTCTGTGGAAAAATGAACTCACAAAAAGCGGGTGAGAAGGAGCATGCATGTTTATGGAACGAGTGCATCCAGGGAGAATCACAGAGCGACTGCCCACACCCTCAGGGAGGTCAGAAGCACAGCAGGTTATGGGAGGCGGGGAGAAGGGCAGCTCTGTTGAGGGGATACACCGGGAGAATGAATGTGTCTGGGAAGCCACGGTAACCCCCAGATGGTTGTCTCTGAAGGGAAAGGGCTAACTCGTAGGTGGTTCTCTGATGGGAAAGGCTCTGTTCAGGTGTGGCCACATTCTTGGTCCTCCAGGGAGGGGAAGGAATAAACAATTGCTCTCCTTGGTGGGTCTGGATCTTAGGCGATAAAGAAGCTTTGACTTTGGGAGAAGCTGGGGGAGGTTGGAGAGACTGTGAGCGCTTTTCTTCAGTTCAGTGTGTCGCAGCGCCCTATTTTGGGGTATCAATTGCTGTGCCCCACACTACAACACGGATGAACCTGGAGAACATCATACTCAGTGAAAGAAGCCAGTCACAGAAGCACAAATACCGTAGGATTCTATGTATATGAGGTTTTTAGAGGAGTCGAACCACAGAGACAGAAAGCAGGAGAGTGGGCTCTCCTCCATGGCTCACGCCTGTAATCCCAGCACTTTGGGAGGCCGAAGCGGGCGGATCACCTGAGCTCAGGAGTTTGAGACCAGTCTGGCCAACATAGCGAAACCCCATCTCTACTAAAAATACAAAAATTAGCCAGGTGTGATGGCGCACACCTGTAGTTCCAGCTACTCAGGAGGTTGAGGCAGGAGAATCGCCGGAACCCGGGAGGTGGAGGTTGCAGTGAGCGGAGATCATGCCACTGTACTCCAGCCTGGGTGACAGAGCAAGACTCTGTTTCAAAAAACAGAAAGTAGAAGAGTGGGTGCCAGGGGCTGAAGGAGGGGAATGAGGAATGAGTCTTCAACAGGGACGAGTTTCAGTTTTGGAAGCAGGACGAGTTCTGGAGCTGGATGGTGGTGACAGTTATACAACAATGTTTTTATAGAGACAGGGTTTCACCATGTTGCCCAGGCTGGTCTCGAACTCCTGGGCTCAGGCAATTCTCCTGCCTCGTCCTCCCAAAGTGCTGGGATTACAGGAGTGAGCCATCACGGCCGGCCCACAACAATGAGATTGTATTTAATGTCACTGAACTGTGCACTTAAAAGTGGTTAAGATGGGCCGGGTGTGGTGGCTCACGCCTGTAATCCCAGCACTTTGGGAGGCTGAGACGAGTGGATCATGAGGTCAGGAGTTCGAGACCAGCCTGGCCAACATGGCGAAACCCCATCTCTACTAAAAATACAAAAATTAGCCGGGTGTGGTGGCACGTGCCTGTAATCCCAGCTACTTGGGAGGGTGAGGCAGGAGAATCGCTTGAACCTGGGAGGTGGAGGTTGCCGTGAGCCGAGATCACACCATGGCATTCGAGCCTGGGTGAAAAAAGCGAAGCTCCGCCTCAAAATAACAAAACGAAAAACAAAAACAAACACATTCTGAGGCTGGGTGTGGTGGCTTATGTCTGTTGTTTAATTTTTAATTTTTAATTTTTTTTTTTGAGGTGGAGTTTTACTCTTGTCTCCCAGGCTGGAGTGCAATGGCGCGATCTCGGCTCACTGCAACCTCTGCCTCCTGGGTTCAAGCAATTCTCCTGCCTGAGCCTCCAGAGTAGCTGGGATTACAGGCATGCGCCATCACACCCGGCTAATTTTGTATTTTTAGTAGGGACGAGGTTTCTCCATGTTGGCCAGGCTGGTCTCGAACTCCTGACCTCAGGTGATCAGCCCGCTTTGGCCTCCCAAAGCGTTGGGATTAGAGACATAAGCCCTCCGCCGGGCGTAGTGGCTCACGCCTGTAATCCCAACGGTTTGGGAGGCCGAAGCAGGAGGATCACTTGGGCCCAGGAGTTTGAGACCAGCCTGGGCAGCATTGTGAGATCTCATCTCTACAAAAAATACAAAAATTAGTGGGGTGTGGTGGCATGCACCTGTAATCCCAGCTGCTCGGGAGGCTGAGGCAGGAGGGTCACCTAAGCCCAGGCAGTCAAAGCTGCAGTGAGCAGAGATTAAGCCACTGCACTCCAGCCTGGGTGACAGAGTGGGATCCTGTCTCAAAAAAAAAGAAACTGGTTCATATACACCATGGAATACTACACAGCCATAAAAAAGAATGAGATCATGTCCTCTGCAGCAACATGGATGGGGCTGGAGGCCGTTATCCCAAGCGAACTAACACAGTAACAGAAAACCAAATCCTACATGTTTTCACTTATAAGTGGGAGGTAAACATTGAAAATGTACAGACACAAAGAAGAGAACAAGAGACACCAGGTCCCACTTGAGGGTGCGGGGGTGGGAGGAGGGAGAGAGGATCAAAAAATAATTTCTCCTGCCTCAACGTCCTAAAGTGCTGGGATTACAGGCGTGAGCCACCACAGCCGGCCCACAACAATGTGATTGTACTTAATGTCACTGAACTGTGCACTTAAAAATGGTTAAGATGGGTTGGGCGTGGTGGCTCACGCCTGCAGTCCCAGCACTTTGGGAGGCTGAGAGAGGATAAAAAAAAAAGCAGAGTACCTATGGGGTACTCTCTCGGGCACTCTGCTTATAACCTGGGTGATGAAATAATCCGTTCATCAAACCCCGTGAACCCTAATTTACCTGTATAACAAACCTGCCCACATACCACTGAACCTAAAAGTTATAAAAAGAATAAAACATTTAATAAGACCGCACAAAACAAAAAAGAAACACTTCCTCTCTTGGTGGGCCTAGTAACGGTTTCCAAATGCAAATCCCATCTTGCCATCTCACCCTCTCCTAAACTCTTCCTGGGTATTTCTTTGCGTTTGGGGTGAAGACCCCCTTAGCTTGACTTTCCAGGCCAGGGTGGGCTGGGCTGGGGTTCCCTGGGTCTTTCCAGGAGTACAGGCTTTGCCATCTCTAGCAATCTCGGCCCTTACGGTGTGCCCTGATCACCTCAGCACTTAGCCACCTGTTCACTCATTTTTTCTGTTGCAGTTTTGCCACGGATGGTACAATTATTGCTCTTCTTGTCCCCCACCCCTAAGCGCTGGAAGCTCCTGCAGGTGGGTCTTGTTCTCACTGTGTCAACTGCAGCACTTACCTCGCAGCGTCTGCTCTCCCGGCAGGCCGGTGTGCAGAAGACACTCTGGTTCGCAGGCCGGTGTGCAGAAGACACTCGCTCGGTGAACCAGGACGTGAGTGAATGCTATGGCTGACCACAGGGCACTGGGGAACCTCTTCATTTGGAAAACAGACATCGTGGGCCAGGAGACCTCTTGTGCCTTCCAGCTCGGTGGCTTCTGGCCCCCAGCCCAGGGGCAGGGTCTGTGTGTCCTGGGGCCTGGAGGATGAACTGAGTGCAGGTAAAAGGCATCCAGGACTTGCTGACCCATCCCAGGGTCGGCATCAGGCTGTCCAGCTGCTGGGCTGCTCTGGGAGGCAGCATGGAGGGTCCTGGCTGAAGTGTGTGCTTCTGGGCTGTTCCTTTGGGACTGTGCTGAAGGCTGGGGTGGTGAGCATTGTTTAGAATCATGCATTTGCAAAAGCAGCGGTTGCACGTGGTGAAAGCCATTCAAACTAGCACACAATGTGTCCGGTGAACAGCACTGAGTCTTCCCCAGTCTTCCCACCAGCGCAATCGCTGTTGACTGTGTCTTCTGTGAGTGAGCCACCGGGCTCTTTTGGCTGCGGGCAGCGTGAGTTTGGACACACTCCCTAACTTTTCTGGGCCTTGATTTTCTCATCGGTAAAATAGGGATATAATAGCAAGTGCCTCGTGGAATCACTGAATGAATGCACTAATAGCTGGAAAGAGCACTGCTTGGGCTAAGTGATGAGTTAGCGGACATTATAGTTAGGAACGATCATGTACACATCCAGGCGTTTCACACACACACACACACACACACACCCCACTCCTATGGCTTTCTTAAAACAACAGACAGGGCCGGGCGCGGTGGCTCAAGCCTGTAATCCCAGCACTTTGGGAGGCTGAGACGGGTGGATCACGAGGTCAGGAGATCGAGACCATCCTGGCTGACATGGTGAAACCCCGTCTCTACTAAAAAATACGAAAAACTAGCTGGGCAAGGTGGCGGGCGCCTGTAGTCCCAGCTACTCGGGAGGCTGAGGCAGGAGAATGGCGTGAACCCCGGGGGGGGGAGCTTGCAGTGAGCTGGGATCCGGCCACTGCACTCCAGCCTGGGCGACAGAGCGAGACTCCGTCTCAAAAAACAAAACAAAACAAACAACGGACAGTACAGTGCCCTGTTCCGTATTTTGCTTTTACTTAATTACAATCTTTGAAGAACTCACCCTTGAGCACAGGTATATTTACCTCTGTGCACTGTTCCATAGGACCGATGCACAGCCCATCTAGCTAACCTTTCCTGCCCAGCCGATTTATGGGCTATGTCGTAGGTTTTGGTGACAACTTTTTGGTCTACGAGTTTTTTTTTTTTTTTTTTTTTTTTTTTTTTTACAATTTGGCATTATGGAACGCAACTTTAAGTACGTAACCTCTAACGCAGCCATTCTATTTCTAAGAATTAATTCTACGCAGTCCCCCGTTTTGGGTACATTTCCCACGCCTGCTCTCCATTCTCCTGTAGAACGGGAACAGGGAGCTGGAGGGAGGGGAGCAGGGAGGGGAGACAGGAGGGAGGAGCACAGGCAGTGGGGGCGGGAGGGGAGCAGTGGTGAAGGCATGGGAGGGGGCGGAGGGTAGGGGGCAGGGAGGGAGACAGGTGATGGGAGGGGGAAAAGGAGGGAGGGGGAAAAGGAGGGAGGGGGACGGAGAGAGGGGAAGGGATGGAGGGAAGCAGACAAGAAGTGGGGCGGGGAAGGGGCGTGGCAGGGAGTGGAGCAAGGAATCAACACGGATCCCCGTGGCCCGCTCCCAGGTCAGCGCTCCTCTCTGCCCTCACCCGGACGGGTCCGCTGTTGGCCCCACCCACTCCCAGCCCACCCGACCCCACGAGGGTCTGGCCCAGCCGCCCACCCGCGCGACAGGCCCCGCCCCATTCCCCGCCCCGTTCCCCGCCCCATACTCCGCCCCGTTCCCCGCCCCATTCCCCGCCCATACCCCGCCCCATTCCCCGCCCCCCGCTGGCTGGTCACGCCCGGCTCTGCCGCCCCGTCCGGCCCCGTCCCGCAGGCCCCGCCCCATCCCCGCCCCCCGGCCCGGCGCGCAGTGCGGCTGCGCGGGCGTCTCAGGCTGTGAGGCCCGGGCGCCGCGGCTCTTTTGTTTCTCCGTTGGGGCCGAGCCGGGCCCCAGTTGGAGCCAGAGTCGGAGTCGGAGTCGGATCTGGATTCGGATTAGCAGCCCGGGAAGAGTGCCGCGGCACAGGCGCCGGTGGAAGCGCGACCCTCGGACCCCGCCTGGCCCGCGGGGCTGGGACCCGGCCCCGGCCTGCCCGATGGGGCGCGCGGCCCCGGAGATGCGCCCTCGCCCGGCCCCGCGCCCCCGGCCACGCGCCCCCGGCCCGCCCGTCCCGGCCCGCGCCTCCGCCTGAGTCCCCCGCGCCTCGGCCCGCCACCCCCGGCCCCGCGCCCCCGGCCCGCCCGCGCCATGGAGCCCGGCCGCGGCGGCACAGAGACCGTGGGCAAGTTCGAGTTCTCCCGCAAGGATCTGATCGGCCACGGCGCCTTCGCGGTGGTCTTCAAGGGCCGCCACCGCGAGGTGAGGCCCCCGTCCGGCCCGGGATCCCCTGCCCCGGCATCCCCGCCCCGAGATTCCCTCCTATCCCGGGACGGCCCCCCCCCCCCCCCCACGCCGCCCGAGAGTCCCGCCCGACTTTCCAGGCCGACCCCCACCCCAGGATCCCTACCCCGCGACCCCCAGCCCGACTTATCCAGTACAGACTCCCGCCCCGAGATCCCCTGCCGGGCTTTCCAGGCCGACTCCCACCTCAGGATCCACTGCCTGGCTTGCCAGCCCAGATCCCCACTCCGAGACCCCCAGCACGACTTTCCTGTCCAAACCCTTACCCCGGGACACCCCGCGCCCTGTCCCACAGCCTGGCTTTCCAGGCTGGATCCCTACCCCAGGACCCCCAGCCCGATCCTCAACCTGGCTCCCCACTCGGCCTTCCAGTCCCGGGATACCCAACCGGGATCATCTCAGGGTCCCACCTGTGCGGTGTGGGGTCTGGGGGAGGCCTGCGAGGGGCAGCCCTGGCCCTGAAGTTGCACGTTTGGCTTTCAGAAGCACGATTTGGAGGTCGCCGTCAAGTGCATTAACAAGAAGAACCTCGCCAAATCTCAGACCCTGCTGGGGAAGGAAATCAAAATCCTGAAGGTGAGCTAGTGCTTGGGGAGGGTGTGTGGGCGAGGGCGAGCCCCCCTCCCCACACTGATAAGAAACTTGGGTTTCTGTCCTAGGAACTGAAACATGAAAACATCGTGGCCCTGTACGACTTCCAGGTAAGGCCTCCGGGCTGCTGTCTGCCGGGGACGGGGATGGGGGACTGTGGCCCCAGGTGCTGGATCCCCTGGTGAGCACTGGTGTTGAGCCTGTCCAGGCTGGGGTCTACTGGGCCCCTGGAGACTCCATCCTGGGTCCAGGCCTGGGCTGGGGCTGGCTCTTGCTGTGACTTCCCCAGCTGTGAGACCGGGGAGGGGGTGTTTGGGCCGCAGGGCGCCCCGAGGGCAGGGCTGAGTTCTCCTGACCAGGCATCCCTTCCCCGCCGGGTGTCAGTCCTAGGGGCCCTGCCTGAGCCGGCGTCCCAGGCAGGTCCTGGCAGCACTGCCGGCCTGGCCCACCTGTCTAGGCCGTGTGTTTGTTGACATTGCTCCTGCGGCCGGCATTGGCCGGCCTTGCTCTGCGTCAGACAGGGCGGGGGAGGGGCCGCCGGAGACTCCTGCTCGCTGGCAGTCAGGGCCGAGCCCGGGCACAGGCGGCTGCCGCTGGCTGGCCAAGGAGATGACCTCAGGCCCGGCTGGCCCCAGGATGCAGGCGGTGGGACCAGCTGGCTTTCATGCTGCCCCCATGTCCCGGGGCTCAGGGCAGGCCAGGCTGGGGCTGTGGGAGCCAGGGTGCCCTCCTAGGGACCAAGAACCTGAGGCGGGAGATCCGCCCGACCAAAGTGCTGACTAATGGCTCTGCGACCTGTTTACTGAGCCCAGGGCCCAGCCCCTGGCTGAGGGAAGGGCTGGCGGGCTGTGTTTTGGTAGCCTCCTCCCTCCGCCTGTCAGAGCTTTGCTGTGGCCTTGGGGACCGAGGCTTGTCACAAGGTGTCGGGTGAGGAGGGCCCAGGTCCAACAAGTACCTGGAAACCCAGGCACACTGTGTCCTGGAACCGGGCCACCCCTCCCGCTGCTTTTCCCGCCCTCTTCCCACCCCTTTTCTCCCTGCTTTCCTCCCTCCCTTCCTCTTCTTTCCTCATCCTCCCCATGTTTGGAAGCCTCCTGCCTGGGCCACAGCCTGGACATGCGTCATGGCGCTGGGAGCCAGCAAGGAGTGGGCAGCTGTCCCTGGCCAGGCAGTGACTCCGAGGAGTCCCCCTCCACCCTGGGCTACGCTGCCTCCTGCTCCCCTCCAGGGCTCCCCAGGTCCAGTCCTGGGCATCTCCAGGCCAGGCCCTGTGACTGTCTGCATGACCCCCACAGACCCAGGGCCAGTATCCCCAGCCCCCACTCCATCCCAGTCGGCCACACACACCTGGTTGTGGGCATCTGCCACTTCCTCCAGTGTTGGCAACACTGTGGCTTCCTCTACTCAGGAAGCACTTAGAGCGGCCTGCTGCAGGCGCTCCTGTCTCCGGGCACCAGGCTCTGCTGGAGCTGCAGCTCAGCCTGCCCTCGCCCCACAGGTGCGGGGATTGTTGCCCTGTGTCGGTAAGGCAATGTTTGAGGCAGGCACCCAAACCCAGGAAAAAATAATTGGCTTTTAAAAATGGATAATGAACAAGTTGAGTGATAAAAGAAAATCCGCAAACATTACAGGAGGGAGTGTGGTAAAGGTAAGAGTCCAGCCCCCTGGATGGAGTCCTGCTGTCCTCCGCTCTCAGGCACCTGCCTTAGTTGTTTCTGTGCCACTGGGGACAGCTGTCCTTACAAGTTGATGTGTTCATGTGTGTCCTTCCAACCACACCCACCTCTCTGCACCGTGAATTTTGTCACTTAAGAGTATAGTCTGCACTCCATCCAGCCTGGGCGACTGAGCGAGACCCTGTCTCTGAAAGAGTACAGCCTGGGGAAGGTTCTGTGCTGGCTCAATCCATATCAGAAAGTTTACCCCTCGGCCGGGCACAGTGGATCACACCTGTGACCCTAGCACTGTGGGAGGCCAGGACAGACCAGCCTGGGCAACATAGCAAGACTTGCTCTTTTTAAAAAAAAAAAAGAAAGAAAATTAGCCAGGCATAGTGGCATGTCTCAGCTACTCTGAAGGTTGTGGGAGGATTGATCAAGCCCAGGAGTTTGAGGCTGCAGTGAGCCGTGATCTTGCCACTGCATTCCAGCCTGGGCAGCAGAGTGTGACCCTGTCTCAAAAAAACAAAACAAAAAAATCCCTCGAAAAGTTTACCCCTCTCTGTTAGAGGTCACCATCTGTAAGCGCAGTGGTCGAGAGCCCGGCTGACGCTGATGAGGGGCCCAGTCCTGGCTGCCACGTGCACACACAGCTTCTTCAGTTTGCGGCCCTGTTTCTCCCTCTGTGAAGCAGAAAGCACGGGCTGTGAGGGCTGTGAGAGGGAGTGCTCTCGGGCTGGGGGAGCCATTGTGGGGGTGCTCGCCGCTGTCCTGATTGGGCGCGCCGTGGTGATTTTCAGCCATGGGGTGCCCGTTGCCCGAGATTCCATAACTGATTTCACCGAGGCCCTGTAGGTGGGACATGGGGTTATTTTGGGATGCTGGTACATCAGGGTGGTTGTGACTGGATCCCTAGAAGTAGAATCCTTGGGTGGGAGGGATGCTGGTTTTTAATTTGGGTAGTTATTGCCAAATTGACCTCCAGAGAGGCAATGCCAGTGGTCTCTCAGCCTGACTCCAAGCACATGTCTCCCTAGCTCCTTGCCAGGAGGGCGGCTCTCAGAGGTTTCCATCGTGGCTCATGTGAGAAGTGGAAAATGATGTCTCTTATGGTTTTGCTATTTTTTTTTTTTTTTTTTTTTTTTTGAGATGGAGTTTTCTTCTTTTCGCCCAGAATGGAGTGCAGTGGCGCGATCTCGCCTCACTGCAACCTCCGCCTCCCGGGTCCAAGCGATTCCCCTGCCTCAGCCTCCCAAGCACAGGCGCCGCCACCACACCCAGCTGATTTTTGTGTTTTTAGTAGAGACAGGGTTTCACCATGTTGGCCAGGCTGGTCTCGAACTTCTGACCTCATGATCCACCGGCCTCGGCCTCCCAAAGTGCTGGGATTGCAGGAGTGAACCACCCCGCCTGGTCGGTTTTCTTTTTCATTGGTGATGAATGAGCTTCACTATCTGAGCATGGGAATGTTAGAAATACCACTTGTCCTTTGTACAATGTATTTTTTTTTTTTTTTGAGATGGAGCTTCAATCTGTCACCCAGGCTGGAGTGCAATAGCGCGATCTTGACTTATTGGAACCTCTGCCTCCTGGGTTCAAGCGATTCTCCCGCCTCGGCCTCCCGAAGTGCTGGGATTACAGGCATGAACCACCGTGCCCAGCCTTCACAGTATATTTCTGTATTTTATATATATGTCTTTTTGAGATGGAGTTTCGCTCTTGTTGCCCAGGCTGGAGTGCAATGGCACTATCTCGGCTCACCACAACCTCCACCTCCCTGGTTCAAGCAATTCTCCTGCCTCAGCCTCCCGAGTAGCTGGGATTACAGGCATGTGCCACCACGCCCGGCTAATTTTGTACTTTTAGTAGAGACAGGGTTTCTCTGTGTTGGTCAGGCTGGTCTAGAACTCCTGACCTCAGCTGATCCGCCCGCCTCAGCCTCCCAAAGTGCTGGGATTATAGGCAGGAGCCACCGCTTCGGGCCTATTTTAATATATTTTTTAAAAGAGACTGGGTCTCACTCCCTTGCCCAGGCTGGAGTGCAGTGGCATAATCATGGCTCACTGCAGCCTTGAACACCTGAACTCAAGAGATCCTCCCACTTCAGCCTCCAGAGTAGCTGGGACTACAGGTATGCACCACCATACCTGGTTAGGCACATATTTCTGGCAAGTTCTTGATCCCTTTTTTGCCAAGGTTGAAGGGTACCATGCTTAACACCATGGCCCCTGAGCCATTCTGCCGTTCGCTGGGCCTTAGCTCTAATATTTACCTGTGTGACCTTGGGCAGGCAGCCTCCTGGCACCTCAGTTTTCTTACCTTTTAAAAACTGTTGACTGGGTGCAGTGGCTCAGGCCTGTAATCCCAGCACTTTGGGAGGCTGAGGCGTGTGGATCATGAGGTCAGGAGATCGAGACTATCCTGGCCAACATGGTGAAACCCCGCCTCTGTTAAAATACAAAAATTAGCCAGGCGTGGTGGCTCATGCCTATAGTCCCAGCTACTCATGAGGCTGAGGCAGTAGAATCGCTTGAACCCAGGAGGTGGAGGCGGCAGTGAGCCGAGATTGTGCCGCTGCACTCCAGCCTGGGAGACAGCGAATCTATCAAAAAAAAAAACAAGGCCGGGCGCGGTGGCTCACGCCTGTAATCCCAGCACTTTGGGAGGCCGAGACGGGCAGATCACGAGGTCAGGAGATCGAGACCATCCTGGCTAACACGGTGAAACCCTGTCTCTACTAAAAAATACAAAAAACTAGCCGGGCGAGGTGGCGGGCGCCTATAGTCCCAGCTACTCGGGAGGCTGAGGCAGGAGAATGGCGTGAACCCGGGAGGCGGAGCTTGCAGTGAGCTGAGATCCGGCCACTGCACTCCAGCCTGGGCGACAGAGCGAGACTCCATCTCAAAAAACAAAACAAAACAAAACAAAAAACGAAAACCGTTGTGGTTGTGATGGCAACTTGAGTGTGTTAAGTCCTTAGAACTATGCCTGCCACGTTGTAAGTGCTCTGTAAATATTATTGATTGGTAGGCATCCTTTATATATGAAGGAAAGTAGCTTCTTTGTGATAGGTTGCAGGTATTCCCCTCCATGTTGTTTGTTGACAGTTGAGGTTATTTTTGTTTTATCGTGTTGGGTTTTGTGTATTGGGTTTCTTTTTTATCCATAAACATTGTGAAAGTGTGAGTGCCTGGGAAGTGTGTACCTTGGGTTATGCTCTTTGAGTCCACCACAGCTGTTGGGAGCAGCTGCAGCACCTGGCCTCCTTATTGAGGGTGTGGTGGCAGCGTCTGCACTTGCCTGGCCCCAGGAGTGCGCCACCACAGGAATCAGGGTGTGGGGCTGTGGAGCCAGGCTGGGATCCTGCCCAGCGTGCCCTGGGAGGAGGGCTGATGGCTACAGGCCTTGCTAACGGTGGCCCCCGTGGCCAGCACGCCAACTGACAGGTTCCTTGCAGCTGAAGGCCTTGCTGGGCCACTCAGGTGTGACTCACTCAGGCCCTGCAGACAGAGCCGCTGCCCGTGAGTTACCTGTGGTGGAGACCTGAGTCAAGAGGTGTGCTCCCCCGTGGAGACCCGAGTCAAGAGGTGTCCAGGCCTGCTTAGGGGCCTGGGAGACTGTGGGTCCAGGCAGTCCAGCCCGGCATGAGACTGTGACACCCCATCCCAGAGTGAGGAGGGGATTGCCAGGCCTGGGCTGGTCTGGCGGGGGGGCTGTCTGCAGCGGGAGTTGGGGCAGGATGCAGGCCAAGTAGAAACCCATGGGGTGGGTACCCAGCTCCTGGGCAGGGGCCTGTGAAGGGGCCCCCAGGGCCCAGGCAGTTCTGGAATTACCTCCAAAGTGATGTGTATCTTTTTTTTTAACTTTTAAAATCATGGGATAAGACCGGGCGTGGTGACTCACGCCTGTACTCCCAGTACTTCTGGTGACCAAGGTGGGCAGATCACCTGAGGTCAGGAGTTCGAGACGAGCCTGGCCAACATGGCAAAACCCCTTCTCTACTAAAAGTACAAAAATTAGCCGGGCATGGTGGTGGGCACCTGTAGTCCCAGCTACTTGGAAGGCTGAGGCAGGAGAATCGCTTGAACCTGGGAGGTAGAGGTGGCAGTGAGCCGAGATCGCGCCACTACACTCCAGCCTGGGTGACAGAACGAGACTCCGTCTCAAAAGAAAAAAAAAGAAAAAGAAAAAAATCATGGGATAAAAATACTGGAAGGTGCAAAACAGATGAGAAGGTGCACCACAACAGACCCTGTGTGGTGTAGCAAGCGCCAGCCCAAAGCCATGCCCATATCCTGGGCTGCTCCCTTTGCCACATGCTGACTTAATTTAAGCCTGGAGGTGGGACGTCAGCCGTAGGTTTGAGGGGTGCTGTGTCTCCGTGGGTGACAGGAGTTGGTTTTTATTTCTGCGCGTTACCCCGTTGTGGGACTGTCGCCTGGTATCAGTATCTGTCCGCAATGGCTGGGGGACGGGTCTCAGCCGCCTGAAGGACAGAGCTGCTGGGACCAGGTTTCATTGGGGTGTGTGCCAACTAGGATGGCCGGGTCTCGGGAGGAATGTGTGGAGTTGGCATCTTCCCGAGGGTCTCTGCAGCTTACACTGCCCCCCAGCCCCCCCACCCCTGCTTGCACTGGGATTGTTCCCTGCTTTTTCCAAGCAAGGTTGTGCCCTCAGAAGGGTCAGGCCACCCACCCCTGCCTCACTGCATCTAGGGACGTGCCTCAACCCGCTGCGGCTGACTCCTGGATTGTCCAGACCCCCAGACCCAGCAGGCGGGAGGCTGCAGAGGTCAGCCTGGGCTGTAGCCCCAGGAGGCCCACACACAATGGGTGGCTGCAAGTGGTTCCCCAGGGCCAGAGGGCGGCCCTTCCTTCTTAGGGTGGAGCCGGCATCCCTTCCCTTTTGGGAGCTGTCCAGGAACCCCGCCTGGGGGTACAGAGTGGTTCTGTCCAGCCCCAGCTGTGGCTTTTGCCACTTTTTGGAGCCAAGAAGGCCAGCTTTGGAGGCGTGAACTAGGTCAGTGCCTGCTCACCAGGCCCAGCCCAGGATCACCAGACAGGAGTAGGACTGGCAGAGGGTGGGAGCCTGGATCCTATTAAGTAAAGCACCTTATCACCCCAGGGGTGGGGCAGCCTCCTACGTGCCCAGACACCCGTGCCAGGCTGCCTGGGACACCTGGCTGGCTGTGCGTGCGTGCGTGCATGTGTGCGGGGTGTGGGGGCCGGCCTGCCTGGGGGGTGCTGTCCCGGGTCCCTCAGGCACGCTGCCTGGAGACAGTGGGGTGTTGATTTTGCTGCCTTTTTGAAGTGTTCTGAACCTCGGATGCATGTGTTGGGATTTTTCAGGGACAGCCCTGTGGAATGGTCAGCAGCCATTCCGTTTCTCCCTTAAAATAGGCGACAAGGTGGGACCCACCTCCTGGGGTGTGGATGATAGTGCAGGGAGCCTGCCGTGTTTGATTAGGGCGTGGGCCTTGTGGCCACTGCTGTGTGTGTCACCACGGGATGGACCCCCAGGCCCTGCCGTGGGAGGCGAGCTGCTCGGCCTGGGGTGGCCGTTTCCTGCCCCGGAGCCCAGGGAGGCAGTCATGGCCCTTTCTGGTGTCTTTAACTGGGTGGCTTGATGCTGGGAGCATGCCTGGTCC
This sequence comes from Macaca thibetana thibetana, assembly GCF_024542745.1. Classification (NCBI taxonomy): domain Eukaryota; kingdom Metazoa; phylum Chordata; class Mammalia; order Primates; family Cercopithecidae; genus Macaca; species Macaca thibetana. Next base: position 128,261,194 of record NC_065588.1, read on the forward strand.
CCGCTCCCCAGGGTAGCTTGTGAAAACCAAATTTAGCTGCAAGGCAGAAGTGGAACCCGATGCCCTGTGTGGGTTCTGGGTGGGCCCAGGGCTGGGCAGGGGAGGTCAGCTGTGGCCGGCAAGGCTGTGCTCTCACCTGACCCCCGTCAAGAGCCCCAGAGAGAGTCGCTGCCTGTGGGAAGGGTGGGCAGGCCCAGCTGGGGGACCTGTCGGGGAGGTGTTGTGGCGCAGGACCTGGGCCTGCAGCTGCCCTGGAGGAGCTCCCCTAAGCCCTGGCAGGGGGTGGGCCTGGGCTTGTTTGTCCTCACTCTTCATCCCTGACCCTGCCAGGGTTGGAGGCAGCAAAGCTAGGCCCTTCCGGGGACACAGAGGGTTATTGGCTTGGCACTGGCACTGGCACTGGCAGAGAGTGAGGACGGGACTCCAGCCCACCTGCTTAGGCTGTCTTGCCACTTCCCAGCCTGGGCGCGCCTCCCAACCTCTGGGGCCTCAGTGTGCTCGTATGGGAAGTGGGCTGGTTATGGCCTGCTACCTGGGCTCCTGCAGGGCTGGTGCACTTGGACTTCACAGGAGGCTCTCGGAGGTGTGGGAGAGGCCCTGGTGTGCCCCTGACGCCCAGCTCAGGGAGTTGGATGCCCACAGCCCTGAGGGCCTGTCTGAAGCTGTCATCTGTCCCAGGGGAGTTGGGAAGACCCAAATGCCTGTGGTAAGGTGGGTGCCCCCACCCTACCTGCAGCCCCACACTACCCTGCAGCCCCACCCCCACTGGCCCTGAGTCCCCTGCTGGGGAGGACCTTTTAGGAGACAGGCTGAGCCTGGGCCAGGCCTTGGCTTCTGCAAGGGACCCTCTGAAGTGCAGGGCCCTGCCCACTCCCTCCTGGGAGTTGGTGGTGCCCCCTGAAGTTTTGGGGATGGAAGAGGGTGGCCAGCACAGTGGGGAGGGCAGAGGGGTCTCTAGGAAGGCAACCTAGGAGTGACATCTGTGACTCTGGGGCAAGGCCAGGGGTCTAGACGTGTCAGTAGCGAGGTGGGTTCCAGCACTTATGAGGCCAATGTGGCCGGAGGGATGGCAGGGCCAGGTGCCCTGGATAGGGGTGTTGGGGACCCTGGCTGGAGTGTGGGCAGCAGATGGGGTGGGGGAAGAGCCTCCTTGCCAGGGTCTTGTGGGCGCAGGGCCAGTCACTGGTGCCACAGGGGTCTCCCTGGTGGGCCTCTGCCTTTCTTCTTTTTGAGACAAGTCTCGTTCCGTCACCCATCCTGGAGTGCAGTGACACGAACTCCCGGCTCACTGTAGCTGTGGCCTCCTAGGCCTAAGCCATCCTCTCACCTCAGCCCCGAGTAGCTGGGACTACAGGCGTGCACTGTCACGCCTAGATTATTTTTGTATTTTTTTGTAGAGATGGGGTTTTGCTATGTTGCCCAGGCTGGTCTCAAACTGCTGGTCTCAGGCGATCCTATGGCCTTGGCCTCCCAACGCGCTGGGATAAGCCTGAGCCACCATACCCGGCCAGGCCTTTGCCTTTCTAGGGGTGAGAGGTGGCTGCCTTAGTGTTTGGGGGTGGGAGGAAGCCACAGGGCTTCAGTTAGCACCCCCTGCCCAGAGGGAGCTCCTGTCCCACACAGGCCGGTCCTGGGTCGGTGGCCGGGGGATGGGGTGCTGGGCTCCCGCTGTGCACACATGGGCGTTCCCCAGGGTGCCTGTGTCTTTACACATGCCTGGTTGTGCTGGCTTTGCTGGTGGGTTTGGAGCTCTGGTGAGCAGGTCAGGTCTTGGGGAGCCCCTGGCTCTGTGATCCAGGGCAGGTGGCCCCCAGAGAAGAGAGGAGAAATGTGGGCACCTATGGGCACTCACTGGAGGGGCTGTGGGGAGGGTAATGGCGGGCCCAGGTCACGGAGTGGACATTGCCGTCCTGAAGTTATTTCTCGTTCTAGCTTTGTCTCCCCCTCCTTCCTGGGTTCTGCCCAGAGCTGTCCCTGCAGTCCCCTTTGCCCCATCCTGTACCCCGTGTGGATTGTTCTCCCCACGGCTGCTGGGAGCCCTGGGCTTGGGGTGCATGGGCGTGGGTGGGGTGGGCTGAGGCCTGCCTGGTGGACAGGTCCCACCTTCTCTAGCCTGTGCCTGGGTTTCTGGGTCTCCCTCTGGGCCAGCCATGCGGTGTCTGTGGATCCTGGGGTTGCTGCCTGAGCAGCATCGGCCTTAGCCGTCCTAAGAGCGCCCTTTTCTGAGCCTGTCCCCACTCAGCATCCTCGTCCAGCCCACAGCTCCTCTGTGGGGGCAGCTCTGGGGCACGGGCTTCTCACGTTATGAAGCAGATATACCCAGTGGCTTTGTGGTTGTCCCCCCACCAGGGATGCCTTCTGATTGGTCGGGGCCTCCTGGGACTGGGGGCTGAGCAGGAGTCCTGTGTGGGACCCTGTGTGGATGTGTACAGGGCAGAGGGAGGCCTAGAGCGTGTGGATGTGTACAGGGCAGAGGGAGGGGCTTTGTGTGGATGTGTACAGGGCAGGGGGAGGGGCTAGAGCGTGTGGATGTGTACAGGGCAGAGGGAGGGGCTTTGTGTGGATGTGTACAGGGCAGAGGGAGGGGCTTTGTGTGGATGTGTACAGGGCAGGGGGAGGGCCTAGAGCATGTGGATGTGTACAGGGCAGAGGGAGGGGCTTTGTGTGGATGTGTACAGGGCAGAGGGAGGGGCTTTGTGTGGATGTGTACAGGGCAGAGGGAGGCCTAGAGCGTGTGGATGTGTACAGGGCAGAGGGAGGGGCTTTGTGTGGATGTGTACAGGGCAGAGGGAGGGGCTTTGTGTGGATGTGTACAGGGCAGGGGGAGGGCCTAGAGCATGTGGATGTGTACAGGGCAGAGGGAGGGGCTTTGTGTGGATGTGTACAGGGCAGAGGGAGGCCTAGAGCGTGTGGATGTGTACAGGGCAGAGGGAGGGGCTAGAGCGTGTGGATGTGTACAGGGCAGGGGGAGGGGCTTTGTGTGGATGTGTACAGGGCAGGGGGAGGGGCTAGAGCGTGTGGATGTGTGCAGGGCAGAGGGAGGGGCTAGAGCGTGTGGATGTGTACAGGGCAGAGGGAGGGGCTAGAGCGTGTGGATGTGTACAGGGCAGAGGGAGGGGCTAGAGCGTGTGGATGTGTGCAGGGCAGAGGGAGGGGCTAGAGCGTGTGGATGTGTACAGGGCAGAGGGAGGGGCTAGAGCGTGTGGATGTGTACAGGGCAGAGGGAGGGGCTAGAGCGTGTGGATGTGTACAGGGCAGAGGGAGGGCCTAGAGCGTGTGGATGTGTACAGGGCAGAGGGAGGGGCTAGAGCGTGTGGATATGTACAGGGCAGAGGGAGGCCTAGAATGTGTGGATGTGTACAGGGCAGAGGGAGGGGCTTTGTGTGGATGTGTACAGGGCAGAGGGAGGGCCTAGAGCGTGTGGATGTGTACAGGGCAGAGGGAGGGCCTAGAGCGTGTGGATGTGTACAGGGCAGAGGGAGGGGCTTTGTGTGGATGTGTACAGGGCAGAGGGAGGGCCTAGAGCGTGTGGATGTGTACAGGGCAGAGGGAGGGGCTAGAGCGTGTGGATGTGTACAGGGCAGAGGGAGGGGCTTTGAGGGCTTCCTCCTGTTCAGAGGCCCCGAATTGGGTATGTGGGGCCCTCGCTCCTCCAGCCCAGCCTGCCTGGTTTGATGTGGCTTCCTGGGCCTCACTCTCCTGGTCTGTGAAACAGGAGTGATGAGGGCTTGTTCCTGTGGCTGCAGGGAGTGAGTGGTGGGCTACAGGGAGGCTCCCAGTCCCAGGTGAGGGGGTACGCACGCTGGCCGTTGGGGTGTGTGCTGTGTCTGTGCCTGTGGCTCACTCTTGAGTTTCATGGGGCAGGCAAGGGCAGGTGCAGGTGGCACCCCTGGTCAGGTCTGTGTCTGAGCTGAGGGCTGAGCAGCTGCTGGCCAGGCCTTGTTGGCCCAGCAGTGGAGGGGGTGGCTGGGATGCCTCTGACCGAAGGCATTGGGTCGAGGGGTGGCAGCCTAAGCTGCAGCCAGGTTGGGGTAGGGCAGCTGGAGGCCTCCAGGCCTCTGGGTCAGCCTGGCAGTGCCAATCTGCAATCTGTTGGCATCTCTTTTTTTTTTTTTTGAGATGGAGTCTCACTCTGTTGCCCAGGCTGGAGTGCAGTGGCACGGTCTTAGCTCACTGCAACCTTCTCCTCCTGGGTTCAAGTGATTTTCCTGCCTTAGCCTCCTGGGTAGCTGGGATTACAGGCGCGCGCCACCACGCCTGGCTAATTTTAGTATTTTAATAGAGACGGAGTTTCACCATGTTGGTCAGGCTGGTGTCGAACTGCTGAACTCGTGATCCACCTGCCTCGGCCTCCCAAAGTGTTGGGATTACAGGTGTGAACCACCACGTCTGTTTAAGTTTTGTATTTTCAGTAGAGACGGGGTTTCACCATGTTGGCCAGGCTGGTTTCAAACACTGACCTTGTGATCCACCCACCTTGGCCTCCCATGGTGCTGGGATTACAGGCGTGAGCCACTGCTACCAGCCCTGTTGGGGCGTCTTTGATCCTGGGCTCAGGAGCTGAGAAGTGTCTGTGGCCTGAGGGCCAAGGCCTGCCCACACACCTGGCCTTCACCCTTCCTGCTAGAGGGTATGTCCTCTGCCAGGAGTTGTCGCTTATATGGGGGGACCAGGGGCCTTTACCTTGATCATGATGGAGACCTGGATGGCCACAAAACACAGAACACACCCACCTACAAAGCACGTGGCCCACAGATGTCCTCGTCTCCTGGCTGCCGGATGACCAGCTAAGTCCTGGCACTGCAGGGCCTGCCCAGGCTGAATTGGGGCTGAGCCAGACTCCCTGCAGTAGGGCCCAGGGGCACTGGGACCTCTCACAGCCTCTTTTCTGTCTTGCAGGAAATGGCTAATTCTGTCTACCTGGTCATGGAGGTGAGTGCCTTGTGGTGTGAGGACAAGTGCAGGCTGATGGCCATGGCCCTGGGAGCCCCAGAGGGAGGGATGTGGCCAGGGGGGAGGGTGACGAGCACCTTTTCTCTTTTTTTGAGATGGAGTCTCACTGTCGCCCAGGCTGGAGTGCAGTGGTGCGATCTCAGCTCACTGCAACCTCCACCTCCGGGTTCAAGCAATCTTCCTGCCTCAGCCTCCTGAGTAGCTGGGATTACAGGTGTGTGCCACCAAGCCCGGCTAATTTTTGTAGTTTTAGTAGAGATGGGGTTTCGCCACGTTGGCCAGGCTGGTCTTGAACTCCTGACTTCGAGCGATCTGCCCACCTCGGCCTCCCAAAGTGCTGGGATTACAGGTGTGAGCTGCCATGACTGCTGAGCATCACTACTGATGTCTTCCAGCAGGGACTGTGGGGACACCTGCCCTGGGGTGGGCAGGCGCCGGAGGGCCCAGGGAGTAGTGTCCAAGTGTGAGGGACACTGGGAGGCTGGGCAGGGCTGGGAGGTGGGCCCTGGTCCCTGCTGCAGCCTGATGCGTGTCTGGTCTTTTGCAGTACTGCAACGGTGGGGACCTGGCCGACTACCTGCACAGTGAGTGCACAGCTGTGCCAGTTGGGCTGCCAGCCGGCCCCCCAGGGCCCCGCACCCAGGGCCACCCTGGCCCAGCCTGGGAGGCAGCCTGGCTCGAGTGGGTCCCTGGCTGATTGTGAGATTGGCTCTTTCTCGTCCCCTCGGGACTCCTGAGGGGATGCAGGGGGCTGAGCTGCTCCCAGTTGTTAGCATTCGGTCCATCCGCCCGTCTCCCCCTTGCTTGAGGAAACAGCTGTGACCAAAGTAGCCCGAGGCCTCTGGTCGAATGAGGCCACGGGAGCCGCACAAACAAGGGGCGCGGGGCTGTTGTCTTCATAGTGTGGGTGGAAGGTGGCTCTTGGCCCACCCAAAGTTGAGCCGCGTGGCGGATGGGAGGAGGATGTGCTGCACAGGGCCGGGCAGGGCAGAGGGAAGGACAGCAGGTGGGCGCCCGTCTGTTCCCAGGCTCCCTGGGTGGGGGTCCGGGCCACGGCGCCAGCGGCCTCTCGGGTGTGTCCGGAGGGTCTGGAGGTGGCGCTGGGATGGTTCCGGGGACTTGCGCCTGAGCACCCTGGAGCCGGCAGGGCTGCTCCAACGCCGGCTCAGCCTCGCGTCGCCCTCACGGCGCTGGGGCGGGAGTGCCGGGCTGGTAGATGGGCAGGACCTGCTGCCCCCTCGCCTCGTCCCCCGCGGGGAGGACCCCACCGGCCAGCCTGGGAGACGGACGCTGAGGCCGGGCGGAGTGGAGACTGTGGCTGCGGTCCGGCTGCGCGCGGCTGGCCGCTGTCTGGATGCCGGGAAGAGGGGCGGGAGCGGGACCCGGGCGGAACCGCGGCACCGAGGCTGGGCGGCGGCCTCCCGTCTCTGGAGCAGCTGCAGCCCGGGGCTGGGTGGTGGGGCCGGCGCGCCGGGCTCTGCGCGGGAGCTTCAGGTGCGCCCTGGTCTCGGCGGGCCGCGGTGGCTCGTGCTCCTGAGCCGGCGTTTCCTCCCGGCCCGCGGCCATGCCTGGCTCTCTCCGGCGTGTGGTGGGACCGGCCCGGCCGCGCGGGGCTCACCCCTGGGGGAGCAGACACGGCCCCCAGCCTGAGCCGCCTCTCCCCGCAGCCATGCGCACGCTGAGCGAGGACACCATCAGGCTCTTCCTGCAGCAGATCGCGGGCGCCATGCGGCTTCTGCACAGCAAGGGCATCATCCACCGCGACCTGAAGCCGCAGAACATCCTGCTGTCCAACCCCGCGGGCCGCCGCGCCAACCCCAACAGCATCCGAGTCAAGATCGGTCAGGCGCGGGCGGGCAGGCCCGGCGGGGAGGGGCCCCAGGGCGGGCGCCCGTCCTGACGCGTCTCTCCCGCAGCTGACTTCGGCTTCGCGCGGTACCTCCAGAGCAACATGATGGCGGCCACACTGTGCGGCTCCCCCATGTACATGGTGTGTCTGCCTTGAACGGGCTGTGCCGGGTGGGCGCCTTGCTGGGCTTGCTGTTTGGCTGCGGTGTGGCGGGCTCTGCTCCGGTTGGCTGTGGCCCGGCAGGCTCTGCTCTGATTGGCTGGGGTGTGGTGTGCTCTGCTCTGGTTGGCTGTGGCCCAGTGGGCTCTTCTCTGATTGGCTGTGGCCCAGTGGGCTCTTCTCTGATTGGCTGTGGCCCGGCAGGCTCTGCTCTGATTGGCTGGGGTGTGGCGGGCTTTGCTCTGATTGGCTGTGGCCTGGCAGGCTCTGCTCTGGTTGGCTGTGGCCTGGCAGGCTCTGCTCTGATTGGCTGGGGTGTGGTGTGCTCTGCTCTGGTTGGCTGTGGCCCAGTGGGCTCTTCTCTGATTGGCTGTGGCCCGGCGGGCTCTGCTCTGATTGGCTGGGGTGTGGTGGGCTCTGCTCTGGTTGGCTGTGGCCCAGTGGGCTCTTCTCTGATTGGCTGTGGCCCAGTGGGCTCTTCTCTGATTGGCTGTGGCCCGGCAGGCTCTGCTCTGATTGGCTGGGGTGTGGTGGGCTCTGCTCCGGTTGGCTGTGGCCTGGTGGGCTCCTCCTTAGGTCGGCGTTTGGGGGCCTCACACTGACCCCGCTTCTGGTCCTGCAGGCCCCCGAGGTCATCATGTCCCAGCACTACGACGGGAAGGCGGACCTGTGGAGCATCGGCACCATCGTCTACCAGTGCCTGACGGGGAAGGCGCCCTTCCAGGTAACTCGGCTTGGCCCTGGTCCCCCCGTCGCACCTTCCGCGCAAGTGTCCGCCAGCTGCGGTCAGACGCCCCCTGCGAGCCCTGCCCGCGCCCCCCGGGCTCCCCTCGGGTCCTGACAGGGCGGGGCGGGCGTCCAGGGGTCCAGTGGGGACAGGGCCTCGGCCTCCCCCGGGGGGCGGCGCCGCCGGCGGTGACTGGGAGCTGCCCCCGCGCGGCCTCCCTCGCCTGCCTGGTCACCTGCCTGGTCACCTGCCTGGTCACCTGCCTGGTCAGAGGTGAGGGCAGCGCCGGGGCCGCGTGGGTGGGGGCGCGGAGGCCGCGTTCTGGGGGGTGGACACCCCGAGAGACCGTCGGCGGCCCCTCCCCGCCCCCATGCTCGCACCTCCAGCAGCAAACAGCGGCGCCAGCGCCCGGTGTCCCCCGGGCTTCGCAGCGTCTGGGGCAGGGACCGACTGGGGACAACGCGCCAAGACCCCATGGGCTGGTCCCGCTCGGCCGCAGCCCTGGCAGTCAGGCTGTCCCCGTCCCCGCAGGCCAGCAGCCCCCAGGACCTGCGCCTGTTCTACGAGAAGAACAAGACGTTGGTCCCCATGTAAGCCCCCTCCTGCCTTCCCTTCCCCCGCGGGCTCCGGCCCCGCAGGCCCCGCTCACAGCAGCCTCTTCTCACCCCAGCATCCCCCGGGAGACCTCGGCCCCGCTGCGGCAGCTGCTCCTGGCTCTGCTCCAGCGCAACCACAAGGACCGCATGGACTTCGGTGAGCACCCACCGGGGGTGCAGCCGGAGCCCCCCACCCTCCCTCCTTGCATTTGCTGATGTGAGCAGAGCTCACCCGCTTCGCACCCAGCCCCACGTGCACACTGCCCTTCCCACAAGCCAAGCGCAGGCAGGGGCTCCACCTCTGCCCGGGCAGGTGCCCACCTTGCCACGGGAGCTCAGGCCCTGGGGAGGCGGGGGCCTCCTGAGGCCTCACTCCTCCTTCCTCCTGCAGATGAGTTTTTCCATCACCCTTTCCTCGATGCCAGCCCCTCCGTCAGGAAGTGTGAGTTTCTGTGGGTCCTGGGGCTCCGGAGGGCCCTACACCCCATCCTCCTGGGGTCTGGTTAGGCACTGAGTGTGGGGTAGAGGGAGCAGGTCTTGAGCTGCGGCAGCTCCCAGGGAGGGTAGAACACCCGGCCCCTCACTCTGCTGCAGCGGGGACCCCAAGGCCAGGGTGCGCGTGATGATGCAGCAGGCTTGGGATGGGGATGGGGTGTTGGAGGGGCTGGTGCTGCCCTGTGACTGTCATGGGGTGGTCCAGGAGGGAGCCTCCCTCCCTGCTGGTCAGGTTGTAGCGGGAAGTGGAGGGGATATGGTTGAGCTTGTCCAGTCCGTGGGTTGGCTCTAGGGTGAGGAGACAGGAGGACGGTCCAGACTGACCTATACCTGTTTCCCTCAGCCCCACCGGTGCCTGTGCCCTCGTACCCAAGTTCGGGGTCCGGCAGCAGCTCCAGCAGCAGCTCCACCTCCCACCTGGCCTCCCCGCCGGTGAGTTGCCGCCCCAGGGGCCTGACAGCTTCTCCCCCCACTCAGCAGTCAGGGGCTCCAGCCCTGGGCCCCCGCGGGGACGTGCTGTGACTTCTGTTGTCTGTGTGAGTCACGAAAGACATGGATGAGTTCGTCCTGTAGATGGTGAAGCCCCACAAACAGGCGACGGCCCCTGCCAGCACCCACAGCCCTCAGGTCCCAGAGGCCAACAGGGCGGCTGTTTGGTCTGGTCCTGTCTTCGGTTTTGTGCTGACGCAGACAGAAGTAGCGTGTGGCCTTGGCCCACTGGCACCTGCACCCCTGGCCTCCTTTGTGGTGTCTTCCACTGGACTCAGCATGGGTAGGGTTGCAGGGTGATGGCCCCACATGATGGTGGCACTCCTTGTGTGACATGGGAGGGGTCTGCAGAGCACCTGAGTCGGCCATGAACCCCCATGCCTCTGTCCATCTGACCTGGAACCTGGCTCTTGGGCATGGTGTGGTGGCTGGTGGTAGAGTTTTGTGTGTGGGCTCTCCTGGCCTGGCCCCCTGCTCTGTGACCAGGGACCGGTCCTCTGACCTTGGTTGTCTGCCTGTATCATGGCCAGAAGCTCAGATGTGGTGAGGGGAGCGTGGCAGCACCGCGCTGTAGGGAGGTGTGGCCCTCTGCACAGCTGCCCTGGGGCACTTGGGGCTTTAGCCGCCACCGCATGGATGGTGTGCGCTGGGCCTTAGCATGGTACTGGCCTCAGAGCAGGGTCCACCGGGGGTGGCAGCCTCTTCACTGGACACGACCCCCATGGCACCTCGCTCTCTTGGCTCTGCAAACGGAAAAGTGAGGTGCAGAGGGCAGGTGGTGAACAACTCCCCAAAACAGGGCCTCCCAGAGCTTCTGGGAACTGAGGGCTTCAACCCACCCAGGCTGCATGGTGGGAGTGGCTCATCGGGGGGCCTGTCCCTGCGAGGTCAAGGCCGGCCTTTGAGTGGAGTCCTCTGGAAGTACAGAGGAGAGCAGAGCACGGGAAGAAACATGCCCCCAGCCCTTCTCAGCCCCAGCGCCCCTGATCTTTACTGGGGCTCTGGGCCGTCCCAGAGGAGGGGGGATTTGCTCTCCTGAGTGTCTGTGTCCCTGAGACCTGCTCACCAGCCCCTCCATTGACTCTCAGTCCCTGGGCGAGATGCAGCAGCTACAGAAGACCCTGACCTCGCCGGCTGACGCCGCTGGCTTCCTGCACAGCTCCCGGGACTCTGGCGGCAGCAAGGACTCCTGTGACACAGACGACTTTGTCATGGTCCCCGCGCAGTTTCCAGGTCAGGGAGAACGCGGGGCTCGGAGGTGACGCCTCGGGTGCAGCAGGGACAGTGTACTGCACGTACTGGATGCACTGGGTGTGGCCCGTCCCCACTCACGGGCAGTCAGGGTAGGCCCCTGGGAGCCACCAGCATCAGCTCCGCTTGGCTGGGGAGGCCGCGTCTCTTAAAACCACTCTGGGGGCCAGGCGCGGTGGCTCAAGCCTGTAATCCCAGCACTTTGGGAGGCCGAGGCGGGTGGATCACGAGGTCAGCAGATCGAGACCATCCTGGCTAACACGGTGAAACCCCGTCTCTACTAAAAAATACAAAAAACTAGCCGGACGAGGTGGCGGGCGCCTGTAGTCCCAGCTACTCGGAGGCTGAGGCAGGAGAATGGCGGGAACCCGGGAGGCGGAGCTTGCAGTGAGCTGAGATTTGGCCACTGCACTCCAGCCTGGGCGGCAGAGCCAGGCTCCGTCTCAAAAAAAAAAAAAAAAAAAAAAAAACAGTCTGGGAATCAGAGCCGGGTCCTCCTAGTAGTCAGTAGGAGGTTGGAGGCTGTAGGCCTGGTCCCCCCAGACAGTGCTGCTCTTCCAGATGGGTGGGGGACGCTCACCTCCTGCTCCTCCCACACTGCCGCCGTGTACCCCTACCTTGTTTCTCAGCAGCTCTTATTGCCCCCACACCCTGCAGGTGGGTTTATTCCTTGGCTTTTGGAGGACCCCTGCTCCATAGTGACCAGGGGCTGCCCACGTGTTTGTTGAAAGAAGGTGCCTAAACTTTTGGAGCAGGCCTGGGGTCTGTGGCTCCTCTGAAGGCCCTGCACTCTGTCCCTGGCTGTCCCAAAGCTCCTGGAGGTCTGGGTTGGCACTGGTCCCTGTGTCTGCCAGGGACACAATGACTCATGCAGAGCCCTCCGCATCTCCCGTCAGCATGGCTCCTGCGGGGGTGGGGAGGCCTGAGCCAAGCCCCAGACAGACCCAGGGAGGGCCTTGGTCCTTTGCCAGCTGTCAGGGCAACAGGAAGACAGACACCAGGGGCCGGGCAGAGCCTCCTTGGGGGCGGGAACCTGGGTATTCCTGGACGGGGTTGGGCCCAGGCTTAGGGCTGTGGATGCCTGACCTCCCCCGCCCATCCTGGAGTTGGCTGAAGGCTGTGGGGCAGGGCCCCAGGGGGTCTCTGGGGCTGAGGACACTGGAGATAGGAAGCACACAATCCAAGTGGGGATAAGGGGGGCAGGCAGTGCTCTGGTCTCCCGGAACTGGCCTGGGGCTGGCAGGGAGGAGGCAGTCTGGACCGTACCGCCCAGGCTCTGCACCCTGCAAGGCCGCTGTACAAGCTGAGGCCCCTGCAAGGTGGAGTGTGTGTGGGGATCCAGCAGAGAGCCTCAGTGGGGTGGGGTGGCCCTGGGCAGGCAGCAAGGACTCCAGGCCCAGCTTTGTCTCCCCCCTGCAGGTGACCTGGTGGCTGAGGCGCCCAGTGCCAAACCCCCGCCAGACAGCCTGATGTGCAGTGGGTGAGCCCCCATCCCTTACCTCTGTAATTTAGGGGAGAGGAACTGTGGCCTTGGAAGTGGCCCGTGTTATCCCTGCCTGGAGTCATCAGCCCATTAGGGAGGGCTGAGACTGCCACGTCCACTGCAGAGAGGGGCTGGTGGGGCACAGGGCTGGCTGAGCTCTGTGCCGCGTGTGACTTGAAAATGCCCTTGACCGCCGGGCGCAGTGGCTCATGCCTGTAACCCCAGCACTTTGGGAGGCTGAGGCAGGCAGATCACAAGGTCAGGAGGTCGAGACCACCCTGGCTAACATTGAAACCCCGTGTCTACCAAAAATACAAAAAAACTTAGCCGGGCGTGGTGGTGGGTGCCTGTAGTCCCAACTACTCAGGAGGCTGAGGCAGGAGAATGGTGTGAACCCGGGAGGCAGAGCTTGCAGTGAGCCGATATGGTGCCACTGCACTCCAGCCTGGGCAACAAAGCGAGACTCCATCTCAAAAAAAAAAAAAAAAAGAAAATGTTGTTGGCCTGTGGCGGCTCACACCTGTAATCCCAGCACTTTGGGAGGCCGAGGCGGGTGGATCATGAGGTCAGGAGATCGAGACCATCCTGGCCAACGTGGTAAAACCCAGTCTCCAAAAAAAAAAAAAGAAAAAAGAAAAAAAAAAGTGCAAAAAATTAGCTGGGCTTGGTGGCACATGCCTGTAGTCCCAGCTACTCTGGAGGCTGAGGCAGGACAATAGCTTGAACCCGGGAGGCAGAGGTTACATTGAGCTGAGATTGTGCCAGTGCACTCCAGCCTGGGCAACAGAGCAAGACTCTGTCTCGAAAAAAAAAAAAATGCCCTTGGCCTCCCTTCTGCCCTACAGGAGCTCACTGGTGGCCTCTGCGGGCCTGGAGAGCCACGGCCGGACCCCATCTCCATCCCCACCCTGCAGCAGCTCCCCTAGTCCCTCAGGGTAAGCAGGGCCCAGGCTGGGTAGATGGGGCTATGAACAGTCCCCCAGCTGGAGGCTGGGCTTCCTGTGTGTCGCAGCCAGACCCGGCCTGCTGTGTCTAGAGGGCCCTGCCTTCTCCCAGGCCTCGCAGGACTGCAGGGTCTGCTGGGTCGTCCTGTAGAAGGGACTATAGTGGGAGGGGTATTGACAGGAGTAGGTGAATGAGGAAACCAACTAGGGATGCCAGGGCCAGCACAGTCCTGTTGTAAGCCCCGAGCCTGTGGGGCCAGGAATGGCCAGGGCCCCAGCCAGGGTGGCCTCCCACTGGCTGAGTGCAGACTGGGAGTCCAGGTGGGGTGCAGGTGCCACAGTGCTGGTGTGTGTAGAGGCACGGAAGCCGGCTCTTTTCAGACCTGGCATGGGGCCCAGGGTGGCCTCTGTCGTAGCTAGGAAGTCTGGGCCTGGGCTTTCTTCTGGTGCCCCAGCTCCATGACCGCAGCCTCTTGTGACCCCAGTGTCTGTCATGATGTTGACCTCTCTCCGCCACAGCCGGGCTGGCCCGTTCTCCAGCAGCAGGTGCGGCGCCTCCGTCCCCATCCCAGTCCCCACGCAGGTGCAGAACTACCAGCGCATCGAGCGAAACCTGCAGTCACCCACCCAGTTCCAAACACCTCGGTGAGTGCAGAGCTCCCAGGTAGCCAGGCATGGCCAGGGCCGTGTGTAGCAGGAGCCCTTCCACGGCTTCCATGGAGGGACAGGGTCGCCATCCATGTGCAGTTGTGTAGACTGTGGACTGTGTCACTCAGCACCACTATTCACTTTGTTGATGTCTTGGGTTTCTAGAGTTATTTTGACAGTTTTCTGATCAGTAAAATCTCTTGTGTTTATAAAATCAATATTGACTTTGGCCAGTTTTAATAGAAGTAAATGTTGGGAGGAAAGGGTACCTTTCTTTGAACTCACAGAAGGCTGTGTGGGCCAGTGGGTGTCTGGCAGGGCACGGAGACTTTAGGGTGAGGATGCCTTGGGTTGGTGCCCTGGGCAGGAATGCTAAGGGGCCAGCTGCTCACACACACCCACTGTGTGGCCAGTTACCTGGACAGAGTGCAGCAGAGGGTGAGCCATCTGTCAGCACTGTAGCCACTTGGCGTGGCATGGGGTCCTGGGCTGCTGAGGCCTCCCCTCTAATACTTGCCTTGTCTCCAGGTCCTCTGCCGTCCGCAGGTCAGGCAGCACCAGCCCCCTGGGCTTTGCAAGGGCCAGCCCTTCGCCTCCTGCCCACGCTGAGCATGGAGGCGTCCTGGCCAGGAAGATGTCTGTGGGTGGGGGCCGGCCCTACACGCCATCCCCTCAAGGTGCGCCTGCAGCCTGGGGCCTGGGAAGGGGCGTCTCTAGGCGGTGGGCGAGGAGGCTGTCTCTGTCCCAGCTTGACCCTAGCAGATCTCTCTTTTCTCCAAGTTGGAACCATCCCTGAGCGGCCAGGCTGGAGTGGGACGCCCTCCCCACAGGGAGCGGAGATGCGGGGTGGCAGGTCCCCTCGTCCAGGTAGGTACAGTCCGGAGGTGGGAGGGGGTGCGAGGCTGACTTCCCTCACTCATGTTGTCATCCTGGTCTAAAACCCTTGCTTTTAACAAGTGAAAAGGAGTGGGAGGGAAGCTCATGGAACAGAAGCCAACTGCCTCTCCAGCTCCTGGCTGTGTGAGCTGGGGCAGGTTTCTCATCCCCTCTGTGCCGGTCTTCTGTGCTGGCTGGGGGTCAGGTTTAACAGTGGCTTTAACAGGTTTAATCTGGGAGGCGGAGCTTGCAGTGAGCCGAAATCGCACCACTGCACTCCAGCCTGAGCGACAGGGTGAGACTCTGTCTCAAAAAAAAAAAGTGGGGCCTTACCGTTTACCCCAAGGGGCCTCCGTGTGGCAGCAGTGGGGCCTAGGGCTGGGCCGCTGGACCGGAAGGTCGTGACGAGGCCTGTCCTCCTCTCTAGGCTCCTCTGTGCCCGAGCACTCTACCCGCACTTCCGGGCTGGGCTGCCGCCTGCACAGTGCCCCCAACCTGTCTGACCTGCACGTCGTCCGCCCCAAGCTGCCCAAACCCCCCACGGACCCCCTGGGAGCCGTGTTCAGCCCCCCACAGGCCAGCCCTCCCCAGCCGTCCCACGGGCTGCAGTCCTGCCGGAACCTGCGGGGCTCACCCAAGCTGCCCGACTTCCTGCAGCGAAACCCCCTGCCCCCCATTCTGGGCTCCCCCACCAAGGTAATGGGCGCTGCCATGTGTCGAGGGGCACAGAGCCCTGGGGAAGACGGGTGGGAGTGGCCAGGCCTGAACAAAGACTGAGGAAGGCAGCTTTGTACCTTCTGACCCCCGCCTGGGCTCATGCTCAGTCCACTCCCACACACCTTGCCAGTTCCTGCCAACTTGGCCACCTCCCACAGGCACTGGGCCCCAGGGCTGCAGACCTGCGGGGCAGTCTTCACCCCATCTCTGTCCTCCTAGGCTGTGCCCTCCTTCGAGTTCCCAAAGACCCCCAGCTCCCAGAACCTGCTGGCCCTCCTAGCCCGGCAGGGCATGGTGATGGCGCCCCCTCGAAACCGGACACTGCCCGACCTCTCGGAGGTGGGACCCTTCCATGGTCAGCCACTGGGCCCTGGCCTGCGGCCAGGCGAGGACCCCAAGGGTCCCTTTGGCCGGTGAGTTGGAGGGAACAGGCCTTGGATGGGCTGCTGAGGGGGCTGCCCCTTTCCCCTGCATTGTTCTGCTGTGTACTTCTTGGGGGTAGAACAGGAAAAACCTGGCCTTGCCCTTCTGTGGGTGCCCAGTGTGGCTGGGTGCCAGAGCCTGGCCCACCCATGGCTGGCCCTAGACTCCCAGCAGGTCCCCATCCTGAGCCTCACCATGCCCACCTGTAAGCTGGGCTGACAGGAGTGCCTGCCTCTCGAGGTGGGCCAGGGGACCGTGCATTACGTGTGTCTGGCCTGCAGAGGGGCCCCTCAAGGTCCAGTTAGGGCGGAGTGGGCCGGGCCCCCAGCACAGCCCTGCACCCTCCCGCAGGTCTTTCAGCACCAGCCGCCTCACTGACCTGCTCCTTAAGGCAGCGTTTGGGACGCAAGCCCCAGAGCCGGGCAGCACGGAGAGCCTGCAGGAGAAGCCCATGGAGATCGGTGGGTGAGGCTCAGAGGCTGTGGGATGGGGGCGGCGGGCAGCCAGGATGCTCCTGAGCCCTTCCTTGCTCTCCCAGCACCCTCAGCTGGCTGTGGAGGGAGCCTGCACCCAGGAGCCCGCGCTGGGGGCGCCAGCAGCCCCTCCCCGGTAGTCTTCACCGTGGGCTCTCCCCCGAGTGGGAGCACGCCGCCCCAGGGCCCCCGCACCAGGATGTTCTCAGGTGAGGGCTGGCTAGGCTGAGGCCCTGTCCCTTTTGGGGTGGTGGCAGCGCCCTAGAGGAGGGGGGCATCCTTTAACTCGGGTCGCTGGACTGCGGCCCCCCAGAGCCTGGGGGTGCCTGAGGAAGCAGCTCAGGCCCCTGAGAAACCCACGCTCTGTCTCCCAGTCTACAAAATGGACGTGGTTCTGGTACCTGCCCCGCAGGCGGCCCCTGCCACTCAACCTGTGAGTGATAGGTACTTGTTCCCATTTATCCCCAAAACATGAGCTGAGCAGGGACGGTGTCTGGATTGTGGCCTCCTTGCCCAGCTGCCGTGGGCTGTGCTGTGTTGGTCAGGAGTCGCAGACAGGCGTGCCCCTCGGTTCCCCAGCCAGTGGCGTGTGGGGATGCTCTGGGCCTGGGGCCTGGCTGGGTCCCCACTGTGGGTTCTGCCTGGGGGGTGGGCTTGTGGGCATCTGGTCCTGGCCAGGGGCTGCCATCGCTGGGGTCACCTGCCAGCCCCGTAGTGAGGGTGGCCTGCCTTGCCCTTTGAGGTCCTTTTGGCCCTCGGGCCCACCCGTGTTGCACAGTAGCACCCCAGGCCACCCACCTACCCCATCCCAGACAGTGGCAGCTGCCCTTCTCCCAGGCAGATCTGGGCTGGGGGTCGGGATACCCAGAGGGTCCCTTGATGGGCACCACAGCCCTTGGCCTGAGGTGGGGAGCTGGGGACCTGGGGGTTGTGGTGAGTGGCAAGAGGTTGAGTAGGGGCTCTAGGGACCTGCTCTGCTTCTCCTGTTAGAGTTTTGGGAGGTAACAGGGTGTAAACTGAGGCAGAGGCACATTGGGCCCTGGAGGTGTGGGAGCCTGTGGGGGATGGGGGCCACGGTGTCTGCTTGTCCTGGCATGCCCCTCACCGCCCTTTCCCTGCAGTGGGCTCCACTGGCTCCGCTGGCTCTTCTGCCCGCCACCTGGTGTCTGGGGCCTGCAGCGAGGCCCCAGCCCCCGAGCTCCCTGCTCCAGGACATAGCTGCAGCTTTGCCGACCCCATTGCTGCCAACCTGGAGGGGGCTGTGACCTTCGAGGCCCCCGACCTCCCTGAGGAGACCCTCATGGAGGTGAGGGCTGGAGTGAGCAAAGGTTTCCATTCTGGCTGGAGCGGGTGTGGGGTGTCAGGTGGGGCACATCCCAGTTGCCCGGTCTACAGCAAGGGAGGGGACCCTGCCCTGCCTCCCCAAGGCGTCATCAGTGAGTCTCAAGGGAGACAAGCCTCTTCCCAGCCCGGGCAGCATGTGCTACCCTGACGACCGCTTCCTGCAGCAAGAGCACACCGAGATCCTGCGTGGCCTGCGCTTCACGCTGCTGTTCGTGCAGCACGTCTTGGAGATCGCAGCCCTGAAGGGCAGCGCCAGCGAGGCGGCCGGGGGCCCTGAGTACCAGCTGCAGGAGAGTGTGGTGGCCGACCAGATCAGCCTGCTGAGCCGAGAATGGGGGTGGGTGCTGCCAGGGCTGGGGTGGGGTGGGGCAGGTGGTGGCTTGGGGGCCAGGACCAACCTGCCTCCTTTGATCTGCCTGCCACCCCCAGCTTTGCGGAGCAGCTGGTCCTGTACCTGAAGGTGGCCGAGCTACTGTCCTCCGGCCTGCAAACTGCCATCGACCAGATCCGGGCCGGCAAGCTCTGCCTGTCGTCCACCGTGAAGCAGGGTGAGGGCTGTGACCGCTCAACCCACATGCTGGGTTGGGGAGGAAGCCCGCCTTGCAACTGTCCGGGTGACAGGGTGACAGGGAGGCTGCCTGAGCAGGCCCCTGTGCAAAGGTGCAAAGGCCTTGGGGCCTGGCCCAGCGTGCAGGGCACAGAGGCCGTGGGGCCGGATGGCACCCGGGACGAGGTGCTGAGCCTGGCCGCACACTGAAGGCCACGGAGAGCCAGGGCCGTGGCAGGGAGGGAGGGACGTGCTCGCTCAGTGCGCAGGGCAGATCGTGACCACTCCAGCCCTGCCCCGTGTCTGCCGCACCCGGAGCCGACCACCCTCGTCCTCTGCAGTGGTGCGCAGGCTGAACGAGCTGTACAAGGCCAGCGTGGTGTCCTGCCAGGGCCTGAGCCTGCGGTTGCAGCGCTTCTTCCTGGACAAGCAGCGGCTCCTGGACCGCGTCCACAGCATCACTGCCGAGAGGCTGATCTTCAGCCACGCCGTGCAGATGGTACGGGACAGACAGACACCGGTGGGGCAGATGGTACAGGACAGACAGACACCGGTGGGGCAGGGGCCAGGAACTTCCAGGCCGGCTGTCTGCACTGGGAGGGGACCTTGATGCCCACAGCTTGGTGAGACTTTCAGGGGTGTCACTTCTGGAGGTCTTGAAATGATAGCGTGATGCCCCCGGCCTCCTGCAGGCGCTTACAGCTTGGCTGGGTGCATCCTTGATTGCATGGGTGCCATGGCCCATGTGCATCCTGCCATGCCTCTTCCTGAGACTCAGTTTCCCCAATTGTAAAATGAGAGACTTGGTCTTCAGGCCTCGTAGTCAGGTGTCAGCCTCCAGAAGCAGCACCTGGTCCCAGACAACCTGCCTAGAAGTGTGGTGCACTCAGCTGGTACCGCGGGCACAGGCTCCCTGCTTGGGCTCTGAAGAGCTTCCTCTGCCTCTGAGGTGGGGTTCCACCTTTTTTTTCTTTTCTTTTTTTTTAAGAGAGGGTCTTGCACTGTTGCCCAGGCTGAAGTGTAGTGCAGCCGCTAACTCCTGGGCTCAAGTGATCATCGTGCCTCAGCCTCCCAAAATGCTGGGATTACAGGCAAAAACTCATGAGTGCCTGAGTCTCCTTTTTTAAGAAAATGTATGCATGCAGTAAAAATGCAGGCTGAACAAACAGGGGAAAAGTCAGCCTCCCTCCTGCCCCTGCTTCCCACCCAGGCAGGCCAGGCAGCAGCAGCAATGACACTGACTGACTGGCGGGCACTCTGTTGTCCTGGGGTGGGGCTGACAGTGCTGGCCAGGGTCATCTGGTTCCAGGCAGCGTCTCCCCTTGGCCCTGTGACCATCCCCTCTGCACCGAAGGCTGTGCCAGCACTCACCCCCCCATGTCACTGCCCTGAGGGCCTGTCTGCCCCCCCTGGGCCGCTGCCATGGGTGCAGGCAGGGCAGCCCTCGCTGGGAGGGAGTGGGGTGAGCTGGCCTTGTCCAGCCTCTGCCCTCGCCCCCAGGTGCAGTCGGCCGCCCTGGACGAGATGTTCCAGCACCGTGAGGGATGCGTCCCGCGCTACCACAAGGCCCTGCTGCTCCTGGAAGGGCTGCAGCACATGCTCTCAGACCAGGCCGACATCGAGAACGTCACCAAGTGTGAGTGCCGGGCTGGGCTGGGGGCTGAGGGCTCTGGGCGTCTCCCTCACGCTCCCCCCTCTCCCTCCACAGGCAAGCTGTGCATTGAGCGGAGACTCTCGGCGCTGCTGACTGGCATCTGTGCCTGACCTTTTTTGGTCTGGCTGGGCCCTGGTCCTGCCGAGCCCTGCAGGGTGGGCTCTGTGCTGGCTGGACTCCTCGGGACAAGCCCATGGCACTGATCGCTGGTGCTGAGCCCTGCCCTGGGCCCCACGGACAGTCAGCCTGCCGGCCTCCCTGCAGGTCATGGGGCAGAACCAGCACACCTGGAGCCACACAGCTTGGGGGTGTCTCCCGTCTTGTACAGGTGGGGATCACAGAACTTCTGCCCCTCTGGCTGCCTGGCACAGCAGGCGTGGGTGCCACCACCCTCTAGCCCCGGGGCAGCCCTGGAGGACAGGCAAGGGCCTGAGACCGCTGCCGACTCAAAGCCAAAGCGAGCTCCTGCTTCGGGCAGGTCAGCAGTCACTGTGCCCAGGAAGAGCCTGCGGCCTCGGCGTCCCCCAGTCTCCAGGAGCCTCTCCCTCCGAGATACCCACCCAGCTTTGTCAATCACCCAAGCACTTTATGCAGATAGAGACAGAATCTGGACCTCACCAGGGACTGCTGGGCGGTGATTCCTGGCAGTGGCCTGGTGTTTGTACATAGACATAAGCGGACACATGCCAGGGCCCCCAAGCCTGAGCACCGGACCACGGAGCTGCCCAGGTCTGGACCTCAAGGGGAGAACTGGCTCCGGGGTGAGTGGGGCCCTGCACCAGAGGCAGAGGCAGTTCTTTGTTCAAGCGTTCCTCTAGGGACCGGCCGCGGAGGCACCGTGTTCTCTAAGCCCTGGATACGTCTTGTAATCTTTCACACTTTATTCCTAAAATGTGTCTTATTTTTATGCAGCTAATTTTTTCTTTAAAGGAGAAAACTTGTAGGTGTTTAAGAATTGGTTTTGGGAGGGCGAGGACTGGGCCAGGTTAGAGGCAGATGGCGCAGGGGCGTATGGCCGGCAGGTGAGGCTGCTCTGTGCACACCTGGGTCGGTGGCTGCAGCAGGACAGGTGTGTGCCCAGCACCCTCCCCACCTGGGCCTGGGGGCAGATGAGGGGAATACTTCATGCAAGGAAAAAAGTAACATATGCAAAAGCTCCCCGTCCAGCTTTGACAGCCAGCTGTGGTGTCAGCCCCTCGGCAGGGTAGGCCTGATGACAGCCCTGTCCCTCCCTGCCTCGGCCTTGCTCAGGGCCACTGAAGGTGTCCGCAGAGAGGCCTGCCTTCCGGATTCCAGGCGGGCACGTGCTGCAAACCCTGCCTGGGCCTCCCTTGGTCTGCCCAGCCTGGATCAGTAGATACTTGAACGAGTCCCCAGTCTGCGGGAGGCAGCGGTGGGGCCATGGACCCACGCGGGGGGTTCCAGGGTCACACACCACATAACAGACAAAAATACACACATGTGTGTTTTTCTTTGCAATACTTGAAATATTGCCACTGTGCTTGGACTTAGAAGAAGAAAATCCCCGTGATTTCTTCCTCATCACCTTGATGGCTTTATTCTCACCTTGTGGGGCATGTTAGTATTTATTGCTTCATGGCCGACTGGAATCTTGAGTCTTGGGAAGCTGGCACTACGGGGATCTTGCCTGGCGTCCTGGTCCTCTTGCTTCCGTCGCGGCCGCGTGTGCGTGTGTCCAAGCAGGTCCTGGGCGCCTCAACTGCCGCCCCTGGTTGAATGTTCTGTTGATAGTGCTGGACCCTTTGTCTATTTTAAAGCAAATTTTGTGTGATTTCCTGCCCTTTGCGTTATATTGTGTAATATCAATTTAAGGAAATAAACCTTTGGAATTGTTGGGCTGGTGTCACCTCTTGTCTTCGTTGGCTTGTCACTGTTCTCAGGGTTTTATCATTTTCTTTCTCAGCCAAGGCGCAGGAGCCCCAGGGCCCCCTCCATTGGTGCCCACAATGGCCGGACACAGCTGTAGGAGCAGAGCCCCAGGGCAGAAGCTGGATATGTGAGGGACAGTGCAGACTCCTGTGCTGTAGGAAGCCTCTCCCGCCAAGCTGGAGGTCCTGCACAGGGTGAGCAGACTCCACAGGGCAGGGCACCCACCTTGGGATAGCTTTGGGCACCTGCTTTGACTCCTCTGGGGGATACACCTAGGAGGGGCCACGTGGAGCTCTGGGTGAATTTCCAAGAAGCCTCAGACTATTCACTGCAGCCGCTGAGCAGCTGGGCCTCCGAGGCCTCGCCTTGTGGTTTTGATTTGCATTTCCCCAAGGGGTCCTGACGTTGAGCATCACAGGTACTTGGCGGCCATTTGTGTGTCTTTGGAGGAACATCTAAATCCTTTGCCCTTTTTTTTTTTTTTTTTAATTTGAGACGAGTAACTTGCTCAGGCTGGAGTGCAGTGGCACAATCTTGGCTCACTGCAACCTCCGCCTCCCAGGTTCAAGAGATTCTCCTGCCTCAGCCTCCCAAGTAGCTGGGACTACAGGCATGCACCACTGTGCCCGGCTGATTTTTTTATTTTTAGTAGAGATGAGGTTTCACATGTTGGCCAGGCTGGTCTCGAACTCCTGTAGGGTTTGCATTTTTTAAACTGTATATTGTGTATTGTTTTTATTAGATAAAAATAACTTGCTAAAAACTGCTAACCGCAATAAGAAGTGAAAGTTCATTGAGAGGTTGGTGTTCTCGAGGAAGGGGAAGGCAGAGACCTTGTTTCTGAGTCCCAAGACGGGCTGCTTCCAAACAGCCTCCTCAAACAGGAGCAGCTGCACTCAGCACCGGTGAGGTGCGGCGCGGCAGCTGCCAGGCCGTGGGCGCTGTGGTCCTCCTGGTACGTCTGTAACGTAAAGAAATGCCCAGACAGTCACTGCAAACATGGAATTTAATATTTTTAGAGCAGTTTTATAGTTTCAGGAAAATTGAGTAGGACGTACAGAGACATCTGCCCTCTCTCCCGTCAGTAACAGGTCAGCTTCGTGCAGTGCCTTTGTCTCTGCTGTTGAACCCAATATTCATATTTTAGATTTTCAAAAATCATGGACACTTCTAATACAACAGGTTCTGTGTTACCACTCAAAGTCTGCAGTTCACATCATGGGGTCACTCGATATACACTGGGTGTTGCAAAGGTGTCATGCCACACATCACCCTAAGGTCTTCTGGGCTCCACCTGTTCCCCTCTCCCAGCCTAGCTCCACTGGCCACTGATCTTCCTGTCCTCATAGTTGTTTTTGTTTCAGAATGTCCCGTAGTTGGGAACATACACTATGCCCAGGGCCTGGGAGCGCATTTCCATTTTTTTTTTTTTTTTTTGAGGCAGTCTCGCTCTGTTGCCCAGGCTGGAGTGCAGTGGCAGGAACTCAGCTCACTGCAACCTCCACCTCCCAAGGTTCAAGCGACTCTTGTGCCCCAGTCTCCTGAGTAGCTGGGATTATAGGCCTGAGCCACTGCACCCAGCCTGGCTAAGTTTTGTATTTTTAGACAAGGGTTTTGCCACGCTGGCCAGGCTGGTCTCAAACTCCTGGCCTCAAGTGATCCATCCTCCCAAAGCGTTAGGATTACAGGCATGAGCCACCGTGCCTGGCCTCATTTCTTTTTAGAGCTGCATAGTATTCCATTGTCTGGAGGTACCACAGTTTTTCCCTTCACCTGCTGACATATCAGTTGTTTCCACGTTTGGGCAGTGGTAAATAAAGCTGCTGTAAAGGTCCATGTGCCAGAGCCAGGTGGTGAGGGTGGGCCCAGGGGAAGCCGTGGCAGTGCAGGAGGGACCTCATCCTTGCACACTCCAAGCCAGCGGGACCAGGCCTTGGTGCCCGCACTCTCACAGAACTGTGGCCCCCTGGGTGCCCGTCCATACCCCCTGCCTCAGTCCTGGAGCCTGGGCTGGTGGAGGGGTACCCTCCTGGGAGGTCATTTAGTATGGGTGAGCTGCCCTCCCACCTGGCCAATTGCATCACCCTCCTGCCTCCCCTTACTGCCTCGGCCACCAGCTCCTCACAAGCCACACGCAGCCCATTGAGTACCCCTTGGGAAGGGGTGTCAGATTGGATCCCTGGGGCTCCCATCTCACAGCCAATGCCACGGGGCCCCACACAACCTGGCCCCGGGCCCCTTGGTCCTCTTTTCCTATCAGTCCCTCATCACGCAGCCTTGTGGTTTCTCTACCTGCATACTCCAGGTGGGCACAGTGCCCAGGCCCTGCTGAGTCCTCACCTGTAGGAGGAGGTGCAGCCCCTGGAGGGCAGGAGTGGGGCTGCTGCAGATGGCTGGCTCCTGCCTCCCCACCCTTGCACTGCCAGGAGCATGCTCTCCCTGGCCCATGGCCCATTCCCCAAATTCAAGCTTGTGGTTGGCTGAATTGTGGCCCCAGATATGGGATTAAGGATTTTGAGATTATGCCAGAGGGCGGGTCCAGAATCATATGAGTTTCTCTAAGGTAAAGCAGGAGGACAGGAGGGCAAGCTTGGGAGAGGAGGCAAGGAAGTGGTGGGTGCAGTGGCCACACCGGGAATCCCAGCACTTCAGAAGGGGAGGCAGGCGGATCGCTTGAGCTCAGCATTTGGAGATCTGCCTGGGCAACACAGTGAGCCGGTCCCTAAAAAAAAAAAAAAAAAAAAGAAAGAAAGAAAGACGGCGCGGTGGCTCACGCTTGTAATCCCAGCACTTTGGGAGGCCGAGGTGGGTCAGGAGATCGAGACCATCCTGGCTAACATGGTGAAACCCCGTCTCTACTAAAATACAAAAAAATTAACCAGGCGAGGTGGCGGCGCCTGTAGTCCCAGCTACTCGGGAAGCTGAGGCAGGAGAATCGCTTGAGCCCGGGAGGCGGAGGTTGCAGTGAGCCGAGATCCCGCCACTGCACTCCAACCTGGAGAAAGAGCAAGACTCTGATTCCCCGCCCCTCCCCCCCCACAAAAAAAGAGTGGCCACTTTTCAGGAGGCCGCATCTCTATAAAAAATAAGAAAAAATTAGCTGGGCGTGGTGGCGCGCGCCTGCGAGGACCGCTGGAGCCCGGAGGCGGAGGCTGCGGTGGGCGGCGACCCCCTTCCACGGTGCGGGTGAAGGCCAGGGCGGAGCCTCCCCTGCGCCCCAGCGTCTGTGGAACCGGGACGGGGCGCGGGGCTGAGGCCACACGAGGGCCGCACAGGGTGGGTGCCACTGAGGGTCTGGGGGCCGAGCCCACGGGAGGGGACCCGGCAGCGGAGAGGAGCGGGGCCGGCGTGGGCTCGGAGTTTCCCCTGCTCCGCTGGGCGGGCGACAGCACCCAGGAGGCGGCGGCGGCGCGACCACTGCTCACACGTTTCGCCGCGCGGCCGCGGTGCCGGATGCGGGAGGGCCTCGTGTCCCGTCCCTGACACCCCCAATCCCCGCCCCCAACACCCCAAAATCCCCGCCCCCAACACCCTAATCTCCGCCCCCATCCCACCCCGCAAATCCCCCTCATCCCTGTCTCCGCCCCGCCACTTCTCCGGAAGAATTTTTGTCCCCGCTCGGCCGCCGTCCAGCCGCTCGTTCCACTTCCGCCTTCGCCCACGTGGTCCGGCTCCGGCTCAGTCAGCCGTGTAGTGAGTGGGGCCTGACGCTAGGCTATCTTCTCTGGTCCCGACGCGGGTGGTCCGGGTCTCTTCGACTCCCGAGGAAAGCCCACTGGGCGGGGAGGGAGGTGAAGGGGCTGGGGAGGTCAGAGGTTAACCTGGGTGTCAGGGGACGTTGGAGTTTATCCGTCAGGGTCCCGGGGCGGTCTGGGGACAGCAGAGGCGGGGCTTGGGCGCGGGGCCCGAGGGGTCAGGGGTCAGCAGGAGCGAGGCTGGGGCATCAAGGTCCGAGAGGTCAGGGGCCAGCAGGAGCGGGCTTGGGGTGTGTATGGGTCCGAGAGGTCAGAGGTTAGCTAGAGAGGGGTTGGGGCGCCGGGTTCCCGGAGGTCAGGGGTCAGCAGGAACAGGGCAGCAGCGTCAGGGTCCGAGAGGTTAGGGGTCGGCAGAGGCGGGGCTGGGACCCTGGGGGTCAGGGCTCGGGGGTCAGGGCGGGGTCGGGTTCGCTGGTAGCCTGCGCATGGGCCTCCAGCTTCGCGCGCTGTTGGGAGCCTGCGGACGGTGGACCCTGCGCCTGGGACCGCGTCCGTCCTGGTAATGACCGCGACGCCGGGCGACCCCGCCACGCCCGCCCAGCCCAGCCCACCCGACCCCACCCCGCGCGGTGCCGACCGGACCCCCGCTCACGCTGCCCTTCTCCGCAGCTCGCCGCGCATGGCGGGGAACGCGGAGCCACCGCCCGCGGGATCCGCGCGCCCCCAGGATCGGAGGTCCCGCAGTTGCTGGGCCGGGGGTGCCCGCGTCTGGGAGGACGGAGAGCATCCGGCGAAGAAGGTCAAGAGCGATGGGGACGAGGAGCGGCGCGGGAAGCTGCCCAAGCGCAAGATCGTGCTGCTCATGGCCTACTCGGGCAAGGGCTACCACGGCATGCAGGTGTGGCCGCCCGGGAAGCGGCGGGTCCCGCGGGGCTTAGGTGCGGGTGCGGCCGCGGTGGAAGCGGTGGGTCCGGCTGGGTTTAGGTGCAGGCCCAAGCAGCTTTCACGGGTCCTGCTGCACGCGAGCTGCTGCCTTCCATCAGGCCCGGCCCTGCCGCTAACCACTGGGATCTGAGGCGGGATTCACTTGCTGTGTGCTCGAGTCCTCGTCTTTAGGATGGGAGTGCTGACAGCACCTGCTAAATAGGGTGTGAAGATGAGCTAGGTGTACTGACGCTCATTGCTGAGAACAGTGGAGAGCGCGTTGCAGCTCAGAAGAGCCTGCCCTCGTGTGCGTTAAAGGGACAGAGCTAAGTATTAAAGTTGTGAGGATTCTCTCCTCAGCCCACTTCCTTTTCTGGAAAGTAGAGGGTGTGGATGCATTCAGGTAGGCGTATTTTTTTTTCTTTTTGAGGCATGGTCTTCCTTTGTGGCCCAGGCTGGAATGCAGTGGTGCATCCACTGCTCGCTGCAGCCTCCACCTTCTGGGCTCAAGAGATCCTCCTACCTCAGCCTCCCAAGCATTGAGGACTGTAAGTGTCCTTGACCTCACGGCCCGAATACTTTTTTTTTTTTTTTTTTTTGAGACGGAGTCTCGCTTTGTCGCCCCCAGTGGCGTGATCTCGGCTCACTGCAAGCTCCGCTTCCCAGGTTCACGCCATTCTCCCGCCTCAGCCTCCAGAGTAGCTGGGACTACAGGCGCCCGCCACCACGCCAGGCTAATTTCTTCTTTTTGTATTTTTAGTAGAGACGGGGTTTCACCGTGTTAGCCAGGATGGTCTCGATCTCCTGACTTCGTGATCCGCCTGCCTCGGCCTCCCAAAGTGCTGGGATTACAGGCTTGAGCCACCGCGTCCGGCCTAATTTTTTAAAAAAATTTACAGAAATGGGGTCTTGCTAAGTTTCTTATTATTTATGGGAATGGGGGCTCGCTGTGCTGCCCAGGCTGCTCTTGAACTCCTGGGCTCAAGCCATCCTCCTGCCTCAGTCTCCCCGTGTTGTGATTACAGGCATGAGCCACTGCGACTGGCCTCAGGTAGACGTTCCTTTTGTTCCTTTTTGTAATTAACACTGTGGCTTTGCCTGGTTCTGTGTTCTTTAAGCATCTTTAAGCTTATCCACAGAAGTTCGTGCAGTGCATGCAGTGTCTGACTGAAACAAAAGTTTAAGAAAATAATGCTTAACTTTGGCAGTTGTTGTAACAGCTTTTATGGCGAAAGTTACAAATAATGGATTGCTTTTTTTTTTTTGGAAAGAGAGTCTCGCTCTGTCGCCCAGGCTGGAGTGCAGTGGTGGGATTTTGGCTCACTGCAACCTCCACCTCCCGGGTTCCAGTGATTCTTGTGCCTCAGCCTCCCGAGTACCTGGGACTATAGGCGCCTGCCACCATGCCCGGCTAGTTTTTATTTTTAGTAGAGACGGGGTTTCACCATGTTGGTCAGGCTGGCCTTGAACTCCTGATCTCAGATTATCCTCCTGCCTCCGTCTCCCAAAGTGCTGGAATTACAGGGGTGAACTACCGAGCCCAGCCAACCACTGTGCACTGCAATCTCTGCCTCCCAGATTCAAGTGATTCTCCTGTCTCAGCCTCTTGAGTAGCTGGAATTAAAAGCATACCTGACTAACTTTTATTTGTATTTTTTTTGAGAGAGTGTTTTCTTCTGTCGCCTAGGCTGGAGTGCAGTGGTGCACTATCGGTTCACTGCAGCTTCCACTTCCCAGGTTCAAGCGATTTCTCCTGTCTCAGGAGCCCGCCACCACGCCTGGCTACTTTTTGTATTTTTAGTAGACACAGGGTTTCACTATGTGGGCTAGACTAGTCTCGAACTCCTGACCTCAGGTGATCCACCGTCCTTGGCCTCCCAAAGTGCTGGGATTACAGGTATGAGCCACTGTGCCTGGCCATGGATTACTTTATATCTGATGTTATATTGTTTAAGTATAGGTAGCACCCACGGCACTGATGTCATAACTGACAGATTGTGGAAGTAGGTGTGTACACAGGTTCAGTCAAACCTGCGTTTTGATTCCATTCCACGCTACCCATCCCCTGGCGTGGAGCAGCCCGGGCTCAGGGCGAGTGAGCAGAATACAGTGTTTTCATGTGAGCATGGCAGCTCACACTTGTAATCTCAGCGCTTCAGGCCAGAGGAGCGCTTGAGACCAGGAGTTTGAGACCAGCCTGGGCAACATGGCGACCCCCATCTGCAAAATATAAAACCTGTTTTTGTCTCCTTTTTCCAGAGGAATGTTGGGTCCTCACAATTCAAAACAATTGAAGATGACTTGGTGTCTGCCCTCGTGCGGTCAGGCTGTATTCCTGAAAATCATGGCGAGGACATGAGGAAAATGTCGTTCCAGCGCTGCGCCCGGACAGACAAGGTGGGTGACGGCCTTTTCTGCCCCTTCCCGGCTGATACGAGCAGCACCCGGCCCACTTTCCAGCTCAGTGTCCTGACTTGTTGTGCTGCTTCTGAGCACATATGATGTGCAAATCAAACTAGCCTACACCTTACGTAGGTGAGATGTCCAGGAGCCTGGTCAGCTCAGGTATAGCCGGATCTAGGTGCTTCCTGCCAGCGGGGCTCTGTGTTCTCCCTGGTCTTTGCTTTCTCTTGTGTTGATTCTGTTCTCAGGGACATACATTCCTATGTTGATTCTGTTCTCAGGGACATGCATTCCTGCAGGTGGCCCTGGGGCAGCCGCAACGTCTGCCTTCGACCCTCCAATCAGGCTCACTCTGAGGCAAATGTGATTGTGTGGCTCCGAAGGCAGAGAGCCACACTTGTATGATGCAGCATTCTCTTTTCTTTCCTTTTTTAGAGTCAGGGTCTCATTCTCTTGTCCAGGCTGTAGTGCAGTGGCACGATCCGGGCTCACTGCAGTCTCAAACTCCTGGGCTCACGCAGTCCTCCTGCTTCAGCTTCCCGAGTAGCTGGGTGAATTGGTCTGTTTTCACGCTGTTATAAAGAACTGCCCAAGATTGGGCAATTTATAAAGAAAGAGGTTTAACTGACTCAGTGCCACATAGCTGGGGAGGCCTCCGGAAACTTAGATCGTGGTGGCAGGCGCGAGAGAGTGAGGAGGGTAAGGGGAAGAGCCCCTTATAAAACCGCCAGATGTTGTGAGAACTCACTCTCGGTTACGAGAACAGCATGGGGGAAACCGTGTGCATGATCCAGTCACCTCCCACCAGGTCTTCCCTAGACATGTGGGGATTACCATGCAACACGAGAATTGGCAGGGACACAGCAAACCATCTCACTGGAACGACAGGCACTCCACCATGCCTGGCTAAATTTTTTTTTTTTTTAATATGAGGTCTTGCTATGCTGCCCAGGGGTCTCAAACTCCTGGGCTCTGGTGATTTTCCCACTTTGGCTTCCCAAAGTGCTGGGATTTACAGGCATGAACCACCACATCTGGCTTGAAATTAATAAATAATTCGCTGTATTATAAACTCAGTATATTCAGGATATCCTTATTTCAGCGTGTAATCCATATAAAAATCTCTTCATGGGATAAATGTAATACTGTTTGTGTGTGTGTGCTAAGTCCACACTCATCACATCTCCACCACCCTGGACCCGTTACATGGTCTCAGCTGCGTGGGGCTGGTGACCCAGCACTGACCCTTCAGAACCACAAGGCTGAGTTCCCGTTTCCGATGGGTTTGCACATCCACCCCGGACGCTGCTGCTGGCTGTGTGGCAGCACATGCCAAGTGGTCCTGTGACGCCACATTGCTGTGCTTGGAACTGAACCATGGGATTGGATGTGGGCAGAGTGGCCCGCCACAGGGAATGGAGATGTCTTTAAGGAGGGACCCAGTGTAGGGTCCAGCCCTACAGGGCCTGTGGGTTTTCTTTCGTGTGCAGAGACGAGAGATCGTAGAAAAATAAAGACATGAGACAGAGAGATAGAAGGAAGGACAGCTGGGCCCAGGGGACCACTGCCACCAGTGTGTGGAGTCTGGTGGTGGTCCTGAATGCCCGGTGCACTGCTGTTTATTATATACAAGGCAAGGGGGCAGGGTAAGGGGTATGAGTCGTCTCAAGTGATGGATAAGGGCACACGAGTGACGTGTCCACGGGACGGGGGTCTTTCCCTTTGTGGTAGCTGAGGCGGAGAGGGGGACAGCATACATCAGCATTTCTTCTATGCGCTTGTCAGAAAGATCAAAGACTTTAATGCTTTCACTAATTCTGCTACTGCTATCTTCTAAGAACTTAAAAGGAGGAGCCAGGTGTACAGGCGGAACATGAAAGTGACAAGGAGTGTGACCTTTGAAGCACAGCCCCACAAGAGACGTTTAAGCCTCCGGATGACTGCGGGCAGGCCTGGGTCATGTCAGGCCTCCCACGAGAGGTGGTGGAGCAGAGTGTTCTCTGACTGCCCCAGGGAAAGGGAGACTCCCTTTCCCGGTCTGCTAAGTAGCA
This sequence comes from Macaca thibetana thibetana, assembly GCF_024542745.1. Taxonomy (NCBI): domain Eukaryota; kingdom Metazoa; phylum Chordata; class Mammalia; order Primates; family Cercopithecidae; genus Macaca; species Macaca thibetana. The sequence continues at coordinate 128,291,785 of NC_065588.1, forward strand.
GGTGCCTTCCCAGGCACTGGCGCTACCACTAGACCAAGCAGCCCTTATCTGGGAGTGACCGAGGACTCACACTCTTGTCTTCTGGTCACCTCTCACAGTGTCCCTTCAGCTCCTGACTCTGTATGGCCTGGTTTTTCCTAGGTTATAATTATAGAACAGAGATTATTATAATAATAAAGAACAATACTACAAATATTGATATTATATATAATCATATCTGTATCCTATTTCTAGTATAACTTTTCTTATTCTAATTATTTTCTTTATTATACTGGAACAGCTCGTGCCTTCAGTCTCTCGCCTCGGCACCTGGGTGGCTTGCCGCCCGCAGCCCAACATTTGGCAGACAGGGACAGCACAGCTGGAGAAAACAGATAGCTTTTCTGTAGCATGTAGAAGGCATCAGTGAATGTGATACGTGTCATCCTTGCCTGTCAGAGTATCTGGCTCTAACATGGCTCTCAGGCTGCCTGAGGGCATTGAGGGTCTCTCAGAGACATAACTTTTTGCTGGTCAGGATCCCCAGGAATCTGAATAAAGCTATGGCTTTTGTTCCCACAAACACCTAGTTTCAAAGGCACACAGGTCCCTGGGGATCCATGGACGCATGCTGGAGCCATCGTGTAGAGGGGAGAACACAAGAGGGACCCACAAGTTCGCTCCTAGTGGGTGATGCATTTGATGGCCCAAGGTAGAGAGTTCTGTGGGTCTTACTCTTTCCATTTTCTTTTTGATTCTCCATTTACAGCTCTCTGATTGTTTTTAGGGAAGAAGAAAGTAACAATTTGTTCAAGCTGATGAAGAGAGCATTTCAAAATAGGGTCCTTGTATTTATTTTTAGTTCTGCTATTATTAGAGAGAGAGTTTCGTTCTAATATGTTTTCTCACTTGCAATTGGAAAACCTGCAGAAGTAGATCCATGAGGCCGACGTGGTCGCACCCGAGTGCCCTGCCCTTCGGGTGAAAACAGTAACATCTTACAATTTTTATTATTTATTTGTTTATTTATTTTTGAGACAGTTTCACTCTTGTTGCCCAGGCTGAAGTGCAATGGCGGGATCTCAGCTCACCGCAACCTCCACCTCCGGGGTTCAAGCCATTCTTCTGCCTCAGCCTCCCAAATAGCTGGGACTACAGGCATGTGCCAACAAGCCTGGCTAATTTTGTATTTTTAGTAGAGATGGGGTTTCTCCATGTTGATCAGGCTGGTCTCGAACTCCTGACCTCAGGTGATCCGCCCTCCTCGGCCTCCCAAAGTGGTGGGATAGCAGGTGTGAGCCGCCATGCCCGGCCTATTATTTTTTTTTTTTTGTGTGTGTGTATTTCTGCTGTTTAACATTTTGTTTTTGTTTCAGATTTTAAAAATAGCTTTATTGAAATATAATTCACTCTTGGCCGGGTGCGGTGGCTCATGCCTGTAATCCCAGCACTTTGGGAGTCTGAGGCGGGTGGATCACTTGAGGTCAGGAATTTGAGACCAGCCTGGCCAACATGGAGAAACCATGTCTCTACTAAAAATACAAAATTAGCCGGGTGTGGTGGTGGGTGCCTGTAATCCCAACTACTCAGGAGGCCGAGGCAGGAGAATTGTGTGAACCTGGGAGGCGGAGGTTGCAGTGAGCCAAGATGGTGCACTCCAGCCTAGGTGACAGAGTGAGACTCCATCTCAAAAAAAATAGCAAAAAAAGAAATAGAATTCACTCTTATACAGTTGACCCATTGAAAGTGTACAGTTCAGGCCAGGCGTGGTGGCTTATGCCTGTAATCCCAGCACTCTGGGAGGCCAAGGCGGGTGGATCACCTGAGTTCAGGAGTTCGAGACCAGCCTGGTCAATATGGTAAAACCCCGTCTCTACTAAAAATACAAAAATTAGCCAGGTGTGGTGGCACATGCCTGTAATCCCAGCTACTCAGGAGGCTGAGGCAGGAGAATCGTTTGAATCCGAGAGGTGTAGGTTGCAGTGAGCTGAGATCGTGCCATTATATTCCAGCCTGAGCAACAAGAGTGAAACTTCATCTGAAAACAAAACGAAAAAACCTAAAAGAAAGTGTACGGTTCAAGCTGGGTGTGGTGGCTCACACCTGTAATCCCAGTACTTTGGGAGGCCAAAGTGGACGGATCACTTGAGGCCGGGAGTTCGAGACCAGCCTGGCCAACATGACAAAATCCCATCTCTACTAAAGATAAAAAAATTAGCCAGGCGTGGTGAGTCACACCTGTAATCCCAGCTACTTGCGAGGCTGAGGCATGAGAATCTCTTGAACACAGAAGACGAAGGTGGCAGTGAGTCGAGATTGCATCACTGAGCTCCAGCCTGGCAAAAAAAAAAAAAAAAGAAGAAGAACGTATACAGTTCAGTGGTTCCAGTATATTCACAGAGCTGTGCAGCCATCACCACAGCCAGACATAGGCCATCCCAGAGATACCGGGTGTCCCTCTGCTGTTGTCCCTACCCCCCCAGGATGTCTCCAATATTCTCACTTCAACTTCTTGTCAGTACAAAGTGTTTGGCAATGAGATGTATTTTCTTTCCCTTTTTTGGCGCTAAGTCTTTGAAATCTGTTGTGTATTTACCTAAAGTCATCTTGTTTCAGAACAGCTCGTTTCCTTCTGTCACGTTCCATGTGTGGGTCTGGCCAGTGGAACATCTCAACAGTTTTACTCTCCAACTTTTTATTTTAAAAATTTCATACCTTCATAAAAGTCTTTTTTTTTTTTTTTTTTTTTTTTTTTTTTGAGACGGAGTCTTGCTCTGTCGCCCAGGCTGGAGTGCAGTGGCCGGATCTCAGCTCACTGCAAGCTCCGCCTCCCGGGTTCACGCCATTCTCCTGCCTCAGCCTCCCGAGTAGCTGTGACTACAGGCATCCGCCACCTTGCCCGGCTAGTTTTTTGTATTTTTTTTTTTTTTTTTTTTTTTTTGAGACAGAGTCTCGCTCTGTCGCCCAGGCTGGAGTGCAGTGGCCGGATCTCAGCTCACTGCAAGCTCCGCCTCCCGGGTTCACGCCATTCTCCTGCCTCAGCCTCCCGAGTAGCTGGGACTATAGGCGCCCGCCACCACGCCCAGCTAGTTTTTTGTATTTTTTAGTAGAGACGGGGTTTCACCGTGTTAGCCAGGATGGTCTCGATCTCCTGACCTCGTGATCTGCCCGTCTCGGCCTCCCAAAGTGCTGGGATTACAGGCGTGAGCCACCGTGCCCGGCCCATAAAAGTCTTAATGATAATACCGTGAGCACCCACATAGTCTTCCCAGATTCACCAAGGTTAGGTTTTTACCATATTGGCATAGTTGTGTGTGTGTGTGTGTGTTTCAATTCATTTTATTTTTTGAGATGGAGTTTCACTCTTGTTGCCCAGGTTGGAGTTCAATGGCATGATCTCGGCTCACTGCAACCTCCATCTCCCGGGTTCAAGTGATTCTCCAGCCTCAGCCTCCCAAGTAGCTGGGATTGCAGGCGCCCGCCACCACTGCAGCTAATTTGTTGTATTTTTAGTAAAAACAGGGTTTCCCATGTTGGTAAGGCTGGTCTTGAACGACCGACTTCAGGTGATCCGCTTGCCCCGGCCTCCCAAAGTGCTAGGATTACAGGCGTGAGCCACCGTACCCGACCCGTTTTTTTTGTTTGTTTTCTTTTTATTTATCTTTCTTTACCTTTTTTGAGACAGAATCTTGCTGTGTTGCCCAGGCTGGTCTCGAACTCTTGGGCTCAAGCCATCTTCCCACCTTAGCCTCCTGAAGTACTGGGATAATGAATGAGAGCCACTGTGCCTGGCCTTTTTTTTTTTTTTTTGAGACGGAGTCTCGCTCTGTCGCCCAGGCTGGAGTGCAGTGGCCGGATCTCAGCTCACTGCAAGCTCTGCCTCCCGGGTTCACGCCATTCTCCTGCCTCAGCCTCCTGAGTAGCTGGGACTACAGGCGCCGCCACCACGCCCGGCTGGTTTTTTGTATTTTTTAGTAGAGACGGGGTTTCACCGGGTTAGCCAGGATGGTCTCGATCTCCTGACCTCGTGATCTGCCCGTCTCTGCCTCCCAAAGTGCTGGGATTACAGGCGTGAGCCACCGCGCCCAGCCGTACCTGGCCTTTTGTATCTTAAAATGGAACCATTTGAGAGTAAGTTGCAGACATCATCACCCTTTACCCTGAAACATCTTAACATGAGTCTCCTAGGGACTGTGACATCCTTCAGCAACCTCACACTATAAATTATTATGCGTGTGAAATTCAGCATTGATAGAGTACCACCGTCTGACATGTCTAAAGTTGGAAACTGTCTTTTCTGTTTTCTTTTTCTTCAGCTTCTTTGTGGCATGCCTTTTATTTTTGTTAATTGGTCGGGGATCTAATCTAGGATCATTATTGGCATTCAGTTATCATGTCTCTAGAGCTTCCTTTAATCGGAAGCGATCTCCTTGGCCCGGCATGGTTGCTCACGCCTGTAATCCCAGCACTTTGTGAGACTGAGGTGGGAGGATCACTTGAGGACAGGAGTTCCAGACCAGTCTGGGCAACATAGCAAGACACTGTCTCTACAAAAAAATGTAAAAAATTCTCCAGACATTGTGCCTGCCTGTAGTCTCAGCTACTTGGGAGGCTGGGGTGGGAGGATTGCTCGAACCTGGGAGGTCGAGGTTGCTGTGAGCCAAGATGGCAACACTGCATTCCAACCTGGGTGACAGACCAAACCTTGTCTCAAAAAGAACCCAACAAAAAATCTATAGAAACTTACTTTAAAAAAGAGGTATAATATACAACAGTAAAGCGTGCTAGTCTTAAGCATAAGCTTGATCAGTTTTTACCTGTGTACCCACCTGTGTACCCACTGCCTGTCCCCAGAAGGCCCCTCCCTGTCCCCCAGGGCCACTGCTGTTCTGACTCCAGTGGGGACCACCTCCTCACTCTGCCCTTGGTTCTAAGTTGTGTTTTCTCTTTTCCCCAATCCTTGGGAGTCATATCTTTTTTTTTTTTTTGAGGTAGAATCTGACTCTGTCACCCAGGCTGGAGTGCAGTGGCAGGATCTTGGCTCATTGCAACCTCCAACCCCCCAGGCTGAAGTCATTCTCCCGCCTCAGCCTCCTGAGTAGCTGGGACTACAGGTGCACGCTACAAAACCCTGCTAATTTTTTGTATGTTTAGTAGAGATCAGGTTTCACCGTGTTGGCCAGGCTGGTCTCAAACTCCTGACCTCAGATGATCTGCTTGCCTCAGCCTACCAAAGTGCTGGGATTACAGGCGTGAGCCACTGCGCCTGGGTAGGGGTCATATCTTATGTGGGACTTTGCTTTCTGTCTGCACAGAGTCATATTTATGCTCCCTCATTTAATGTTTTCTCTTGGGCTTTGAATTCATTTGTAATAGTTTATTTTATAAGTGCTCCTGCACACACTCCGTTGGCAGATAGAGCTTTATTTTTATATCGGATGATTCCCTCCAGATGCGTTTCTAACAGCAGAATTCATGTGTGAAACAACACAAGGTCCGCGTCGTCCTTCTGTCTCAGAGACCAGTGTGCAAGGCCTGAGAGACCCACCTTCCGTCCCGTTCTGCTCTCTTTACAGGGTGTGTCCGCAGCCGGCCAGGTGGTATCCCTGAAGGTGTGGCTGATTGACGACATTCTAGAAAAGATCAACAGCCACCTTCCCTCTCACATTCGGATCCTGGGTAAGTCTTGCAGTGCTGGCGGCCACACGCCTGGTTGTAGATGGTCTTGCAGAGACACGAGGCTATGCATGCTCTTGCCTTTTCCACCTGTCACTGATGCAGAAGTGTAGTCAGAGTTGCCTTGCAGCTGGTTCTGACCTTCTTCAGAAACGGGAGCAACGGGGCCGGGCGCGGTGGCTCAGCCGGTAATCCCAGCACTCTGGGAGGCCGAGACGGGCGGATCACGAGGTCAGGAGATCAAGACCATCCTGGCTAACCCGGTGAAACCCCGTCTCTACTAAAAAATACAAAAAAAACTAGCCGGGCGAGGTGGCGGGCGCCTGTAGTCCCAGCTACTCGGGAGGCTGAGGCAGGAGAATGGCGGGAACCCGGGAGGCGGAGCTTGCAGTGAGCTGAGATCCGGCCAGTGCACTCCAGCCTGGGCGACAGAGCGAGACTCCGTCTCAAAAAAATAAAATAAAAATAAAAAAGAAACGGGAGCAACTAGACAGGAGTAGAAGGCTTCTCATTTGCAGTGCTTGTGGCCACACGGGTGCCTTGTTTTTATCAAACACTGGATGTGAAAATCCAAATTTGTGGTTAAAATGAACAGTTGTTCCCTTTTATGGCAGTACTGATAAATGGAATTTTTAGGCCTTCTTAAAATGGAACTCTGCCTTTTAAGTGGCAGGTACAGGTAACTTAACGTACATACATTGATTCCTTCATTGATTCATTTATTCTGTTTGTTTTTTGAGAGTCTCACTCTGTCACCCAGGCTGGAGTCCAGTGGTGTGATCATGGCTCACTGCAGCCTCCGCCTCCCAGGTTCAAGTGGTCCTCAGCCTCCTCAGTAACTGGAACTACAAGTGTGTGCCACCACGCTTAATTTTTGAGTTTGTAGAGATGGGGTCTCATTTTGTTGCCCAGGCTGGTCTTGAACTCCTGGGCTCAAGGGATCCTCCTGCCTTGGCCTCCCAGAAGCCACTTATATTGAATGTATTGATAGGTGTGGCTGGGCGTGAATCTATCATCTTGCTCTGTTTTCTTTTCCTTTTTGTTTTGGTGTAATCCCAAGAAAACAGAACTGTTGTTTACCTGACTGGTCTGCTTGGAGAAAGGTGTTTTTTTGAGACAGGGAGACAGGGTGTTGTTCTATAGCCCAGGCTGGAGTTGCGATCACAGTTCACTGTAGCATTGACCACCTGGGCTCATGCGATCCTCCCGCCTCAGCCTGCAAGCACATGCCACCACAGCCGGCTAAATTTTAATTTTTTTGGTAGAGATGGGGTTTCGCCATGTTGCCCAGGCTGGTCTCAAACTCCTAGGCTCAATCAGTCTACCTGCCTCAGTCTTCCAAAGTGTTGGGATTACAGGCGTGAGCTGCTGTGCCCGGCCCACAGCCTGACTATTTTAAGATTCATCCATGCTGTTGTGTATGTCAGCGGTCTGTTCCTTCTCATTGCTGCAGGTGTTCCGTTCTGCGACGTATCACGGATTGTTTATACACAACCTGCTGATGACACTGGGTGATTTCCAGTTTTGGGCTGTTAGAAGTAAAGCCACTGTGAACATTTATGTATGAGTCATAAATAGGATTCAGTAATCCCTGTTGATTTTACCCACTGTTAAGTTTTTATTTTTACTTTTTTGTGATGGAGTCTTGTTCTGTTGCCCAGGCTGGAATGCAGTGGTGTGATCTCGGCTCACTGCAACCTCCACCTGCCTCCTGGGTTCAAGCGATTCTCCCACCTTGGCCTTCCCAGTAGCTGGGATTACAGGTACATACCACCACACCCGGCTAATTTTTGTATTTTTAGTAGAGATGGGGTTTCACCATGTTGGTCAGTCTGGTCTCAAACTCCTGACCTCAGGTGATCCGCCCACCTCGGCCTCCCAAAGTGCTGGGATTATAGGCGTGAGCCACTGCACCCAGCAATAGTTTCATTTTTTATTAATTTTTTTTTTTTTTTGAGATGGAGTTTCGCTCTTGTTGCCCAGGCTGGAGTACAATGGCACGATCTTGGCTCACCACAACCTCCACCTCCCAGGTTCAAGTGATTCTCCTGCCTCAGCCTCCCGAGTAGCTGGGATTACAAGCATGTGCCACCACGCCTGGCTAATTTTGTCTTTTTAGTGAATACAGGGTTTCTCCATGTTGGTCAGGCTGGTCTTGAACTCTCGACCTCAGGTGATCCACCTGCGTTGACCTCCTGAAGTGCTGGGATTACCAGCAGCTGGGGATTACAGGCGTGAGCCACCACACCCGACAATAGTTTTATTTTTGTTATGCTGGGCTTCCTCTGCCTTCTGAGGATAATTTCCTCCTGAGAAACTTCCCATAGAATAAGTCCTCTGAAAGTTGCGTTTGAGTTCTCTTCCCATTCATTTGCATGGAAAATACTTGAGTATTCTGTAGATTAATCCCTATCATGCTCAACAGTGCCACATCTGTGCAGTTGTTGGGTAGTCGCTGTCACCCACACGCCGCGGTGCAGGCCAGCAGGGCCCTCCCCAGGTCTGCAGTGTGGCCATCTGCTGGCACTTTGCAGCCTTTCTTAGCAGTTATGTCTGGAACAACCAGAATTATGCTTGCAGCGCATCCTTGTGATGTTTAGTGTTTATGAAATGGAATCTTTAAAACCAAAAAAAAACAAAAAAGTCACTCAGAAACAAACATGACTGGAGACAAAAGCACGAGACATGCAATGCCAGCGCCCATGGGATCCATGTGACTAGCGACCCGGGCCGGGCAGGCTGTGTGGAGGCACCCCACTGCTTGTGAGGTCACAAGGCCCAGGCCAATCCTTGTAAATGGGAAACCATAGTTGGGTGTTAAATCAGACTCCTGGCTGGGTGCGGTATCCAACACCTGTAATCCCAGCATTGTGGGAGGCTGAGGTGGGCGGATCACCAGGTCAGGAGTTCAACATGGTGAAACCCCATCTCTACTAAAAATACAAAAGTTAGCTGGGCGTGGTGGCAGGTGCCTGTAATCCCAGCTACTCAGGAGGCTGAGACAGGAGAATCACTTAAACTCGGGAGGCGGAGGTTGCAGTGAGCCGAGACTGCATCACTGTACTCCAGCTTGGGCAACAGAGTGAGACTCCATCTCAAAAAAAAAAAAATCAGACTCCTGAGGTGAGGTGGAATCCCAGCAGCCGGAGGGGCCTGCATGTCTCAGCCATAATGCAAGCTCCTGGAGGAGGTGTGCAGCCCAGCAGAGGCAAGTCCAGGCAGGGCTTTCTCCTCCTAGCCCCTGAAGTTGGTGCCCTCAGTGAGGGTTACTCTTCTAGAATTCTTCCATTTAAACATAGATGTCCTCAACAGATTGGATCCCCCTGCATGCAGGTCTTCATTTGTCTTTAATTTTTGCTTATTCAATATTCAACAAATACTCACTGAACACCTGTGGGGTGCTGCTAGCGCTCAAGGCATCTTGGAGGGGCCGTGCCCTCAGTTCTTGGAGACTTGTCCCTGGCCTGCGGGGCTGCATCCTTTTTTATCCTGCGAATATTCTGGCATTTATTAGGTCAGCCTGCAGTTGCTGGAATTCTAAGGTGGTTTCCAGTGTTTTTTGTTGTTGCAAACAGTGCTGCCTGTATGGCCTTGTCTGTAGAATTCACACGACTTCTGAGCTGGGGTTACACCCTTCCCCTACATCTGGGGTTTTATTCCAGGTGGGCTGCGCCAGTTCACACTGGATCCTTTGCCAGCACTGGGTTTTAACACACCCTTTGTTTTTGTTGTTTGGATATGTGTTTAATTCTGAGATTAAGTATGCTACAGATTTAGAGTTTAGTGCACAAAAGCCCAATTCCTTTGTTTTAACAATTTTTTTTTTGCTTTTATTATTATTATTATTATTTTTTGATGGAGTCTCGCTCTGTTGCCCAGGCTGGAGTGCAGTGGTATGGTCTCAGCTCACTGCAAGCTCCATCTCCCGGGTTCACACCATTCTCCTGCCTCAGCCTCCTGAGTAGCTGGGACTACAGGCACCTGCCACCACGCCTGGCTAATTTTCTGTATTTTTAGTAGAGATGGAGTTTCACCCTGTTAGCCAGGGTGGTCTTGATCTCCTGACCTCGTGATCCGCCCACCTCAGACTCCCGAAGTGCTGGGATTACAGGTGTGAGCCACCGCTCCTGGCGTATTGTTAATTATTTTTTGAGACAGAGTCTCGCTCTGACGCACAGGCTGGAGTGCAGTGGCACGATCTCAGCTCACTGCAACCTCCTCCTCATGGGTGCAAGCAATTCTCCTGCCTCAGCCTCCCGAGTAGCTGGGATTACAGGTGCCCGCCACCATGCCTGGCTAATTTTTGTATTTTTAATAGAGACAGGGTTTTGCCATGTTGCCCAGGCTGGTCTCAAACTCCTGACCTAGTGATCCACCCGCCTTGGCCTCCCAAAGTGCTGGGATTACAGGCATGAGCCACTGCACCGTGCCTAGCTGCTTTTATTATTTTAAATTCATGCATAATAATTATACACACTTATGTACAATAATGTGTGATATTTCCAGTCATGTGTAATGATCAAATAGGGCAATTAGCATAAATAGATCCATCACTCCAAGCATTTATCATTTCTTTGTATTGGAGACGTTTTGTATCTTCTCGCTATTGGAAAATTACAATAAATGGTTGTAAATTCAGTCACTTTATAGAGCACTGCACCTGTCCCTTGTGTCCACTGTCCTCCTGTGCCTGTTCCCCAACCTGTGGCTGTCCCCTCCCCAGAGAAGCCGATGCTTGCTGGAGCTTGGTTGGTGCTCTGGGTGAGGAGACGCTGGGGCTCATGCTGTGCTCAGGCCGCTCCCTGGTCATCCAGGCACTTCTCACCTGCCTCTCTCCTCACTGGTCACCTCTCTCCTAGGACTGAAGCGGGTCACAGGCGGGTTTAACTCCAAGAACAGATGTGATGCCAGGACCTATTGCTACCTGCTGCCCACGTTTGCCTTTGCGCACAAGGACCGGGACGTGCAGGATGAGACCTACCGCCTGAGCGCCGAGACGCTGCAGCAGGTCAACAGGCTCCTGGCCTGCTACAAGGGCACGCACAACTTCCACAATTTCACCTCGCAGAAGGGGCCACAGGAGCCCAGCGCCCGCCGCTACATCCTGGAGATGTACTGCGAGGAACCCTTTGTGCGGGAGGGCCTGGAGTTCGCAGTGATCAGGGTGAAGGGCCAGAGCTTCATGATGCATCAGATCCGGAAGATGGTTGGCCTGGTGGTGGCCATTGTGAAGGGTTATGCCCCTGAGAGTGTGCTGGAACGCAGCTGGGGCACAGAGAAGGTGGACGTGCCCAAGGCGCCGGGACTTGGCCTGGTCCTGGAGAGGGTGCACTTTGAGAAGTACAACCAGCGCTTTGGCAACGATGGGCTGCATGAGCCGCTGGACTGGGTGCAGGAGGAGGGCAAGGTCACAGCCTTCAAGGAGGAGCACATCTACCCCACCATCATCGGCACTGAGCGAGATGAACGCTCCATGGCCCAGTGGCTGAGCACCCTGCCCGTCCACAACTTCAGTGCCACCGCTCTCACGGCAGCTGGCACAGGCGCCAAGGTAGGGACACAGTCCCAGCAGTGCTCAGCACAGGCCCACATTGTTCCCATTGTACAGAGGAGGGAGCCGAGGCACAGAGAAGTGTGTCACTTCCCCCAAGGCCACACAGCGGCTGCAGGAGCAGGGCCAGGCAGTCTTGAGGTGTTCCTTGTCTGCCTGCCTGCGCCACCCGCTTGCTCCACCAGGTGCTTTTCGACTCTGGGAGGGCCACCCCGGGTCAGGCTTGCTGCCGGCACGCCTACTATGGACCTGGCACGGAGCGTAATCAGCGGCTAGACAGCTGCGGACTGTAGCTTAGAACTGGAACATACGGGATTGTACGTGCAGGAGCTAAAAGCTAAGTGAATGAAATTGTCATTCTCAGTTCTTTGCTCTGGGGTGAGAGATGTCCCCAAAACCCGAGTTCTTTCTTTTTTTTTTTTTTTTTTTTTTGACACAGAGTCTCGCTCTGTTGCCCAGGCTGGAGCGCAGTGGTGCGATCTTGGCTCACTGCAAGCCCTGCCTCCTGGGTTCACATCATTCTCCTGCCTCAGCCTCCCTAGTAGCTGGGACTACAGGTGCCCACCAGCACTCCCGGCTAATTTTTTGTATTTTCAGTAGAGATGGGGTTTCACTGTGTTAGTCAGGATGGTCTTGAACTCCTGACCTTGTGATCCACCCACCTCAGCCTCCCAAAGTGCCGGGATTCCAGGTGTGAGCCGCCGCGGTCGGCCAGCCTGAGTTCTTTCATGGTGGCCCAGTGAGGTTTCAAAGGGTGACATCCCAGGCAGGGCTCAGGGAGATTCTTCGTGTCCCGGTATCTGTGAAAACAGAGTCCTTCCTGCATACCTGGGTGGCAAATTCAGTGTGTGCAGGCCCCAGGGAGGTAGGGTGGGCAGGCGAGGGGCCAGGCACCTGGCGAGCCGTCCTATAGATGGGGCAGTGAGAGGCCCCCAGTCCGGGGACGGCAGGGAGTAGGGGGCCAGCGGTGGCCAGGAGCCCTCGTTTCATCTGAAGGGGATACTCGTGGCTCAGTGGCAGCTGGTGGTGGCCATGTTGGAATGTGACAGTGACCGCATGCTTAAATGTTGTCGAGGGAAACCAGCGTTGCACACTGGTATGGGAAATCTTCCCCTTTTTAAGTGCTGGTAGTTAATTTTTCCCAAGCCCAGTGCAGGCTAAATACAGTGCAGGTGCCAATTTGGCCTGGGCCAGTGGATTGCTGTTGACACCACTGATGACAGGCATATATACCCCCGAGGCACCTGCATTTGTTGAGTTTCCAAATGGCTCCATTTTATTTTCTGCTGTGGTCAGTGCAGCCTGTGAGAATGTGAAGGAGCCCAACAAAGGCCCCTCTAGTGTCCCCAGCCCTTGCCTTTCCCTGTGCAGGTTCCTGACCTGGTTAAGAGATGACCGAGAACAAACGCCAGCCTCTGCCCCGATGAGGGAATGGTGGGGGCAGGGCTTCTGTGCCGAGCCTGTCATGGGCACCTCCGGGCATTCAGGAGCAGTGGGGAGAGTGCTTGCCTCTCATTCTCCATGTGCTCTTCTTCTGCAGGTGCCCAGTCCCCTGGGAGGCAGCGAAGGGGACGGAGACACCGACTGAGGCGGTGGGAGCTGCCCACCAGAGTGCCTCTGAGCAGCTCACAGTGTGTGCCCAGGCGTGCCATCCCTGTGGGCAGCAAGAAGCTGGGATCGCTGCAGCCATGTTTTCCCAGCCGTGAGAACCATGGTTTCTCAGGGCTGCCTGGCAGATGTGGCCTGGCGTTGTAACCTCAGGACCTTTCCTTGTAGGAACAGCCTTTCTCGAATCTATTTTCAGCTCTTGCATTGCACAGATGAACCTCAGCATGTAAATAACTATTTTTTTAAAGAAGTGATTTTCTTATTAAACAAGTACAAATTTTGCTTAGTCAGTCCTTCGTTTGCCTTTTTCTTAGTCTTTTTTTACATTTTTTTCATTCAGAGAGATGAGCAGAGCATGTTATCCTGTTGAGAACAGGCCTGAGGCAGGCCCGGGAGGTTGCTCAGCCTGTAATCCCAGCACTTTGGGAGGCTGAGGTGGGCAGATCGCTTGAGTACAGGAGTTCCAGACCAGCCTGGGTAAAATGGTGAAACCGCATCTCTGCAAAAAATTAACTGGGCATGGCGGCGTGCCTTGTAGTTCAGCTGCTCAGGAGGCTGAGGTGGGAGGATTGCCTGAGTCTGGGGAAGTCGACGCTGCCCTGATCGCCACTGCACTAACAAAAAACAACAACAAAAAAACCGGCCAGGCACGGTGGCTCATGCCTGTAATCCCAACACTTCGGGAGGCCGAGGTGGGCGGACCACTTGAGGTTGGGAGTTCGAGACCCGCCTGACCGGCATGGAGAAACCCTGTCTCTACTAAAAATAAAAAATTAGCTGGGCATGGTGATGGGCGCCTGTAATCCCAGCTACTCGGGAGGCTGAGGCAGGAGAATCACTTGAACCCGGGAGGTGGAGATTACAGTGAGCCTAGATCGGCCACTGCACTCCAGCCTGGGTGACGGCAAGACTCCATCTGAAAAAAAACGTAGCCTGCGCTCTGTGGGGTGGGGCCCTGAGGCAGGTCTGTGGGGAGCACTGGAGCAGGGGCCACGCCGACCCGCCGCACCCCTCAGAGGGGTGGTATCCCGGGGCTCCTCTTCCTAGACAGCCCCGTGCATGCAACCTTTGCCCTGGTTGCAGGTCGGGACTCGCCTCAGCACTGCCCCGGTGCCAGGCGGGTGAGGGCTGGGGCAGAGGGCAGAAGGAAGGGGCGTGTTGCAGAACAGGCCCCTAGTGGAGCTTTCTGGAAGGCCCCACCAGCGGCTTCACGTCATTGGTCACAGGTGTGTCCAGGGGCCGTTGGTAGCTGCAAGGGAGGCTGGGGATGACTGCTCTTGAACTGGCGCTCAGGGCAGAACAAAACACATTGCATTAGCTAGGAGCAGGGGATCCTCGGCGGCGGGCTGCTAGGAGCCCACGGAGGGCTCAGCGCGGGAAGTGCTGTGCAGACGGGCGGCCTCCCAGCCTGCAGCCCCCGGGCGCACGTGAGCAGCGAGCGAGCACATGCAACTAATGGACATGCGCCTGACGTCCCGACAACGCATGTGGCTCATGCGCAGGCACCTGTCGCCCCAGCAGTGCGAGAGTGATGCACGCGCATGTGCCCGTGACGCGGTGGACACCGTGGGTGAGAAGTGGGGCAGGACAGGTGGGCAGTGAGCTCCGAGGGCGTGGGGTGTCCAGGGGAGCAGAGCCGGTTTTAGGGATTTTGGCCAGAGGAGCAGTGGGGCTCACTGCTTCGGGAGCCAGGGAGTGCAGGGGTGAGGCCCACTGGGCTTTGGGTTTGAGGGACGGATGAGCTGGGCCGTTAACTGGAATGGAGATAGGGAAAGGAATGGGTTTGGAGAACTAGCAGGAGCTTGGTTCTAAGCACGTTAATTTTACCTGGGATAGACAGGACTTTATTTTTTATTTTTATTTTTTTTGAGAGGGAGTCTCACTCTGTTGTCCAGGCTGGAGTGCAGTGGTGTGATCTCGGCTCACTGCAACCTCCGCCTCCCAGGCTCAAGCGAGTCTCCTGCCTCGGCCTCCAGAGTAGCTGGGATTACAGGCACCTGCCACCACGCCTGGCTGATTTTTGTATTTTTGGTAGACACCGGGTTTCACCATGTTGGCCAGGCTGGTCTCGGACTCCTAAGCTCAGGTGATCCACCCACCTTGGCCTCCCAAAGTGCCGGGATTACAGGCGTGAGCCACCACGCCTGGCCTGGGTGACCCATTTAAATCACCTTTGATGATACGGGGATATGTGACATTTTAAAGTAATATGTATACATGGAAGGAAATAAAAAAAGTATAAAAAAGGGAAGTTGCCTTTCATTCTCTAATTCCCAGTATCCCTGTCCGGAGCCCACTGCTCTCACCAGTGCCCTGTGGCTTCTTTTGGAGAGTTCCGTGTATATATAAGCATGCCTGAGCCTTTGCAAGGATGATAATGCATCTTGAACAAACACGGGATATTTTCACTGCTCTGTGGTAGCCAGAAGGTTTCTTTCTCTTTTTCTTTTTTTCTATTTTGAGATAAGGTCTTGTTCTGTAGTCCAGGCTGGAGTGCAGTGGTGCGATCATAGCTCAGTACAGCCTCCACCTCCTGGGCTCAAGCGATCCTCCAGCATCCCAAGCACCTGGGACTACAGGCACACCACCATGCCAGGCTAATTAAAAAAAAAAAAAATTGGCCAGACGCAGTGGCTCAACGCCTGTAATCCCAGCACTTTGGGAGGCCGAGGTGGGCGGATCACGAGGTCAGGAGATCGAGACCATCCTGGCTAACACGGTGAAACCCCATCTCTATTAAAAACACAAAAAATTAGCTGGGCTTAATGGCAGACCCAGCTACTTGGGAGGCCGAAGCAGGAGAATCACTTGAACCCAGGAGGTGGATGTTGCAGTGAGCCGAGTTTGCGCCACTGCACTCCAGTGTGGGTGACAGAGCGAGACTCTGTCTCAAAAAAAATTTTTTTTTTTTTTTGTTTAAGAGACAGGGTCTTGCTATGTTGCACAGGTGGTCTCAAACTCCTGGCCTCAAGTGATCCTCCTGCCTCAACTTTTCAATGTGCTGGGATCGTCGGTGTGAACCACTGTACCTGGCCCAAAGATTTCTTAAGATGCAAAAAGTAAAAAAAAGTGATAAATTTATTTTCACCAAAATTAATAGCTTCTCATTGAAACAGCCAGTCTGAAAAATTCGCGGAACCCATCATTTCACTTACCCGCACTCAGTATTTCTTTTTTTTTTTTTTTTTTTTTTTTTTTGAGACGGAGTCTCGCTGTGTCTCCCAGGCTGGAGTGCAGTGGCCTGATCTCGACTCACTGCAAGCTCCGCCTCCCGGGTTCACGCCATTCTCCCACCTCAGCCTCCCAAGTAGCTGGGACTACAGGCGCCCGCCACCACGCCCGGCTAGTTTTTTGTATTTTTAGTAGAGACGGGGTTTCACCATGTTAGCCAGGATAGTCTCGATCTCCTGACCTCGTGATCCACCCGCCTCGGCCTCCCAAAGTGCTGGGATTACAGGCTTGAGCCACCGCGCCCGGCCCGCACTCAGTATTTCATGCCTGGGGGTGAAGCAGGAAGTCCTAAGGTGGGGAGGTGCAGTATGGTTTTCTCAGTGTAAGTGAGCAAGGATGGAAACCGTTGTGTTGTGGTGCTCTGTGTTGCCACTGGGCAGCACCACGTGTTACTTGCGTCCTGAATCCTGCACTGATGACTGAGTCAACACTTCACATTACCGACCCCCCTTTTCTCCTTCGGCTGCTTCATCCTGACTGCCTCTGCCTGGATTCCATAGTTCACCACTTCCAGGATTCTGTGCCTCCTTGAGACGGTACCTTGCCATGAAAGCCCCTACCCGTGGTTTTACTCAACTGCTGGCCTTCCTTTTTTTTTTTTTTTTTTTTTTTGTAATGGTGCTCTGTCGCCCAGGCTGGAGTGCAGTGTTGCGATCTCGGCTCACCACAACCTCCAGCTCCTGGGCTCAAGTGATTCTTGTGGCTCAGCCTCCTGAATCACTGGGACTACAGGCGCCATCATGACCTGCTAATTTTTGTTGTTTTTTTTTTTTTTGAGATGGAGTCTTGCTCTGTCACCCAGGCTGGAGTGCAGTGGCGCAATCTTGGCTCACTGCAAGCTCTGCCTCCCGGGTTCACACCTCAGCCTCTCGAGTAGCTCAGCCTCTTGAGTAGCTGCAACTACAGGCGCCCACCACCACGCCCGGCCAATTTTTTGTATTTTTAGTAGAGACAGGGTTTCACCGTGTTAGCCTGGATGGTCTTGATCTCCTGACCTCGTGATCTGCCCACCTCGGCCTCCCAAAGTGCTGGGACTACAGGCGTGAACCACTGTGCCTGGCCAATTTTTGTATTTCTAGTAGAGATGGGGTTTCACCTCATCTCTACTAGATTTGCCCACCTCTGCCTTCCAAAGTATTGGTATTACAGGCATGAGCCACTGTGCCCAGCCAACTGTCAGCCTTCTGGTGCTCGTTTGTGACAATGAGGGAGAACGTGGTTGGTGCTGTGCTCCGTGTCCACCGCCACTGCCAGTTCAACAGTCAGCCGGAGTTTCTACTGGCATACAGTCCCATGGCACTTCTCACTGGCATATCTGGTCGCCTTCGGTCTCCTCACCCCGGTGACCACTGTCCCATGCCCTCAGCAGATGGGTCACTCCCACTCCATGAGAGAATGGAGGCCAGGAAACCCCACTCCGCATCCTCTTGAATCCCAACCCAGGCTTGCACTTCCTGCCTCGCAGCGGAAGAGGTCTCCCTCTCCAGTGCCCGAGCCCTCGATGGTTTCCCCGTCGTCTTTCTCCTGCCTTCTCAGACCTTGCACTTTGAATCTGTCTTTTCTCGTGTATCAGCAGTCTACTGCTTCACAGCACTTCAACACGCAAGATCACTCCCCTCTGTTATCTACCTAATTTTATCCCCTTCCAACCTTCCCTCTGTCTCTTCCCTGGTATAGCCAAATTGTTTTCTCCTTAAAATTTTCAGTTTATTTATTTTTTATTTTTTGTAGAGGTGAGGTCTCATTATGTTGCCCAGGCTGACCTTGAACTCCTGTGTTCAAGCGATCCTCTTGTCTCAGCCTCTCAAAGTGCTGGGATTACAGGTATGAGGCACTGTGCGGTGCCAAACATTTTCAGTGTCTTTAAAGTTAAGCATTCATCACTTTACCTCACAGCCCACATTTCTTTTTAAAAAAATAAATTCAGACATAATTCACATACATACCATAACATTCACCCTTTTAAAGTATATAATTCAGTGACTTTTAGTAAATTTATAAAGTTGTGTAACCATCAACACTGTCTCATTTCACAGCATTTTTATCAACCCGAAAAGGAAACCCCACATTCATTTGCAGTCACTGCCTGTCCTCTCCCCACAGTCCCTGATAACCACTAATTTACTTAGTTTTTTTTTTTTTTTTTTTTTTTTTTTTTTTTTGAGACAGAGTCTTGCTCTATTGCCCTGGCTGGAGTGCAGTGGCTCGACCTTGCCTCACTGCAACCTCTGCCTCCCGGGCTCCAGCGATTCTTCCATCTCAGCCTCCCGAGTAGCTGGGATTATAGGCACCTGCCACCACGCATGGCTAATTTTTCTATTTTTAGTAGAGATGGAGTTTCACCATGTTGGCCAGGCTGGTCTTGAACTCCTGACCTCCATTGATCCACCTGCCTTGGCCTCCCAAAGTGCTGGGATTACAGGCGTGAGCCACCAGCCTGGATGAAGTTGTCATGTTTTTCTTTTTTTTTTTGAGAAGGAGTCTCATCTTGCAGTGTCACACAGGTTGGAGTGCAGTGGTATGATCTTGGCTCACTGCAACCTCCGCCTTCTGGGTTCAAGCAATTCACGTGCCTCAGCCTCCCGAGTAGCTGGGACTACAGGCACGAGTCACCACGCCCAGCTAATTTTTATATTTTTAGTAGGGACGGGGTTTCACCATGTTGGCTGCGCTAGTTTCAAACTCCTGACCTCAGGTGGCCTGCCTGCTTTGGCCTCCCAAAGTGCTGGGATTAGAGGCGTGAGCCGCCATGCCTGGCCTAATCTACATTCCATCTCTGATTCATGAATTCTGTAGATTTTATATCAATGGAGTTAAACAATCTGTGGCCTTCTGTGTCTGTCTGGCTTCTTCATTTCAGGAGGATGTTTTCAAGGTTCATGCAAGTTTCATCCTGGGTCAGTGCCTCATCCTCCCCCAACCGTTTTTTTCGGGCTGCATAATATTCCATTATGTGCATACATTTTGTTTGTCCACTCATCAGTTGATGGGCATTTGTATTATTTTCACTTTTTGGCTATTATGAATAATGCTGCTGAGAACATTTGTGTACATATTTTTCTGTGGACATGGCTTTTCTCTTGGGTATAACCTTAGGAGTGAGATAGCTGGACCGTGTGTTAACTCTATATTGAACCTTTTTTAAAAAAATACTTTATTTCTGAAACACCATCTACATTTAACTTTTTAAGGAACTGCTGCCTATTTTCCAAAGTGGCTACATCATTTTAAATTGCCACTAGCAGTGTATGAGGGTTCCGATTTCTCTACATTCTCCCCTACACTGCCATTATCTATTTTTTTCCCATGAGACAGGTTCTTGCTCTGTTGCCCAGGCTGGAGTGCAGTGGTGCGATCACAGCTCACTGCAGCCTGGAACTCCTGGGCTCAAGCGATCCCCCTGCCTCAGCTTCTCAAGTAGCTGGGATTGCAGGTGCGCAGCGCACGCCCAGCTGATTTTTGAATTTTTGTTGAGATGGGGTCTTGCTACGTTGCCTGGGCTGGTCCTGAACTCCTGGGCTCCAGTAATCCACCTCTTTAGTTTATGAAAGCATTGGGATTACAGGCGTGAGCCACCACGCTTGGCCTATTAACCTGACTTTTTGATTCTAGCCATCATAGTGGATAAAGTGGTATTTGGTTGTAGTTTTGATTTGTGTTTCCTTAACGTCTAATGACACTGGACATCTTTTCCTGTACTTGGTCGTTTGTACATCTTTTGAAGCATACATATTCCTTTGTCCATTTTTAAATTTTTTTTTGTGTGTGTGTGTGTGTGACTGAGTCTCACTCTGTCACCCAGGCTGGATTGCAGTGGTATGATCACGGCTTCCTACACCCTCAGCCTCCCTGGGCTCAAGTGATTCTCCCTCAGTCTCCTGAGTAGCTGGGACTACAGGTGTATGCCACCATGACTGGCTAATTTTTAAATTTTTTGTAGAGATGGGGTCTCTCTATGTTGCCCAGGCTAGTCTTGAACTCCTGGGCTCAGGGGATACACCTGCCTCAGCCTCTCAAAGTGCTAGGATTACAGGCAAGAGCCACTGTGCCTGCCCTGTCTTTTAATTGTTCTGTTGTAAATTATTTACTTTGGATACGAGTTCCATGTCAGACATATGAATTTACAGTAATTTCTCCTGTTCTGTGGATTATCTTTTTAAAATGGTGTCATTTGCAGCACAAACGTTTTAAATTGTGATGTCCAGTGTATCTATGTTTCTTTTGTTAACTGTGTTTTCAGTGTCATATCTAAGAAACCACTTCCTAAACCAGAACCCCAAAGATTCACGCCTATGTCTTTATTTATCTGGAGACAGAGTCTCATTCCGTTGCCCAGGCTGGAGTGCAGTGGCATGATCTCGGCTCACTGCAACCTCCGCCTCCCGAGTTCAAGCGATTCTCCTGCCTCAGCCTCCCGGGTAGCTGGGATTACAGGCGCCAGCCACCACGCGCAGCTAATTTTCTGTATTTTTAGTAGAGACAGGGTTTCACCATGTTGGCCAGACTCGTCTGGAACTCCTGACCTCAAATGATCCTCCCGCCTCGGCTTCCCAAAGTGCTGGGATTATAGACGTGAGCCACGTCTGTGTCTTTTAATAGAGTTTTATCGTTTTTGGCCGGGCGTGGAAGCTCACACCTGTAATCCCGCCCAAGGTGGGCGGATCACTTGAGGTCGGGGGGTTCGAGACCAGCCTGGCCAACTTGGTGAAACCCCCTTTTCTACTAAAAATACAAAAAATTAACCGGGCGTCGTGGCGCGAGTCTGTGGTCCCACCTAGTCGGGAGACTGAGGCAGGAGGATCACTGGAGCCCCGGAGTTCGAGGCCAGCCTGGGCCACACAGGGTTTGGGTCTTGCATGTAAGCCTGGTCTGTTTGGTGAATCTGCAGACTATGAGAACTGGCGGCCCACTTCTGTTCCCCGTGGGCGCATTTCCCGAAGTGCGCGTGGAAAAGCCAGGTAGCTGCGCCTCCGTCAGTCTCGGCCCCGCCCCCGCCTTCCTCAGTCTCGGCCCCGCCCCGCCTCCGTCAGTCTCGGCCCCGTCCCCGCCTTCCTCAGTCTCGGCCCCGCCCCGCCTCCGTCAGTCTCGGCCCAGCCCCGCCCCGTCAGTCTCGGCCTCGCGTTCGGCCTCGCCCCCGCCCACCGCGCAGAGTCTCGCGGCGCCTTAGTCCTCTGGCGCCCTCGTCCTCCGGCGCCCTCGTCCTCCAGCGCCCTCGCGCGGTCAGAGCCGCGCCGCGAAAGCGCAGCTCCACGGGAGCGCCGACGCGCGTCCCTTCCGGCTCGCCGTAGCAGCCTTGCCGCCGCTTCCTCCGCCGGGGCCCCGGATGCGATGAGCGGCTGCGGCCCCGCTTCCATCCTCCCGCTCTCCTGACGCGGCCGGAGCGCAGCCTGGAGGCCCAGGGTAAGTAAGGGCGGAGGCGCGGGAGGCCCTCGGGACGGCAGCGGCCAGGGCCCGGGGGTCGCGTAGTCACAGCCGCCGGCGTACAGGGCCCGCTCGCCGGCCGGCCTCGGGCTTCGCGTGGGGACCAGGCCGTGGTGGCTGCCGTGTGCGACCCCGGGCGGGCGACCGGGCTGAGGGCTCACGGGCCCGGGTCTTTCGTGTCGTAGCGCCCGTCGCCGGCAGGTCGCGCGATGCGCGCCCGTTTCGCTGGGTCTCCCAGGCTCCTGGGCTGGGGGCGTGGTCGATGGCAGCTCGGCCTGGCGGCCTTGCGGGAATCGGGGGACTCGGCCGGCGCCTCCTGGTTCTCGGGGCTGCGGGGGTGGCTGTTGCTTCTGGCGCGCGCGTGGGCTTCCCTCGCGGTCACGAGCGCGACGCTGAGGTGCGAGGATGGGACGTCCAGAACCACTTCCCTGAGGCGCGACGGGGCGAATTCACCCAGCACTGAAGGACCCCGCGCCACGGGTGTCCCGGAACGCGCCGCCACGGGGGTTACAGCGCGGTCCGAATCCGCTGCTTGTCGGCGTAGACCCGCCTGGTCCTCCACGGCCGAGCCTTAGTAATCGCCGCTGTCTCCGCGGGCCTCCGCTCGGCTGTCGCCGTGTCGGTGACGGAAAAGTAACGCATCCCGGTGCTTTGTCAGTGTGACTTTTTGAGACGGTGTCTCGCTCTGTTGCACAGGTCGGCGTGCGGTGGCGCGACCACGGCTCACTAGAGCTTCGACCTCCCGAGGGGTTGGGACCGCAGGCTTGGGCCACCATGCCTGGCTAACTTTTTATTTTGTTTTGTTTTGTTATTTTATTTTATTTTTTTTTGACACGGAGCCTCTCTGTCGCCCAGGCTGGAGTGCAGTGGCGCGATTTCGGCTCACTGCAACCTGCGCCTCCCGGATTCAAGTGATTCTCCTGCCTCAGCCTCCCATGTAGCTGGGACTGCAGGCGCCCGCCACCGCGCCCGGCTTTTTTTTTTTTTGTATTTTTAGTAGAGACGGGATTTCATCGTGTTGGTCAGGCTGGCCCGGAACTCCTGACCTCGTGATCCGCCCCCGTTGGCCTCCCGAAGTGCTGGGACTACAGGCATGAGCCACCGTGCCCGGCCAATTTTTTTGGGTTTTAGTAGAGACGGGGTTTCACTCCGTTGCCCAGGCTGGTCTCGAACTCCTGAGCTCAGGCAGTCCGCCCTCCTCGCCCTCCCAAAGTGTTAGGATTACAGGCGTGAGCCACTACGCCCGGCCAATTTTTTATTATTTGAATTAGGGTCTTGCTGTGTTGCCCAGGCTGGTCTCGAGCTCCTGAGCTCAAACAGTCCTAGCGCCTTGCCCTCCCAGTGCTGGGGCTGTAGCGTGAGCCGTGGCGCCGGGACCGTGGAAGTGTTCATAGGGCTTCTCTCTGGGTTCATGGATGAGTTGTAGTCTTTTTTACTTATTTGTGTTCTTTCTTTTTTTAGCAGAATATGTGCAGTAAAATGATTTTTGTAATTCTTATTATTATTTTTAGACAGAGTCTCACTCTGTCACCCAGGCTGGAGTGCAGTGGCAGGATCTCGGCTCACTGCAACCTCTGCCTCCCGGGTTCAAGCAATTCTCCTGCCTCAGCCACCTGAGTAGCTGGGACTACAGGCGCGCGCCACCACGCCTGGGTAATTTTTGTATTTTTAGTAGAGACGAGGTTTCACCGTGTTGGCCACACTGGTCTCGATCTCCTGACCTCTTGATCCGCCTGCCTCGACCTCCCAAAGTGCTGAGATTACAGGCGTGAGCCACTGCGCCCAGCCTCTACTGGTCTCTTAAACCAACTTCAGTTAAGCTTTTGGTCTCTATCTCTCTACTGAAACAGCTCCTTTGGGGATTTCTGGTGCCTCCACATTGCCAGGTTCCCTTTCAGCAGCTCTTACAGCAGCAGCTTGTGGCTTCCTTGAAAAATTATCTCCCTCAGGCATGGAGACACCCCTCTTGAATGGTTCTCCACTTACCTTACTGGCTGCTACCCCCAGTCTCCTTGCTGATCCCTTCTCATCTCTGTTACCTGTGAATGCTACACTGCCTCAGGGCAATCCTCAGACCCTTTCTCTGGTCTGTAAGTCCCGGATATTATAATCGTATGTCGACTGAATGTAACTTATTGGCATGTCCCGCATTGCATCTGGCTGGATCTTTCTACCCCACACTGCTACTTTTACATGTGAGAAACCTGTTTCATTTGTGTGTTTGTTTGTTTGTTTGTTTTATGTGTGTGTATTTTTTTTTTTTTTTTGAGGCAGAGTCTTGCTCTGTTGCCCAGGCTGGAGTGCAGTGGCGTGATCTCGGCTCACTGCAAGCTCCGCCTTCTGGGTTCACGCCATTCTCCTGCCTCAGCCTCCTGAGTAGCTGGGACTACAGGCGCCCGCCACCACGCCCGGCTAATTTTTTGTATTTTTAGTAGAGATGAGGTTTCACCGTGTTAGCCAGGATGGTCTCGATCTCTTGACCTCGTGATTCGCTCGCCTTGGCCTCCCAGAGTGCTGGGATTACAGGCATGAGCCACTGTGCCTGGCTGGGAGCCTGTTTCTTACACGCTCTGTTCTCTCTCAGTCAGGGGCAGCTTCGCTGTCTCTGTTGCTGTGGTTACAGCACCTTGTAGTGAACTGTGCATTTCTTCTGCATCCTAAGTCTGACCTGTCAGTGCCTTCTAGAGTGGTCTCAAACATGACTTCTGCAGTTTACTCTCAGCATGGCAGCTGAGTGATGTGTTTAAAACAGAAATCACATCGTGTGCTTCTCTGCTCCCTTCATGGTTTCTCATCTTCAGACCAAAAGCCAGAGTTCTGAAGGCAGTTTCTGGAGGCCATTAGTGACCAGGCCTCTGCTGTCTCTGTGGCCCTGTGGCCTTGTGGCCCAGCACCCAGCTGATCACCTCATGACCCCAGCCACTCTCCTTGAGCCACCAGCTGCACCTGGCTCAGCGCTTGGGCACATGTTGCTTCTGTCTAGCACATTGGGACCTACATGGGCATGGGTCTCATTCTCACCTAGTGTGTTCTTTCAAAATTCTGTTCTTCAGAGAGGCCTTCCCTCCTTGCCCTGCATCATGGCAACTGGCCCGCCTCCCCGAAGTAGCTCCCTCCCCTTATTCTGCATAAGTCTCTTCCTTTGCACTTAATACCTGGCACTTGCCACTTTGCTTTGCTCACTCTTAGATCCCCAGTGTGTCAAACAGTATCTGACATTAAATGTGCAGTAACTATTTGTTGAATAAGTAGATGAATGCAAAAGTTCTTTTTTTTTTTTTTTTTTTTTTTTTTTTTGGAGACGGAGTCTTGCTCTGCCGCCCAAGCTGGAGTGCAGTGGCCGGATCTCAGCTCACTGCAAGCTCCGCCTCCTGAGTTTACGCCATTCTCCTGCCTCAGCCTCCTGAGTAGCTGGGACTACAGGCGCTCACCACCATGCCCGGCTAATTTTTTTTGTATTTTTTAGTGGAGACGAGGTTTCACCGTGTTAGCCAGGATGGTCTCGATCTCCTAACCTCGTGATCTGCCTGCCTCGGCCTCCCAAAGTGCTGGGATTACAGGTGTGAGCCACTGCGCCTGGCCTTTTCAGCCTCTTTTTACAGGTGGAAAAGCAATGATCCAATCCCTGGCTTCCCTTGGGGAGCCTGACCCTTGCTTCTCAGCCAATCTGTAGAGGTGTTTGCGTCCCCATTGCCTTTAGGAGTTGAAATCCTGGTCCTCCTTGCCGGGCGCGGTGGCTCAAGCCTGTAATCCCAGCACTTTGGGAGGCCGAGGTGGGCGGATCACAAGGTCAGGAGATCGAGACCACGGTGAAACCCCATCTCTACTAAAAAAAAACCAAAAAACTAGCCCGGCGCGGTGGCGGCGCCTGTAGTCCCAGCTACTCCGGAGGCTGAGGCAGGAGAATGGCATAAACCCGGGAGGTGGAGCTTGCAGTGAGCTGAGATCTGGCCACTGCACTCCAGCCTGGGCGACAGAGCGAGACTCCGCCTCAAAAAAAAAAAAAAAAAAGAAATCCTGGTCCTCAGTGTTTTCTTCTAGATCCAGCCTCCGTTAGGCCTGTAATCTCAGCCCTTCCTTCATGGTTTCTGCTTTATATCTTGTCAAGGAATGTTTTTATCTTATCTTGGTGCATTGTTTTAAAAATAAAATTTTAAAATCATTTATATTCAGAGTGGAAGGGAAGGTCTTTGCATATCCCCACTTCCATCTTGTTTAATTTTTTATTTTATTTTATTTTATTTTTTTACACAGAGTCTCTCTCTGTCGCCTAGGCTGGAGTGCAGTGGGGTAATCTCTGTTCACTGCATCCTCTGCCTCTCTGGTTCAAGCGATCCTCCTGCCTCAGCCTTCTGTGTAGCTGGACTACAGGCACCCACTACCACGCCCAGCTAATTTTGTATTTTTAGGAGAGACGGGGTTTCACTGTGTTGGTCAGGCTGGTCTTGAACTCCTGACCTCAGGTGATCCGCCCACCTCGGCCTCCCAAGGTGCTGGGATTACAGGTGTGAGCCCCCGTGCCCAGCCATTATTTATCTTTTTAAGAAAATTTACGGATAGTAGGATTCACTTTCTTTGGTGTAGAGTTCTGAGAATTTGGGCAAATGTGTACATTCCACCAGTTAGGATACAAAACAGTTTTTTCAATGCCCCCAAAATTCCCTCTTGCTGCCCCTAAGTAGTTACATCTTCCCTCTAGTTCTTGGCAGCTGCTGATCCCTGTCTCTGTGTCTGTCTGTTCCAGAATGTCATATAAAGCAGGGGTCCCCAAACCCTGGGCCACAGACTGGTGCTGGTCTTTGGCCTGTTAGGAACTGGGCTGCACAGCAGGAGGTGAGTGATGGGTGAGTGAGTGAAGTTTCATCTGTGTTTACAGCCACTCACTTTACTGCTTGAGCTCTGCCTCCTGTCAGATGAGCAGCGACATTAGATTCTTATAAGAGTGCAAACCCGAATGTGAACTGCACATGTGAGGGATCTAGGTTGTGCGCTCCTTGTAAGAATCCAATGCCTGGTGCTGTCACTATTTCCCATCACCCCCAGATAGGACCATGTGGTTGCAGGAAAACAAGCTCAGGGCTCCCACTGATTCTACATGATGGTGAGTTATATAATTATTTCATTATGTATTACAATGTAATACTAATAGAAACTGTAATGTGCTTGAATCATCCTGAAGCCATCCCTGCTAGCTGCCTGTCTGTGGAAAATTGGTCTTCTACGAAACCAGTCCCTTCTGCCAAAAAGGTTGGGGACCGCTGATATATAGGGAATCATTCAGTTTGTAGCCTTTTGAGTTTGCCTTTTTTCGTTGAGCATAGTGCATTTGAGATTCACCCAGGTTTTTGCATGTTCCAGTAGTTTGTCTGTTTTGTTTTTGAGATGGAGTCATGCTGTGTTGCCCAGGTTACAGTGCAGTGGCGTGATCTCGGCTCGCTGCAAGCTTGCTTCCCAGACTCAAGTGATTCTCCTGCCTCAGCCTCCCGAGTAGCTGGGATTACAGGTGCCTGCCATCACGCCCAGCTAATTTTTTTGTATTTTTTGTTTGTTTGTTTGTTTTGAGACGGAGTTTTGTTCTTGTTGCCCAGGCTGGAGTGCAATGGCACGATCTCGGCTCACTGCAACCTCTGCCCCCTGAGTTCAAGCGATTCTCTTGCCTCAGCCTCCCAAGTAGCTGGGATTACAGGTGCCTGCCACCATATCTGCCTAATTTTTTTTTTTTCTTTTTAATTTTTAGTAGAGAGGGGGTTTCAACATGTTGGCCAGGCTGGTCTTGAACTCCTGACCTCAGGTGATCTGCCTGCCCCGGCCTCCCCTTTGCTGGGATTACAGGCGTGGTGAGCCACTGCGCCTGGCTTTTTTTTGTATTTTTAGTAGAAATGGGGTTTCACCATGTCGGCCAGGCTGGTCTCAAACTCCTGACCTCAGTGATCCACCCACTTCGGCCTCCCAAAGTGCTGGGATTACAGGTGTGAGCCACCGCGCCCAGCCCCAGTAGTTTGTTTTTGTTTTTGTTTTGGAGATGGGGTCTCGCTCTGTCACCCAGGCTAGAGTGCAGTGGCGTGATCATAGCTTACTGTAGCCGTGGCTTCTTGAGCTCAAGCGATCTCCTGCCTTACCCTCTCAGGTAACTGGGACTATAGGTGTGTGGCACCACGCCCTGCTAATTTTTAATTTTTTGTAGAGACGGTATCTCACTGTGTTGCCCAGGCTTGTCTTGGATTCTTGGACTCAAGACATCCTCTGGTCTCAGTCTCCCACCGTGTTGGGATTACAGGTTTGAGCTACTGTGTCCAGCCTGTTTCTTTTTATTGTTGAGGAGTACTCCTTGGTGTGAGCATACCAATTTGTCTGTTTGCCCACTGATGGACATTTGAATTGTTTCCAGTTCTTTGTTTTCCATCTTTTCTTTTAATAAAGGTAACGCATGAATAGTTCACATTGAAAGGTATCCAAACAACACAGAAGTACATAGAGCTCGTTAAGAGTTCCTTCGCCCTTTCTCCCCATTCATCACCTCCCCACAGCTAGCAAATTTGGGATTCATTTTTCTGGGTTTCTTTCCATACATCAGAATGTGCATTCTCAGTGAGGGCGATATCTCCAACAAGGGAGTGATAATTAGTTCTTGGAAGAAGGGTGAAAAAATGTAGACATTACAGTGTTTTGTGGCCTCCCAAAGATCCCAAACCTGAACAGATATACAGTGTAGTATATCTGTGTACAGCTGTGGCATTAAAATTTCATGGGGAGGCAATTAGGAGAAAAACTTAGAAGAATGTTCCTTAGTGGGGCCGTGGAAAAGTAAAGATAGAGAAACAACAGAATGATGGATTGGGGATTCATAACCTTATTACTTGGTGTTGGATGAAGCACTTCTTCAGTTTTTCTTGAACTTCTCTCACAAGCTGAAATAAATCCCACCTGGTCTAGTGTAGGGGCTTTGGTTCATTAGGTCAAGGACCCACTACCACCTCTATGATTTAAAATCCCTGCAATTGTAACCTGTTAAATGGAAGGGACATTGGAGACATTGAGGGGAGGCTTTCCTGTTGATCCACCATTACAGCACCCTGACAGGTCAGTTCCCTGTAGTAACACACAGTGTGTTAAGCCCTAGACAATTTAAAAATTCAGTTTAACCCACTTTGTATCATTCGGAATTTATATATTTCAGGAACTAGTATGGAACTTTTGTAATGTGCCTTTTGGTGGGAGAATAATGAAGGTTTTGTTAGCATGTAGATCTTGGGTTAATAGCTTTTGTTACGTGACATCTAGTGCTACTATCTTATATTGAAAGTATTTTTTGTAACATTTATTATGAAAAATTTCAAAGATACACGAAGATTGAAAGAATTTTGTGGCTGGCCGGGCGCGGTGGCTCACGCCTGTAATCCAAGCACTTTGGGAGGCTGAGGCAGGTAGATCATATGAGATCAAGAGTTCGAGACCAGCCTGGCCAACGTGATGAAACCCTGTCTGTACTAAAAATACAAAAATTAGCCGGTTGTGGTGGCTCACACCTATAGTCCCGGCTACTTGGGAGGCTGAGGCACAAGAATCACTTGAGCCCAGGAGACAGAAGTTGCAGTGAGCCGAGATTGTGCCATGGCACTCAAGTTTAGGTGACAGAGTGAGACTCTGTCTCAGAAAAAAGAGAAAATTTTACGATGAACACTAGTATACCTGCCACTTAGTTTCCATTAAACATTTTACCATACTTGCTTCATCATACCTGTTTATCTATTTGTCTTAAATTAAAAAAAAAAATTTCAAAATGTGTGTGTCAGCATCTCTGTAGAGAGTTGAATTAAAATTAGGGGCTAGGCCAGGTGTGGTGGCTCATGCCTGTAATCCCAGCACTTTGGGAGATCAAGGCAGGAGAATTGTTTGAGCCCCAGTAGTTCGAGACCAGCCTGGGGAACATGTTGAAACCCTGTCTGGGCCGGGCGCGGTGGCTCAAGCCTGTAATCCCAGCACTTTGGGAGGCCGAGACGGGCGGATCACAAGGTCAGGAGATCAAGACCATCCTGGCTAACACGGTAAACCCCGTCTCTACAAAAAAATACAAAAAACTAGCCGGGCGAGGTGGCGGGCGCCTGTAGTCCCAGCTACTCAGGAGGCTGAGGCAGGAGAATGGCGGGAACCCGGGAGGCGGAGCTTG
This sequence comes from Macaca thibetana thibetana, assembly GCF_024542745.1. Lineage (NCBI taxonomy): Eukaryota > Metazoa > Chordata > Mammalia > Primates > Cercopithecidae > Macaca > Macaca thibetana. The sequence continues at coordinate 128,321,418 of NC_065588.1, forward strand.
CAGTGAGCTGAGATCCGGCCACAGCACTCCAGCCTGGGCGACAGAGCGAGACTCCGTCTCAAAAAAAAAAAAAAAAAAAAAAAAAAAAAAAAAACCCTGTCTGTACAAAAAAGTACAAAAATTTGACTGAGCACAGTGGCTCATGCCTGTAATCCAGCACTTTGGGAGGTCGAGACAGGTGGATCACTTGAGGTTAGGAGTTGGAGACCAGCCTGGCCAGCATAGTGAAACCCTGTCTCTATTAAAAATACAAAAATTAGCCGGGCATGGTGGCGCACACCTGTAATCCCAGCTACTCAGGAGGCTGAGGCAGGAGAATTGCTTGAACCCAGGAGGTGGATGGTGCAGTGAGCCGAAATCATGTCGCTGCACTCCAGCCTGGGTGACAGAGTGAGCCTCCGTCTCAAAAAAAAAAAAAAAGTGGGCGTAGTGGTGTGTGCCTATACTCCCAGCTACTTGGGAGGCTGGGGTGGGAGGATCACTTGAGCCCAGGAGGTGGAAGTTACAATGAGGTGAGATTGGGCCACTGCGCTGCAGCCTGGAACAGAGACCCTGTCTCTGAATAAATAAGTAAAATTAGGGGCCAGGCATGGTGGCTCACGCCTGAAATTCCAGCACTTTGGGAGGCTGAGGTGGGAGGATTGCTTGTGGCCAGGAGTTTAAGACCAGCATGGGCAACATGGTGAAACCTCGTCTGTACAAAAAATACAAAAATTAGCCGGCCATGGTGGCATGCATTTGTTAAGTCCCAGCTACTTGGGAGGCTGAAGTGGGAGGATTGCTTGAGCCTGGAAGGCAGAGGTTATGGTGGGCCAGGATTGTGCCACTGTACTGCAGCCTGGATGACAGAGTGAGACTTGGTGTCAAAAAAAGAGAAAAAATTAGGAGTTAAAATTGAGTTAAAATTAGAAACATAGTCATTAAAAATTTTTAAAGTTGTTTAGCCATTGTTGGTAGCTTTGCTGTCCATTGGGATACCTGTACTACGTTTTTGAGAAGTGTTATTTTAGATGAACAGTTTCTCTGCATTATAGTTGCTTGTCTTTGTTTCTCTAACTTGTTTATAACGTCACTGAGGTCGGGAGCCATTTAACAAAATTGAAGTATAATTTACATATGGTGAAAGTTTATGCTTTGTTTTTTTGAGACGGAGTTTCGCTCGTTGCCCAAGCTAGAGTGCAATGGCGCAATCTTGGCTTACTGCAACCTCCGCCTCCCGGGTTCGAGCAATTCTCCTGCCTCAGCCTCCCAAGTAGCTGGGATTGCAGGTGTGTGCCACCATGCCCGGCTAATTTTGTATTATTGGTTAGGGATGGGGTTTCTCCACGTTGGTCAGGCTGGTCTTGAACTCCTGACCTCAAGTGATCCACCTGCCTCGGCCTCCCAAAGTGTTGAGATTACAGGCATGAGCCAGCGCACTCATCCAAGTTTATGCTTTTTAGTGTACGGTTGAATTTTTTTTCTTAGTCCATTTAATGTTGCCATCTGTGTACTTGTGTTTTTTTGAAACAGAATCTTGCTGTGTTGCCCAGGCTGGAGTATAGTGGTGTGATCTTGGCTCATTGCAACCTCCACCTCCCAGGATCAAGGGATTCTCCTGCCTCCGCCTCCTGAGTAGCTGGGATTACAGGCACGTGCCACCATGTCCAACCAAATTTTGTATTTTTAGTAGAGACGGGGGGTTTTACCATGTTGGCCAGGCTGTTCTCGAACTCCTGACTTCAGGTGATCCGCCTGCCTCGGCCTCCCAAAGTGCTGGGATTACAGGCATAAGTCACTGCACCTGGCCCATCTGTGTACTTTTGAGAGACACATTCCATTTTGTAACCAGCATCACAAATCAAGCTGTAGCTACAGTTCTTTACTTCCCCATTTCCTCATGCCCCTCTCTAGTCAGCTCCGTCTCCGCCTTCAGCCCGTCAGGTTCTGTTCTAGTCTCTGTCCCCACCATTTTCCTTGTCCGGAAAGTCATGCCAGTGACCTACACAGCCCTCGGCCTCGTTATTTGGCATCTTGCACCTGTGAGACTCAGCTGTGTTGTGGGTGTGTCAATGGTTTGTTCCTTGGTGTTGCTGGATCGTGTCTGTTGTATGGCTCTATCACGGTTTGATGTGTCTGCTCATCAGGGGAAGGTCAGTTTTAATATTCTGATATGTTTCAGTGGATCTTTTTCTGTATGTTTAACTTAGTAGTGATTGTGTTATGCAATTGGTGACCTGCTTTTTTCACTTAATATATTTGGAAATTTTGGTTTTATTACATATTTTCCATCTAGAACTTCAACACTGGAAATTTCTGATTATGCTTTTTAATTTTTTTGTTATTCTGCAGTGAGTATTATTTATGTACAATTTTTTAGATTGGTAGGTTAATTTCCTTCAGATAGATTTCTAGAAGTAGGGTTACTAGGCCAAAAGTTTTGGGGTCAGATGGGTTCCTTCCACTTTCCTACTGCCGTATGCAGTCTACTCCTACAGGGCGTTGTTTTGGTTCTGAACCCATTTGAAATCTTTTCTACATCTTCCCAAATTGCTTCTGTAATTCCCTTGAGCAGGATTAGTGGAGTGCCAGTTGTCTGATTTAATGTCTTGGCTAAGTGGGTCTGGGGAAATATTTATTTTAGTCTGTATTCCTCTTTTTAGTAGCAAGGTTGGTCATTTTCCTCTAAGCTGATTAAGTACATGCTTTTCTCCTTTTGTGAACTTTTTTTTTTTTTTTTTTTTTTTGAGTAGGAGTCACGCTCTGTTGCCCAGGCTGGAGTGCAGTGGCGAGATTTTGGCTCACTGCAACCTCCACCTCCCAGGTTCAAGCGATTCTCCTGCCTCAGCCTCCCAAATAGCTGGGATTACAGGCATGTGCCACCAAGCCCGGCTAATTTTTTGTATTTAGTAGAGACAGGGTTTCACCATATTGGTCAGGCTGGTTTTGAACTCCTGACCTCAGGTGATCCACCCGCCTCAGCCTCCCAAAGTGATGGGATTACAGGCGTGAGCCACCATGCTCAGCCTCTTTTTGTCTTTAATTCATTTTTCTACTGGGATTTTAATGTTTTTCTTAGTGATTTGTATGAGTGCTTTTTACTGTATTGGTAATAGCTTTTTGTCATACCTACTTCAAATATTCTTTCCAAGATACTTAGTTTTAGATTTTGATGATTTAGTTTTTGAGTTTTAAACATTTAAAAATTATCTTCAAATCTTTCTATTTTTTCAGTTACAACTTCATGATTTTTTTTTTTTTTGGGACGGAGTCTCGCTCTGTCACCCAGGCTGGAGTGCAGTGGCCGGATCTCAGCTCACTGCAAGCTCTGCCTCCCAGGTTTACGCCATTCTCCTGCCTCAGCCTCCTGAGTAGCTGGGACTACAGGCGCCCGCCACTGCACCCGGCTAGTTTTTTGTATTTTTTAGTAGAGACGGGGTTTCACCGTGTTAGCCAGGATGGTCTCCATATCCTGACCTCGTGATCTGCCCGTCGGCCTCCCAAAGTGCTGGGATTACAGGCTTGAGCCACCGCGCCCGGCCAACTTTATGATTTTTAAGGTTAGAGAATTGAATTTCCTTCAGAGATTTAGTAAATATTCACTTTTGTGTTCGAGTTTAACATTTTTTTTTTCTATCACCTACCAGAAGGAACATTTTGATTTTTCTTTTTTTTTTTACATTTAATATAAAACTTAGCAAGTTAGCTTATAAAAATGCTTTATTTATTTATTTGCTTGTTTGAGACAGAGTTTTGGTTGTGTTGCCCAGGCTGGAGTGCAATGGCTCAATCTGCTCACTGCAGCCTCCACCTCTCAGGTTCAAGCGATTCTCCTGCCTCAGCCTCCTGAGTAGCTAGAATTACAGGCGTGTACTACCACGCCCAGCTAATTTTTTTATTTTTAGTAGAAATGGGGTTTCACCATGTTGGTTAGGCTGGTGTCGAACTCCTGACCTCCAGTGATCCGCCTGCCTTGGCCTCCGAAAGTGCTGGGATTACAGGCACGAGCCATCAGGCCCGGCCACTTAATTTATTTTGATGTATGGTTTGTGATGAGAGTTTAAGTTGAATTTTCTCAATGCATTAATTAGTTTTTATAACGTAACTTTAAAATTCCTAACGCTTACCTTTCCCCTGGTTTTCTGAATTACTGTATGTGAGAGTTTCTTTTTTTTTTTTTTTTTTTTTTTTTTTTTGAGACGGAGTTTCGCTCTGTTGCCCAGGCTGGAGTGCAGTGGCCGGATCTCAGCTCACTGCAAGCTCCGCCTCCCGGGTTCACGCCATTCTCCTGCCTCAGCCTCCCAAGTAGCTGGGACTACAGGCGCCCGCCACCTCGCCCGGCTAATTTTTTATATTTTTTAGTAGAGATGGGGTTTCACCGTGTTAGCCAGCATGGTCTCGATCTCCTGACCTCGTGATCCGCCCATCTCGGCCTCCCAAAGTGCTGGGATTACAGGCTTGAGCCACCGCGCCCGGCCGTGAGAGTTTCTTTCTAGCCCTCATTTTCTCTTACTGATCTCCTTTGACACTCTGGGAATGTATTGTAAGGAAATAATCCCGAATATACTCTACCTATGTTAATTTAGCTTTTGTGCCAGTTTCACACTGATCTCCTATCGTAATGCTTGTTTAATAAGATCAGGAACAGAAGCTTGTTTTGAAAGTAATAAGCATGTTAACTGCCCCCACCTGGAGCTCCTGCCCTGCACCCACTCTGACGGGCTCTCTGCTGAGTGGCGGGAGGGCCCTGCTCTTCCCTTAAGCTATGGTTGTTGCAGCCTGTGTGCTGTCTTCTGACTCCCATCTTCAGAAACTAACCATCTGATCAAAGCATGCCTTTCTGCTGCTAGTTTAAATGTGCACTTTAAAAATGTTTGTAAGGAATATACTTGTGCATTTATAAATTCTGTAGTTTTTGATTTCATATATACGTATATTTCAGCTGGGTACCCGAAACTTGGAAGAGCCTTATACGTTTTGTAACTTCTTTTTTTGGGGGGATGGAATCTTGTTCTTCATTGCAGCATCAATTTCTTGGGCTCAAGTGATCTCCTCCTTCAGCCTCCTGAGTAGCCGAGAGTAAGGCTGCTACATTGCCACCATGGCTGGCTAATTTTTGTATTTTTCTTATAGAGATGGGGCCTCACTTTGTTGCCTAGGCTGGTCTTGAACACCTGACCTCAAGTGGTCCTCCTGCCTCAGCCTCCCCAGGTGCTGGCATTACAGGTGTGAGCCACCACGCCTGGCCATTTTTTATCCTCTTTAGATTCATGATTTTTAAAAATCCACTGTGCATTTTCTCATAGAGATAAGCAGTGATGTCCTTGTGATGAACAGGGGGTCTTGTTTGTCTTGGAGGAAGCAAGAAGAAGCTCTCTGATAGCTGTCCACCCAGGGTTGAGGTGAAGGCCCCCCAAGAAGACAGGGGCAGCTGGGTATGTCCAGCAGGACTGGAGAAGTCTGAATGGTGGCATCCAGGTCAAGCTGGCTTCTGTGGTGGGCCTAAATGTGAACCGGAATGTTGGGGGGTGGTGTGGCTTCTCACCCACTGGCTCAGTGCTAAACTATGACACCAAGAGTCCATCTGCTTCCCTTGAAAACTTGCATGAGATTTTTGCTCCTTTATGACATAAATTAGTTATTAAATAGATCCAAGCAGCAGCCACCCCCTTGATGTGGGACAGTGTCCCACCTCTCCTCTTGGAATGCTGGCACTCAGTTGGGTGCCAGGTGCCACTCACCATTGCATTTGCACCCTTGCTTCTCTTAGGGGAGAAAGAGCGACCACAATGGGGAACAGATGGGGCTGCAGTGGTGGGGCCCACTGCTTACCTTTAGTCCTCCTTTCCCCTGTAGATACTGAAGTCTATAGCCCAGGTCTGACCCTGTCTCACCCCAGGATTACCCTTGTCTGCTCCATCCTCTGCTTCATCCTGTCCTGAAAGCTGACTTTCCTCAGTGGCCCCATCTGCTCCTCCACGGCTGTTTCTCCTGTTTCTCGTCCACTTGTGCTCAGCAGTGTTTGGGTTAGAGCTCCTTTGAGGTTGTGGTACAGCCTCCCAGGGAGTTTGCAAAACCAGAAAGGCGACTCACCCCAGAGTAAGAGCCAGGTCCTGTGGCCATCTCCTTTCTCTCTCCCTTGAGACCTTCTCAGTTTCTTCTCTTCGTGTGTTCTTAGGGAGAATGTTGAGATCTGAGGCCATTCCCTACCTTCCACTCCAGGACTTGATGTCATATTTTCTCCTAGCTCCTGGCATAGGCTGGCAGCCTCCCCAGGGCAAGGACCGTCTTACCCGTGTCTGTCTCTACTCTCCTGTGGTAGCACCGGGCCTGACACAAAACTGGGGCTCAGTGTCTTTGAACTGGATTTACAAGAGGAGAGTTTGCAGTTGAGGTAGTCCTGGAGGTTGATAAGAACTACTGGCTGGGGAGGGCTGGGTATTTGCTTCTGGCGAGGTTGTGCTGCACACCCTCATTCAACAAGAGTCAGAATGTGTCCTGGGCACTGGGCGGCAGTGAGCAGGGAGCTGTCCCTCCGTGGGGAGAGGCGGGCAGAGGCTGGAAAGGGGCCTCGTGGTCCACAGCGTGAGTGTTGGCTTCAGACCTTGCTCTTCTGCCTGCCAGCTGTGTGGCCTTGAACAGCTCACAGGTACTCCTATAGTTCAATCTCCTAGTCCTTCAAATGAGGTGTGAGTAGTGCCTACCCCACAGGGCGGCCGTGAGGATTTGAGGGATGGCCTTGTCTCTCCAAGCGCCCACACAGGTTAGCTGTTGAGGTCAGCGATGATTGGTACGTTCTTCCCTCAGTAGGTGGTTTAGATTACCCACCCACTCCCATGGGGGCCACCCCAGGCACAGCAGTGACTGAGGACACATTTCTCCAGCTGTGCCATATTGATTGTGAGTCAGCTCTGTCGTTTGAATCAGATGCAGTGGGAATATACTTTCACAGTGTCTTTTCAGTGCCGTTAAATGATAATAAAACAATTATGTGTGCCTTCAAGTAACTTGATTTTAATTTTAATTTTTAGGAGAACGACACATTGGATACAGAAGGGAGGTGATCATGCACCATGGCACTGGCCCCCAGAACGTCCAGCATCAGCTGCAGAGGCCCAGGGCCTGCCCTGGCAGCGAGGGTGAGGAGCAGTCGGCCCACCCCAACCCACCCCCGTCCCCCGCAGCTCCCTTCGCTCCCTCAGCGAGCCCGTCGGCACCCCAGTCTCCCAGTTACCAAATACAGCAGCTGATGAATAGGAGCCCTGCAGCCGGGCAGAATGTGAACATCACCCTGCAGAGCGTGGGCCCTGTCGTCGGGGGAAACCAGCAGATCACACTGGCCCCGCTGCCGCTCCCCAGCCCCACCTCTCCAGGCTTCCAGTTCAGTGCTCAGCCTCGGCGGTTCGAGCACGGGTCTCCGTCATACATTCAGGTCACGTCCCCACTGTCCCAGCAGGTCCAGACCCAGAGCCCCACGCAGCCCAGCCCCGGGCCGGGGCAGGCCCTGCAGAATGTGCGTGCAGGGGCTCCTGGCCCTGGGCTGGGCCTCTGCAGCAGCAGCCCCACGGGGGGCTTCGTGGATGCCAGTGTGCTGGTGAGGCAGATCAGCTTGAGCCCATCCAGTGGCGGACACTTTGTGTTTCAGGATGGGTCAGGACTCACCCAGATCGCCCAGGGAGCCCAGGTTCAGCTCCAGCACCCGGGTACGCCCATCACAGTCCGAGAGCGGAGACCCTCCCAGCCCCACACACAGTCAGGGGGCACCATCCACCACTTGGGACCCCAGAGCCCTGCAGCCGCAGGTGGGGCTGGCCTGCAGCCCCTGGCCAGCCCAAGCCACATCACCACGGCTAACTTGCCACCACAGATCAGCAGCATCATCCAGGGCCAGCTGGTCCAGCAGCAGCAGGTGCTGCAGGGGCCGCCGCTGTCCCGGCCCCTGGGCTTCGAGAGGACGCCCGGCGTGCTGCTCCCCGGGGCTGGGGGCGCAGCAGGGTTTGGGATGACATCCCCACCCCCGCCCACCAGCCCTTCCAGGACTGCCGTGCCCCCAGGCCTTTCCAGCCTCCCACTCACGTCTGTGGGGAACGCGGGAGTGAAGAAGGCTCCCAAGAAGTTAGAGGAGATTCCCCCAGCCTCTCCGGAGATGGCGCAGATGAGGAAGCAGTGCCTGGACTATCATTACCAGGAGATGCAGGCTCTGAAGGAGGTCTTCAAGGAGTATTTGATTGAACTGTTTTTCTTGCAACACTTTCAAGGGAACATGATGGATTTCTTAGCTTTCAAGAAGAAACATTATGCCCCATTACAAGCATATCTTAGGCAGAATGATTTGGACATTGAAGAAGAGGAGGAGGAGGAGGAAGAGGAGGAAGAAAAATCTGAGGTTATCAATGACGAGGTAAGAAATAGGAGTTAATTTGCTTAGTACAAATCTTCTAGATGATCAGAGTCTATGCAACAGTGAATTAAGTAATAATTTATTGAGCCTGCGGTATTTTAAGGTTTTGGTTTCACAAGGATTTGAGCCATAAGTAGACGTGAAGAATGTGTTTGGCCTCCTTCATGGGAAGGAAGAGCTGTTGAGCCCAGAAGTGTGTCAGGAGGAAGGGACGGAGCTGCGCTGCGATGAGTGCGTATTCAACATCCAATGTTTTCATTGAGCACCAAGGGTTGATCTCAGGTTCAGAGAGCTCAGCAAGCGTGTCCAGTTTTTCCCCCTTGTATCTGGGTGTGTGGTTTGTTGGCTGACGCAGATGGCTATCACCAGCCGAAAGTGTGAAAGCCCAGCACCCTTTGTCTGGTTTTCCAAGTTTCACATTTTACTTCTATAGAGCTCCTTAAAGACACCATCAGCATGGTTTTCAACTGATTTAAGTCACTAGCTTTTTATAATAACCAGTCATAAGTCACTAGATGTATGTATATGGGACCTTCATCATTGAAATAGTTATTATGGCAAAAAACTAGTTTGAGAAGTTACTCAATTTTTAGATGTAGTTGAGATTTGAGATCATACTTAAAACTCATTTTTACAAATACCTATTAAGTGATATTTAAGAGTGACTCTTTTGTAGAGAGTATACTTTTTGGGTGCTTGGAATGGCACATAATAAACCCCTTAACTGAGATTTCTTAGTACCATGGTGAGTCTGAGACTTCCTGAAAACCAGAGTGAGAGCAGATTGGACCGTGACGCACTGTATTTTGTGCCTTTGTGTTGTGTAGTGTATACTATGTTGGTGGAGCTTATTTTGTTTTATGATACAGTTAAAATAATTTAAATATTTGTCAGCTCTTCTGCAAAGAAATCCGCTTTTGGTGAACAAAAGCTAGTCTCTTTGCTCAAGCAGTCCTTCCTGGTATCTATGGATGTATTTGTGTGACTTTGCCATTTTGTGTTTTCTTTTAACGCCTTTTCCAGGATGAATTATATTTATTTTTCAACAGGTTTATATGATTATTTTGAGGATTTCACCTCTATTGTCCTGAAACAGTAAAATTCATTTCTCTTACGTTTGTATACCAATGTTGTCTGTAAGCTCAATCTCCCTTCTCTGTGCTTAGAAAGAAAACAGATTCGTTTTTCTAACTTCCTGGTGAAAAAGACCTTTGCCATTCTGACCCTACATATAACAGAGTGGCTATTGTGCAGATCTCCTGCAGAGTTCTTAGGGCTTTGTTACTTGAAGTCTGTCTGCCATATGCATTTTTAAAATTTGAAGTTGCAGAATCTAAAGATATTGCACTTTGACTTAAATTGGAGTTTCTGCAAGGTTTGCAGTTTGAGTTAGGTTGTTGTGCTATAAATCTGTCAGTTCAGTATCCTTTTACAGGATTTGATGCAAAAACATTCCATTTTTAAACCCCAAATGTCAGTGAGCTATCAGCAATAAAATTCTAACAAAATTTTGAGCAGTTGTAAAAATCATGTTGCCTTTTTTTCTCAAAATATTTCCTCTCAGGTAAAGGTTGTGACAGGAAAGGATGGGCAGACTGGGACTCCTGTTGCTATAGCAACCCAGCTTCCGCCAAAGGTTTCTGCTGCTTTTTCATCCCAGCAGCAACCATTTCAGGTACTTTTCGATGGTTCTCAAATGTAGTCTCATCCCAAACTTTTCCTTCATCCAGATATTTTAACCTTCGATATACTACTTGCTCTTCAGCATTTTTTTTCCAGAGCCCATTTCTTATTTTTAAACAGTAAAAAATCTTCCTGCATATACAATTATAAAATTACATTGCATGAGTTAATGATGACACAGATCTTAGTGCATTGTTTTCTTTTGTATACTTGTAATGCGGTAGTAGCTTTAGCCTGCATGTCATCTAATACTTAGTCCTGTTGAATGTGTACTCAGGATTCCTTGTGTGCTGTGTTTTACATGTTGGTTCTTTCTTGTGTCCTTTATCTGTATTTTGAGAACAGTGCAAAACAGAATAAGAAAAAAAAGATTCAAGTAGATGATAAATTGGTATTTTCCATAGCTGGAGGAAATGCTGAAGTGAAATACACTTCTGAAATCATCAGGACCATAGGCTTCTAAACGGATATTAAGTGAATGCAAACTGATTTTTTCAATTTTTTGCAAATTCACTCTGTTAAATTAGTAATGCCAATTAGTTTAAAAACACAGGTCACTCACGCCTGTAATCCCAGCACTTTGGGAGACTGAGGCGCGCGGATCACCTGAGTTCGGGAATTCGAGACCAGCCTGGCCAACAGGGTGAAGCGCTGTCCCTACTAAAACTATAAAAATTAGCCTGGCGTGGTGGTGCACGCCTGTAATCCCAGCTAATCAGGAGGCTGAGACAGGAGAATTGCTTGAACCCGGAGGCGGAGGTTGCAGTGAGCGGAGATTGTGCCACTGCACTCCAGCCTGGGAGTAGAGCAGGACTCCGTCTCACAAAACAAACAGACAGACAAACAAAAACAAACTGCAAAATTTCTACTAGTTTTGGAATAGATAGTGCTGGGTTGTGAAAGCAGTTTCATCCTTGGGATTTTTGTTGTTATTTTAAATTTTGACATAATTTCAAATGTACATAATAGTTGCAATAATTATTTTAAAAAACCCTTATACTCTTTACCAAATTTACCAGTTGTTTTTGCCCCATTTGCATTATTTTCATTCTCATATATATATACACCTATATAAAACATATACTCTTTTATCTGTAAATAATTCAGCATGTGTTAGATAAGACTGTTTCCTTACCTAATGGCAGTACAGTAATAAATATCAGGAAATTGTACAGTAATACAATAATATATTCTAATCCATAGTTTATATTCAAATTTCATCTTTTGTCTCAAGGATGTCCGTCATAGTTTCTTCCCCCTGGTCCAGTATCAAGTTGTCATACCTCTCTGGCCTCTTTAATCTGGGCTGGTTTCTCAGTCTTTCATGACCTTGGCTTTGGCCTTGGCCTGGGCCTTGAAAAGTATAGACCAGCTATTTTGTACAGTGTCCTTTGATGTGGGATTGTCTGATATTTTCTTGTGTCCTATTTGAATCATGCATTTTTGAGAAGATTACTATAGAAGTAATGGTATGTCCAATTCAGTGTCTTATCGGAAGGCTGTGATGTCACTTTGTCCTGTAACTAGTAATGTTAACTCTGACCACTTCGTTAAGTTGGTTTCTACCAGCCCTGTCCAGTGGAAATTTATTTATTTTGCCTTTTGTAAATGATAAGTAATTTGGGGGAAGATACTTTGAGACTATGTAAATATCCTGAATCTCCTTAAACTTTTACCCACTAGTTCTAGCATCTGTTGATGAGTCTTGCCTGAATCAGTTATTGCTATAAAGAATCATGCTGGGTTTTCTAACTCCATCATTCTGTCTACATTTATTAGAATCAGTAGGCTGTAATATATCACTGTCAGTATTTATTAGCTTATGTTTGTTTAAACTTATTTACATTCAGTAAAATGCACTGTTTTTTAGTCTGTGCTTGTGAATTTTGATGAATCCTTTGAGTTGCGTAACCACCGCCACAGTCAAGCAACAGAACAGTTAGCTCCATCACCTCCCAAAATGTTCCCTCATCAACCCTTCACGCCTCCCTTGACCTTTGTTCTCCATTGCTAATGATTTTGCCTTTTCCAGAATGAGTATCTATGGAATCCTAGTCTGGGTTGCTTTTCAGTCTGGCTTCTTTCACTTAAGATAATGCATTTCAGATTCATCTACTTTGTTTTATTTACTATTAATTTGTTCTTTTTATTGCTGAGTGCTATTCCATTGTGTGAATGTGCCCCCAGTTTGTTTATCCATTTACCCTTTGAAGAAGATTTGGGTTGTTTCCAGTTTTTGGAAGTTGGGAGTAAAGCTGCTGTAAATGTTCACATACAGTTTTTCTTGTCAGCATAGGCATTCATCTCATTTGGGTAAATGCCTAGGAGTCAGAGTCTCTCTGAAACTATTCTGGTTTGGGTTGCTGGCTGCATGATTTGAAAAAAACAAAACAAAACTAGGAATCAGATTTATGGGTATGTTGAACTTAAGAAACCATCTGGTCGGGTGCAGTGGCACACACCTGTAATCCCAGCACTTTGGGAAGCTGAGGCGGGAGGATTGCTTGAGGCCAGAAATTTAAGACCAACCTGGACCAGGCACTGTGGCTTACGCCTGAAATCCCAGCACTTTGGGAGGCCAAGGTGGGAGGATCACTTGAGGCCAGGAATTTAAGACCAGCCTGGACTAGGCATGAGGCCGAAGTGGGCGGATTACCTGAGGTCAAGAGTTAGAGACCAGCTTGGCCAACATGGTGAAACCCTGTCTCTCCTAAAAATACAACAATCAGCCGGGCATGGTGGCACATGCCTGTAATTCTAGCTTCTCTGGAGGCACGAGAATTGCTTGAACCCAGGAGGTGAAGGTTGCAATGAGCTGAGATAGTACCACTGCAGCCTAGCCTGGGCCACAGAGTGAGACCCTACCTCAAACAAACAAACAAACAAACAAACAGACAGACACCCTGTCTACTAAAAATTTAACAATTAGGCCGGGCGTGGTAGCTCACACCTGTAATCCCAGCACTTTCGGAGGCCAAGGCAAGCAGATCACCTGAGGTCAGGAATTTGAGACCAGCCTGGCCAACATGGTGAAACCCCATCTCTACTAAAAATACCACAATTAGCCGGGTGTGGTGGTGGGCACCTGTAATCCTAGCTACTTGGGAGGCTAAGGCAGGAGAATCACTTGAACCTGGGAGGTGGAGGTTACAGTGAGTTGAGTTCACCCCATTGCACTCCAGCCTGGGTGACAAGAGTGAGACTCCTCCCAAAAAAAAAATTATAAAAAGCTGTGTGTGGTGATACACACCTGTAGTAGTCCCAGCTACTTCGGAGGCTGAGAGGTGGAACGATTGCTGAGTCCTGGAGTTCAAGGCTGCAGTGAGTGGTGAACATGCCAGTGTACTCCATCCTGGGCCACAGGGCCACATAGTGAGACCCTGTCTCAAAAAAATAAAAAGGTGGTTAGGTGCAGTGGCTCACGCCTGTAGTTCCAGCACTTTGGGAAGCTGAGGGGAGTGGATCACCTGAAGTCAGGAGTTCGAGACCAGCCTGGCCAACGTAGTGAAACCCCATCTCTACTAAAAATGCAAAAATTAGCTGGGGGTGGTGGCAGGCACCTGTAATCTCAACTACTCGGGAGGCTGAGGTAGGAGAATTGCTTGAACCCAGGAAATGGAGGTTGCAGCGAGCTGAGATCACGCCACTGCACACCAGCCTGGGTGACAGAGTGAGACTCCGACTCAAAATAAATAAATAAATAAATAAATGAATAAGGTTGGGCATAGTGGCTCACGCCTGTAATCCCAGCACTTTGGGAGGCCGTGGCTGGCAGATCAGTTGAGGCCAGGAGTTTGAGACCAGCCTAACCAATGCAGTGAAACCCCATCTCTACTTAAAAAAAAAAAAAAAAAAAAAAAAAAAAAAAATTAGCCAGGCGTGGTGGCGTGCTACTGTAGTCCCAGCTACTTGGGAGTCTGAGGCAGGAGAATCTCTTGCACCTGGGAGGTGGAGGTTACAGTGAGCCAAGATGGCACCACTGCACTCTAGCCTGGGCGACAGAGTGAGACTCTGTCTCAAAAAAAAAAAGAAAAGAAAAGATGAAAAGAAACTTCCAGACTTTCCCAAAGTGCCTGTACCATTTTGTGTTCCCAGTAGCAATGTAGGATAGTTCTTTTTGTTTTGCTTCCTCCCTAGTACTTGTTATTGTCAGTTTTCTTCTTTTTTTTTTTTTTTTTTTTTTTTTGAGATGGAGTCTCGCTCTGTCGCCCAGGCTGGAGTGCAGTGGCCGGATCTCAGCTCACTGCAAACTCTGCCTCCCGGGTTCACGCCATTCTCCTGCCTCAGCCTCCCGAGTAGCTGGGACTACAGGCGCCCGCCACCACGCCCGGTTAATTTTTTGTATTTTTAGTAGAGACGGGGTTTCACCATGTTAGCCAGGATGGTCTCGATCTCCTGACCTTGTGATCCGCCCGCCTCGGCCTCCCAAAGTGCTGGGATTATAGGCGTGAGCCACCGCACCCGGCCAGTTTTCTTCTTTAGTCATTCCGGGTCTAGTTTATTTTAATTTGGATGTCTCTGAAGACTAATAAAGTTGGGCATTTTTTCATTTGATTTTTGTATATCTTTGACGAAGTATCTGTTCATGTCTCACCCATTTTTTCATTGAGTTATTATTGCATTTGAAAGTCCTTCACATAAATATGGACATGTTTTTTGTCAGGTACATGATTTGCAAATATTTTTTCCTGTCTTTGGCTTGTTTTTTCCTTCTCTTAACACTATCTTTTTCAGAACAAAAGTTTTAAATTTTGTGGAAGTACAATTTATGATTTTTTTCTTTTATGGATTTGCTTTTGATGCCGTATCTAAGAACTCTGTGCAATCCAGGGTCAGAAAGCTGTTCTTCTGTGTTTTCTTCTAGAAGTTTTACGGTTTTACTTTTAGGTCTCTGATTTATTTTGAGTAAAGTTTTGTGTAACATGGCAAACGTAAGAAATTTGCATGTGAGCAATCAGTTGTTCCTGCCCTTTCCTGAAAAGACTATCCTGTGTGTGTTGAGTTGACTTGCATCTTTGCCGAAGATTGGTTGGCCTGCTTGTATGATTCTGTTTCTGGATGCTCTTCTCTTCCCTTCTCTTTAACTGCGTGTTTTTCTCTTGGCCAGTGTCACCCTATTGTGATTACTATAGCTTTACTAAAGTTTCGAAGTCAAGTAGTGTGAGTTCTCCAAGTGTGTTCTCCTTTTTCAAAATTATTTTGGTCATTCTAGTTCCTTTCCCTTTTTGTATACATTTTAGAATCAGCTTGTTGATATCCTTAAAACATCTTCCTGGAATTTTGTTTAGAATTGTGTTGCATCTATTGACCTGTTTGGGGAGGAGTGATATCTTAACAATATGAGTCTTCCAGTCCATGAATATGGTATATCTCTCCATTTATTTCAGTATTCTTTGATTTCTTTCATCAGCATTTTGTAACTTTCAGCATACATATATTTTCTTAGATTTATCCCTCAGTATTCCAATTTTGGGGGGTATTATAAGTAGTACTTTAAAAAGTTTCCCGCTGTTTATTGCAAGTATATAGGGTATACAGTTGATTATTTGAACCTACATTCTGCAACCTTGCTAAACTCATTTATTAGTTTTAGGAGCTTTTTTGTAGATTCCATGGGATTCTCTACGTAGAGAATCATGTCTGCAAATAGAGCAGGATTTTTTTTCTTTTTCAATCTGTATGCTTTTTATTTCTTTTCTTTTTTTTTATTGTACTGGCAAGGGTGTCCAGTATGATCTCCTTCCTGATCTAGGGGGAAAGCCGTTAGTCTCTTACAGTTAAGTAAGATGTTAGCTGTAGATTTTGCAGATTTTCTTTATCAAGGTAAGAAAATTCCCTTTTACTTCTGGTATATCATGAATTGATGTTGAATTTTGTCAAATACATCTATTGACAGTGATATGTGTTTTTTCTTCTTTAGTCTGTAAAAATGGTAAATTACATTAAATTGATGCATACTTTACAGACAGAACACGCAGATCTTCATTGTTAACGGTTTGCAGAGTTTTGACAAGTGCGTACACCCATGTAACCCACACAATGGTCGACATGTCCATTTCTATCACTCCATGAAGTTGCCTGATGCTCCTTGCCAGTCATTTACTGCCCAACCCCCCTCCTGGTGGTTCTGTAATTATTTATTTTGATACTCAGGTTATCTGTGATTGACCAACTGGAGCCTGTTCAAGCTGGCTCTAGTATACTTTCAACATACCTCTCTTACTTCCTGAGTACTTCCTTATGGCACAAAGTGTTTAAAGTTCACCTTGTATATATATATATATTCCTTGATCCAGCCCTGGAATCAGCCATTTCGACAAAGAGCCTGCTTCCTTTCGGTGGAGAATAGTAATTTGATGCTGCTATTTAGGTACTCATTGTAATGGGTTTTATACAATTGAAGATAACTCTTGGCTGGGCACGGTGGCTCACACTTGTAATCCCAGCACTTTGGGAGGCAGAGGCCGGCAGATCACCTGAAGTCGGGAGTTAGAGACCATCCTGGCCAACATGGTAAAACCCTGTCTCTACTAAAAAACACAAAAAAATTAGCTGGGTGTGGTGGTGCGCGTCTGTAGTCCCAACTGCTCTGGAGGCCGAGGCACAAGAATTACTTGAACTCGGGAGGCAGAGGTTGCAGTGAGCCAAGATTGTGCCACTGCACTTCCTTGGGTGACAGAGCAAAACTCTGTCTCCACCGCCCCCAACCCCCCTGAAAAAAAGAAGATAACTCTTAAGTCGGTGATTATCAGAAAATTTGTTAGTGGGACATCTTTACTGCTAATGCCTAGAGGAATATAATATATTAATGCATTCATAGACCACATTGATAAATATCTGCTTTAGAACAGTAGGACAATAGGCCAGGAGTGCCTATAAACATGAAAAAGAGATGCAGTCTCTACAATACAAATTAAACTGCTCAGACTTTCCATTCCACGCACAAGACTGCCAAGAGTTAAACTGGAGAGAATCTGTTGATGTAGAGCTGTGGGATTCTCGTCTGCTTTTGATGAGAGTGGAGCTTGGTCTAGTTATTTGGAAACGTTTTGCATCATCTGGAAAAGGTGAGCAGAGAGCATACTCTGACCAGCACAATGCTCTAGGGAGACTTGTATCTGTGCACCGGAACACATGTGCAGCGTTGTATCGGTGCACCGGAACACATGTGCAGCGTTGTATCGGTGCACCGGAACACATGTGCAGCGTTGTATCGGTGCACCGGAACACATGTGCAGCGTTGTATCGGTGCACCGGAACACATGTGCAGCGTTGTATCGGTGCACCGGAACACATGTGCAGCGTTGTATCGGTGCACTGGAACACATGTGCAGTAATGTTCCTCGCAGCATTGTTTTTGGCAGCCCCAAATTGGAAAGAACCAGATTGTCCATTGGCCACAGAATGTATGGGCTGTGTCCTGGAGGAGTACTAATAGAGCACCCAGTGCAAAACAGAGAGCCCTGCCATCGTGCACGTCGATGCTCGGGTGTAAGCAAAGCCGAGAGGGTTTAGACGCACACCCACAGGTGATGACACTGTAAGGACACAGTTTTTTTTTGTTTGTTTGTTTGTTTCTGCTTTATTGAGGTATAATTGGCAACTAAAATTTTATATAAAATGTACAAAGTGATTTGGTGTAAGGATAGTGAGGTGATTACTGCAATCAAATTAATTAGCAGTTACCCTTGTTGTGTTTTGTTCAGTGAGAATGGCTAAGATCTACTCTTTCAGCAAATTCCGAGTACACAGTGCAATATTGTTAACTGTAGGCTGGGCACTCTGGCTCACACCTGCAGTCCCAGCACTTAGAGAGGCTGAGCCTGGAGGGTCGCTTGAGACCACGTATTCAAGACCAGCCTGCACAACACAGGACACCATCTCTACAAAAAAATTAAAAAATTAGCCAGGTGTGGCATGTGCTTGTAGTCCCAGCTATTCATTCAAAAGGCTGAGGCGGGAAGATCGCTTGAGCCCAGGAGGTTGAGGCTGAAGTGAGCTATGATTGTGCCACTACACTCCAGGCTGGGCTCTAGAACAAGACCCTGTCTCTTAAAAAAAAAGATTACACACGTAAGTGATACTGTACAGCATTTATCTTTCTCTGGCTTGTTTCAGTTAGCATTATGCCCTCTAAGTTTTCATGTTGTCGTAAATGGCAGGGTTTCCTTGCTTTTTGTTACCAAAGAGTATTCCATTGTGTATATACTATATTTTCTGTTCATCTGTTGCTGGACACTGAGGTTGTTTTCATAGCTTGGCTGTTGTGAACAGTGCTGCAGTGAACACAAGAGTGCAGATACCTCTTCAAGACGCAGATTTCCTTTCCTTTGGCTGTGCACCTGGAAGTGGGATTGCTGGATCATATGTTCATGCTATATTTACTTTTTTGAGGAACCTTCATACTGATTTCCATAATGGCTGTAATAGTTTATATTCCCACCAACAAAGCACAAGGGTTCTTTAGGGAAATGTTTAACATACATTTTGGGTAGTTAGTATAGAAGCGGGTGTATGGAGTTTTTAAGGTATGGGTAAATTTTTATTTCTTTTTTTATTTTTGTCTTCCGGTATAATCTCAAGAGCCAAAATTTTTATTTCTTAAGGCATGTAATGAGTATAGGGATCGCTTTATTATTACTGCTTTAAATTGTATGTATGTATTTTTCCACTCTCCTCCTCAACATTGTGTTATGAAAATTCCAAACAAGTTGAATGGATTGTTTAGTGAATGATATCTTACTATTTAAATTCTGTGATTAATTTTACTGTGCTTTGAAAGCCTTGCATATATTTTATAATTTATTTTGTGTGTGTGATATATTTCCTAATAAAAAATTGCTTATAAGACTGAAAGAGGAAAACTAAGGAGTCTCCATTTTGACTTACAGACTTTTGAGGCAAATAACAGCGGGTATCTATCTAAGAAAATAGAAAAGGGTTAAAATGAAAAGCATCCATTTCTTTGGGAAAAAAAATTCCGCATGAGTTTAATTTATTACTTTCTTTTCTTTTTTTTTTTTTTTAAGACGGAATCTCGCTCTGTTGCCCAGGCTGGAGTGCAGTGGCGCGGTCTTGGCTCACTGCAACCTCCACCTCCTGGGTTTTTGCCATTCTCCTGTCTCAGCCTCCTGAGTAGCTGGGACTACAGGAGCCTGTGACCACGCCCGGCTAATTTTTTATATTTTTAGTAGAGGTGGGGTTTCACCATGTTAGCCAGGATGGTCTCGATCTTCTGACCTCATGATCTGCCTGCCTCGGCCTCCTAAACGGCGTGAGCCACCGCGCCCAGCTGAGTTTTATTACTAATAGCTAATTGTGTGATTTTTATTTTGACTAGTGAAACTCTAGAAATAGATTCAGAATTTTTTATTACATATTGTAATAATGTACTAATTTCTGTACTAATTTCTGTTTCCAAAAGATTTTTAGGTAGTATTATTGAGTGCAGAGGCGTTGTATATAAAATACAGACAGGCACACATTTATTTATAAAAAGATTAAAAAAACCATTCTAAGTACAGATTTTTCATAATTTTCCTGTTAGAGAAAATGAATAATTCGCCATAATTTTATCATCCTAACACAACTTTTTTTTTTTTTTTTGAGATAGAGTCTCATTCTATTGTCCAGGCTGGAGTGCAGTGGCGCGATCTCGACTCACTACAGCCTCTACCTCCCAGGCTCAAACGATTCTCCTGTCTCAGCTTCCTGAGCAGCTAAGATTACTGGCAGGTACCACCACACCCAGCTAATTTTTGTACTTTTAGTAAAGACGGGCATCATGCTGGCCAGGCTGGTCTCGAACTCCTGACCTCAAGTAATCCACCTGCCTTGGCCTCCCAAAGTGCTGGGATGACAGGCCTGAGCCACCATGTCTGGCTGATTTTTTAATGTTATATTGCATATATACTAGTTGAAACGAGTGAATTTATACTTTCTTGTTTTTTCATTTAACAAATAATTCTTTTTATTTTATTGACTTCCAATAATTCTCATTTTAACTGCTGCTGCTGCTTCATTATTTTGAGGACCTGTAATTCATCTAACCACTTTCTAGTCTTAGGTTATGTCTGTTCTATTTAGAAAAACTCTTAGGAGTGACACTAGTGAATCAGGAGAGCGCAGGTCTCTTCGTGGTGCCCACTGTATACTCACTTGGTGTTTAGCTGAAAGTGCTGCTAGAGTGTGGCCCCAGTTTTGTTACGGCTTTTTTTGCAAACCTTGTTAACCGTTCTAAAAAAGGTTGAAACTTTGGGAGGCTACAGCGGGCAGACCACTTGAGGCCAGGAGTTTGAGACCAGCCTGGCCAACATGGTAAAACCCCGTCTCTACCAAAAATACAAAAAATTTGCCGGTTGTGGTGGCGTGTTCCCACAGTCTCAGCTACAAGATTGCGTCGCTGCACTCCAGCCTGGGTGACAGAGTGAGACTCTGTCTCAAAAAAAATAAAAATAAAAAAAGTTTAAGACAGAGTTTCAGGATGAGTTTTATTATTTGCAGCCAATCATAGGATTTTTATAGTAAACTAATCTATGCCAGTTAAACTCCAGAAATAAATCCATAGTGCTCAACATTGCATGTATTTCTTTTTGTTTCCAGAAGGTTTTGTGTTGGTGTTGAGTGCAGTTGTAGTATAAAAAATAGTACTAATATTATTATGGTTATTTATGTCTTATAAAGCCCTCCTGATTGGAGCATTTTTTTCAGTGATTATGATGTTAGAGAAAATGAGTAAGTATTTATGGTTTTGTGATCCTAACCCAACTGTTGTTTCTTTCGTTACCTTACATGTGTGTTTGTATTTTTATTTATTTATTTATTTTTTGAGACGGAGTCTTGCTGTGTCGTCAGGCTGGAGTGCAGTGGTGTGATCTCAGCTCACTGCAGCCTCTGCCTCCTGGGTTCAAGTGATTCTCCCGCCTCAGCCTCCCGAGTAGCTGGACTACAGGTGTGCGCCACCATGCCCGGCTAATTTTTGTATTTTTAGTAGAGATGGGGCTTCACCATGTTGGCCAGGATGGTCTGAAACTCCTGACCTCAGGTAATCTACCTGCCTCAGCCTCCCAAAGTGCTGGGATTACAGACGTGAGCCACCGTGCCCGGCCAGTTTTTTTATTTTTTTGTAGAAATGGGGGTCTCACTTTGTTGCCCAGGCGAGTCTTGAACTCTTGGGCTGAAGCAGTCCTCCCGCCTCAGCCTCTCAAAGTGCTGGAATTACAGGCATGAGCCACTACACCTAACTTTACAGTTTCTTTCTTTCTTTGTTTAAATGGGGCAGAAATTTTCCTCCTGGTAGCTGCCAACTACTACTGGTCTTAATTTCTACCTTCAGAATACCATCAGTCTATCCTTTTAGGTGGCAGGCGTTCTGTGAGCCCTTTCTGCTCTGTTTTCCTGGTGTCGTTTCTAGGCTTCCTGTAGGTTAAGGTGGGTCTTCCATGGATAAGCTCTGTTTTGGTATTGTCTCTCCTAAATGAGCACCCAGAATTACATTCCCTTCAGAGTGTTTTTTCTTTGTGAGAATTTCTCTTTTTTAAAGAATTATAATAATGGTTTTTGACCAAAATCAAGGTTGTATTTTAAAGACAAGAGTATCTTCTGTAATCCTAGCATTTGGGAGACCGAGGTGGGCAGATCACAAGGTCAGGAGTTCAAGATCAGCCTGGTCAACATAGTGAAACCCCATCTGTACTAAAAATACAAAAAATTAGCCGGGCATGATGGTGGGTGCCTGTAATTCCAGCTACTCGGGAGGCTGAGGCAGGAGAATCGCCTGAACCCAGGAGGCAGAGGTTGCAGTGAGCAGAGATTGTGCCACTGTACTCCAGCCTGGGCCACAGAGTGAGACTCTGTCTCAAAAATAAATAAATAAATAAAAAGACCAGAGTATCTTTACTAATAATACCTTCATGGAGACAGAATAAGGTAAAACTAAAAATCATTCTGAAAACCAAGGCTGAGTGTGCTGTGCATGGAGGAGTTCCTGTAGCTTCTGCAGAACCCAGGGGCAGCAGGACCTGTGTGTCCTGAGTCCTCTGGGAATCAGCCTGAGTGTCAGCTGCAGCCGGGGAGCAGTCAGCAGGGCGCGCAGTCCTTCCTGCCAGTGCTTCTTGAGCAGAAGTTTCTCATTTTAGTGAAGTCCAGTTTATCCTTGTGTTCATGTACACATCCAGTTTTCTAGCACCATTTGTTGAAAAGGCTTTCTCTTCCCCATTGGATTGCCTTGGAGGCTTTGGACATCCTGTGAGTGTGGGTCTGATTCTTGGTGCGTGGCTCAGTTCTTTTTATCTGTGTGTTGGTCCTTACGCCGGCACTGCACTGCACTGTCCTGGTTCCTGGAGTCTTGGGGTGTGTCTTGAAGTCAGGTCCTTCACTTGGTTTTCTGTCTCAAGAATCTTTTTTCAGGCTCACTGATTTTTAAATTTTTTTTTTTTTTTTTTTTTTTTGAGATAGTGTCTCGCTCTGTCACCCAGGCTGGAGTGCGGTGGCATTCTCTTGGCTCACTGCAACCTCAACCTCCAGGGCTGAACTGATCCTCCCATCCCAGCCTCTCAAATAGCTGGGAGTACAGGTCTGTGCCACCATTCCTAGCCAATTTTTGTATTTTTGTAGAGATGAATTTTCGCCATGTTGGTCAGGCTGGTCTTGAACTCCTGACCTCAAGTTATCTGTGCACCTTAGGTTCCCAAAATGCTGGGAATACAGCATAAGCCACTGTGCCTGGTCAATTTAACATTTTTTTGTTTGTTTTTTGGAGATTGCCCATGCTGGTTTTGAACTCCTGACCTCAAGCAGTCCTCTCGCCTTGACCTCCCAAAGTGCTGGCATTACAGGCGTGAGCCACCGCACCACAACTGATTTTTTCACATCTCCACACTGATGTTATGCCTATCCAATGAATTTTTTTTTAAATTTCGGATGTTGTATTTTTCACTTCTAGAATCTTCATTTGGCTCTTTATTTTAATAGTTTCTGTTTTTTTGTCAAGATTTCTTCTTGTCTTTTATTGCAGTATATTTTTCTTTATGTCCTTGGACATACATATTAAGGTCACTTTAAGATCCTTGCCTGCTTATTCTAGTACGTGGGTCATCTTGAGGTTGGTGTCTGAGTATGGCTCGTGTTTTTTGTTTGTATTTTGGAGTAATTTTGTAAGTTTGAATTGGATTTTGGATAATTGTGCATGACATATAGAAACCCTGGGTTCTGTTATATTCTTCTGAAAAGTATTTATTTGCTTTAATACTTAGTTAACTTGATTGAATTAAAAATGTACACTCTGGCCGGGCGCGGTGGCTCACGCCTGTAATCCCAGCACTTTGGGAGGCCGAGGCGGGTGGATCCACAAGGTCACGAGTTCGAGACCAGCCTGGCCAATATGGTGAAACCCTGTCTCTACTAAAAATACAAAAAGTAGCCAGGCGTGGTGGCACACCTGTAGACCCAGCTACTCAGGAGGCTGAGGCAGGAGAATGTTGTGAACCCGGGAGGCGGAGGTTGCAGTGAGGCAAGGTCGCACCGCTGCACTCCAGCCTGGACGACAGAGTGAGACTCCGTCTCAAAAAAAACCAAACCAAAACAAAACAAAACGCCAAACAACAACAACAAAAACCTGCAAACTCTTTCTCCTTTGTGACGGGAGGCACCTGAAAACTCAGGTCAGTACTTGGGCCTTCGTTTGGATTCTGTTTTTGTGTACATGGTTTAGGTGGAGGTTAGGGAGAGAATATGGGGCCTCCTTTTCCAACTGTCTCCTGCTCTTTGTCCTCTTGTTCAAGCCCGTGAGATGCTATGTGTCTTTAGGTTTGAGCTGTTCCGTAGAGCACAGGCTGGGGCTGCCCTCATGCCAAATGCCATGAAACTGGAAACCTTACCATGTTCCATTCCCTTCTTGCAAGTATCATTTCCCCTCCTGTATCACTGGCCTACCTTTTCGTATTTTTTTGTGTTTCATCTAGAGTTTATGTTTACGTGGATTATGTTTATTTTATTTTATTTTATTTTTTTTGAGATGGAGTCTTGCTCTGTCTCCAGGCTGGAGTGCAGTGGTGCAATCTCAGCTCACTGCAAGCTCCGCCTCCCGGGTTCACGCCATTTTCCTGCCTCAGCCTCTTGGGTAGCTGGGACTATAGGCGCCCGCCACCTCACCCGGCTAATTTTTTTTTTTTTTTTTTTGTATTTTTAGTAGAGACAGGATTTCACCGTGATCTTGATCTCCTGACCTTGTGATCCACCCACCTCCACCTCCCGAAGTGCTGGGATTACAGGCGTGAGCCACCGCGCCCGGCCTTGTTACCTGGATTATGTTTGACCCGATAGGAAGTACTTGGCCATTTCTGGACAAAGAGCCCTTTATCAAGTTTTGTTAAATTAAAAAATATTCTTTTCTTTTGATTACATTAGTCATACATACTCATTATAGAACATTTGGGAAATTTAGAAATGCACACACACACAAATCGTGTCATCTGTAATGCTGCCCCAGAGGTGAGCACTGCCAGGCCATTGTTTTCAAAGCATTCTTTCCTTTCTTTCCACCCTCTCTTTGTCCATCCCCTCTGTCCCTTTCGTCGTCTTTCCTTTTCCATCTTGGTTAAATGTAAATGGCAGTGCCTTCCTCTTACATATGCTGTATTGGGGCTGATTTTTCCTTTTAGTAACTCTTCCTAAGCCTCTCCCCATGTGCGTACAGAGTCTCTGGCATGGCTGGTGGTGGCTGCGTGGTGGGCCTTGTGTGGCAGTTGGTTCAAACAGCTCCCTCTCACTGAACAGTTACTTTGTTTAGGTATCTGTAACTTTTACGTTTAAAATGTCTCATCACTAAGTAGAATGAATATTTTTGAGTGATTTAAGTTCTTAGTAACTAGTAATTAAGTTCTTAGCATTTACTTTAATTGCGAGGATGGTGACCAGATGGAAGAGGGTTAGGGTTGAGTCTGTGCTGACCAAGAGTTGGCTGGTTTCTGTCTTCATAAGAGAACATGCCAGTAGCTTTCCATGTAAACTTTTAAAAACCATGATTTTTTAAAAGCAGTTTTAGGTTCATGGCAGAATTGAGAGGAAGGAACAGAGATTTTTTTACATACCCCGTTGCCCCCAACCCCATGTGCACAGCCTCCTTTATATCCGTGTCCCCCTCCAGACGGTACGTTTGTTGCCCTTGGTGAGCCTTCAGTGCCTTGTCATTAGCATTGTACTATAGTTTCACTGCTCTAAAAATTTCCCGTGCTCTGCCTGTTTACCTCCTCCCTGCTACTTTGCACCTGGCAACCACTCATCTTTTTGTTGTCTCTATAGTTTTGCTTTTTCCAATACATCATAGAGTTAGGATCATGTAGCATGTCACCTTTTCAGATTGGCTTCTTTCATTTTATTTTTTTTAAAGATGGGGTCTTACTTTGTTGTCCAGGCTGGAATGCAGAGTGCAGTGACATAGTCCTAGATCACTGTAGCTTCAAACTCCTGGGCTCAAGACTCCTGAGTAGCTAGGACTACAGGCGTGTGCCACCATGCCTGGCTAATATTTTAATTTTTATATTTTTGTAGAGACAGGATCTCGTTGTGTTGCCCAGGTTGGTTTTGAACTCTTGACCTCAAGCGATCCTCCCACCTCAGCCTTCCAAAATGTTGGGATTACAGGCGTAAGCCACCACTCCTGGTGATGGCTTTTTTTCACTTTAAACATTTTAAATAACATCTGTCTATTTATATCTCTATATATCTCACGTATGTATGTTCTCAAGTAGGGTGCTAACTATAAAAATATCATTTTAAAGATCTAAGTTGGCTGGGTGCGGTGGCTCACGCCTGTAATCCCAGCACTTTAGGAGGCCAAGGCGGGTGGATCACGAGGTCAGGAGATCAAGACCATCCTGGCTAACACAATGAAACTCTGTCTCTACTAAAAATGCAAAAAATTAGCCGGGCGTGGTGGCAGGCGCCTGTAGTCCCAGCTACTCAGGAGGCTGAGGCAGGAGAATGGCTTGAACCTGGGAGGCAGAGGTTACACTGAGCCGAGATTACACCACTGCACTCCAGCCTGGGCAACAGAGTGAGACTCTGTCTCAAAAACAAACAAACAAAATCTAAGTTAATTAGATAGTTATTAATTGGGGTTTTAGTGTCATTTTCCAGTAGAAAGGCAATTTAACCTTTTTATTATTTGGTGTTTTTGGATGTGAAGTTATGCTGGGCAGTGTGACTGACGGGTTGGCTGAGCTTTGTCTCAGAACTGAAACTAATGTTTCCCAGCATTAGGCCTTTTGTTATCCAGTATGCAAAGCTAGTTAGTTTCCCAAGGACTGTAGGTTTGCATTGATTTGAAATTCCATTAAAACCAGAATAATATGTCTTTTACAAGTCTTTTTTCCTCCAGAGGTAAGTTAGAACTTTAAATTGTTTATTATACATAAATATACATTACGCATGTATATTTAAAGACACGGGGTAGATAACATTTATGTTATTAAAAAGGAATGAGGTCGGTGTTTGGGATAATTATGATGGTTTGAGTTTATTTTTGTAATGGCCTTCATGTTTTCATCTTTTTTCCCAGCAGCAAGCCCTCGCAGGGAGCCTGGTAGCAGGGGCCGGAAGCACAGTAGAGACGGACCTGTTTAAGAGGCAGCAGGCGATGCCCTCCACAGGTATGGCAGGTATGTCAGGGCACAGCTAGCGTGGCCTTTGGAATGCCCCCCTCTTCTTGGGCTGCCGAGGTACAGTTGCCATGAGTTTCTGAAGAGTAGTTGCTAAACTTGATTTCTTCCTACTTTGAAAATTAACCTCTCTTATGGTGATTATCAGCTGAACAATATTTATGTGAATTTTTCTGTGTCTTGAGGTGAGGACTTTTTCAGTTGAGCAGGTATATTCCATATTGATTTTCTGTATGCATTTGTAGGCTCTTGAGTCACCACAGTGTAGCTCAACACAAAATCATCTGCTTTCTGAAGTTGTCATATTTTTAAGCTGATTTTTTTCAAATAATAAACTTAATACATTTTTATATAAAAGACTTCAACAGTTCAGTAGAGTATAACTTAAGCCTACCTCTGGCTTGGTACCTGCCCACTCCCCAGCCACAGCAGTAACCACCGTTAACGTTTCGCATATTCTGTCTCACAGACCTTCCTCTCCATACACAAGCATTGTTACATATGTGATACTTTGAAAAAGTTCAGATGCGATCGGATTGTATGTATGTTGTTATGTCTAAGAATATTAACTGAAAAGGCCATCTCTTCAAGTCATAACCCCTCTCTCAGTGCCACGTGCTGTTCCATCATGGGGATGGTTGGTTCTTTATCAGTCAGATCCTTGTCAATGTTCATCTGTTAGTGCCACATTTTATCTGTTACAGTGAACTGAGGATTGAACATGTAGTCTCATGTTTTTTTTTCCTACATGTTTATCAGTCTGTGTATCTCCTTATTTTTTGAGATAGGGTCTGGCTCACCCAGGCCGGAGTGCAATGGCATCATCATGGCTCACTTCAGCCTCGAGCAAATCTTCTGCCTCAGCCTCCTGAGTAGCTGGGACTACAGGCGCCGCCACCACGCCTGGCTCCATGCAAGCCTTTTTGCATTTTGGCTACAGTCAGGGTCCCACTATGTTGCCCATGCTGGTCTCGAACTCCTGGGCTCAAGTCTTCTCACCTCAGCCTCCCGAAGTGCTGAGATTGTAGGCGTGAGCCACCGCACCCGACTGTCTGTCAATATATCTAAAGGAAAAATGCCTGGAAATGAAATTGCTACATCAAAGCGCAGGTGTAGTTAGGTAATGATGGTGCTCAGTTGCCCACCAAAAGGACAGGGCCAGTTTTCACTGCCATCAGCAATGGCTGGTTCTTTCACATTTTGATTGTTTTATTAGGTATAAGTCATTTAATCCTCATTGCTCTGATGGGTGAAAAAATCCTTGTTCTGATTTGGATTTCTTTAGTTTTGAGCACGCTGTGCAGCCTCATTCCCTGTGTGCTGGGCATCTGTGAGTCTGCCCCACTGCTCGCTCTCCATGCTCTCGTCTGTGTGCTTGTGGTGCTCCTCGTGTGCTTGTGGTGCTCCTCGTGTGCTTGTGCTTTCCAAGTGCTGAGCGAGTCCCACTCTGTCCGTCGCACGCGTTGCAGTGTTGCCTCTTGGGTTGTTGCTTGTCCCTGGCCTTGTTATGAAGCTTTTCCTTATATTGGCAACATTTTAATGAGAAATTGTATTTATCAGCCTTATCTTTTATGGCTTCTGGATTTTAGTTAATGTATAGAAAGGCCTCCCTGTTCAAAGATGATAAAAACACACATGCTTTTTTCTACTACTTTTCTGGTTTTATTTTTACATCAAACTGCACCTTTTTTGAAAATTATTCTAGAGCAGTCTAAGAGGCCTCGCCTTGAAGTGGGTCACCAAGGGGTAGTTTTCCAGCACCCGGGGGCGGACGCAGGCGTTCCTCTCCAGCAGCTAATGCCGACCGCACAAGGTAAGGCCCAGCAGCAGAGCCAGCTCCCCACTCAGGAGCAGGCGGTACACTGCGGTTCCAGAAACCAGCACCAGACTCAAACTTGGGCAGTGGAGGTAGCGTGTTTGCAGTGGGGTGCCTGAAATTGAGATACTTCTCTGAGTCCCAGTCCATATCATATGCAAAGCCCCTGGAGACATGTTCTTGCCACACTAATGGGAGCCACACGTCGCTTTGTCATAGTGTCTTTCAACAATTTTTACTCCTGTGTTTTTCCTAATTGCCGCGTTGTGGGGATGCCCTGTGGTGATCTGGTGCTTGTTTTGCTTGATGCTGACTTGCAAAGGTCAAGCGCCTCTCTTTCCTTTTGTGTGTGCTCAGTTGTGGCCGACTTCTTGTGTGAGTGTGGTAGGTCTTGGATAAGCACCGGGGTGTCAGACATGTTTCCTTGTGACTCACTGGTAGAAGCTGCCACACTTGGGAATCAGTGCTCTTGGTGCTTTTCTTATTTTGCAGGAGGAATGCCCCCCACGCCGCAGGCCGCGCAGCTCACTGGACAGAGGCAGAGTCAGCAGCAGTATGACCCCTCCACGGGGCCTCCCGTGCAGAACGCCGCCAGCTTGCACACCCCACTGCCGCAGCTGCCCGGGAGACTGCCCCCAGCCGGTGTTCCCACCGCAGCCCTCTCCTCTGCCCTGCAGTTTGCACAGCAGCCGCAAGCAGTGGAGGCCCAGACACAGCTCCAAATCCCGGTGAAGACTCAGCAGCCCCATGTTCCCATCCCTGCACCCCCCAGCAGCCAACTCCCCATCCCTCCCTCGCAGCCTGCACCACTGGCCCTCCACGTTCCCACGCCTGGGAAGGTGCAGGTGCAGCCCTCTCAGCTTTCCTCCCTGCCACAGGTATGAGAAAAGATACAGGAAAAAAAGAAAATGGACTGCCTGGTTGTTAGACAGGGTGTCACACTGTAATTTGTATATTTTCTCTTAGCAGCTTGCTCCCCCAATTTAGAACAATTAGTTAATTCAGTACTTGCACTATAGTTTTATTTGGCTCTATGATATTATCTTTATTAAAGTAATAGAGAACAGGGCCAGGTTTGGTGACTCACGCCTGTAGTCCCAGCACTTTGGGAGGCTGAGGTGGGTGGATCACCTGAGCTCAGGAGTTCGAGACCAACCCGGCCAACATGGTGAAACCCTGTCTCTACTAAAAATACAAAAATTAGCCAGGTGTGGTGGCACGTGCCTGTAGTCCAAGCTACTTCAAAGGCTTAGGCAGGAGAATCACTTGAACCCAGGAGGTAAAGGTTGCAGTGAGCTGAGATCGCACCATTGTACTCCAGCCTGGGTGACAGAGTGAGACTCCGTCTCAAAAAAAAAAAATAAATAATAATAATAAGAGACAACTGTTATTATTGTCACTCTTAGTACCATGGGCCCCTGCTTACTCACCCACATGTTGTGTGAAGGGCATAGTGTCAGTTATCCCTTATGATCTGCCCAGCAACTCTCAGGTAGGTGGCAGCGACCCATTCTACTAGTGTGGAGACAAATAGTCAGAGGTTCTGGGGCTGGCCCCAAGTTACGTGGCGATGAAGTGACGAGCGGGGCTTGACCTTAGCTCCCTGTGAGTGCAAAACCACGCTGCACACCACCCACCAGACGTGCTCCCTGGGTGCCTGCTTTGCTGCTTTTGGGATGCTCTATGCTCTGCAAACGTGTGTAAGGCGTTACTGATCCAGCTTGATACACGTGTGTAAGGTGTTAATGAGCCAGCTTGATACACGTGTGTAAGGCATTACTGATCCAGCTTGATACATGTTTCAGGTAGTTAAAATGCCCCTCCTCCCCCACTGGTGAATTTTACCCAGTGCGGTTTTGGAATGTCCACAGTAAACTGGTTTTGGTTTCTAAGGAGTAGCGAAATGCCACAGCCTGGATGCCAGCTGTCAACAGGGCACTGACAGGGAGGCCGGGGAGGGCTCTCAGCCCTCTTAGTTCTGTTTGATGCACGTCAGGGCGTGGGGAGCCCACTGCAGGGTCTTCCCTTTTACCCTCTTCCTCACTAACAAAGGAATTTCCTAGGTGGGCTTTGAGTTCAGGGTTTTTGTTTGTTTTGAAACAGGTTCTGGCTCTGTCACCCAGGCTGGAATGCAGTGGGACAATCTCTGCTCACTGCAGCCTCTACTTCCTGGGCTCAGATGTTCCTCCTGCCTCTGCCCCCTGAATAGCTGGGACTACAGGCACACACCACTACACCTGGCTGATTTTTGTATTGTTGTAGAGATGGGATTTCGCCATGCTGCCCAAGCTAAAAGTTCTTTTTCTTTTCTTTTTTTTTTTTTAGATGGAGTTTCGCTCTTGTTACCCAGGCTGGAGTGCAATGGCCTGATCTCGGCTCACCACAACCTCCGCCTCCTGGGTTCAAGCGATTCTCCTGCCTCAGCTCCCTAGTAGCTAGGATTACAGGCATGTGCCTCCATGCCGGCTAGTTTTGTGTTTTTAGTAGAGACGAGGTTTCTCCATATTTGTTAGGCTGGTCTTGAACTCCCGACCTCAGGTGATCCGCCGGCTTTGGCCTCCCAAAGTGCTGGGATTATAGGCCTGAGCCACCGCACCCGGCCTGCAGGTTCTCTATGTTTGAGATTTATGGCAAAGTCTTAAGTATATAATGATGAAATAATAGTAATGATAATAGCTATCACTTACTCATCACTTGTGAGGTGTGGTGTCAAGCACTGTGATGAGCGATTTATTGGCATTATTTATTTCCTTTACCTGACAACGTTATGATGTAGAATGTTTATTATCTCCATTTTATAGATTTAAAAAAATGGAGGCCAGAAAAGCCAGTGACTGGTGGGGCTGTGCTTGGGAGCCTTTTGTGCAAGTCTGCAGTGAACCCTAGTGCACCCACTCTGAGAAAGGCGACACATGTCGGGGCACTGAGCTCTTCTAGGCCTTACATTGCTTGCTTTAGGTTTTTGTGGAAATGATTCTATTTTGAACACTTCCTCACATCAAGCCACATACTGACTTAAAGCAGCTCTGTGGTTTTTCTTAGATTTAATTTACCTGCCTGTAATTACTGAAAAAACCAGCTGTGGAAAATGATTTTATTTTATCTTATCTTTTTTTTTTTTTGAGTCAGAGTCTCACTCTGTCCCTCAGGGTGGAGTGCAGTGGTGCGATCTTGGCTCACTGCAACCTCTGCCTCCTGGGTTCAAACACTTCTGCCTCAGCCTCCTGAATAGCTGGGACTACAGGTGTGCGCCACCATGCCCTACTAGTCTTTTTTTTTTTTTTTTTTTTCCAGCAGAGAAATGATGTATTTCACAATTTAGCTCTCTAAATGACTTTATATTATCTCCTTAAGAACAACGGTACAGGAAATCATTTACTGATCATTTTACAATGCATGTAATATCTTGTGCATGCTTAGGCAACTTTTTTTTTTTTTTTTTTTTTTTTACTTTTTAGTAGAGATGAGCTTTTGCCATGTTGGCCAAGCTGGTCTCAAACTGCTGATCTCAACTAATCCACCCTCCTTGGCCTCCCATAATGCTGGAATTATAGGCGTGAGCCACCACACCTAGCCTGGAAAATGATTTTAAAGAAGCCTTTACAAAGTCTGTAGGAACCTGTTACTTCTAGGTTGAGCAGGATGGGCACACTTTCTCAGTCAAGGGCCAGGTAATAAATGTTCTGGCTTTGCGGACTGTTCAGTTTCTGTGGCGGAAGTGAAGACACAGCCACGCACAGACAGCACATAAGTGGATGTGGCTGTGCTCTAATAAAGCTTCATTTCCAAAAGCCTGTGGCCAGCCAGGGTACAGTGCTGCGGCTGTGAAGAAAAGAAACCCATGCCATGGGACAGTCACTCAGAGAGAGTGTGTTCTAGCGGTTCTTTGTCTCCCTTCAGCTTTTGAATGGGCTGAATCTTGTATGAATCTGCACTCAGCTCATCATCCCTGCTCTCTATCCCCAGCAACAGTTCTCTGTGAATTTAATTCAGTCTGTTGTTGAGGTGGTGCGAAGAGGAGGACTTTTTTTTTTGAGACAGAGTTTTGCTCTTGTTCCCCAGGCTGGAGCGGAATGACGTGATCTCAGCTCACCACAACCTCCACCTCTTGGGTTCAAGCAATTCTCCTGCCTCAGCCTCCTGAGTAGCTGGGATTATAGGCATGCGCCACCATGCCTGGCTAATTTTGTAGTTTTAGTAGAGATGAGGGTTCTCCATGTTGGTCAGGCTGGTCTCGAACTCCTGACCTCAGGTGATCCACCCACCTCGGCCTCCAGAAGTGCTGGGATTGCAGATGTGAGTCACTGTGCCTGGCCTGAGGAGAATTTTTTAACCCTTTTAGCCCATCTGCCATGAGAGAGGCACACTGAATTTGTATGTTATGTTATGTTACGTTATGTTACGTTACGTTATATTTTCTTGAGACAGGGTCTTGCTTTGTTGCCCAGGCTGGAGTATAGTGGCACAAACATGACTCACTGCAGCCTCAACCTCTCAGGCTCAAGCAATCCTCCCACCTTAGCCTCCCGTGTAGCTGCAACCAAAGGCACACACCACCACACCTGGCTAATTTTTAAATTTTTTTGTAGAGATGGGGTCCTACTTCGTCGCCCAGGCTCATCTCAAACTCCTGGGCTCAAGCGATCCTCCCACTTCGGCCTCCCAAAGTGTTGGAATTACAGGCATGAGCCACTGGGCATGGCCTAAAGATAGTTCATGATGAAAACTCCTGTTTGGTTTTGTGGAAGTAGAAGGATGTATTATTTGTTTGTGGACACGTTAGTGTTGGGCCGTGGATGTGATGTGATTTGTTTGCTTGCATTGTCATGGAGTGGAAGGTACTGGCAGTGTGCGTCTCTGATGCTGTGGGTGCTCTGGTATTTGGCACCGTGGGCTGCCCTGACATCTTTTCTTCACCTTGCTCCACTTGTGCTCTGCCCTTTAGACGGTGGCATCGACAAGGCTCCCTGTGGACCCTGCCCCGCCCTGCCCACGGCCTCTGCCCACCTCTTCTACCTCGTCCCTGGCACCCGTGAGTGGCTCCGGCCCAGGACCCTCACCTGCTCGGTCCTCGCCAATAAATAGACCCTCCTCAGCAACCAACAAGGCACTGTCTCCAGTCACTTCCCGGACCCCAGGGGTGGCGGCATCTGCCCCCACCAAACCACAGAGTCCTGCTCAGAATGCCACCTCGTCCCAAGACAGTTCTCAGGATACGCTGACAGAACAGATAACGCTGGTAAGCATGCTTAAGAAAGTTGTAAAATGTACTCCAGTCGGTGAAGCACATTTAGTTTTAATTGTCAAGAATGTGATAGGGTAAAACTGAATGCCTGGTCAATTCAACATGGCTTGGGAATCAGTAGAGACAAGATGAAAACCAAGGGTTAGCCTTTTCTGTTGGAAGCAGACTCATGGAGGAAGTCTGTGTTTTTGTGATAAAACCTGCAGTCTTGGGCTGCTTTCATACGGGCAGTAGACGAGGGTGGGAGAGGTCATGTGTAGGAGTCAGGCTGAGAGGGACAAGCTTGAACGCTGGGGCCCTGCAGGCTGTGAGGTCCCTGCAGCCACTGGTCTGCAGCCCTGTCCTTGAGAGTCACTACCCAGCCCTTAGCACTTACTTGGGGTTGGATGACTAAGCATTCATTTTGTTCAACTTCATTAGGGGAATTAAAAGAATCGTGTATCAAAATAGAGTGTTATAAACCCCATGTTCCCCATTATCTGATTTTATCACAGTGATCAATATGTAGCTAGTCTTACTTCGTTTATTCCACTCCCTTCCAGATTATTTAGAAGCAAATTCCAGGCATCCTATGGTTTCCCTTGTAAGCACTTTGGTAGAAACATAAGGTTTTAAAGTTTTAGTCTGTTTTATAGAGCTGGGGCAGGACAGTTGCTCCAGCTTCTTCTTTTTTTTTTTTTTTTTTTTTTTTTTTTTTTTTTTTTTTTTTTTGAGATGGAGTCTCGCTGTGTCTCCCAGGCTGGAGTGCAGTGGCGTGATCTGGGCTCACTGCAAGCTCCGCCTCCCGGGTTCATGCCATTCTCCCACCTCAGCCTCCCAAGTAGCTGGGACTACAGGCGCCCGCCACCACGCCCAGCTAGTTTTTTGTATTTTTAGTAGAGACGGGGTTTCACCATGTTAGCCAGGATAGTCTCGATCTCCTGACCTCGTGATCCACCCGCCTTGGCCTCCCAAAGTGCTGGGATTACAGGCTTGAGCCACCGCGCCCGGCGCTCCAGCTTCTTCTAAGGCTCCTGGAAAGGTCACACGCTCCTCGACTTCTCCTAGAACCACTGTGACCTTTGTGTTTGAGTCTTACCTTTGATATTAAACTGGGACCTTGAGCTTTCTGTCTTCCTAGTGCCTGACTGAGCCTTTTACATAATAGGGCTTCAGATTTCTGGTGTGTGAGTTGGTGGAACACACTCATCACATGCCGACCCCACCATCCCCCGTATATCACCTGCAGGAGAACCAGGTGCATCAGCGCGTCGCGGAGCTGAGGAAAGCAGGTCTGTGGTCCCAGAGGCGTCTGCCGAAGCTGCAGGAGGCCCCACGGCCCAAGGCCCACTGGGACTATCTGCTGGAGGAGATGCAGTGGATGGCCACAGACTTTGCCCAGGAGAGGAGGTGGAAGGTGGCCGCTGCGAAGAAGGTGGGTTGGAATGTGTGGCGCTGCTGTGCTGTGTGCGTTGGTGGGAGCTCGAGTTTGCGGTGCTGTAAATGGTGGGCAGGACTCCAGACCCACTTTTTTTTCTTACTTTTTTTCAGACAGGGTCTCGCTCTGTTGTCCAGGCTGGAATGCCCAGCTAATTTTTGTGTTTTTTGCCACATTACCCAGACGGGTCTTGAATCCTGGGCTCAAGCGATTGCTCGCTTCAGCTTCCTGGAGTGCTGGGATTGCAGGCATTAACCACCGTGCCTGGCAGACTCACTCTGAAGACCTTGACTTGTGAAGTCTGGGAAGGAGACTTCCCTGTTGTTTGGAGAATAACTGTGCCGTGTAATTAAGTCTGAGGTGGTGTCTTCAGAGCCCAGCATGCGTTGTTGGAATCAAGCCTGTGCTCCCGCACTTCTGCACTGGTGTGGATTTAGCTTCCCTTTGTTGCCTGGCTTTGCCTGCCAGTTGGAGTTAGGATATCTCCAGTGCTGCAGGTCCAGGCTGGTGGCTGGGGCTGTTCAGGGAGCTGAGAGGCTGAGAGTTAGAAGGCCCCTGGTGTCAGTCAAGGGGCAGCAAGGGGCTGTCCCAGGCTTTCCTGCCTGGCCGCACCACCTCCTGCTCTTCCTCCTGGGCTTCTAGTCTAGCTTTCTCTTTAGTTTCGGCTGAGAATTTATTTTCTCCTAACTGTTGCCAAAGCAGGTGCAGAGTCCTTGGAAGACTCTGGAGGCCCTACTGCTAACACTAGAAAAGTGAGAACAAGTGGTCGATTTCTAGAAACCCCAGGCTTCAGTGGGAAGCAGCTGTACTTTCACTGTGTGAACAGCCATGGCCCTTCTTTGTCTTCCTTATTACCGTGTCGCCGCCTCTGTTTCTTGGGCTGTAGGGTCCTTGTTCATATTTTCTGTACTCTTTTTTTTTTTTTTTTTTTTTTGAGACGGAGTCTCGCTCTGTCGCCCAGGCTGGAGTGCAGTGGCCGGATCTCAGCTCACTGCAAGCTCCACCTCCCGGGTTTACGCCATTCTCCTGCCTCAGCCTCCCGAGTAGCTGGGACTACAGGCGCCAGCCACCTCGCCCGGCTAAGTTTTCGTATTTTTTAGTAGAGATGGGGTTTCACCGTGTCAGCCAGGATGGTCTCGATCTCCTGACCTCGTGATCCGCCCGTCTCGGCCTCCCAAAGTGCTGGGATTACAGGCTTGAGCCACCGCGCCCGGCCATATTTTCTGTACTCTTAAGGCTGTGGCCTCGTGCTCTGTCCCCTGCCTTGTCCACTCCCTACCCTGAATTCTCCCCCTTGCTCTCTTCATGTTGGTTAGGCAGAGAAAAGCTGAGACCACAGGGTGAGAACTGTGGGGTTCTGAGGGTCAGGGGTCTCAAGTCAGATTCATAGGCATTTCAGAAAAACCCAGATTCTTCCTTAAACCAGCCTTTCCACAAAGAAGATAGTCCTGAACATGGTGGACACCAGGCTGGACAGGGCAGGGGGCCAGACATGTGTAGATGCCAGGCTGGACATGTGGATGTCAGGCTGGATGGATGGGGGCTGGCTGATGGGCTGGAGTGGGAGCTGGTGGGGTTGGCTGAAGAGCAGTGCAGGACCTACAGGGCGCAGGCCAGGGCCATCTCGCAACAGCTGAGTGATGCACCTGCAGCCAGGCCTGCCCCTCCCTGTGCCTCCTGCCTCTCACTGGGGTATACAGGGAGAGGCCGCAGACCAGCCCACCCTGATCAGGGCCTGTATTGACAACAGTGAGCCCCGCTGGAGGCTGAGTGGGAGCACGGCGTGTGCGCAGAGTCCGGGCGGTGGTTGAGCACATTTCCATCCCTAGAACAGGCGTGGGGGTTACAGCCATTGTGCTCTCAGGGCTCTGGAGCTTTTCTCATCTTAATTCTCTCCACCCGTTTGAGGTTCTGTTGGTGGGTATGTGGAGTGTCTAAACTTTTAGAAAGCAGTTTGACAATTTAAAGCAAAAGCTTTAAAAATGTGAATTATCCCAGCCCAATAATTTCTGTAACTGGTGCAGCATTCATGAAATGAGATGCTGACCCATGTTTATTGCATGGAGAGATGTTAATCATCTATTAAACGGGGAAGGAAGATTATAGCACAATATGGTATTCTAGTTTTGAGAAAAATAATGTATTTAGTGAAAAAAATAAAAACACTTTCTAGAAAAGTCAAGCAAAATATTGATAGTGGTTTTTGCTGGTAGTCCTATTTCTCCTAATCCACCTTAAGAGCATACAAGAATGTATATGGCAGTGAATTGTATAAATTTTAGCCTGAGAAGATTTTTAAAAAGTTACATATCCTTTTTTTCCCAACATGACATAGAGTAAAACATACAATTCTTGCACTTTTATTCACCAGCTCGTTAGAACTGTGGTGCGCCATCATGAGGAGAAGCAGCTCCGTGAAGAAAGGGGGAAGAAGGAAGAGCAGAGCAGACTGAGGCGGATAGCCGCCGCCACGGCCCGCGAGATAGAGTGCTTTTGGTCGAATATCGAACAGGCGAGTGCTGCAGTTTTCATGGGGTCCTAAGAGTCAGCCTGTCGGAGCTGGTGAGGCTGCTTCCCGAGACCAGAGCTCAGTACCTTGCTTAGGAAGCTTTCGAGCACCAGAGCCGGCAATGTGTGCACTCTCCTGGACTGTTGCTCGTTGGCCTTTGAATGAGCTGCTCATGCCTCCGTCTGTCTTGCACGGTTGATGCACTTCAACTGTGGCCGCCCTCTGAGGTGCTTCATGCCGTGGAGGGCCTCTGGGCGTTGTTGTTTCAGGGTTAGCGTAAGTCACCACCATGGTTACTTCTAGAGCGGCCACTTGGTCGCTTGCTTTCCTTTTTTGAAATTTTAATTCTTATCTCACCAGCTAATAGAACCTGGGCAGGATGTAGTTAGTATGAAATAAATGAAAAAGCACCAAACTGACGAGGCTGGAAAACACTGTTTTTAGACTCTGCTTATGTGTTTTAGTGTTTTGTATGCAGAACGTCTGTAATTCCCATCCTTAGTAACGTCCTTATTCATTTAATCCTTTGCATTTAGGTTGTGGAAATAAAACTACAAGTAGAATTAGAAGAAAAAAGGAAGAAAGCCTTAAATTTACAGAAAGTTTCCAGGAGAGGTATGACCCTTTATAAAAAGGCTTACCACTGCTTGGGTGGTACTTTGTTCGGATTCTTTTCTCA
This sequence comes from Macaca thibetana thibetana, assembly GCF_024542745.1. Classification (NCBI taxonomy): domain Eukaryota; kingdom Metazoa; phylum Chordata; class Mammalia; order Primates; family Cercopithecidae; genus Macaca; species Macaca thibetana. Next base: position 128,359,805 of record NC_065588.1, read on the forward strand.
GCAGGCAGTCTCCTGGCACTGTGGCTTCCCACAGAGGACATCTGCTCATCAGCCAGCTGCCTGATTGTTACATTTCTCTTTGTGTGGCCATCCTAGTTTTATGCTTCAGTGCTTTTGAGATGTGCTGGTGTGAGTCAGCACCCCCAAGTTGATAAACTCTGGGACACAGAACTGGGGTTCAGTCCCTGGACAGTGAGTGAGGAGCTCCTTGAGGCATTTGCCATGCAGGAGGATCCCTGGGTGCCTGGCTGGGTGACGCCTCCATGTCGTTCTTCCTTTGATATTTCTTCAGCAGCTGCCTCCACTTGTTATGTGCCGCTCCACTTAGGATATGCGCAGCACCAGTGGCGGCAGCATTCACTGTTTCATTTGCCTCTGAGGATGCCCCCAGGAGGGTGGGCACTGTGTTTCCCCGTTATTGATGAGGAACCTGAGGCTGAGAGGTGGCTGCTGCTGAAAGGCATAGAGCCACAAGATAGTAAAAACCACTGCCCTGCGTGATGAGGAGGAAGAGGCAGAACTCAACGTGTCCCTCCTTTCCCTGCACGTGGGTGGAGGCAGCAGGACCCTGCCTGGAAAGCAGAGGCGCCCTCGCCAAGCATGGGGCGTCTTGGGAATGAACTGTGCTTCTTGTCTCTCTAGGGAAAGAATTGAGACCTAAAGGATTTGATGCATTCCAGGAGAGTTCTCTGGTAAGTTTGGGGTTGTCGCTGTACTGTGTTCTCTGGTAAGTTTGGGGTTGTCGCTGTACTGTGTTCTCTGGTAAGTTTGGGGTTGTCGCTGTACTGTGTTCTCTGGTAAGTTTGGGGTTGTCGCTGTACTGTGTTCTCTGGTAAGTTTGGGGTTGTCGCTGTACTGTGTGTGAGGAGTGGAAGCCGCTCCAGTGGAGTGGGCCTTTTCATTCTCATCCAGAGGAATTTATAGGCTGTGACTATTACTCCCCTTTCTTTTTTTTTTTTTTTGAGACGGAGTCTCTGTCGCCCAGGCTGGAGTGAAGTGGCATGATCTCAGCCCACTGCAAGCTCCGCCTCCCAGTTTCAAGCAGTTCTCCCGCCTCAGTCTCCCGAGTAGCTGGGACTACAGGCGCACACTGCCACGCCCGGCTAATTTTTTTTTTTTTTTGTATTTTTGTAGAGATGGGGTTTCACCATGTTGCCCAGGCTGGTCTCAAACTCTTGAGCTCAGGCATTCCGTCCGCCTTGGCCTCCCAAAGTGCTAGGATTACAGGCATGAGCCACTGCGCCCGGCCTATTAATCCCTTTCATTATAGACTCAGTCTACTTTGAAAATATACTGGTGCTTTATAGCCTTGGTCTCACGTGCGTTGTTAATTTGGCAGTGACAGCTGAGCACAGTGAGCATTGATCACGTCCTTGCTCCCTGACTGCCCTGCCCTGACCCGACCCCAGATGGAGGCTGAGGGCGGCCCAGCAGGCTTGCCCTGGGGCTTTCCCCTGTCCCATGGACACTTCTGTCTTGGTTTCCCATTCTGAGTGTTTGGATCTCATGCTTGTGGTTTTTCTTTCTTTCTTTCAGGATTCAGGAATATCTGGAAGAAAAAGAAAAGCTAGCGTATCTTTGACTGATGACGAAGGTCTGTTCCCCCTCAGTGCCATCTTTGTTGTCTGCAGCGCTGCTGATGAGATCACACAGAGCTGTGGCGACTTGGGGTTTAGTCTTGTCATCTTCAGCTGGTTGGAAAGTTCAACTTTTGTATTTATCCAGATGTCACTCAGTGTAGAGAGTACTTTTTGGTATCTCTAGAGCACTTGGGATGTTTTCTGGAGCAACATGGTTGTATCTGCTTTTGTGAGGTTTGGAAACTTGGGTGCATCTTGGAGAGTGTTGGGGCCCCATGCTTCTGTGGCACAGGGCCAAGCTTTTTCCTGTCCTCGAGAAGTGGCCCTGGTATGTCCTGTGGTAGACCCATGGTTGCCAGCCATTGGGATTTCAGGAGAAACTCATGTGAATTTTAGATGTTGGCACCTCGTTCAGATGAGAACAGATACCTGAGCACTGGGTGTGTGAGCTGGGGACAGCCCCGGCCACGACCTATTTCCAAACCCATGTGGATTGAGTACAGAAGTCCTCAGGACTAGAATGGATTTTTAGAGACAGAGTGGAGAGCAGGAGTAGAGAGGTTGGAGAAACTTTCTTGGGTGTTTGTGTGGCGGTTCCTGTCAGGTGCCAGGTGAGGCCTGCAGTTTCTCCTTCGGCTCTTTGATCAGCATCAGTGTGGGTTTATTGGCTTGATTTGGTGAAGTGTGTTAACTTTTCCAAATTTTTGAAGATTGATCTTTGGTATGTATTGATTTTTTTTTTTTTTTTTTTTTTTTTTTTTGAGACGGAGTCTCGCTCTGTCGCCCAGACTGGAGTGCAGTGGCCGGATCTCAACTCACTGCAAGCTCCGCCTCCCGGGTTCACGCCATTCTCCTGCCTTAGCCTCCGGAGTAGCTGGGACTACAGGCGCCCACCACCACGCCCGGCTAATTTCTTTTTGTATTTTTAGTAGAGACGGGGTTTCACCGTGTTAGCCAGGATGGTCTCGATCTCCTGACCTCGTGATCCGCCTGCCTCGGCCTCCCAAAGTGCTGGGATTACAGGCTTGAGCCACCGCGCCCGGCCATGTATTGATTTTTATTTGGAAGTCAATAGGGAGTTTGACCAGATTGTTGGCATGAAACTGGCGGTATTCAGGTCTGCTGCATATGACAGAAACGAAACAGCAATGTGGCAGATGAGTGAGGAGCCTGCGGGCACATGGCCCAGCACTGGCACGGCATTGTGGTGGCATTTTCAGGCCCCTGCCAAGCGATTCTCTTGCCTCAGCCTCTGGAGTAGCTGAGACTACAGGCACGGATCACTATGCAGCTAATTTTTGTATTTTTAGTAGAGACAGAGTTTCACCATGTTGGCCAGGCTGGTCTCAAACTCCTGACCTCAGGTGATCCACCCGCCTCAGCCTCCCAAAGTACTGGGATTAAAGGTGTCAGCCACCACACCTGGCCTGGTGCTGAATTCTAGATAATACCATCCTGCACTGGGGATGGATTGAACCCTGGCCTTTCAGACAACAAGAGAAGCACAACAGAGTACCGTAGGTTTGTGTCTTTCTTGTTACCTGGAAAAGGATTAGGTCATTTCTTCCTGAGGAACACCTTTTCTCTGGCCTGTACTCTGGTGCCTGCGGTTGGCTTTATGTAGATTGACATCTCCACTTTCCTTATTTTCTCACATTCTCAGGAGCACATTTGTGTACAGTCATGTGTTTCTTAACAATGGGTATATATTCTGAGAGATGCGTTGCTGGGCAATTTTGTTGTTACATGAATGTACAGAGTACTCACTGAAACCTAGATGGTGCAGCCTGTGCCGCTGGCTACAAACCTGCACACATGTGACTCTCCTGAATACTGTGGGTAATTGGAATATAGTGGTATTTGTGCATCTAAACATATCTTGACATAGATAAGCTAACATAAAGATACAGTATTACAGTCTTACAGGGTCCCATTGCATATGCGGTCCGTTGTTGGCAGAAACGTCGTTATGTGGTGCTCAACTGTATTGAAACAGACCTTTATTTGGCTTCTATTTAATGCCTAAAGATGTCTTAGGATAACTCAGAGAAGGCCAAGTTAACCGTCCGAGGTCGTCTTCACTTTTCTTTTCCAAAGCTCTCCACTCTGGAAACCAAGTGATCAGAAGGCAGAAGGAATGGCAGAAGGCGTTTCCAAGAAGAGGAGATGGCCAGGCCTGTCGTGAGCCACCAGGGTGTCGAGTACAGTCAGAAAAGGCAGCACCCAGAGGCCCAGTGACTTGTGTGGTTGGGGTCAGGTGCCTAGGCCTTCTTGGTGGGCAGTGGGGGTCTTGTAGTGAAGAAATGAGGAGTTTTGATGGTGGGAAGGGAGAGATGTGATGTTAGATTGTGAGAAGAAAAGTTAAGAGCCAGCTGAGAGGAGAGGCGGTGCAGGCCCCCAGGTGGGGAGAGGATCCGTGGACAGAGGGAGTTTGGCTGTGGGGATGCTGGTTGCTGCTCTTTTCTCTGCCAGGAGCCAAGATCTCTATGGCGAGTGAGGTGTGAGGTTCAGGGCTGGAGGGCTGAAGAGAGCGGAGCGGGCTTGAGCTGGTGATTGTGGAGGACAGGAGAGCCAAGGATAGTGTCAGGCTGATGTGGCTGGGCCTCATGAGATGGGCGATGGCGATGACGAGTTCACAGTGATCCCGGATGGCATGCTTGTGGGCTTTCCACAGTGGGGCTCTGCAGGAAGGTAGGAGGGTTGACAGCATTCCATATGTTGGCCTGAAGAAGGTCTGCCATGTGTGGAAAAACCAGGGCTGTCATTCACAGCCTGAAATGGAAGGGGAAATACGCTTCCAGTTTCCTGCTCATTTAATTAAATGATCATTTCCAAATTTAACCTGAGAAGTTTAAAAGCTCAGTTTCAATTTCTTTAATAGCTATGCAAAATAATTTCGAAGCCTTATGGTGTATAATGAGTAACAGCCATGCAAGTGGTGTTGCCTCTCAGTGACGCTCGCTGATAACCATTTTAGTGGACGACGAAGAGGAAACAATTGAAGAGGAGGAAGCAAATGAAGGCGTTGTGGACCACCAAACAGAACTTTCTAATTTAGCCAAGGAAGGTAGGCTGTTGCTACCTTATTAAACATTCAGTAGGTGCAAAGAAACATTTAAAACGTGTGAGATGTGAATAATACTACATTGGGGCAGCAGTGCCGGTTTTGTGGAAAACAGTTCCTGTGTGCCTCCTGCTGCTCTCCCTCCTGACCTGGAGATCCTGGCCCTCCGGGGTTGTGTGTAGGACTCTGCTCTGACTGTTTTTTTTCCCTGCCACCTGCATGTGTCTCCCTGAATGTACTGTTGGTCTTGCATGTGTGAGAGCTTCGTATGAACGAATCCCACCACAGCCTGACGGGCTTGCTGTCTCTACTCAGCCTGTGTGTCCTGAGTTCAGCCGCAGTGTTATGTGTTGCTGTCAGTGCATTCATTGTCTTTGCCAGGCAGTATTTTTTTTGTAAATATGTCACTGACTGTGTTTTGTGCTGTTGGTGGCCATTCACCTGGTTCCCTGTGTTTGCTGTGAGCATTCTCCTGTTCCCCAGGCACGTGTGCATGAGTGGCTTGCCTGTGATCAGGGGCAGGAGAGTAACTGTTGTTTAGAGTGGGTGTGCCAAGCTCCACATCTCAGGAAGGAACTCTTTTTTAAAAAACGAATTATATATATTTAATTTTATTGCTCTTCTTTCATTGCTGTCACACATCTCAGGAACTCTTGGTATTGTCTGCCACTCTGGGGATAAAAAGTGGTATCTCCTTGTGGTTTTAAGTTGCACTTCTCTAATAACTGATGAAGTGAAGCATCTTTTCATGTTTCTTCCTTTGTTCATTTTGGCTCAGTTTGGTGTTTTCTTTCCGTATTGACTTGTTGGTGATGGTCTTTATATATTCTGGACACGAATTCTTGGTCAGTTCTGTGTTGCAGTGATATTTTCCCAGTTAGTGGTGTGTCTTTTCACTCTTTGCAGTACCTTTTGATGAAAGGTGTTCTTAATTTCAGCATACATAAAGTCCTCATTTCATGTTGTCAGTGAGTTCCTGGAAACTGCAACTTGAAGTGAAATGGCGTTACAGTAATGTTGTTTTATTATAGCCATGAGGAAAAAACATCGGTTTGTTATGCAGTTGACCATTGAGCAATGTGGGGATTAAGAGTGCCAGCCCGCCCCCGCCACCTGCACTGTTGAAAATTTGCATATAGCTGTTGACTCCTCCAAAACGTACTAACAGCTGACTGTTGACTGGAAGCCTTATCAATAATATGAAACAGTCGATGAACACTTATTTTATGTGGTTTTTTTCTTTTTCTTTTCTTTTTTTTTTTTTTGAGACACAGTCTCACTCTGACACCCAGGCTGGAGTGAGTGGCGGACCACAGCTCACTGCAGCCTTGACTTGGACTCAGACGATCCTTCCACCTCAGCTCCCGAGTAGCTGGGACTACAGGTGCGCGCTACCATGCCCACCTGATTTTTGTGTTTTTTGTAGATACGGGATTTCACTGTGTTGCTCAGGCTAGTCCCAAACTCCTGGGCTCAAGTGAGCCTCCAATCTTGGCTTCACAAAGTGCTGGGTTTACAGGTGTGACCCATTGTGCCTGGCCTATTTTATATGTTATGTATATTTAATATTATGTACTGTATTCTTACAACAAAATAAGCTAGAGAAAAGAAAATGTTGTTAAAAAATAAAGAAGAGAAACTACATTTACTATGAAGTGGAAGTGGATGATTATAAAGGTCTTCATCCTCGTCATCTTCACGTTGCGTAGGATAAGAAGGTAGTGGGGTAGGGGGAAGGGGAGGGGTTGGTCCTGCTGTGGATAGAGGACCCTCACAGTTCCAACCCAGGTTGTCCACTGATCAGCTATACATCATTTTGCTCAAAGTAACAATTTCCAAGAACCAACCTATTGATGATGTTTAGTGAGGACTTACTGTAGTTGAATTTGTCAGTCTTGTTCACAAGGATATATCATCTAGAATTTTTCTGCTTTACTCTTACATTGTGAAATGAGTGCAGTTTCCCTTTTTTCCCCCAAATGTATATTTGGAAAGTCATATTTAAAAGCCGATCTTTTCCCCACTGATCTTCAATGCCAGCTCAGACATAAAACAAGTTTCCTTTTATGCACGGCTCTTTCTGGGATCTCTATTCTTTTATTGGAAAACTTGTGCCAGTCTGTACTGATGCCACACTTTCTTACTGTAGCTTTATAATAGTTCTCGATGTCTGGTCAGGTAGGTTCTCTGCCTTGCTCTGCGTTGGGAGGATCTTGTCTGTTTGGTGACTATTTCAGATCCATGCTAGAAGCAGCTCATCAAGCTTCACAGAAAAACCTATTGGGAATTTTGATTAGAATTTAATTGTATTAATGGATGCTTTGTGAGAATTGCCATCTTTATGAAGTTCAGCCTTTCCAGTCTATGGTCAAAATATAGTTCTCCCTTCAGCTAGGTCTTCCTAAATAGCTTTCCATGAAATTTGATGATTGTGTCTCTTTTGTTAAATTTAATTCTAGGTACTATATATTTTTAAAAGGTGTGCCAAGTGGTATATTTTCTAAAATTATATTTTAAATATATTGCTGATACGTGTCAGTGCAGTCGATTTTGTTTCTCTTATACTCAGCAACTTTTCTTTTTTTTTTTTTGAGACGGAGTCTCGCTCTGTCGCCCAGGCCGGATCTCAGCTCACTGCAAGCTCCGCCTCCCGGGTTTACGCCATTCTCCTGCCTCAGCCTCCTGAATAGCTGGGACTACTGGCGCCTGCCACCGCACCCAGCTAGTTTTTTGTATTTTTTAGTAGAGGCGGGGTTTCACTGTGTTAGCCAGGATGGTCTCGATCTCCTGACCTCGCGATCCACCCGTCTCGGCCTCCCAAAGTGCTGGGATTACAGGCTTGAGCCACCGCACCCAGCCAACTTTTCTGAACTCTGTTCATTAATTCTTTGCATACAGTCTTGTATGCAAAGTCTTTGTATACTTCTCTGAAGAAAGAGTTTTTCCTTTATAATCCTTATTCCTTTTATACTACCTTTTCTTGCCGTTTTGTGCTTGGTGGGACTTTCAGTACAGTGTTGAGTTCATGCTAGTGGTGGACAACTTTGGCTTTTTCTTGCTTTGAAGGGGAACACTTTCGGTAGAAAGGCAGAGTGTTAGAGTGTTGAGTCATAATTGCATGGTTCAGACCTAATGTTTGTTGCCTACTGACCCCATGGCCTTGGTCAGGTTGTCTAAGCTGTCCGTGGTGTTTTTCTCAGTTGTAAATGGGATAACCAGGGTTGTTCTGAGGATCTACAGTGTGTGGAAGCCTTGGCCTGACGTGTACTATGGAGTGTTCTTCACTGCTGCTCTCAGGATGACTGTGATGATACGTTTAGTGTTTCCAGAATGGACATGGTGTATAGAGTTTTTGTAAATATTTTTATAAGATTAATGAAGTTCGTATCTACTCTTCAGTGTTTCTGTTGTAGATGGGTATTGCATGCTTTGTTTGTTTTTTTTGACAGAGTCTTGCTTTGTCGCCTAGGCTGGAGTGCAGTGGCGTGATCTCAGCTCACTGCAACCTCCGCCTCCTGGGTTCAAGCGATTCTCCTGCCTCAGCCTCCTCAGTAGCTGGGATTATAGGCACCTGTCACCACACCTGGCTATTTTTTAATATTTGTAGTAGAGACAGGGTTTTGCCATGTTGCCCAGGCTGGTCTCCAACTCCTCACCTCAGGTGATCTGTCCACCTGAGCCTCCCAAAGTGCTGGGGTTACAGGTGTGAGCCACCGCGCCTGGCCCTTGTGCATTAAATTGAGGAATATGACTTTTTCTTTTCTTCATAGTCAATTTTGATAGTCACATTTTCTAAGAATTTCTTTATTTCATCTAAATTTTAAAATTTATTGGCATACATTGTCAATAACTTCTCCTTACAGCATTTCCGATCTTGGCTACGTTTGTACATATGTCCCTTCTTCCCCCTAATACTGTGTGTTTAAGCTTCTCTGTTTTCTTGATAGTCTTGTCAAAAGTTTGTCAGTTTCTTTTTTTTTTTTTTTTACCTGACGCCTGTGTATTGTTTTCTGTTTTGTTTCGGCCCTTAGTATTTCTTTTTTAAAAACATCTTTTTCTGAGTTTTTAACTTGGATGACTAACTTACTAATTTTCATTAGCCCATTAATAAAAACATTTAAGGGTCTGAATTTTTCTGTAATACTGCTTTAGCTGAATATCATGCTTATTATTCAGTTTTAAATATTTTCTGATTTCCCCTATATATATATTTTTTATTGTGAGTTATTTAGAAGGATGTTTCTTAATTTCCAAATATTACAGGGTTTTCAATATATATTTTTACTATTATTCTACATTAATTGCATTTTGATCAGACAGTGGATTTATGGGATTCTCACTGATCTGGATTTTGTTGAGGTGGGTTTTGAATGGATCAGTTTATAAACATTCCATACATGCTTTAAAACAACATGAATTCATCAGGTTATGGTACCCTTTTCTCTCTGAGTCCACCAGGTAGAACTTGTTGATTGCATTATCCGATTCGTCTTATCCTTACTGATTTTTGTCTTCTTGCTCTATCAATTACTGAGAGAAGTATGTTAAAATTTTCCATTATGATAATGAGTACCTGTTTCTCCTTAAGTTTCTGTCAAGTTTTCATTGTATGTATTTTGAGGCTATGTTAGTATGTGCATATATAGATTTAGGATTGTTATCCTGTTACTTCATTTTTACTTGGTTCTAGATAATGTTATCACATCTGTTTTCTATTTGATGAGTTCTCTTTTAAGCTCTTCCTAGTCTTTTGTTAACCCATTGATTAAGTGTTAAATTCCAGTTACCAGTTTGTTTTAAGACATTCCCAATGGTTTTTAAGAAAACCTACATGAAATTTTAAAATTATCTCTTGCTGTGTATTCACACTTTCAGTCTTCTCTTTTATTTCTTCAGATATAAAATTTTATAATCTGTGCCTGATAATTGCATGGGTGACGTTTTTGCAGGTCTGATTCTGCTGTCGTTTATGAATCCTGGTTTCTGCTGATGGTACATTGTTTCCTAGTGTACTTTGTGATTTTTGACAATTTATTGGAAGTTTATTGTGGCAGTTATTTTAGGCCTGACACTGAGGGAGTTTCCTCTAGAGGGAGTTTCTGTTAACTTCTAATCTGTGTTCTTTTATAAAGCATGTCTCTTGTAAATAGCTTGTAGTTGGTCTTCTCTGCCCTCCAGTTTATTCTAACATCCCTGTGTCTCTATATTGGAGTGTTTAGTACATTTGTATTAAATTTAAGCCTGTTCTATTAATAATTGGGCCTAGATCTATCATAATTTAAAAATTTATTTTGTGTTTTCTCACCTGTTCTTTAGTCATCTCTTTCTGGTTAAAGCATCAGTCAAGTATTTAGTTACTTCATTTCCTCTTCTCTGTTAGCTTTCTGTGTTCTTGTTGTGGTGGCTATCTGATCGTGGTATGCGTTCCTGACTTACTAGATTACCTGTTAAATCAGCGCTGTATACTGTATACTCTCTCTGGGGCAGAGTTTGGGAGCAGCCTTGCTGGGTGGTTGTGGCGTAGGTCTCCTGTGAAGATGGTTTTCAGAAGGCTTGATGTGGCAGGCTGGAGGATGCCATTCCGGGTTGGTTCGTTCTGCCAGCTGATGGGCTCTGTTGCATGCTGAGGGCAGGTTTAGTGTCCTCCTGACCTGGGGCTGGTGTCTCAGGGCAAGTGTCCGTGTGGGAGCAGGATAGACACTGTAGTATCTTTTATAACTGAGTCTTGGAGTCACGTGCTGTCATTCTCCCGGATGGTGGTCACATCAGTCAGGCCAGGTCAGTGTGGGAGAGGCCAGGAGTAAACTGCAGGAGGTGGGTTCTCGGGCATCCCGTTGTCTTCATGGTGTCGAGCTGAATCCATGGACAGAGCCTCTCGTCAGGTCAAGGCTTCTTTCATGGTCTTCAGGAGCTTGTGAGAGCTTTCTTCACGGAGATGTGGTGCATTTTTGAAAGTTTAATTCTAAGTATATTTAGCTCTTCATATCCATGGTTTCAGATCCATGAATTTGATCAACTACAGATAGAAAATATTTACCAAAAACAAAACAAAGCAAAACAGTAAAAAATAATAATACAGCTGGGTGTGGTCGCTCACACCTGTAATCCTGGCTACTTGGGAGACTGAGGCAGGATGATCACTTGAGCCCAGGAGTTCAAGTTCAGCCTGGGCAACATAGTAAGACCCCATTTCTAAAAAAACAAACAAACAAAAACAAACCAAACAGCCAACCAGAAAAATCCCCAAACCAAATAAGCCAAAATAACAGCACAACAATTACAAAAAAGATACAAAAAAAATAGTGTAACAACTATTTACATAGCATTCACATTGTATTAGGTATTATAAGTAACCTAGAGATGATTTAAAATATATGAGAGGATGTGTATAGGTTACGTGCAAATATACATTACTTTATATAAGGGACTTGAGCATCCTTGGATTGTGGTATCCGAGAGGGTCCTTGGAACCAACTCCTCAAGGATTCTGAGGGACAACTGTATTTAATTTTCTGTCTAAATGGGTTTTTTTTTCTTCTCTTGCATTTTCTAACTCATTTATCTATGTGGAGGCTGATTTCTGTGTATTGTTTGTTCTGAGACACCTTACAGAATTCTCTTGTTATTGGAAGTTTCCAGTTGTTTGGCTTGTTTTTCCTACTTATATATAGCGTCATATGCTGTAGTGGTGCAGCCCAGCATTTTGCTCTGGAAGCATCAGACAGACAGGAAAGGTGAAGAACCTTGTTAGGAACACCATGGACACACCACCTGGATTCCACAGCCAACACTTAATACTTTCACTGGGCTCCATTACGTCTATGTCCATCAAGCCAGTGTGGCGAATGTTTAACATCCTGAGCAAATGAATTCAAAGGGTGTTTTGCTAGTCCCAAATGGGCAGTGCCTTTAACGTGGTCCTTGTAGGGGACTTGTCCATGGCATTTGTTGTTTTGACTCAACAGTCTTTATTTGACATAAAATATAGATGCAGACAAGCGCACATATCGCGAGTACACAGCCCAACTAAAGTGTTTTCCCCTGTTAGATCTACCACTGTGTGAACATTCTTTGAACAGAAATCTGGGTTCACATTTCTCATTCCTCTGGATAGACTCACTAAAGGGGGAAACGATGGGGTTGAGGGCATTGGATTCCAAAGCCCTTCAGCTTTCCGTGTTGATTTCCAGAAAAATCCAACCAGTTTACGCCATTATCAGCAGCAAGTGAGAGTACCTAATTCATAACAGTTTCTCAGTGTTATGATTTTAAGGTGGTTGATAATTCTATACTAAACAAATTGTGCACTGATTTCCAGGGATGATCAATTAAAAAGTATTTCATTGCCCTTTATACTTTTGTGTATGTAACAGCTTCATATCCTTTGCCCATTGTGATTGGGGATTTAATGTGTGGTATTTTTTTTAAGCAATTAGGGTGAGTGTTTTTTTTAAAAAAGCCTATGTTTTATCATACTTTTTAACATTTTTGCTTTTTATTTTTTACTTTGATGTTTTATATTTTTCTATATCATCTTCATCAGTTATTTCCTATCAGTGGTGTTCATTTTTTACATTTTTATTTATTCGTCTATACTGTTACTGTTCATTTAGATTATTTCAGGTATTTGAAATCTTTTGTGAATACAGTTGAGTTTCTTTCAAAGATTCTCATCTTTTTTTTTTTTTTTTTTTTTTTTTTTTGAGACCGAGTCTCGCTGTGTCTCCCAGGCTGGAGTGCAGTGGCGTGATCTCGGCTCACTGCAAGCTCCGCCTCCCGGGTTCACGCCATTCTCCCGCCTCAGCCTCCCAAGTAGCTGAGACTACAGGCGCCCGCCACCACGCCCGGCTAGTTTTTTTTTTGTATTTTTAGTAGAGACGGGGTTTCACCGTGTTAGCCAGGATAGTCTCGATCTCCTGACCTCGTGATCCACCCGCCTCGGCCTCCCAAAGTGCTGGGATTACAGGCTTGAGCCACCGCGCCCGGCCAAAGATTCTCATCTTTATAGAGAAAATATTTTATACATTTTTAAATTTGCATAAATTTCAGGGGTGCAAGTTCAGTGCTGTTCCCTGGCTGTACTGTGTTGTGGTGAAGTCTGGGTCTCTGGTATGTCATGACCCAAACGTGTGTTGCGCTTACTGAGTAATTTCTCATGATTCCCCTTGCACGCCCCGACAAAATAGTTTACACCTTTTATCAGTAATGGGCAACCATTTTAGTTTTTAGAAAAAACAAGTGTGCTTTTAGACATTGTAATCTTTTTCCAAGGAGTGATCTAAAGCCGGAAAAAGGAATACATGTGAGAGGAAGCCCCTTGCCCTTCTTACTGTGGTTTTCCTGGCCGCTGCTCCTTCCCAATTCAAATGACAGTTGTTATAAAGTAACAGCCCTTGTGCCCTCAACCCTCTGCAGCTGAGCTGCCCCTCCTGGACCTGATGAAGCTGTATGAAGGCGCCTTCCTGCCGAGTTCTCAGTGGCCCCGGCCGAAGCCTGATGGGGAGGACACAAGTGGAGAGGAAGGTGCGCTACCAGCCTTTGGAAGAATTCAGGGTTAAAAGCAGAAGCCGGAATACTTACAGACAAAGACTTCAAATAAGATTTAGAAAATTTCTTTTAGTTTGATAAAATAAAAAATTAGAAATATTTAATAAGTATCTTTATGTTGAATAGAATTTTGTTACATTCTGTGCTTTTATTAACCTGGCACAGCTATTGGGACACTTGATCATGTTGTGAAGGGTGTAAAATATTTTTCTCTAGATTTATAAACATCATTGTTTTATGGACCTAGATAGCATGTTTATTCAGGCTGTGCTGTGTTTGTTTAACACATCAGTTTTGAGTAGTTTATTTTACTTATTAGACTTTCTAAACAGATGCACAGAGCATACCAGAAAAGGTCTGCCTTTCCTGCTCTCATTCCAGTTCTCGGGACAGTTAGACTCCCGAATACAGTTCTCGGGACAGTTAGCCCCCCGCATACAGTTCTCGGGACAGTTAGCCCCCCGCATACAGTTCTCGGGACAGTTAGCCCCCCGCATACAGTTCTCGGGACAGTTAGCCCCCCGCATACAGTTCTCGGGACAGTTAGCCCCCCGCATACAGTTCTCGGGACAGTTAGCCCCCCGCATACAGTTCTCGGGACAGTTAGCCCCCCGCATACAGTTCTCGGGACAGTTAGCCCCCCGCATACAGTTCTCGGGACAGTTAGCCCCCCGCATACAGTTCTCGGGACAGTTAGCCTCCCGCATACAGTTCTCGGGACAGTTAGCCCCCCGCATACAGTTCTCGGGACAGTTAGACCCCCGCATACAGTTCTTGGGACAGTTAGCCTCCTGCATACAAGTTGGGGAGGGGCCCACAGGAGCCCTGGGAAGCTCAGGCCTTTCCCGACCCCACACTGCTAGCAGGACCAGAGGAAGGAGTGGCGGGTTTGGTCTCCTCCCAGTTTCCCACATTTGGGAAAGCATTCTGCTTTTTTATTTCTTGGTGATAGAGGGGAGATCCCTAAACCTTGAAACACCTACATGTATCTCTCTGTGATACCAGCTCCTGATTGCTATGGAGACATTTTCCAAAATGCCAGACTATTTGGGGCAAATTATACTCTTGGAGGGCTTTCCGGAGTGGTCCTTGGTTTGATAGTTTCATAAGAGTTCTCTCCCATTTATCCAGATAGCATTGTTAGATATTTTGGATTTCAAGTAAAAAGTTATTGCCTAATTCTGTATTTGAAGTAGTTGGATTCTATAAACTTTTTCCTGTTTTTAAAAAAGGTTCAGATTTATAAAGGCCTCTCAGCAGCCCCCACTTCTCTGTTTTTTTGTCGTTACAGATGCGGATGACTGTCCAGGCGACAGGGAGAGTCGCAAGGACTTGGTTCTCATTGACTCACTTTTCATCATGGATCAGTTCAAAGCTGCCGAGAGGATGAATGTCGGGAAGCCAAATGCCAAGGACATTGCGGACGTCACTGCGGTGGCTGAAGCCATCCTGCCCAAGGGCAGTGCTCGGGTCACAACCTCGGTGAGGCGCTGAGCTTTTCAAGTGTGGGATGGGCCTTTGAGAGACAGAGCACATAGCTTAGCCATGAGAAAAGCTTTTCCTCTTCCCAGTGAAGTGCTCTATCCCAACTACAGAGTTGTCAGAAAAAGCAATTCTTCATGTGCCTGTAGTCCCAGCTACTCAGGAGGCTGAGGCAGGAGGATTGCTTCAGCCCAGATGTTCAGGTGTTGAAGACCAGCTTGGATGACATAGCGAGACTTGGTCTCCAAAAGAAGCAATTCTTCCTCTTCCTGTTTTCTGTAGATCATTTTTGTGGCTTTCTAATCGGTTTATAGTGTGACTTTGGTTTCAGTTTTTAGAAAAAGTTTGGTGATTGTTTTGACCAGCAGCCACTCTTTGATCTGTTCATCGCTGCAGGTCAAGTTTAATGCTCCGCCTCTATTGTACGGGGCTCTCAGAGATTATCAGAAGATTGGCCTGGACTGGCTGGCCAAGCTCTACAGGAAGAATCTCAATGGCATATTGGCAGATGAAGCTGGACTGGGTAAAACAGTGCAGATCATTGCTTTTTTTGCCCACCTAGCTTGTAACGAAGGTAAGAGTTTGCTAGTTTTTTGAACAATACCTATTTGCTAAGACTTACCCATAGGCCAGTGTGTTTGATGGGAGTGTGGGGACTTGGCCATCTTATCTACTTCTTTGCTTCTGTCCTTTGACCTGAGCAAATTGAGGCTCAGAAGTATTCATTGTATGAATGAATAAAAAACTAGTTCACAGTTAACATCCAGTAACTATTAGTGAAAATCTAATACAATGCAGAGACTCATCAGGCTGTGACTGAACCTTGTGACTCCAGGGTCAGGTCACTGTGCAGTGTGTGGGCAGCAGAGCAGGTGGTCCACTTCCCTTGCTGCTTCTAGACTGGCACAAACCCCGCTGTAGGGCTCTCAACTGTGTGGGGTGGTTTGTGGCACGCATCCTGGCTCACTGTATCCTTTTCGTGTTACTATGTGCACGCCTCCTCTTGTCCCTCTTGCTGGATTTCACCTGTCAGTGGGGCAGCGTTTCTGATCCACTGCTCGGGTTCCTTAGGGAACGGGCCTGGGTACCCTGTGGGGGCTCAGCCTCTGCATGGCAGCCCCACCTGGTTCTTCACCCTCTTGACACTTCTGACTGGCACACAGCTTGTGTAGGCCCTCTGGCCTCCTTTCCAGTCTTTAGAGTCAGCTCCCTGTTCACTGCCCTTCCTATCTTGGCTTTTAGGTCAGGTGCCCACCTCAGTCTCCTGCTCTGTGCCTAGCTGCAGAAGAAGGTGTGACTTGTGTCTCTAACACAGGACAAGGTTTCACTGTTCTTGCTCTTGTAAGAGAAATGTTCAGTAAACATCTTGGAATGTGGTTCCCACTGTATGTTCCAGACTTAAAGCAGGCTTTGCTATTCCTGCAGAGAAGAGGGGACGTGGCCTCATCTTCATATTTGAGCTTTGAAAGTAAAGATGGGCTGGGCGCGGTGGCTCAAGCCTGTAATCCCAGCACTTTGGGAGGCCGAGACGGGCGGATCACGAGGTCTGGAGATCGAGACCATCCTGGCTAACACGGTGGAACCCTGTCTCTACTAAAAATACAAAAAACTAGCCGGGCGAGGTGGCGGGCGCCTGTAGTCCCAGCTACTTGGGAGGCTGAGGCAGGAGAATGACGTGAACCCGGGAGGCGGAGCTTGCAATGAGCTGAGATCCGGCCACTGCACTCCAGCCTGGGCGACAGAGCGAGACTGTCTCAAAAAAAAAAAAAGTTGGACGTGTTTAAATTAGGAGGGTCAGCTTAGGGAAGTGATGACCCCATGGGTGCTCTGACTGAAGGCTGTGTGAAAAGAAATGGAGCACAGTGGGCTTGCAGTGGGGGTCTCAGTCCAAGTAGTTTAAGGAGAGAGAGGCAGGGCTGAGGGTCCCTTCAGCTCCGGAGAGGGTTTTGTTTTTCGTTTTTTTTGAGATGGAGTTTCACTCTCATTGCCCAGGCTGGGGTGTAATGGCGCGATCTCGGCTCACTGCAACCTCCGCCTCCTGGGTTCAAGTGATTCTCCTGCCTCAGCTTCCCAAGTAGCTGGGACTACAAGCACTTGCCACCATGCCCGGCTAATTTTTTTTTTTAATTTTTGGTAGAGACAGGGTTTCATCGTGTTGCCCAGGCTGGTCTGGAACTCCTGAGCTCAAGTGATCCACCAACCTCAGCCTCCCAGAGTGCTGGGATTACAGGCTTGAGCCACCGTGCCTGGCTCTTTTTTTTTTTTTTTTTTTTTTTTTTTTTTTTAAGGTACTGTTGCCCAGGCTGGATTGCAGTGGCATGATCAGGGCTCACTGCAGCCCTGACTTCCCAGACACAAGTCATCCTCCCACCTGAGCCTCCTAAGGAGGAAGATCACTGTGACTGAACAAAAAACTGGCTAATTTTTGTATTCTTGATAGAGATAGGGTTTTGCCATGTTGCTAGGTTGGTCTTGAAGTCCTGGGCTCAAGCAGTCTGCCTGCCTTGGCTGCCCAGAGTGGTGGGATTACAGGCATGAGCCATCATGCCCAGCCTGAAAGTAGCCTGTGCTTCTAAAACTAGGGGATTGTATTTTGTCAGTTGAACAGATGAGTGAATCATTCAGCATTCATTCATCTGCTCCTTCCGTGATGGCTGTCACAGACACCAGGCACTTTTCTAGGTCCTGAGGGTGCAGCCCTGCTTTCAGGAACCCCACACTGGTACAGATGAACCTTGAAATGGACTGATGACCCAGCATAGTGACAGGATCCTGGCCAGCTGGGGCAAGGTCTCAGGGAGATGGGGCACTGGGGGTGGGGGCTACAAATGCAGCTGACATCCAGGAACACCACCGAGGCCAGTGTGAGGGCAAGAGGGTATGAGGGGACGGTGGGGGATGAGTATAGAAAGATTGGAGTCAACCACGATAGAGGCCTAGCAAGCACTGGAGCTGATGTGGAGCCTTAGTGTGTGGTCTGCATCAGTGCAGGTGCTGGTACAGGTGTCTGCCCAGGCTGGAGAGCAGTGGTGTGGTCCTGGCTCACTGCAACCTCAGCCTCCTGGGCTCAAGTGATCGATCCTCCTGCCTCAGCTTCCCAAGTAGCTGGGAATACAGGTGTATGCCACCATGCCTGGCTAATTTTTTTTTTTTTTTGAGAGATGAGGTCTTACTATGTTACCCAGGCTGGTCTCGAACTCCTGGCCTCAAAAGATCCTCCTGTCTTGGCTTCCCAAAGTGCTGGGATTACAGAGATTGTCTTGGCTTCCCAAAGTGCTGGGATTACAGAGATTACAGCTGTGAGCCACTGTGCCTAGCCAGCTTTTCTTTTCTTCTTCTTTTTTTTTTAAATCTTGTTTTTTACTGGGGGTTGAAATACCATCTGGATTTGATTTGTGTTTACTTACTCCTTGGATTGTGTCTTTTTTTTTATTTTGAGGTGGAGTTTTGCTCTGTTGCCCAGGCTGGATGAGTTACAGTGGCATGATCTCAGCTCACTGCAACCTCCGCCTTCCAGGTTCAAGTGATTCTCCTGCCTCAGCCTCCTGAGTATCTGAGATTACAGGCGCCGCCACCATGCGCAGCTAATTTTTGTATTTTAGTAGAGACGGGGTTTCACCATACTGGTCAGGCTGGTCTTGAATTCCTGACCTTGTGATCTGCCTGCCTCAGCCTCCGAAAGTGCTGTGATTACAGGCGTGAGCCTCCGCGCCCAGCTGGTTGTGTCTTTTAAAGAGTTTATTGTCCTGTTATATTTTTTTCTTTGTGACACTTCTGTTCATACCCTTTGTTTATTTTTCTATTGGGTGGTTCTTTTCCAGGATCAGCAGGAATGCTTTGCATATTAGCAGTAATGGCTGTAGATGGATGTGTTGTAAATACTTGTTTAAAGTCTACTAAGTCTGTCTTGTAACTTGGTTTATGTTTCATTTATAGCACAGAAGTTGAAATTCATATGTATTCCTCTAATAATCTTTAAAAACCTTAGTTTTCTCGCCAGGCTCAGTGGCTCTTGCCTCTAATCCCAGCACTTTGGGAGGGCAAGGCAGACGGGTCACCTGAGGTCAGAAGTTTGAGACCAGCGTGGCCAACATGGTGACAACCCATCACTACTAAAAATACGAAAATTAGCTGGGCATGGTGGCTTGCGCTTCTAATCCCAGTTACATAGGAGTCTGAGGTAGGAGAATCACTTGAACCTGGGAGGCAGAGGTTGCAGTGAGCCGAGATTGTGCCGTTGGACTCCAGCCTGGGTGACAAGAGCAAAACTCCATCTTAAAAAAAAAATCATAGTTTTCTGAAGAAGGAAATTTGAAACAATGTATTTTAGGATGGTTTGGATGTGCCCTCACTAAAGCTTGGGAAGCAGTGATGGGCACAAGCCCTTGGCTGACAAAACACAATTTAGACGCCTGCTGCATGGTCGCCTGGCTTGTGGGAAGGACTTGAGCAGGGTCTGGGGCTCTCTTCGTCTGTGAGTCTACTTTCTAAGTGTTGCTCATTCCTCCGGACTCTTGGAGGAGCTCAAGAGTGGTTTGAATGAACACCAGGGTGTTCTTGAGACTGCTCATTCAATGTGTGTCTACTGAGGTCTCCTCTGAGCCAGGCTTGCTGCTTGTGCAGCAGCACCCTGGGGGCCAAGGAGCAGCTTCTGGGCGGTGTGCTGGCTCCAGACGAATGCACTTGTTCCCCCCAAGTCTGCCTCAGTCGTGTGGTGGTTCATGTTACTCATACTGAGGAAGCGTCTCTGGTCAGACACAGTGCTCAGTGCCTGGACATGACAGATACTTTGACGTGGAAAATTCTGTTTTTTCCTTTGTAGGTAATTGGGGCCCCCATCTTGTTGTTGTGAGAAGTTGTAATATACTCAAGTGGGAGCTTGAATTGAAACGTTGGTGTCCCGGGCTCAAAATCCTCTCATATATTGGCAGTCACAGAGAACTCAAAGCAAAGAGACAGGTATTTTTTTTTAAACATAAAATAAAGCTAAACAGAAAGCCATCTTAATTTTTATAAAAGACACATTAAAAAATGTGAAGACATGCTTACTAATGTAATTATTAAAAATCACTCATTCATGAGTTAACAAACCTTTACGTTGTTCCCCTCGAAAGCATAGACAGTACCGCCTCGGCCTGGCCGTTCCCTGCGAGAAGGGCCACACCCTCGCAGGCCCAGGTGTGCACAGAGCTCAGTGTCATTGTCCAGAAAGTGGGGCAGTTTCCTCCGGAAATGGTCTTCTCTGGGGCAGTGCGGCACTTTTCCCTGGAGGCCCTGCTGACTTCCACAGGCACAGAGGAGAAGCTGGGTGCCCCCAGATCTGAATTTAAAACCCATAGAAACATTTGCACAACGTGCCTAATAGATGACGTTTCTGGAACAAATTTTAACTTATTAAAAATTTTTCTCTGCCCTATAGTTTCTAGTACTAGGTCACTAAAGGTAGATTCATCACAGCTTTCCATTGAGTAGAACATTTTGGACCATTAGACGACATTGTGTTGAGTAGTGTTTACTGAAAAAGTGAGAAAAAGTGAGCTTTCAGTAGTATTTTCTTTTTTACTGTTTTAGTCTGTTTTTGATGTTATTACAAAATATCACAGACTGGGTAATTTGTAAGTATAGACATTTATTTCTCACAGTTCTGGAGGCTGTGAAGTCCAAGATCCAGATGCCAGCAGATTTAGTGTCTGGTGAGGGCCTGGTTTCCGCCTCCCAGATAGGGCCTTGCTGCTGCATGTTTTGGAGGGCACCTGGCGGAAGGGATGGAAGGGCAAAAGGCTCCAGGCTGGTTCCCTCCAGCCCTTTCCTGCTGCACAAGCTCATCCTTGAGAGCAGGGAAGTGTCCACTTCCAATACCACCACCATGGGCGTTAGGTTTCAGCATGAATTTTGGAGGGAACACATTCAAGCCATAGTTCTGTGTCTGGCTTTTAGTTTGTTTTTAGAAAGCGTATAATGCAGTCAGTTGCAATACAGATGTTGACATCTCTTATTTTTCTGAGCACACTTCCCCTTGTTTTGATTAGATACTAGAAGAGCTCGCCCTGCTTCAGGATCCTCTGCTATAATCTCAGTATTTTCCAAATGGTAATTGTCAGCGCCTGCAGAATAGCTTCTTAATTTGTCAACGAAACTGCTTTAGACCCCTAGAGGAAGAGATAAAAACATAAACGCAGCCATTTTCTGTGCGGTAATAGCAAGTTATTTAAAAAAGCGAGTAGAATTATAGGTGGGAACGGAGTCACTGGGTGGAGAGCTTTGGGAAGCGTGTGTCCTCAAGTGGTTTTGGAAGACAGTGGAGTGCGAAGGCAATGAGCTGTCCTCTCTGTGCTGCAGGAGTGGGCCGAACCCAACAGCTTCCACGTCTGCATCACGTCCTACACGCAGTTCTTCCGGGGCTTCACCGCCTTCACACGAGTGCGCTGGAGGTGTCTGGTCATTGATGAGATGCAGCGTGTGAAAGGCATGACCGAGAGGCACTGGGAAGCGGTTTTCACCCTGCAGAGGTCTGTGTGTTCCGTGCTTGTCATTGAGTGTTCTTTGCTGTTGATGTAAAAGGTTCTCTTGAAGAAATCTGCGTAATTGCAGACACAAAAAATGGCCTTTGAGCTAGAGAATTGCTTTTCATCTTCATCCCAGCACGTGGGCCAGAAAGCCCCAGAGCTGGGTCAATGCAGCCCCCCTTTTCAGTCATGTGCACGTTGACATTCACAGTGTCAAATAACTGTCCCCTTTCTCACACGTTGTCCGAGAAGACGCTGCTGCATCCAGCCCCGTGGCTGGAGAATTCCATTGTTGTCTCTTGTCCTGTTTGCAGCCAACAACGCCTGCTTCTGATCGACTCGCCGCTGCACAACACCTTCCTGGAGCTCTGGACCATGGTGCACTTCCTGGTCCCAGGGATCTCCAGACCCTACCTGAGCTCCCCTCTGAGGGCCCCCAGTGAAGAGAGCCAGGATTACTACCATAAGGTGGTCATAAGGTTACACAGGGTAGGTTGGGCTCTGCCATTTCAGCTCAGTGATTAAACGTGTACGCCTCATTGTAAACGTGTTACAGCAGCATTTTTGGAAAGAAAACAGTAAACAGTTTTTTATTTTCAGGTGACACAGCCATTTATTTTGAGGAGAACTAAGAGAGATGTGGAAAAGCAACTGACAAAGAAATATGAGCATGTTTTGAAGTGTCGCCTTTCTAACCGACAAAAAGCCTTATACGAGGATGTTATCCTACAACCCGGGTGAGTGTGGACTCTGGGCATGTGCCCCCTTCGCTGTCCCTGCCTGTGAGGGACAGAGGCTCTTTCTGTGGCCTCAGCAGAAAGCTCCTTTCCGAAAGGATTGGGTGTCTGGAGCTGGAGGCCGAGGTGCCCTCTTGGGGGCAGCAGACTCTGCGGCCTCAGGTGTTTCCAGGCTCATGCTGGCCCTGCTGTACTTCCTGTCTCAGAAGCCCCACTCCTGTGTAGCTGCCCATGTGTAGGGTGGTGTCCTGGTGCTGCTCTCTGTGTTGCCCAGAGAATTCTGTGAATTTTAGTTTCCATTCATCTGGGAGAGACGATGATTGAGCAGCTCGCCTTCCCACAGCCAGCCTGGAGGCCCCAGAACTTGGGTCGGCTATGGCCCACAGGAGGTGGCACGCTGCTTTCTGCGGCGCAGTGAGCGGGGTGTTGCATGGGGTGGAATGCGCCATTCAGCGCACACCGTGTGATGGCTGGCTGCTGTGCCTCTGCAGGGACGTGCTGGTGCCGGAAGCTGTGCCCCTGGAGTTGACACAGTGTGGGGCCCCCCTTTGATCCTCTGAGGTCGTCAGATGTGCATGGTTTTGGTCTGTCTGGCTTTCCAGTTTTCTGAGTTTAGATGAAAGAAACCCAAAAAACCCTGGAAATCAAGTTTTGGAGGATTTGAAATTTATCTGTGCTTAGTCATCACAACTCAGTCTCTGCTGGGGGTGTGGCCATGAGGCAGTGCTGCAGGGTTACCCCCTACCCCATGCCACCTCAGTGTCCCTCACAGGCCACAGTCAGACACACTGGATCAGCGACCCCACTCCTCCACCAGCCACGTGCTCATGTGCTCCCCTCCTTGTGGGGAGACGACATGGGGACCCTGGTGAGCTGCTGTGGCGGGAGCAGATGCCAGGCGATCGTGTGAGTGCACTCCGTGGCCATGGGCACAGCAGACTGTGGTTTGCGGAGACTAGGGGTGAGCCCATGTTAGCCACACACGCACACCCCCACCCCCCGTCCTGGGTCTCCCTCTCTGTGCCTCATCCTCTGCTCTGCAGCCGGAGGGCGTGCACTCAGGGGCTTGCCAGCGTTCTGTGCATGTGCACGTGGCGCCTGGGCACCCTTGAGAGGAGGGTGACTGTGAATGCAGCTTAAACCTGGTGAGTGAAGATTTCAGGAGGGAAGGTAAGTGTGCATGATGACTGTGGAATTTCTCAGTCCTTCACAAATGACACAGTACCACCATCCTTTCTCCAAGAGGAAGGGCAGCGGAGCAGCACCTCACTCCACGCCGTTAGTGGCGAGACTCTCCGGGCATTGTAGAAACTTTGTATGCTTGGACAGAAAACGCTTTGCCACGTTGCTGAAGCTCTGGTGTCAGATTTTTCAGTAGAATACTGAAATCAGCCTGTGCCAGCTTTGGTAACACACTAGTTGTCGTTTGAGTGGAGAGGACTCACAACGTATGCAGGGTTTGGGCGCCAGCGTGTCAGGGAGGTCACGTTGACCACGCCCTGCCTACAGGGACCGTCTCAGGGAGTCTGACCCATTGCCCTTCTGGGGTTGTGCCCACGCAACAATTGACCACGCCCTGCGTACAGGGACCATCTCAGGGAGTCTGACCCATTGCCCTTCTGGGGTTGTGCCCACGCAACAATTGACCACGCCCTGCGTACAGGGACCGTCTCAGGGAGTCTGACCCATTGCCCTTCTGGGGTTGTGCCCATGCAACAATTGACCACGCCCTGCGTACAGGGACCGTCTCAGGGAGTCTGACCCATTGCCCTTCTGGGGTTGTGCCCACGCAACAATTGACCACGCCCTGCGTACAGGGACTGTCTCAGGGAGTCTGACCCGTTGCCCTTCTGGGGTTGTGCCCACGCAGCATGGTTGTTTGCCGTCAGGGTTGCAGTGTCGTCTGAGGTGTGAGAGGCTGGCGGCCCTGGGACCTGTAGGGGGAAAGCATGTCTTCTTCTGCTGGGCTCAGGCTGGCTGTGTGGCATCTGCTCCCCGGGCGGAATGGCAGGAGGGCACTCGGACTCCTCATGCACGTTTTCCTCTTTCTTTCCGAGACTGTGAAATCAAGCTATAGTGCATTAGGTGTGCGCATGCCTCGCCCCCCTAGAGCACCTGGTAATCAAGTGTTTGGGGCGCTGTCTGGTGCTCGACGGGATCCTCGGGTGGTCCAGGAGCGTCCTGTCCTGGTCAGCTCCTCCCTCTTGCAGGGACCGTGCCACACCCGCTGCCGTGAGGGCAGCGCCCGTATTTCTGTACCGTGAGCTCCAGAGCTGCCAGACCAGACTCCCTACCTGCCCAGACCACCCTGCACTTGTGCTGGCCTCTCCTGGTTCCTGTTAGCCAGGGCGAGTTGCCTTTCTGTTATCAGCCCGTCCATGTGGGCTTTAAGTCCCATCCCTTCTCCGGAATCATCCATCTTCTCAGCCATTATTTTTGAAGCACGTGCTGTGCCCCGGCCCTTGTGCATGTAAGTCCTTCCCTGGTCTCTTTTCCTTCCCACCGCTGCTCTCCAGAGCCAGGCTCGCAGGAGCTCTCCCGATGCTTGTCTCCATTTTTCGGTCTCCACTCATTTCTCAGCCCCTATGCAATGTGCTTCTCATGTGCCAACGCCTAGCTGTGTGGGGACTCAGGACTCCAGGCATCGGCTCCCCTGTGGAGCCCTCCTGCTTGGGTTTTTGTTTTCGTTTTTTTGTTTTGTTTTGTTTTGTTTTTTTAAAAATTTTTCTTGAGATAGCGTCTCACTCTTGTCACCTAGGCTGAAGTTCAGTGGCACGATCTGAGCTCACTGCAACCTCTGCCTCCCAGGTTCAAGTGATTCTCCTGCCTCAGCCTCTCGAGTTGCTGGGATTACAGGCATGCACCACCACACCTGGCTAATTTTTTTTTGCATTTTTAGTAGAGACGGAGTTTTACTATGTTGGCCATGCTGGTCTCGAACCCCTGACCTCTAGTGATCCGCCCACCTTGGCCTCCCAAAGTGCTGGGATTGCAGGCGAGCCACCACGCCGGCCCTAGTTGGGTTCTGTGGTGCGTGCTGCTGCCTTGGCCTCCCAAAATGCTGGGATTGCAGGCGTGAGCCTCCGTGCCGGCCCTGGTTGGATTCTGTGCTGCTGTCATGGTGGTTTCTGTCACCTGCGCTTGAGCTGACCCTTGAGCTCCTCACATCCAGCATGGCAGAACTGAGTTCGTGTTTTCCCAAGCCTGGCTCCCTCCCTGGTGTTCCCGTTTTAGGGTGTGCACCACCATCAACCCAGTTGTTTGGGTTGGAAATTTGCCATTGCTGTCTCCTCCCTTCTCTTCCCATGAGTCTGCCATCTCTCTCCAGACCAGTTACCTGTCGTCACTGTCACCCTGGTTTCCTCCCTCAGGCTGCCTGGTGCTTTGTGCTCACGCCAGAGGGCTACTCCCTACCACGGTCCCATTTCCTGCCCAGCCCTGGTCCCAGTGTGCGTTGTAGGTCCTTCTGTCTGCCCCCTTCACTGGGTGGTAAGACGCACAGGGCATGGACCTGGGCCCTTGTCTACCCCCGCGCACCACCTGCAGGGCCAGTGCGACCAGGCGTCAGAGCTGCCAAGCGGGTGTGTGAGGGGCTTTGCTCTGCTGCGCTCACCCTGCCCCTCACTTTGCTTATCCCTCTTGGTTGCCCCCCACGTCTCTTTGAGAGCATTCGCTATGATTGTGAATGAAGAATGAACTGGAGTGGCTGTCTCTGGTCAGCTCTGGTGGGGCAGCGTCACTCTAAACGGGGATGGCGAGCAAGTGCAGAAGGCCCTGCCTGGGACGTGGACTTGAATGGCCACTCTGTCTAACTCAGTAAACGGACCTAGAAAAATCTGCTTCTGCCCACCTTTCTGGAGTTGAGACAGTTGATCGTGAGGGTGGGAATATGTCCATGTGCCATTTGGATTGAATGCTTCATGCTTCTTCCTCCACGGGCAGCACTCAGGAGGCCTTGAAGAGCGGTCACTTTGTCAATGTCCTCAGCATCCTCGTGCGGCTGCAGCGCATCTGCAATCACCCTGGGCTCGTCGAGCCCCGGCACCCAGGCTCTTCCTATGTGGCGGGGCCCCTGGAATATCCGTCCGCATCTCTAATCCTGAAGGCACTGGAGAGAGATTTCTGGAGGGTAAGTGGAGGATCCAGAAAGCGGAATCACTGTTGGATGTCTTTTCCAGGCACATTATAGATAAAACCATTCTTGGAAATGGTTCTCAACCAGCTCTTCTTCTGCAGTTGCAATTGCAGCTCTGCGATACATGGCACTGTCTAGCGGCACTGATGGCTAGACATCAGTGTTCCACCTCCGGAAGTTTACCCAAGGGAGGCAGGCCCACAGAGTGCAGAGGTGCAGAGGGCAGAGATTCACAGAGTGCAGAGGTGCGGAGGGCAGGGATTCACAGAGTGCAGAGACTCACAGAGTGCAGAGGTGCAGAGGGCAGAGATTCACAGAGTGCAGAGACTCACAGAGTGCAGAGACTCACAGAGTGCAGAGACTCACAGAGTGCAGAGGTGCAGAGGGCAGAGGTTCACAGAGGGCAGAGATTCACAGAGTGCAGAGGTGCAGAGGGCAGAGATGCACAGAGGGCAGAGGTGCGGAGGGCAGGCTTTCTTGGCGTTGTGTGGATTGTGGCCTGGGAGAAGTAGCTGAGCACGCACGGTGCATCCGCAGAACTTCACCAAGGGCATGACAGCACCTGTGTATTGGCGTGGAGGAGGGTCTGCTTGCCGAGTGGCCATTAGAGGGGGCGCATCTGGATGCCCACGTTAGGGCCCTGCCATAGAAATCAGTTTTGATTCTTAGGTGCTTTTTATGCCACTTCATGCAGCAAGACTTTTTTTCTTTTTTTTTCTAGGAAACCGATCTTTCTATGTTTGATCTCATCGGCTTAGAAAATAAAATCACTCGTCACGAGGCAGAATTGCTGTCTAAGAAAAAGATACCACGGAAACTCATGGAGGAAATCTCCATTTCAGCAGCCCCAGCAGCCCGACCAGCAGCAGCAAAGCTGAAGGCCAGCAGGTGTGTGCGACCCAGAGGCAGCAGGGAGGGTCGGCTCCCAGGGTCCCCGCAGCTGACCCAGGTCTACGCGTGGTGAAAGAAAGGCTGCTAATGTACTTGGGTTATCTGCTGCTCTTGGGACCTTGCTGATGTCCTTGGCTGTGGTACATGTGGCTGTGCAGATGCCTTTTAGGCTGTGTGGTGCAGTGCAACTACTTGTCTCCCTGAGCAGCAACTGCCTTGATCGTCTTCATGGCAGTTTTAGGGTAGGGTGGGTGTCAGGGCTGCATTTAACCTGGTACCTCCTGTGGTGGAGGCCGGTGTGGCCGGACCACACGTGTCGTGAGTGTGGCAGGCAGAGGGCTCCACCCCCACCGTGATGTCATTGTCTTACAAGTGACATGTGAATGATTCTGAAGTGATGCTTTTGCCAGTGTCGTGAGGCTGGGAGGGACAGACACGTTAGATGATTAAAACAAGATATAAATGACTCGTAGTCTAAATCTAGCAATTGGAAGTATCCAAAATCCTATGCTTAGGTTAAAAAGGAAAGGAAAGGAGAGAGGCGTTTGGAGATGAAGGGGCCAGTTCTGCAGACAGGTCTTTCTTGTTGGCACTTCTGTACTTGGCTTCACTGGGACTTTGAGTGGATCACCCTCCCCTCGTCAGTACCAGAGGTTTCTGCTTAGCTTGAGGGGCCACGACCCAGCAGGCTGCTCCTCAGGGAGCCTGCAGCCCTCAGTTAAATGAACAGCACCCATTCTAGTGGGTGCTAGTCTGTGTTTTTAAAATGGCTTTTTACAAAAACGTTTATAAAAGTTTTTAATAGAGACAGGGGTCTCACTCTGTTGCCGGTCTGGTCTTGAACTCTTGGGCTCAAGGAATCCTCCTGCCTCAGTCCCCCAAAGTGCTAGAATTACAGGTGTGAGACCACACGCCCGGCCTAAAAATGACTTTTGATGGCCATCTCTGCCTGTTACGTTGTATAGGGGTTTTGAAAATGGCCAGTATAGTTCCCAGCTTAAAGTGGGCACTGTGGCTCATGCCTGTAATCCCAATGCTTTGGGAAGCCAAGGTGGCAGGATCTCTTGAGCCTAGGAGTTGGAGACCAGCCTGGGCAACATAGTGAGACCCTATCTCTCCAAAAAAAAAAAATAATATAATCCAGGTGTGGTGGTGCACACCCATATTCCTAGCTACTTAGAGACTGAGGCAAGAGGATTGCTTGAAGCCAGGAGTTTGAGGCAACAGTGAACCATCACTTGTACGGCCACTTGATCAGACTTTTGTCAAGTTGATGTTTCTCCTCACTCCCCTTAGCCCTTGTGCTATAATAGATGTGTTGTTTTCTAATCTACATTGATACGATTGTGAAAGTTAAAACAGCTTTCATCCTTGTATTCCCAGGAATCTGGGCAGATTTAACATACCACTTTGGTGTACTTAAGTCTTGTTAGCCACTGCTACCGGGCTTGGGGGAAGCTTACCTAGGGCAGTACTTAGGCGTCTTTCCCTTCCCTCTGTAAACTGCACTCTGGGTGCTGGCCCCTGAGCTGGCTTCCTGTGGGCAGCGGTGAACCCCGGCTCCTTGAGGTGGCCTGTTCTCTCTGTGGTCTGATGCTCTGTGTCTTCTTGCCTGGACCAACGGGCATCTAGGTTGTTTCAGCCTGTGCAGTACGGCCAGAAGCCCGAGGGTCGCACCGTGGCTTTCCCCAGCACTCACCCGCCCCGGACGGCAGCCCCCACCACAGCCTCTGCTGCTCCACAGGGCCCGCTTCGAGGACGGCCGCCCATCGCCACATTCTCTGCCAATCCGGAGGCAAAAGGTAGACTTCACGTAGTTGTCTGCTCTCCGCCTTGTGGAGGTTTTTGTGGGACAAGTCCATGGCACTTTCTTCTTGCGCCTCTGGACGCGGTAATCGTCCCCAAGTGGGACTAGGCACCACCTGCTGGCTCTCTGAAGGTGCCTTGTTGAGTTCTTGATGAGTTTTAGACTTTTTGATGGCTGGTAATGGATGTTTTCCCTATTGAAGAAATTTCACTCCTAGGTTAATAAGTGTTGATCTGATACTGACAGCCACTGGGCAGGCTGTTTCTGTTGACAAGAGGCGCATGCGTGCAGTCGTCTAGGAGACTCCTGAGAACGTCTGCTCATATTGTATTTTGTGCTGTCACTTGAACTTGATTATTCTTTTGAGGAAGGATAGAGTAGAAAAGGTCATCAAAATAGTTAAAAGTAGTATTTCACCACGTGGCCAAAGGGGCCCTCCACACCATGTCCATCGGGTTTTCTGAGCTAAAAATAAATGCGGAGACCTGCATTGTTGCCAGCGTTCTCTATAGAAATATGAGTGGAAGCTCTGTTGATGTTTTTTTTTGTGTGTTTAGGAAATAGTTTCTAATTGATACTAATGTTTGGTTGGGCTGACTTCTAACAGTTTCTGTTTACTCTGAGAAATGTACCGCGTAGAGTACTGTAGCTCAAAGTGAAGATAATTAACAACATGTAAAATTACGTTTCTCTCACTCTGTAAACTATATGGCCCCTCCTTTTTTTTTTCCTTAAGAGGGGGCTTCTCATTTGAGAGACAGTGTGAAATGTTTATTTCTTTAAAATTCGGTTTAAAATAATGTATTTTATTAAGAACCTCTAACAGCTTTGCACAAACAAACCTTATCGATTGCAGCAGCAGCAGCCCCGTTTCAGACCTCTCAGGCTTCCGCCAGTGCTCCACGACACCAGCCCGCCTCGGCCTCCAGCACAGCCGCTAGCCCGGCCCATCCTGCGAAACTGCGGGCCCAGACCACAGCACAGGCCTCCACCCCAGGCCAGCCCCCGCCCCAGCCCCAGGCCCCCTCGCACGCGGCCGGGCAGAGCGCGCTGCCTCAGAGGCTGGTGCTCACCTCGCAGGCCCAGGCCCGCTTGCCTAGTAAGTGGCCTCACCTTTCCAGGTTTCTGCCATCTCTCTACCCCAGAGGAGTTGTGTTAAGAACACGGGGATGTAGGAGGAGCCTTGCTGTCCACTCCTGTGTCTTTCCCCAGCCCCATGCCCAGCGCTGCCTCTCACCAGTGCAGCCACCTCCGGCATGAGTCTAGCAGGGAGCGCCTCTGCGGAGGCCGCGTCCGGCCTTCTCCTGTCTGTGCTCTCTCTTCTGACCCCGCCATCCAGCTCTGCTTTCCTGCTGCGCTCACTCACTGCTTTGGTGCTGTTGTCGGCACTTCCCAGTGTTAGCCCCGGCCTTGTTCCACCAGCCACACAGGTGCACTCTGGGGGAGCAGATGCTCCTAGAGTGACAGCGACTGCTTTTGTTAAGGTCGCTTCCTTGCCAGTCATGTGAACAAGCTTTAGATTCCTAAAAAACATTAGCTCTTTTTAATCTCTCGCCTGTTACCAAACTTAAACTTGGGATGAATAATTGCTCAATCAAGATAACTTGTAACAATTTAATGACTTAAAAAACACAGTTATTAATTTTTTAAATACAGAACATTTTGCTGTGTCCAGTGGGATTAGTATGTTTTCAGACCTTACATGTACCCTATTAATTCTGTGGTGGAAATTATCCTGACTTAAAGTATTATATTGTTTCTCAAGTGCCACCTCAACTCCTTTTTTTGTTGGTATAGCCAAATTGCGTGGAGGCCTTTCTGGAAAGATGGAGATGGGAGAGGGAGTGATGCAGAGAGACACTGAGTTCAAACTAATTGTCTTTCCTTACAAATCTCTCTCTCTCCCATTGCCCAAAAATAAAGAGTAATTGTCCTAGTTAATTGCCCTAAGGGAGAAAGCAGTTGCATATGTTACATCTTTATCAAACTAGACACTGTCTTGCGTGGGATGAAAGTCATGTTGGTGGTTGCCAGAGGAGCTGTTCTTTGGGAGATCTGTAAAGTGAGCAAAACTGCTTTTCCTGTGGGCCGGTTCTCACCTGTGTATGGAGCAAGGAGGATTGTTGGGAGATTGACACTTCTATGCACAAATCTCTGTCTTCTGTTTCCATTTTCCCCTCCTTGTTCACAGTTATTCTGTGGGCAAGATGCCTCTAGACATTTTTCTAGTCTCTTACTAACTGTTCTTTTTATCATATCACTAATAATTCTGGCATGGATTTTCTTGGGAAGAACATTTAGACTCAAGTATCAACCATTGGGAAATAAATCTTTAAACCTGTTGTTCAGTAGTAGCCGGAAGGTAATGCCTTTTTGAGTTGGGGGCATATGACCACGTCTGAGTTATGTTTTTTCAAAAAAAGGGTTTTAAGCAACGCTAAGTTTTACTTTTTTTTTTAAAACAGTAAATGTTATAGATTGACTTTTACCGTCTAATTCAAATTAGTATGAAGTTTTATATCTTCAAGATTTTTTTATGTATGTGATTTATTTATGTATTTAGAGGCATTGCTAGATCTTGTAGGTGCTGTAGCTCACACCTGTAGTCCCAGCTACCTGGGAGGCTGAGGTGGGAAGATCACTTGAACCCAGGAGTTTGAGGCTGCAGTGAGCTATAATCCTGCTACCACACTCCAGCTTGGTTCATAGCCAGACCCTGTCTCTCACAAAATAAATAAAAATACATTCCTAGATTTTGGAGAGTTATGGGTGTAACTGAAGCTAGTTATTTTTTATATTTGTGAAGATACAGTCTCTCTTTGTGAGCTAAATTGGACAGGTACTTTCCACATTTATAAAGTTCTCTAAAGTTTAGGTTCATGTGTGAGTTTCCAAGTGTATTACAAATAAATTTCTGCTTTTTTTTTTTTTTTTTTTTTTGAGGTGGAGTTTCACTCTTGTTGCCCAGGCTGGAGTGCAATGGCCCAATCTCAGCTCACTGCAACCTCTGCCTCCCGGGTTCAAGCGATTCTTCTGCCTCAGCCTCCTGAGTAGCTCAGATTACAGGCGCCGCCACCACGCCTCAGCTCAATTTTTTTTTTTTTTTTTTTGCATTTCTAGTAGAGATGGGTTTTCACCCTGTTTCCAGGCTGGTCTCGAACTCCTGCCCTCATGTGATCCACCCAACTCAGCCTCCCAAAGTGCTGGGATTACAGTCATGAGCCACTTCATGCAGCTGATTTCTGCTGTTTTTGATGTTTGCTGCTTTTTTATTGTTTGGGTAGAAAAGTAAAATATTCCTTAATAGCTTCCTTAATATTATCAATATCTGATATCTAAAATCCCTACCAGTTATGGTTAAGTAAAGTTAACCATTAAAATCTGACATTTTGTTTTCTCTTTTTAATGAAAATAATTATTTTTAAAAAGTTGTAGAAAACACTACCTGATAAACATTTCTGTGGTGCTTCAGTTTATGATAGATGGTCATTATATACAAGAAATGATTGTCAATATGACACACCCAAATTTTTTCCAAAATGATCTGAATTCACCTTTTCATCTCCGTTTCAACAGGTGGCGAGGTAGTGAAAATAGCTCAGCTGGCATCCATCGCAGGACCACAGAGCCGCGTGGCTCAGCCGGAGACGCCGGTGACACTGCAGTTCCAGGGCAGCAAGTTCACCCTGTCGCACAGCCAGCTCCGGCAGCTCACGGCGGGCCAGCCGCTGCAGCTGCAAGGTAAGGATAAGGAAGAGAGAGCACTTGACGCTGAAATTGACAAAAGCGCCTCACCGTGAGCCCTGCTGCCCGCAGGCCTGCTTCGTGCATGTACGCTTCAGGCTTTTGCCTGTGTCCAATGATGCGTCTCATGGTCCGCGGAGGACCGGCCCAGCGAGACGCCGTTCAGCAGCCACTGGGCTGCCTGCGCTTGACGCGTGTCAGACAAACAACTGGCACGTTCTTTCCCAGCATCTGCCCTTTGAAGAGAGTTTCGTATTTTGTAGATCAAAGTAGAAATATTTGGCCAGGCGTGGTGGTGCTCTCCTGTGGTCCAAGCTACTCGGGAGGCTGAGGTGGGAAGATCACCGGAGCCCCAGAGGTTGAAACTGCAGTGAGCCGAG
Organism: Macaca thibetana thibetana; assembly: GCF_024542745.1. Classification (NCBI taxonomy): domain Eukaryota; kingdom Metazoa; phylum Chordata; class Mammalia; order Primates; family Cercopithecidae; genus Macaca; species Macaca thibetana. The sequence continues at coordinate 128,392,678 of NC_065588.1, forward strand.
ATCGTGCCACTGCACTCCAGCCTGATCACAGAGTGAGGCTCCCATCTCTAAATAATAGATAAGTAACAGAAATATTTGCTGCTTTCTAATATAGGTGTGAGACAAATTGTCCCCAAAACACCACAGGATTAGTAATTTTATGTATGAGAAATCATTTTCTTCTATCAACAGACTTAATTTTAACTCCCAGACCCAAAGCCCAGACCTTTGGTGAAGAGCAGTGTGTTTATATAGTAACTGCTCTTTAAAAAAAGACTTAATTTTAACTCCCAGACCCAAAGCCCAGACCTTTGGTGAAGAGCAGTGTGTTTATATAGTAACTGCTCTTTAAAAAAAGTGAGGGAGAGGAATTGAGTAGTGCCTTGTCCTGGTGGTGGGATCATTGGCTCACTCTGTTTTAGTTTAGGGTTCAGGGAGCACCCACAGCAGCCCCGGCAGCCGCCTTCCCCCTCCTTCCTCGACAGCAGCCTTAGGGGCTGCCTCCCTCCCACCCCCACACAGCAGCCCCGGTGGCACCTTCCCCCACCTTCCCTGACTGCAGCCTCAGCGACCGCCCTCCCCAGTGCTTTCCTCATGATCGCTGCCTGTGGTATTTGTCAGGGTGGAAGGTTTTGTCATTAGTGGGGTGAGCCCACTGACCTCCTTGGAGAGAGACACACATCTCAGCAGAACAAGGCCTGCCACAGAGAAACGATTCAATTTGGTTTACTTCCTTTTTTTTTTTTTTTTTTTTTTAAACATTTTTTTGGCCCACAGAGGTGGGGCCAATTGGTAACATCTCTGATGGCCGCCAGTTTTCATAAAGTATGACATGGGAAGCTATCTCCAGAGTAAAAGAAGTCAGAAAGAAAGATGCAGTCATACAAGATCCAAAGTGGCAGCCTCCTTAAAAAGCAGCAGAAAAGCCACAGGCATCTGGGCTAAAAACAGGGTTTTGTTCCATTTCTTCATTCTCCTTGACTGCTGTCAGGAGTGACTGCAGTGATCTGGGAGTGAGGATGTCCAGCTCAGTACCTCGAACAGCACAGCAGGTCCTCAGCAGCTGTGTGTCACACACCTTCCGTAAGGGACAGAGGGTAGATGGCCTTTTCTTGACATTGAGCAAGAGACCTTGCCTCTTAGTATGTCATCATCCACTGTTGGTGATGGGTTGCCACTTTTCTCACAGTGACTGAACTTTGCATTGATTTGTTTAGATTTGATTTTCAGTTTGTCGACTTACTTTGTACTGTTTGGAAGTGCCTGGAGTGTGTGACTGTGATGTACACGTGCCTGTTATTGACACCTAGCGGACCTATGATTGCAGGCAGCGTCCTCCAGATCGTGTCCGCCCCCGGGCAACCCTACCTTCGAGCCCCTGGCCCCGTGGTGATGCAGACCGTGTCTCAGGCGGGCGCTGTGCACGGCGCCCTGGGAAGCAAGCCCCTGGCCGGCGGTCCCAGCCCTGCACCCTTGACCCCACAAGGTAGGGTGCTCTGAGCAGGAGGGAGACTTGGCTTGGAAGCTTCTTTCTCTTCCATCTAAGGCGAGTGGAAGGCATTCATGTGTCTTTGACTGTATCTCAGAACAGCACAGTCTAGTGTGTGGCCATCTCTGATTTCTATAGATGTGTCATTCAGCCTGATTTATTTTCTTTTTCTTGTGCTTTCAAAGGTATTGGTTGGATATAACCAGCCTCCACTGTCCTTAGGGTTTTGTTTTGTTTGTGTTCTCACAAGAAATTTGGAATCATGAGAAATCTTGCATGTTATTCGCCATCACATTCAGTGTGCTCAGTCTCCCCTGGGAGTGGGACCGTGTGGCCGCCCACGCAGGGCCTGGTTCTTTGTCCGGCCCGAGCTGCCACTCCTCATCCTGTCTCGCCACCTGCTTCACCTCTGAGTCTTCACTCTGCCCCTGCCTTGGCCCTGGGTCTCCCTGGACATACTCTGTCATGATGTGGTGTGTCCTCTGGAACCCAAAGACCTGTGGCGGCAGCTGGGAGCCTAGAGGGGTGAGGCTCTCTCCTTGGGATGGAGCCCTTGTCTGGTGGCCGAGTGGTGTTTGTTCAGTTCCAGCCCCACCTCTGCATAGTGGGCAGTGATGTTGGGTGGGCCACTGCCAACCTGTTAGGCTCTGTTAGGCATCAGAGGAGGCTGCGAGCCTGGAGTGGGGAGGGGCCATGGCTTCTTCTCCAGTCCTGTTAGCGTCACCCAGCAGCAGTCCTGCATGCCAGCGTGGTCAACAGTTCCACTCGCCAGGTTTTGCCCCTACCCCCAGAACCAGGCATCTTGGGGATTCCAGAACCAGCTGCTGCACCCTTCTTCGCGGGCTGATGAGTCACTGTCCTGTGGAAGCCCTCCTCAGCTTCAGAGACCCCAGTACCAACTGGAGTCCTGGACCCTGAGGGTCTGAGCCCAGACACCCCTACCCCCAAGTGCTGAGTTCTGACAACCTCAGCCTCTCTCCCCTTGTTTTCCCTTAGGGTGACTCTTAACCCCTGGGCCCCTTTTCAGCACTCAGACACCTCTTTGACCACATCTTTGTAGGAAAGTCTACCACACTAAGTGGCATGGCTTCTGCCTTCCTCGTTGGCCCTGGCTGGTAGCTGGTGTCATGTCAGGAGCAGCTCCGGGGAACGGATATGAAACGGGCACTGGCTTGCTCTGTTGCAGTCGTGAGGACTGGGTGGACATCCTGCCAGGGCTGGGCTGCTCATGGCAGGCAGAAGCCTCACAGTTATCAGGCTGTCACCTGGGCTAGGAGGTGGCCACGTGCTGATGGCGATGGGGCACCCAGGGCCTTGGAGGTATGCTAGGATGCTTCTGGGTGGCTCTGGAGTGCTTCCCAAAGGAAAGGGATAAACTCCTGGCTCCATTCAGCTCCAGTCATGGCCTGGGAGCCAACATGCTTCCGTGGCAGATCTAAAGCATTTAAGTTTGAGCCATGCACATTCCAGCCATGTGCTGGTGGAGGATGAGGCCTTGGGGACATGCTGTTGCAGAATGACTTTCTGCGGAGTGTGCTGGTGGAGGGCGAGGTTCCATGGAGCATGCTGGTGGCAGATGAAATCCTGAGAACTTGGCGTTCCTTTTCACCTCTTCCTTTATGCATTTGTAGTTGGCGTTCCGGGCCGCATGGCGGTGAATGCCTTGGCTGTGGGAGAACCTGGAACGGCCTCCAAACCAGCTTCTCCCATTGGAGGGCCAACCCAGGTAAGCACCTGAGCTTGAGACCCTGGTGCATGTGGACAAGTGGCTTTCCAAGAGCTGCTTGTTGTGTTCAGTTGTGATATTTAAAGGCTCCTGTGAATCCTCAAGTTATGTTACTGAATTCTTATTTTAAAACACAAATTTCCTAATACAAGAAATGAAACTGGACTTATGACTGCCAAAATCTCTTTTTGTATTTTTTATGTCCTTCTGCAAGTCTTCCTGGGCATTAGAATTACTCACTTGTGTCTTGAGAAATACTTCCCATCTTGACAGAGAAGAGAATGCTTGTGCTCTCTGCTTCATTTCCATTTCTGTTTCCTGTAGCTGTCGGCTGCATTTCAATCTCTATTTCCTGTAACATAAGACCTTGGATATTGAACTGGATCCCATACGTGGGAAATTCCAGGGGGTTTGGTGAAGACGGTAACTTGTCGTTCTGTTTCTCAAGTAACTGTTTTTCATCACTTTTTGATAAAGGAGGAGAAGACCAGACTCTTGAAAGAGCGCCTGGATCAGATTTATTTGGTCAACGAGCGGCGCTGTTCTCAAGCTCCAGTCTATGGCAGAGACTTGCTAAGGATTTGTGCCCTGCCTGGCCACGGAAGGGTACAGTGGCGTGGGTCCCTGGATGGCCGTCGTGAGAAGGAGGCCGGGCCAGCACACAGTTACGCTTCATCCTCAGAAAGTCCAAGTGAGCTGATGTTGACGCTTTGTCAGTGTCGAGAGTCTCTGCAGGATGTTATTGACAGGTACTGCAGACCTCGTGGCCTTTTCGGTGCTCTCTGGCTGCGTTGCGCCTCAGCAAGGCCCCTTCTTGTCTCGTGGATATTCATCTTATTCCCATCGGCTTCTCCCCACGCTGTCCCTTAGCAGTCTGTTTTGAAGTTACTGTTTGAGGTCTTCAGCTTTGGGGTTAGATGGTTTTATTATCTGGGTCTCAGTGCCAGGCACGGCTTCTGAAGGAAGTTGGCAGCCCTGGGGCAGAGCCACAGCACTGAGCTCACACTGTGCTTGGGGACAAATGACTGTGTTGCTAAGGACGTTCTCCATTTGATTCTTTCAAAACAATGACTGCATTAAAAGATCCTCATGAGTGAGTGAACGTTACATGATGACAAATATGTGCCAGAGTTGAGCTCAGAACATGCGTTAATGGAGAGCAAATCCGAGCTCTGGTGGGCACGGTGGGCACCTGGCCACTCTCACTGAGCTTGCTTTCAGTAGAGCGCGTTACCCTGTTTGCAGTTCCACTCCCTGCTTCGACCCGGTCTCCAGGCTCTGCTTCAGACATGTTTTCTTCCCTTCTTTACAGCTGTTGTATTTCTCATAGTTGTATCCTGTCTACAAAGGGAAACCTGGCTTCTTCCTGTACCTTGGCTCAGCTCAGCTTTCAGGTCTACCTATTTCAGTGCTTTCAGATCAGGAAACAGAATTAATGGGAAAAAAGAAAACTGGGAGTGCTTCTCCAAGGCCGAACAAGCCACCTCTGGCTTCTCCTGGTCTAGGAGTGGCTAAGTCAGTGACCTTGGGCTCCTGGAGTTTTTCTTTCGAGTACTGGTTTGTCTTTGTGTGCTCCTCCCTCACTGAACATTTGACCATTCTTTCAGTTTGTATACAGTTGGGAGTGAGTCATAGCTGATGTCCATAGCAAGGGCCTTCTGGCGCAGGTGACCTCCACAGGTTGCAAGGTGGGCCTCAGGTTGGCTGTGCGATCTTCGCTATCTTGTCATTGTCCTAAAGATTCCTTCACCCTGAGTCTGGCCCCCGTCCTGGTGGCACAGTCTGTAGCAGTTTTAGGATCCACGAGACAGTGCACCTTTGTCCCGAACTTTCCAGCTGAAGACACACTGGAAAGAGAATGGCTCATCTCTGAACTAGTGCCTGCGGCCTAGGGAATCCACCCCCATTGATCGATCAGCCCTGGACTGTCTGAATTAGTCCCTAAGGTGGTGGTGGTTGGTCAGGACTGGTTAGGATCTGCCTCGTTGGGCCCCTACCCGTGTGCCAACAGCCACGTCCCCATGTGACTGGGTTGAGCCCTGCTGTTTCCTGGGACTTGGACTGCCGGAGGTCTCTGCCGCATCTTTTGGGAGCCCCCATGCTGGGTGAAGGTGTGTGGCTCCTGGTGGTGATAAAACATGCTTTCTGCTCCTCAGGGTTGCCTTCGTGATTCCTCCGGTGGTGGCAGCACCCCCGTCCCTATGGGTGCCGCGGCCGCCACCCCTGTACAGCCACAGAATGAGGATCTTCAGGGAGGGCCTGAGAGAGCACGCTGCACCTTACTTCCAGCAGCTGCGGCAGACGACGGCTCCGCGCCTGCTGCAGTTCCCTGAGCTGAGGCTGGTGCAGTTCGATTCAGGTATGGGGCAGTTGGTGGTGTGGCCCGTGTGAGCTGGGCTGGCCCTGGATGATGAGACACTCTTGATGTGATTCGTTTCCCAGGAAAGTTGGAAGCTTTAGCTATCTTGCTTCAGAAGTTGAAATCTGAAGGACGTCGGGTGCTGATTTTATCACAGATGATTCTTATGTTGGACATTTTAGAGATGTTCTTGAACTTCCATTACCTCACCTATGTAAGAATCGATGAAAATGCCAGCAGTGAGCAACGGCAGGTGAGAAGGACACTGCTTACCTTGTACCTGATGGGTCAGCCACCGGTGTTTAAGGCCTGAGTGCTGTGTAAATTCAGTGGTCTCATGGCCCTTCTAAGTGAAAGGAGAAGGACTTAATGAGCCTTTGAACTTCCTTAAGTCTCAATCCATCCTTTGATATTTTTTATTGAAAGCCATGTTGTTAGGTAAATGCAGTCTTGATGTCTCAGAATAAACACTGGTGACCTGCAGTCATCATTAAGACAATACTGGTGTACTTCAAGAGGTAACTACGGGGTAAAAATATGAAAACAATTCCAATCAATTTAGAATTAAAGGAAATACAAGTTAAGATAATATGCCCGTTGTTTACTTACTAGATTTGCCAAGGCTGTTTTGATTCATCAGGCACAGTGAGTCAGACACTCTCATAGCCTGCCGTGGAGGCATAAACTAGTATAGTTCTAGAAGGCAGCCTGGCAGTATGGATTTGAACCTTAGTGGTAATGTATTTAGAACCCTTTACTTACATAACAACAAACACACCACGTGAGATCTGTCTGCAGAGTCGTCGTTGAAATGTTGATGGTAATCCACAGCTGGGAACAGTCAGTGTTCAGCAGAAGAGTGAGTGCATAAGGGGTTGTCCCTGGGCCCCGCGCCCCGGCAGCTTCATGAGCAGAAACCGTGCCCAGCATTCCATGTGGTGCGCTAGGCCCTTGTCAGCAGCATTTCAGAGCCAGCTTCAGTAGCATGGCCCCGTGTCCCCCAGATGCTGCCCTGTAAGTCACGCGACCTGCTTTATCTCACACACATGCTCATGCACACGCTGAAGAGGGCTAGAACGAAATAGAGCAAAAGGTGGTTTAACAAGTTTTCTTGGTGATAGTCTAACAAATTACAGGCAGAATGCTTTGCAGGAAGAGAGATGTTCAGTGGTTAGGTTTCGTTTCCGGCACAGAAATAGTTATGGAAGAGAAGTATTCAAGTCATCTCCTTTCATGGTCCTCAGTGAGCTTAGAGGAATGTCCTTCACGGTTTTATTTTTCCTGCTTCCTCAGCCTTACTCCAGGGGCTTTTTGTTGCCTGTAAAGTGCCCTGGCATTGCCTGAGGATAGATGAGAAAGCACATATCCCTCCCCAGTAAGACGCTGTTTTCTTTTGGGGCCTACAAGGTGAGCTGACAGTAAATGCAAGGTGGAATCTAACTTTTTCTTGTCACTCATGGCTGGTGTTATTTAAACCGTGGGTATGAGGGTGTTGGAGATGGGTGAGTGTAAGATGATGGTGGCTGCACGGAAGAGCCATAATACAGTGCAGGGACCTTGGTGTTGCTTTAACATGAGCCTTGTGTTGAATGGAATACAAACCAAGCAGTTTTGCTATGCGATAATTTCTTTTTCTTTCTTTTTTTTTTTTTTTTTTTTTTGAGACAGAGTCTCGCTCTGTTGCCCAGGCTGGAGTGCAGTGGCGCAATCTCGGCTCACTGCAAGCTCTGCCTCCCGGGTTCACCCCATTCTCCTGCTTCAGCCTCCCAAGTAGCTGGGACTACAGGCATCCGCCACCTCGCACGGATAATTTTTTGTATTTTTAGTAGAGACGGGGTTTCACCATGTTAACCAGGATGGTTTATATTTCCTGACCTTGTGATCCGCCCGCCTCGGCCTCCCAAAGTGCTGGGATTACAGGCGTGAGCCAGCACACCTGGCCTGCTATGGGATAATTTCTAATTGATAAATGGTGAAATGTGTCAGGTTTCCCAACATTTTCCAGGAATACTGACTCCAGTGTTTTGTTTCATCTTAGGAACTGATGAGGAGTTTCAACAGAGACAGGCGGATTTTTTGTGCCATTCTTTCCACTCACAGCCGTACCACAGGTATAAACCTTGTAGAGGCAGACACCGTCGTGTTTTATGACAATGACTTGAATCCAGTGATGGATGCCAAAGCTCAGGAGTGGTGTGATAGGATCGGGAGATGCAAAGACATCCACATATACAGGTGAGGGCCTGCAGGGACGGCCGTGTGGAAATGGAGTCAATGAGAAGCTTTACAGGAGGTATTGGTGCAAGAAGTACTAATGCAGAAACAAAAGGAAAAACTAAAGACAATACATGATATCTAATTTTATTTTATTTTATTTTATTTTATTTTATTTTATTTTTTTGAGACGGAGTCTTGCTCTGTCGCCCAGGCTGGGGTACAGTGGCCGGATCTCAGCTCACTGCAAGCTCCGCCTCCCGGGTTTAGACCATTCTTCTGCCTCAGCCTCCCGAGTAGCTGGGACTACAGGCGCCCGCCACCTCGCCCGGCTAGTTTTTTGTATTTTTTTGTAGAGACGGGGTTTCACCGTGTTAGCCAGGATGGTCTCGATCTCCTGACCTCGTGATCCGCCCGTCTCGGCCTCCCAAAGTGCTGGGATTACAGGCTTGAGCCACCGCGCCCGGCCGATATCTAATTTTAAACTAGGTTTTGTTTTCCTTCAGACAAATTTATGTTTCTGCTGTTTTATTTATTCCTTTTATTTATACTCAACATTTGCTTGAAATTGTAAGTTAGTGATGCTGCTCACACAAATCATCTTGCCGTCCTCAGTTTTTACATGTGGTACCTCTTCCAGAGTACCTCAGTCTTAAAAGTACGATTTAGGTTTTGGGTTGTTTTAATTATTATGAAGTAAAAGTTATCTGTTAGTAAAATGGCTATTGAAAGAATGGTCAACACCTGTGAAAAGAAGAAAAAGAGAATTAAAATAGATTTTTTTTTTGAGACGGACTCTTGCTCTATCGCTCAGGCGGCAGTGCAGTGGCACGATATTGGCTCACCGCAACCTCTGCCTCCCAGGTACAAGCGATTCTTCTGCCTCAGCCTCCTGAATAGCTGGGACTACAGGCGTGCGCCACTACGACTGGCTAATTTTTGTATTTTTAGTAGATACGGGGTTTCACCATATTGGCCAGGCTGGTCTCAAACTCCTGACCTCGTGATCTGCCTGCCTCGGCCTCCCAAAGTACTGGGATTACAGGCATGAGCCACTGCGCCCAGCCAAAATCTATTATTATCTTTTTTTTTTTTTTTTTTTGAGATGGAGTTTTGCTCTTGTTAGGCTGGCGTGCGATGGTGCCGTCTCGGCTCACTGCAACCTCCACCTCCTGGGTTCAAGTGATTCTTCTGCCTCAGCCCCCCGAGTAGCTGGGGTTACAGGTGTGCGCCACCACGCCCTGCTAGTTTTTGTATTTTTGGTAGAAACGGGGTTTCACCATGTTGGCCAGGCTGATCTTGGAACTCCCAACCTCAAGCGATCTCCCGCCTTGGCCTCCCAAAGTGCTGGGATTATAGGCATGAGCCACAGCACCCAGCCTATTATTAGCTTTAAAGATAAAAACTGTAACTGTCAAAACACAATTGGGAGACATGGAGAAAGGTTACTCTATATTTTTAAATTTCTAAGTGCTTACTGTTACAGTGTAATAGGATATTTACTTCTTTTGCTTATTTTGTGCCTGGTTGTGTACCGAGTGCAGCCTAGGCTCGCCTCTCATAGTGATGTGTCAATTCCTAGTAGGGAACCTGAGACTAGACAACTATGGTCCCTGCATGAGATCTCCTAGGTAGTAGCTGACCCTGCAACTACAACCCCAAGTGTGCTTTAACCTCTTTTTTTTTTTTTTTTTTTTTTTTTTTTTGAGACAGGGTCTGTTGCCTAGGCTGGAGTATAGTGGTGTGATCTTAGCTCACTGATGCCTCTATCACCTAGGCTCAAGTGATCCTCCCAGCTCAGCCTCCCGGGTGGCTGGGGCTACAGGTGTACAGCACCATGCCTGGCTAATGTTTGTATTTTTTGTACAGACAGGGTTTCACTATGTTGCCCAGGCTGGTCCCAAACTCCTGGACTCAAGCAGTCAGCCCGCCTCAGCCTCCCAAAGTGCTGGGATTACAGGCGTGAGTCACTGCACCCAGCCCACCATTTGTTTTTTAACAAGACAGTTTGTGTCATAGTAATTCAAATGCTGTATTTAAATTGTTTGATTATTATTTTTCTTGCTATAAATGCATTCCTTGTTCCTCGAGGAAAAAAAGGAAAGCCTGTAAAGAAAAACAAGGATCCTATAGAGGCAGCAGTTATTAATATTTAGATGCACATCTTTCCAGACATGTTTCTGATTCTTTAAGAAGGCTCACACTATGTCTTATTTTGTAAATCTTTTTTTTTTAACAGTATATTATACATATGTTTCCATGGTGATGAATATAAGTTTGGTGCATGGTTTATGTTGAATGGATAAGGGCTTAGTGTGGAATCCATTCTGCATTGTTGGCCCTTTAGCAATTACTAGCTAGAAATTGGAAAAGTGTTTTATTCTCAGTAGCAATAAAGTCTCAGGCATGGCCTTAGCGGTGCAGGAACAGGGCATCTGAAGTGTGGCATGAGGTGGCCTTGAAGGATGCAGGATGAGCTGTGCCAAGTGTGAAGACCCACTTTGTTCTTGAGTGGGTAGACTTCGTTCATGAACTTGTGAAGTTTCTCCAAAGTAATACTAAAATTTAATATTTTTGTGAAAACGCTTCTCATGGGTGTGGAGGTTGTATGCGTGCACACACGTGGCTGGGTAAGGTGGTGCCAGTGTGCTTGCGGTGCGGACATCCTGACGAAGGCCGCCATCATGATGCTCAGTGTTGCGGGTGGGAGTGTGTCCCACTATGAGCCATGGGGACCCCCAAACCGCATGAGGGTGCTGTTGGTGTCAGGGCAGATAGCCTGGCATCCATGGGGAGTTTGCATGTTAACAGAGGTTGGCTGTCACAGTAACTGGAGGGCCTTTCTGTCATGAATGTGCTGCATACCTTGCGCTCCATGAGTGAGAGGACGGGCTTGGAGTGCTGCTCCCATGGCTGACCAGAGCGGAGTCCAGAGGGATGAAGGACTTGAATGTTTTCAGTGGAGCAGCAGTATTAGAACACTCTTGAAGAGACAATGCCTGTGGCCGAGAGCTGGAAGGGACCGCCTGACCCACACAGACCCCGAAGTCAGGGGAGACAGGCACACGGCTGCAGTGAGACAGGAAGCCGAGCGTTGTACAGATACGGTGAGCCCAGTGGGCAGGCAGGTGATGAGTGGGGAGATGACAGGAAGCCGAGCGTTGTACATGTATGGTGAGCCCAGTGGGCAGGCGGGTGATAGAGCAGGAAGATGATTTGCCATTCTCAGTGTAAGTAAAGGGTTAAATAGCTCCTAAAAATCGAGAAGATATATAAAGTTCCCCTCCCCACCTTACCTTTAAAAAGGAAGGGCCTGTGAATATGAACAGTCCATCCCAATTGGCCAAAAAGTATGAGAGGCCGCTCCAGCTCACTGGTCTGGAGAAGGAAGGACCAGTTTAATGCATGATGAGATCTCTCTTCTCATGCCCCAGACAGGTGAGACCCTAAGGGAACGAGCCTGCTCAGCCTGGCACTAGAAAAGGGGATGTCCTCATGTTGATGGGGACGTGGGATTGCTATCTAAGGATGTGTGTTGCAGCTTTGTCACATGGCACAAAGCAGTCACTGGGGCACAGCCATCCCACCATATTGAGCAGCCAGGTGGAAAATGAGCTCATGTCGAGGGATTTCTGTAATACACTGCTTAGCGAGGACAGCAGAATGCAGAGAAGTAGGAAATGAGGCAGACATTTTCCCCACACGGTTGTGCATGAGGTGACAGTACACGGAACATCATGGAAGGACACACCCAGGTTCACAAAGAGCATCGTGGAACGACACAGCCAGGTTCACATGGAACGTTGTGGACGGGCACACACAGGTGCACTCAGAACGCCATGGATGGACACACCCAGGTTCACACGGAGCATTGTGGAACAACACACCCAGGTTCACATGGAATGTCGTGGAGGGACACAACCGGGTTCACATGGAATGTCGTGGAAGTACACACCCATGTTCACACGGAGCGTCATGGAAGGACACACCCAGGTTCACACGGAACGCCATGGAAGGACACACCCAGTTTCACAAGGAACGTCGTGGAAGGATACACCCAGGTTCACACCGAGCGTCGTGGAGTGACACACCCAGGTTCACACAGAACGTCGTGGAATGACACACCCAGGTTCACATGGAACATCATGGAACGACACACCCAGGTTCACACAGAACGTCGTGGAAACACACACCCAGGTTCACACGGAACGTTGTGGAAGCTCGCACCCGGGTTCACATGGAATGTTGTGGAGGCTCGCACCCAGGTTCACATGGAACGTTGTGGAGGCTCGCACCCGGGTTCACATGGAACGTTGTGGAGGCTCGCACCCAGGTTCACATGGAACGTTGTGGAAGCACGCACCCACCCAGGTTCACACTGACGTGGCTGCTGGGGTAGAGGGCAGGAGAGGCAGGCCACCCTCCCTGAAGCAGCCATGAAGTGCACCTGTTAGGAAAAGTGTACCCGTGGAAGTGCACACCGTCACATATAGGCAGCAGCACCTTCTTGTGAACTAAGGTGGGTGGAAATGCCATCCCTACCTTTTTTAATGGTTCTCAGGGTGATTGGAATCCAGGTGATTTTTTGTTTTGTTTTGTTTCTTATACTTTTATGTAATCAAATAATTTACGATGAGCATGTAGTAATATAATCGATAAAGAGCAGATTTTCATTGAAAGGCCAGGAAAGTCTTCCTAGGTGGTAGTTTGCTGTTGATGAAGTTGTCCGTCCGTCTTTCATGTTGCTATTTCCCTTTGTTACGTATTTAGTTCCTTTGTTTGTGTCTGGGTTCATGTCTTCACTTTCCGTTCTGTTCCCTATGATTGTTTTTCTTTAATATTTAGGATCCTTTTAATTTGGAATTTTCTTTTTTTTTTTTTTTTTTTTTTTGAGACGGAGTCTCGCTCTGTCGCCCAGGCTGGAGTGCAGTGGCCGGATCTCAGCTCACTGCAAGCTCCGCCTCCCGGGTTCACGCCATTCTCCTGCCTCAGCCTCCCGAGTAGCTGGGACTACAGGCGCCCGCCACCTCGCCCGGCTAGTTTTTTGTATTTTTTAGTAGAGACGGAGTTTCACCGGGTTAGCCAGGATGGTCTCGATCTCCTGACCTCATGATCCGCCCGTCTCGGCCTCCCAAAGTGCTGGGATTACAGGCTTGAGCCACCGCGCCCGGCCAAATTTGGAATTTTCTGAAAAAAAAATTTGTTTTCATCTCTGTGAAAATCATGCTGTTAAAGTTGTTTAATGTGAACATTTTGGGGGGTTAGCATTTAGCATTTTATAGGCAGATGAGCCTCATGGGAAGGCAATAGACTGCGTGGTCTGTTCTGTGTCCCCAGTGATACAGTCTTAAGGAAGCCACTCGGGTGCATGTGTCCCTGCACTGGGGGTCCGTCTGTCCAGTGGGGTCACATCTACAAATCATAGTCTTAATTGAACGCCTTGTGGGTTCAATTGTGGGTCTGGTAGTGTACAGGGGTTAAAAAGATGAAAATGTCCATAATTACGTGAGAATGAGATGTCTCATGAGGGTTAACAAGCAAGTCTGTGAAATTATCAGTTCTTCCTGTTGGGCTCAGTGGAAGTTTCCAAGAAGATATATGCTGGAGGTACATCTGGAAGGACCAGGTGGGACATTTCCAGGTTGAGACTGGTGGGAGAAAAACGGGATGACGTGTAGTAGGATGAGGTGGGACAGCGAAGAGTCTTCCGGAGGGGCCTCCTGTCGGCTGTCTGGGAGGCAGGAGAGCTAAGATTGGAGGGGCTGGCTGACAGCGGCCTTTGGGGCCCCACGAAGGCATGTTGCAAACAGGGGTAGACCTGGAGGAAGGACATGGACTCGCTGATCACCATCTGCATACTGTGGCCAGCCTGTTGTCACTGCATTTCCAGGTGACCGACTTAGCATCTTATGTCCTTTGTTTGCAGGCTTGTGAGTGGCAATTCCATTGAAGAGAAATTGTTGAAAAATGGAACTAAAGATTTGATCCGAGAAGTGGCTGCTCAGGGAAATGACTACTCCATGGCATTCTTAACTCAGGTACTCCTTATTCGGTGAGAGTCCTTGAGGTGAGGCCCGCTGTGCGGCGCGTGGAATCGCCTGGTGCTAGTGCGCACTAGCGAGGGCTTCGGTCTGCGGCTCAGGTCAGACGCACACTTGGACCTGGTACTGGGGAGTAACACACGTCTCTGTGTTCAGCGAACCATCCAGGAGCTGTTTGAGGTTTATTCTCCCATGGATGATGCTGGCTTCCCGGTCAAAGCGGAGGAGTTTGTGGTGCTTTCTCAGGAACCTTCTGTCACGGAAACCATTGCACCCAAAATTGCAAGACCTTTCATAGAGGTGAGAATACATTGAATCTGGCTGGAGAGTTGCATGGTGGGAGCCGTCAGAACACCTGCACCCTCCCCTGGGGCTCTGAGTGCTCAGTCCCCACTCTTCCCTGGCCTGAAGCCCTCTTCCCGTCCCTGCTTTTGGAGCCTCCCCCCTCCCTTCTTTCCGTCATGGGGATTTTGAACTGCAAATACAAGTGAGGGAAATGGTGACGAAGGTCGCGAACTACAGGCCTGTCACTGAAGCAGTTGCTGCCGTCTTCATCCGCACTTTCCCACAGTCTCAGCTCCTTCCCCTCCCCATGGAAATCTATTCCTGCCTCCTCTGGAGGCTCTACCAGCACTGCCCCTGCTCCCCTCCAGCTGGCTGTGTTGGCTTCTCCCTGAGCAGAGCAGCCACCAGCCTGCACTCAGGTGCTAAGTGTCAGGTGCCGGTTGATTGTGAAGACTGAGTGTAAGAAAGAACACAGACTATCACGTTGGTACTTTTGAATGTTGACTGCCTGTTGAAGTGATAATATTTTGGCTGTCGGGTTATGTCAGTATTTTACTGTTTTGGCGTGGGTACTAGAAGATAGAGGGCATGTTTGGGTCCTTTGATTTTTCCCTTTTTGGGGTGCTGCTGTGTGGACACATCACATACCTGTCACGGGGCCACTGTTTCCTCCCTATCCCCATGGCTGCCCGCCAAAGCCCTACAGCCTCACGTCCTGGAGATGGAGGCTTTTAGCTACCTTCGTTCTCTGAGTCCTCTCTTCCTTCATGTGGCCCTGCTACTCCTCCAGAGCTTGTTCTGGGGCCCCCGTTTCTGTGCCTCTTACCTTGGAAGGATTTGGTATCCCTGTGCATCTTTTTTCCTGCCCTGTTTGACTACAGTGCCTGACTGCATGGGCTTTTCTGTATGTTTTTCTTTTCTGTGAAAGCGTTAAAGACGAGACCGGGCACACTGCACAGCCTCTCAGCACCTGTCCCTCAACACGCGAGATTGAGCCTCCCAGCCTCATGGTGTCAGCCCCCTCCTTGCCTGTGCTCAGCTTGTTCTCATCAACTCTGATGCCGTCTCCTCTTCCATTTCTAAACATTACTCAGTTACCAAATAAATAAGAAATACTTGGGGTATGACTGTTTTAGTCCGTTTGTGTTGCTGTAAAGGAATACCTGAGACTGGGTGATTTATTTTAAAAAGGGGTGTATTTCACTCATGTTTCTGATGGCAGCAGAGTTCAGGATTGAGCATCTGTCTGGTGAGGGCCTCAGACGGCTTCCATGGTGACAGAAGGGGAGGGGGAGCTGCATGTGCAGGCCACGGAGCGAGAGAGGGAGCGAGGGGCAGACAGTAGGCTTCCTTTAATAGACTGACCCTCACAGGACGAACAGGGCGAGACCCATTCCCCCAGCCCCAGAGCATGTCTGTTCCTGAGGGATCCACCTATGACCCAAACCTTTGAGAATTTATAATGAAAAGCCAGTCTCCTGCCCTGCCCCCACCACCCCGCCACCACCCTGGTTCTCACATTTCTTCTGGAGATTGTGTATCATTTCCTTTACACAGACATACCTTACAGATTGTTACATATCAGGAGGTATGGATCAACCTCATTCCGTTTTAAGGAGGTAATACATGCATGAGGTTGGAAAAGGAAAACAACACAAAATCATAGCTAGGGCCAGGTGTGGTGGCTCAGGCTGTAATCCCAGCACTTTGGGAAGCTGAGGCTAGAGGAGGGCTTGAAGCCAGAAGTTCAAGACTGGCATGGGCATTATAGTGGGACCCCATCTCTACAAGAAGAATTTTAAAAACTATGAGTGTGGTGGTGAGCACCTGTAGTCCCAGCTACTGGGGTGGCTGAGGCGGGAGGATCTCTTAAGCCCAGGAGACTGAGGCTGCTGTGAGCTGTGATCGTGCCACTACACTCCAACCTGGGTGACAGAGTGAGACCCTGTCTCAAAGACAAAATATGCAAAGGACCTGACTCTGTGTGTCTCAAAGGAAAACATGTAAGTGGCCGATGTGTAGACGAAATAATGTCCAGCATCACTAATCATCAGGAAAATCAAATAAGAACCACATGAGGTACCAACTGGCACCTGTTAGGATGACTGTCATCAAAACGCAAAAGATAGCGAGTGTTGGTGAGGACATGGAGGAAAGGGGCCCGTTGCACTCTGTTCCTGGGAATGTCGTTGGCACAGCCACCATGGGAGACGGCAGGGAGCTTCCTCAAAAATGTGGAAATAGAGCTTCCATAGGATCCAGCAATCCCACTGCTGGGTGTCTATCCAAAGAGTTGAAATTAGTACATAGAAGAGGTGTCTGCACCCTCGTGTTCATCGCAGCACCATCCCAGCAGCCAGGACACAGAATCAACCCAAGTGTCCATCAGAAGTCCGGGATTTTCCGTATTGGCTCTGTTGTTTCCCAGCAGCATAGTATTTCAACACATAGATTCTTTGGAAACATACTTGTTGATTGTTTTACTGTGTGTCAGGCATTGTTCTAAGCAGTAGGGATACAGGATCGAAAAAAAGACAAGAATTTCACCTTTCATGAAGCTTATATTCTAGTAAGGAGAGAGGCAGAAACCAAACCTAGTGAGTAAAGCATGTAATTTATTCACACGAGAAGCTGTGAAATGCTGAGTCCAGGGGAGAATGTTGTGGTCACCACAGTAGACAGGTCAGTGTGGCTGAGGGGGTGGGGAGGGTGTGACCAGGTGGGGCCTGACTGCAGGGAGCCCTTGGAAGGGTTTGAGTCAAGCTGTGGTGCAGGGTCTGGCATGACCTAAGAGAGTCGCTCTGACTCCTTTGTTGAGACTCGGTTGTAGCAAGGCAGGGGGATCCTGGGGCCCAGTTAAGAGTCCCAGAGCAGTAACACTGGTGAGCAAGGCTAGTGAGGAAAGCTGGGGGACCTGCCGGGGCAGCGGGGGGGTCTTTGGAGGGTAGAGCCAGCAGGACTCGCTGCAGTGGGTGTGTGAGGAGGATGGCTGCTCCTCACTGGCTTGACCGGCCCCTGGGAACAGAGAGGTAGGTTAGCCTTGACCTTTTGCCAGCAGAGACAGATCCACGTTAGCGTGCTGTGCTCGTACCTGCTGCACGGGACTGTGGCTGTAGGATTCTTCTATCATTGGCAACGCTCATCAGAGGATTTGTGCCTGAAAAATGATTTTAAGAAAAGTCCTTGTTGACATACAGAAACATACAGCAAGTGTACGCATCACAAAGATTCCCGCTGGAGAAATGTTCTGTCAGCAGAGGCATCTGGTGGAGGAGGAGGATGCGGCTGGCTCCTCAGAAGGCCTGTCCCCCATCGGTGCTGCCCCTTGAGAATTCCGACAGCATTCCCTGCTTCTGCACTTTCTGTACATGGGGCGCTCTTCCTTCGGGTCTGCCTTCTTGTTGTGCGCGGCAGTCGGTAACTCATTCTCATTGCCGTGTAGAGTTCTGTCTGAATATACCTCAGCTGGTCAGATCTACGGCTCGTGGGTGTGATGGAGTGGTAACTCATTCTCATTGCCGTGTAGAGTTCTGTCTGAATATACCACAGCTGGTCAGATCTGCGGCTCGTGGGTGTGATGGAGTGGTAACTCATTCTCATTGCCGTGTAGAGTTCTGTCTGAATATACCACAGCTGGTCAGATCTACGGCTCGTGGGTGTGATGGAGTGGTAACTCATTCTCATTGCCGTGTAGAGTTCTGTCTGAATATACCACAGCTGGTCAGATCTGCGGCTCGTGGGTGTGATGGAGTGGTTAATGTGAGCTGTGCTCCTGTGGATGTTTCAATCCTTGCCTTTGGTAAGCACACATGTGCAATTCAGGCTGCATACGTTTGACTTCAGGGGGTGCTGTGGCTGCGCCGGGGATGCTCCCACCATGGGGTTGTTGTGGGTGGTGGTGTGGAGGCGAAATTGCTGGTCCTGTCACCGTAGCTACAGGGTGGAATGTGGGATAGTCTCATTGTGGTTTAATTTGTAGTTTTGCTGTTGATTGATGAGTTTGAGTGCCTTTTCACATATTTACTGGCAGTTTGAGTACTTTTTAAAGAAATGCCAAGGCTTTTCCCAATTTTTTTTAATTGGGTTTTTCTCTATTTCTTTTTCTTTCTTTTTTTTTTTTTTAAACGGAGTCCCACTCATCATCCAGGCTGCAGTGCAGTGGTATGATCTCGGCTCACTGCAACCTCCACCTCCCAGGCTGAAGTGATTCTCCAGCTCAGCCTCCCAAGTAGCTGGGATTACAGGTGCACGCCACCACGCCTGGCTAATTTTTATATTTTTAGTAGAGATGGGGTTTCTCCATGTTGGCAAGACTGGTCTTGAACCTCTGACCTCAGGTGATCCACCTGCCTTGACCTCCCAAAGTGCTGTGATTACAGGCATGAGCCACCACACCCGGCCAGTTGTCTCTGTTTCTTAATGACTTGTTGGAGTTCTTTATGTATCCCAGATAAAAGGCCTTTGTTTGATACACGTGACATATCTTTCCCATTCTGTGGTTTGCCTTTCTAAACGCTATATATTGATGAGCAGAAGTTCCGAGTTCTGACACCATCCAGGGCCCACGTCTGCTCTCTTTATAGTTGGCGCTTTTTGTGCTCTGCTGAGGAGATTCTCTGCCCACCTGAAGGTTGCCGTGCATCCTCCTCTGTTTTCTTCTACATGTTGCGTTGTTTTATGTTTGCTACTTAGGTGCACCACCTATCTGGCAATAAGTTCTGTGTATAGTGTCGAAATAGTGTTATATAACTTTGCAGGTTTTACCAGATTGCCCTGGAAACAGATTGTATCAGTTTTTAATTTGTATCTTCTAACTAAAAACCATACCTCCATGTCAGATGTATTTTGCCCACATCTGCAGGTAACTATCAGACGTGTGTTCCTAGCTGTTTCTGCAGATGAACAGTGGCATCTCCTCATTCTAACTTGCGTGTCTTGCACTGTGATAAAGCTGTCTTGTATGTTTATAGTCATCAATGCTACATTTCGCGGTGGACTTGCTCCTGCTGCCATAATGTTGGGCTGTCCGTCTGCTGTCTGGTTCCTGGACAGAAGCCTCTGTCTTGCTGTGTCTGTCAGCTGAGGGCAGTAGTGTGCATCGGGTCTGAGATGGAGCCTCCTGGGCCTTTATTGTTCTCGGAGCTTCCCTGGCCCTGGGTGCCCTGGCACGCTTTGCCTGCGTCAGTGCTCAGCCCTTCCATGGGGCCTGCCTGTCCAACTCGATAGTAAGGTTAGCAAGGCCCAGGAGATTTCCCGCTCATTTTCTGTATTCTCTAAGTGCCTTATCATTTTCACCTGTAAGAGGACCTCAGGGAAGGAGTGGATGGCCTTTATAGAGAGTGGGTGATTACAGTGTAGGCATCACCATTAACTTTACATAGGATGGCTCTTTTTTAAAACTACCCTCATTTAAAACGTCTGTCAAGGCAATCTAAACATAGACTTTCCTCAGGCCCTCAAGAGTATTGAGTATCTGGAGGAGGATGCCCAGAAGTCCGCAGAGGAGGGGGTGCCGGGACCACACACTGATGCGCTGTCCTCAGACTCTGAGAACATGCCATGTGATGAAGAACCGTCCCAATTAGAGGAACTAGCTGACTTCATGGAGCAGGTTTGGGCATGTTTTCCTTTACAACTACCTACTTTAAAAATTTGACCGTTCTATAAAATATTTATTGTTTACTGCAAGAAAAATCACTTTTTTGATTCAAATGTTGGTGAGTGGGTTGTATAAGGAACTTGACTTTTATTAACTTGCTATTAACCCTATTCAAAAAATATACTTTTGGAACAGCTTACACCAATTGAAAAATATGCTTTAAATTACCTGGAATTATTCCATGCTTCCACTGAGCAAGAAAAAGCGAGAGACAGTGAGGTAAGAGGGTCAACTTTCGGTCAGTGAAAAAAATGGCAATATTTTCAGAGTTAAGTTTGATTTAAAGTAAATGTGACTTCATTAAATTAAAGTCACAAAAGCCAAAACCCACAAGTTTGGAAACGAACTTAAAATGAAGAGAGTCTCGAGAAGCCCGTAGGGACCGTGGAGCTTGTTCACCCCTTGTAGGGACCGTAGGGCTTGTTCACCTCTCGTAGGGACCGTGGGGCTTGTTCACTCCTTGTAGGGACCGTGGAGCTTTTTCACCCCTCGTAGGGACTGTGGAGCTTGTTTTCCCCCCATAGGGACCATGGAGCTTGTTCTGCTCTCAATGTCTTTGATTTGATTTGCAGCAGGCTGCTGCTTGCAGGGTGACACGTTGTGGGTCAGTGTGTATAGAGAACATGTGGCTCTGAGACAGCAGGGAGACCTAGAGCGGGGACTCGGGGACTGCTCTGAGCTGCGTTCCTGATCCTGAAAGTTCCTGCTTCTCTCCCCATCAGGACGCAGTGATGACTGCAGTGAGGGCATGGGAGTTCTGGAACCTGAAGACCCTGCAGGAGAGGGAGGCCCGGCTGCGGCTGGAGCAGGAGGAGGCGGAGCTCCTGACCTACACCCGAGAGGATGCCTACAGCATGGTACGTGGCCCGGGGCCCTCCTGCCCTCTTGCCCCCCTTGTTCAGCCATCTTTGGCTGTTCAAAGTCTGTGTACACTGACATGAGAAAATGCCTAGGAATTGTTACTTCTCATATCAAAACAACTTCACTCATGTTCTAAAAACAGTTTTCTTAAAAATTGACACTTGGAGATTGCAGTTAGATATTGACCAGCTCTGATTAAAGCATTTATAAGTCTTATTATAAATAGTCATGTCGATCAGACTTATTTGGAAGACTTAATAAGTATGAAGGTACATGATTTGTGGCTTACAACATGACACTGAGACTTGGTGGAAATTAGAGCGTGCCGTGTTCCCTACAGGAGTATGTCTATGAAGATGTCGATGGGCAGGCAGAAGTCATGCCGGTGAGTGCTGCCCTCTCCCTTTGGGTCTGCGCGGGCAGCTTCCTGTGAGTTCCACATCTCATGGGCCCTCCCTTCTCTGTGCAGCTCTGGACCCCGCCCACCCCGCCACAGGACGACAGTGACATCTATCTTGACTCGGTCATGTGTCTCATGTATGAAGCCACTCCCATCCCAGAGGCTAAGCTGCCCCCCGTGTATGTGAGGAAGGAGCGGAAGCGACACAAAACAGACCCCTCAGGTGCGCATCCCGAGGGCATCGCGTGACCTGGGCGGGCCCTGGCCTGTAGAGTCCCTGCATATCAGCCGCTTTCTGCTGTCTACTGTCTGCCTGTCTGCTGCAGGGCGAGTGCTCACACGCCCGTCCGCTGCCTCTCAGGCCCTGTGCACAAGTTCTGTTTCCAATGAGGAAACCTTCGTGTTTCCTTCTAATTGACCGTGAAGACCTGAGAGCAGGTCTGTCTTTGGCAGGTGCTTTCTGTGGCCCCTTTGCCCAGGCACCTCCAGACTTGCCCAGCCTGTTTCCTTTGTCTTTTGCCTGCCCATGTGGAGTCTCCTGGTTTACTGTCTTGCTGAAGACGGCCTCTGTGTTCAGCTGCAGGCAGGAAAAAGAAGCAGCGTCACGGGGAGGCCGTCGTCCCTCCTCGGTCCCTGTTCGACCGAGCGACACCAGGCCTCCTGAAAATTCGCAGAGAGGGCAAGGAGCAGAAAAAGAATATTCTGCTGAAGCAGCAGGTGCCGTTCGCCAAGCCCCTGCCAACTTTTGCCAAACCCACAGCCGAGCCTGGTCAAGACAACCCAGAGTGGCTCATCAGTGAGGACTGGGCGCTGCTGCAGGTAGGTGGGCGTGGTCTTTGTGCTAGCGATCACGGGGTCATTTTTCTCCCTCACGTCTGTGCTTCCAGCTCACTGTGATCACTTTGCGGGGAGTCTTTGGCAGGAGGGAAGACCTTCTGACTTAGAGTCTATTCGCCTGTTTTACCTGAAACCTCGTTCTCTAGGCTGTAAAGCAGTTACTGGAGCTGCCTTTGAACCTCACAATCGTGTCACCTGCTCACACACCTAATTGGGATCTTGTCAGTGACGTCGTTAACTCCTGTAGCCGAATCTACCGCTCTTCCAAACAGTGCCGGAATCGCTACGAGAACGTCATCATTCCACGAGAGGAGGGGAAGGTAAGCACGGTCTTGTTTGTCCTCCGAGGAGAACACAGGCAGGTGTGGTGGCTGTGGCCTGCAGTGTCAGCTCCAGTCCTGCTCTTCACTGACTGGGCTCCTTGATCCCTGTGGGTCTGCGGTGAAGTCCATCTCCTCGGGCTCCTGGTGGACCCAGCGAGGTCAGGTTCCTGCACTGTGCCCCGCCTGTGGCATGAGCAGTGATGGAGGTGTTCGCACTGTGCTTGGTGTTGGCAGCAGGCCTCATACCTGAGGTTTGATCTGATACCAACATTTGCACTGCCATTGTCATTTCTAAGATAGTGTGGGTGTCATCCGAATACTTGGCTGTATATATATGTATAGATTTTCGCTTTGTAACCCAGGCTGGAGTGCAGTGGCGTGATCTCAGCTCACTGCAAACTCCACCCCCCGGGTTCACACCATTCTCCTGCCTCAGCCTCCTGAGTAGCTGGGACTACAGGCTCCCGCCACCACACCCAGCTAATTTTTTGTATTTTTAGTAGAGACGGGGTTTCACTGTGTTAGCCAGGATGGTCTCGATCTCCTGACCTTGTGATCCACCTGCCTCGGCCTCCCAAAGTGCTGAGGTTACAGGCGTGAGCCACTGTACCCGGCCGATATATATACATTTTCAACAAGGTTTTGGATGAATGAAAAGACCTTTCACTGGGTTTTGATCATGGCATACTTAAATGAGGGTATCATCCAAATACTTGGTCATATATAGACAGACATTTTCAAGAAGGTTTTGGGTGAGTGAAAAGGTAAGCTGTCTCGCTTTGTTTTGATCATAGCGTACTTAAAGAAAAGTCTGTTACTGGTACCTCTGCTATTCTGGTACTGAATGACTGGCTGGCTGCAATGGTTTGACAAGCGTAATATTCCCTGTTTCAGGGTTAACTATAAGTATTCCAAGTGTTTGTTTACATATAGTATAGTCAAATCATTAGTCTTTCATGTAAGAAGTCAGCTGTGTGGTTTGTAGCTTGACCCCGGAAGAGTCCAGGCAGCTGGTCAGTAACATGTAGGCGTGCGTGTGGCATGCCTTCCCTTGAACTGAGTCATCCCTCTCCGTTATGCATCTGGCTTGCTTCAGGCAGCTCCTTCTTGCTGCTTGCCTGCCTTTCTCGCTTCAGGACCGCATCCAGAGCCCCCACACCAGCAGCGTCTGCATGCTTTGCTGTGCCCACGTTGCCGGTGTCCACACCCCTCAGGGGATGCGCTGTGCCACTTCCAGGGCACTTGCCATGCTGGTGTGTGGGGACCACTGCCTTTCAGTTCACCTCGTGGAGCCCATCCAAACAGGAGCTGTGGGCATGTCTTCTTGCATGGGACAGGGTGGGGCAGATATAGTAGAGGCAGGCATCCAGTACTTTTACTATATTTACTTTTGTTTCTAATTTGTGAGAATTACATTTTCTCCGTAATAGCCAGATCCATCCTCAGGATGCGAACATCACACTTAATTTATTTCTGTACCCGCTCTTTCAGTCATCTCTCTTCATTTTTCTAAAAACACTTGTCTGAAAATAAAGCATTTTTTTGTTGTTGTTGTTGAACGTAGAAAAGCAAGTTTTCTTCGTAATACCACTTTGTGGTCCCTTTACCAATAAGACTTCCTGGAATCTTGCATTAATTAGATTTTCTGTGTTTTGGAAGCATTTGTAATAATAGCCATTACCTTATTAAGGAAAAAAGTAAAGCTAAAATATTGTCTTCTTTTATAGCTGATTTATGAAGCTAATCCAGAGAAAAAGGCAAAAATATTTGTAAAGTTTGAGGGTGATGTTCTTTTTTTTTTTTTTTTTTTTTTTTTAGACAGGAGTTTCACTGTTGTTGCCTAGGCTGGAGTGGAGTGCAGTGGCATGATCTTGGCTCACTGCAACCTCTGCCTCTCAGGTTCATGTGATTCTCCTGCCTCAGCCACCCAAGTAGCTGGGATTACAGGTGCCTGCCACCATGCCTGGCTAATTTTTGTATTTTTAGTAGAGATGTGTCCTCTACTGCTAGAGGAATACCCTAAATTTCATCAAGTTGACCAGGCTACTCTCGAACTCCTGACCTCAGATAATCCACCCACCTCGGCCTCCCAAAGTGTTGGGATTACAGGCATGAGCCACCACCCACGGCTGCGGGTTATGTTCTGAATAAGTTGGAGCACTTTGTTAAGAGCCTGTGCACAGAAACGTAGAGTAAGATTCAGTCTTACCCTATATTTTAGGAATCAACAGAAACCTGAGACCTAGAATTTTCTCCAGGGCCTCTCATTCTGTATGTAGAGGCCATGACTCTTTGCATTAGAGGACCCCACGGTGACTTGTCCAGCCCCCTAAAGGGCATCCTGAGCCTCCGTGTCCCGCATGCCCTGTGGAAGCCCTTGATGGTGACAGTGATCGGATGTGTGCGTGAGTGGGACAGCCCCACCTCTCAGAGCCTGCAGGACTCCGGCAAGCCATGTGGGACGGGGCATTCATGCCTGGTGAGAGCCTGCACAGGAGCTCTGTTACCAGACACACAGTCTTTCTGCCTCTGGCCTGGCTCAACCTAGCCATCCAGTGTCTTGTGTGATAGACCTGGTCTTACTCTTATGCACCCTTTCTCCCTCCCTCCCTTTGCTCACTCTTAGGATGATAGATAGGAGGAGAATGCTTCCCTGTATGGCACAGTGTTCTGGGAGGAGACTGCTGTGGCCTTGCATGTTGGTTTCTAGTTCTGGTTGTCCTTAGTGTTGCCTTCAGAATTTAGGGCATTTCTCTAGCAGTAGAGGACACGTGTGCACACAGACATGTGTGCTTGTACATGCGCAGACACACCTGTACCTGGGCCTGTGCTGCTGTGTCATGTGAGAGTCTTGGTTTTCGCCTTGGCACACTCTCTTTGACCGGAGTTTAGAGGAGCATGGGGGAAGAGCCCTGGGCAAGGAAGGAGGTGCTTGAACCCTGGTCTTGACTTGTCACTACCTCTGTGACCTTGCACAGAGAGCATTCCTGGGACGGCTGTTCACTTCTCAGGATTAAGGAGTTACTTTAAAATTCTGCAGGATGCTAAGATGTCTTGGAAGCAAGTAGCCCAAATTGAGTGGCCCGTTGTTTAGCTGTACAGTTTATGAAGGAAGGACTGCCAGGCATAAGCACTGCTAAAGACCCCCAAGAATGTACTTTGAGACACCGTTGGGCATGCACCAGCCTCACTGTCCACCATGGGCAGAGGACAGTGGTGTCCATGGCGGTCCGCGCTGCCCCTTGGTGTTACCGGGTGAAGGCTCACAGCCTGTTCCACACGGTTACCTGCTGTGTGACCTCGGGCACTTTGCACACCTATTTTGTTCCCTCTCCCTCTTTTTTTCTTTTTTTTTTTGAGACGGAGTTTCGCTCCGTCACCCAGGCTGGAGTGCAGTGGCCGGATCTCAGCTCACTGCAAGCTCCGCCTCCCGGGTTCACGCCATTCTCCTGCCTCAGCCTCCCGAGTAGCCGGGACTACAGGCGCCCGCCACCTCGCCCGGCTAGATTTTTGTATTTTTTAGTAGAGACGGGATTTCACCGTGTTAGCCAGGATGGTCTCGATCTCCTGACTTCGTGATCCGCCCGTCTCAGCCTCCCAAAGTGCTGGGATTACAGGCGTGAGCCACCGCGCCCGGCCTCCCTCTCCCTCTTTAGGTGATTATGGGGCTTATGTGAGAGAATACCTGGAAAGGGTTAGCGTGGACTGGGGAGTGTCATAGCAGTCGGCCGGGACAGCCACTTAATGCCGCTGCTGTTGGGTTATGCCTGGACTTGGAAAGAAGGCCCAGGAAAGGGAAGTTTGTATTCAGCCATGGGGAGTTTAGTCTCAGATTCCCACCCAGTGAGGCCTATGTCCCGCGCAGTCGTCTGTCCATGCTGCCTAATTCAGATGCACTCTCGTCAATTTTGTTGCAGAGTAAAAACAACCGTCCTCTCCGTACGAGCCAGATCTATGCCCAGGATGAGAATGCCACACACACCCAACTGTACACGAGCCACTTTGACTTAATGAAAATGACTGCGGGCAAGAGGAGCCCCCCAATCAAACCTCTGTATGTTTCCTGAGTGCTCATTTTATGTTATGACTGAGTAGATTGCGTGAAGCTTGGTTTTGATGTATTTTTAACATAACGCTTCTTCAGATATTTTCTTTATTTAATAATTACTGTCTCACCATCTATACTGCAGGCTTGGCATGAATCCCTTTCAGAAGAACCCCAAGCACGCGTCTGTGTTGGCAGAAAGGTATTTCTCTAGTCATGACACATTTGTTACTGTTTGGAAGGATTTCATTCCAGTGTCATCTAAGTTCAGCGAGTTCAGCAAATCGTTGTGCACTTAGTGTGTTCAGGCATCAGCTGGACATGGCAGTGCGCAGAACCTGCGGGAGAGATGGTGCTTCTCCTGCCGTGGGCTGGGGTGTGCATGGGACGGCCCCTGCCCTGTCTCTGTGTTATAGGGATTGTCCTTGCTGGCCCTCGGTGGGGAAAGACGCTGACAGACATGATGAGTGTGCCAGGGCCATGTGGCCAACCACAAGGGGCTTTCTTCCTTGCACCCCACCTCTCAGGCACTGATTTTGTTAGCCATATCTTAAGAACACATCATGTTTAGGGGTGTGTGTACTTGCCCTGAAGTTCTACAGGGGAAAAGAGGAATGGATGAATGGATGGGTAGAGAAGTGGGTAGATGCAAGAAAGCAAATGGGGTAAGAATTGGATGGCGAAACCCCAGTGTGGAACCTTAGTGCCAGGCACATGGGTGTCTGCTGTGTTTCTGACTGTCCGACTCTTCCCATAAATGTTGGAAATGCTGGGATGAAATGGTGTGCATCTGGTTTAGGCACTGTTGTCACACAGTGGCGGATTTGGGACGCTTCCTTGTTCTGTGGCTCCCTTTCCACACAGTGGTGGAGTGATCCTTGTCAGAGGGAGTTGGCCCAGGGCCCATCTCCTCAAGCCCCCAGGACTCCCTCCTGCCCATGCTCTGAGTCGCCTGACCCTGGCTTTCGGCCCCTTGGTGCTCCCTGGGTGTGCTGGCAGCTGCGCCTCAGGCCTTCACTTAACCGCCCTCGTGAGATGTTTTCAGAACATACTGTTGAGAATTGCAGCCCTACCCTGCTGTTTTCCTTCATAGCAGTCAGTATACGTCTTCAGACCTGCTGCACGTTTTACCTGTTTGTTGTCTGATGTGAGTGCTATGATCGTTGGGACTCTAGTGTGTGGGAGCACAGACCAGGCGTTTGATTTATGTTGTCGATTAAATGAAGAGTTAATTCACCCAACTAATATTTATGGACCTGCTGCAGGCCTGCACGGTGTGGAGCCTGGGCATTCCCAGGGGAGCGAGACAGGCTCAGTCCCGCCCTCCCTTTGCCTCACTGGAGGGCGTCCTCACAGAATGAACAGACAGTGATTTTCCTGAGTACAGTGCAGACACATGAGGTGGGCTGTGCGTTTTGGGGGCTGCCACCAGTTACCCTGGGGATGTGTTCAGAGATACTTCTCCCGGAGCGTGGGAGAGCTCGGCCTCAAGGAAGAGGACTCGGCGCCAGGCTGAGGACAAGGTCCAGGTGGCTCGATCTCCTGCAGGGCACGTCGGGCACCTTGCTTTATGCCCTCGTCTCTTGGGCTGGGCTGGAGCTGCCCCAGCACCTGGCAGCATGGGATTTCTAGGGTACTTGGTACTTGTCCATCTTAAAATTTGCCTATATGTTTTTAACCTTTGCGTCTGTCTTTCAGTGGAATCAACTATGACAAGCCACTGCCTCCCATCCAGGTGGCGTCTCTCCGTGCAGAGCGAATCGCAAAAGAGAAAAAGGTCAGCACCCTGGGCCCTTCTGCTTGAGTGGGAAAATGTGGTGGCTATGACTTCATCCAGGGGGTGTGCAGGCTGGGTCCGCCCCTCCAGTGGCTCCTCTTCCTTCCCTGCCCCTCAGGCTCTGGCTGATCAGCAGAAGGCACAGCAGCCGGCCGTGGCCCAGCCGCCCCCGCCCCAGCCGCAGCCCCCGCCACCCCCGCAGCAGCCACCACCACCGCTGCCACAACCACAGGCAGCGGGCAGCCAGCCACCAGCAGGGCCACCAGCTGTCCAGTCTCAACCCCAGCCACAGCCCCAGACCCAGACGCAGCCTGTGCAGGCCACAGCGAAGGCGCAGCCCGCAATCACGACGGGGGGCAGCGCGGCCGTGCTGGTGAGCAGGGACTTCCTCACGGGCTTCCCCTCCACAGGAAGTCACCCCCACCCGCACTTGAGTCAAGTGCTTTCTGTTAAAACGAAGCTTGTTGCCAGTTCTAGCACATTTCTAGGCTGTAGACCTTCCTCTGAAGAAATGGGAAAAGGCTTAGTCTCACCCCAGAGGAACTGTGTGTTCTCACCCAGATTCTGCCATTTCACGCCTCCAAGGCCTTTGTGGGCTTAGTGGCTTTATTGGATTTGGCAGGTAGAGGCAGCTCCTTTGAGTGGAGGTGGCTGGGAAGTTTGGAATTGCCTGGGTTTTGTAAAACATACCTGAACATACCTGTGACGCATTTACCTCTTGACTTCCTACACACTTAGAGAGCAGGTCCTGTCTGTGCTGGTGTCTCCTGAAAGCATGCCCATGTGTGCTCACTCATACACATCAGTCTTTAATGCCTGTTGTAGAAAAGCTGTAAAGTGCACGAGTAGCGTTGTGAAAAGAAAGGCAGGGTGTGGAGCTGCAGACTGTGGCCGTGTGCACCACGCTCTGGTGCATCTCTGTACTGTGTGTGTCCATGTGCCACACAGAGCTGAAATCGTATGCAGAGAATCACACCTGCAGAGAATAGGAGCTGTGCCAAATTGGAAAAACCCACACTTTGGACTACCAGGCAGGCATAAAAACATTTTTGTTACATAGAACCATTTCCTGCAGTAGTTTTTAGAAAATTGTTTGTTGTAGTGGAATTTTCAATGTACTCAGGCAACTTCATTCCTCATCTATTCAAAAGAGATCTTTGTGAATGCCTACTTGGTGCAAAGTGGGCAAGATGGGCAGTGCCATGTAGGACTCTGGAGCCATGTCCTACAGGGGAGGGAGGCAGCCAAAGAGATCATTTTAAATGCTGGCGGGAGGAGTCAGGGTGGCACAATGCAGGGCTGGCTTGTTAGGAAACACCTTTCTGAGGAGTTGGCATTTGAGCTAAGGCCTGAATGACAAGGATTTGGTCATGAGAAGAACAAACACAGCAAGTACAGAGGTCCTGAGCTTGGCTGATATGGGGGCCAGAAAGGTCAGTGTGGCTGGACTCAGGTGGTGAGGTACAGAGGGTGGATGAATGGAGTGGAGAGACAGAGGAGTAGAGGGACAGTGGGGTGTGGGGTCAGCAGGGTGGGGATGGAGGGACCCCAGGGTAGAGGTGGAGGGTCAGTGGGGTGGGGCTAGAGGGACAGTGGGATAGGGGTGGAGGGATAGCAGGTAGACAGATGGTGGGGGCACCGCCAGGTGGAATGAGTTGGGGAGGTTGGGATGGGTGGCTGTGTGAATGTCGTGGAGTTTTGATTTGATTCTGAATGAAGTGGAAGCCTTTGGAGTGTTTATGCGGGGAAGAGCCTGACATGAAATTCAAATTTTTTTTTTAAATAGGCAGGAACCATTAAAACATCAGTTACTGGGACAAGCATACCCACTGGTAAGACAAATACAGAGATGCTGAAATGTGGACCCCATTTCTCCTGGCACTGTTGCCTTATGCCCACCTGTCTACGCAGGCACCGTGAGTGGAAATGTGATCGTGAACACCATCGCAGGGGTCCCGGCTGCCACCTTCCAGTCCATCAACAAGCGCCTGGCGTCACCAGTGGCTCCTGGAGCCTTGACTGTGAGTTGCCCTTCACCTGGGTCATGCACCTTGACTGCATTCCGCCAAAATTATTTACTTGTCTGTTAATTCTTATTATTATTTTTAAGTATTCCATTGGTGAAAAAACTGTCTAATTTGAATTTCATAAAATAAGTAGCTGATCAGTATGTTGATTTCAGAAACATTCACCTGTTTGGGGGATGGTTTCCATTCTCTATGAGGGATGAAAATGAGGTGGGATATGTGTGTGTAAAGTGTAGGGGTGTATGTGTGTGAGGTGTAGGGGGGTGTGTGAAGTATAGGGGTGTGTGTGTGTGAGGTGTAGGGGTGTGTGAAGTGTAAGGGTGTGTGTGAGGTGTAGGGGTGTGTGAAGTGTGGGGGGGTGTGTGTGAGGTGTAGGGGTGTGTGAAGTGTGGGGATGTGTGTATGAGGTGTAGGAGTATGTGAAGTGTAAGGGTGTGTGTGAGGTGTAGGGGTGTGTGAGGTGTAGGGAGTGTGTGAAGTGTAGGGGTGTGTGTGAGGTGTAGGGGTGTGTGTGTGAAGTGTAGGGGTATGTGAGGTGTAGGGGTGTGTGTGTGAAGTATAGGGGTGTGAGGTATAGGGGTGTGTGTGTGAGGTGTATGGGTGTATGTGTGAGGTGTAGGGGTGTGTGTGAGGTGTAGGGGTGTGTGTGAGGTGTAGGGATGTGTATGAGGTGTAGGGGTGTGTGGTGTAGGGGTGTGTGAGGTGTAAGGGTGTGTGTGAGGTGTAGGGATGTGTGTGAGGTGTAGGGGTGTGTGAGGTGTAGGGGTGTGTGTGAGGTGTAGGGGTGTGTGTGAGGTGTAGGGGTGTGAAGTGTAGGGGTGTATGTGTGTGAGGTGTAGGAGTGTGTGAAGTGTAGGGGTGTATGTGTAAGGTGTAGGGGGTGTGTGAAGTGTAGGGGTATGTGTGAGGTGTAGGGGTGTGTGTGTGAAGTGTAGGAGGGTGTGTGTGTGTGTGTGTGAAGTGTCCCCTCCCTGTAGGATGATTTTAGGTAGGAGGTAGGTGGGATGTGAGGGTCCGCTGCTGATTCTGTTGCCGCAGGTGCCCCCCATATGCTGGTCACTGTGCCCATGTGGGGAAGCTGAGAGATGACGGGCCTCTTGGGGGCGTGGTTTTGGGGGAGGGGACACGGCATCACACAAGGGCATGGCTGGGTGCGTGCCAGGAGCAGGCAGGCATGGGAGGAGTGGGCAGTTTCTACAGAACGTGGAGACCCCAGGTGTGGGAAGTGGTAGGTGCAGCCCACCCAGGTGGAGAGGAGGTGCCTAGGCAAAGGTGCAGAGCCATTTGGTGCCCTGGGACCACTGCTTCACTTGGGTTTTTCATCATCAGAACCAAACACAAGTGAGAATAAGGAGCTCAGATTTGTATCTTGATTTTCCAAATAGTTCCCAGACCCAGGGGCAACACACCCTGAATGAGAAGAAACCATGCTTCAAAGTCAGTGCGTTGGCAAGTAGAATGCAGTCTCTCTTGGGTTTTGAAAAGCGTCTTTCCTGTAAATATGTCGTTGCTGTAGTAGCAGGTGATGGGGCATTGGCAGGATAGATGTGTGGATGATGGAATTGGATAGAGTCCAGAAATAGACCCCCTCCCCAACACACACACACATGCGCGCGTACACACACACACAGATTTTCGGTTGACCTCAGTAAAAGTGCCAAGGAAATTCAGAGGTGAACAGACCGTCTTGTCAGCAAACGGTGCTGTAACAGTTGGGCGGCCATGTGCAGAACAGTGAGCCTTGGCCTGTAACTCACACTGAATATGAAAGTCACTGCAGGTGGATCACAGGCCTGCATGTAAAAGCAAAAACTATACTGTAAGCCAAAATGGTAACATTTCTAGGAGAAAATCTGTGCTACTTTGGTTTAGGCAAAGATTTCTTAGGATACCGGAAGCCTATGAATCATGAAGAAAAATTAATACATTAGGCTTCATCAAAATTAAGGACTTCTCGTCCTTGAAAAATAGTAAGAAAATGAAAAGCATAGACTGGAAGAAAATATAAAGATTCTTCAACTCAATAGTGAGAAAACAAGCAACTTTATAAAATGGGCAGAAGATGGAGCAGTCACTTCACCAAGAAGATAGAAGAATTAGATAAATACTTGGAAAGGCGTGCAACGTCATTAGTCATTAGGGAAATGCAGAGTTTTACAACCACAGTGATACAGCATAATGTGCCTAGGAGAGTGGCTTCAGAAACAGAAGGCTGGCAGTAATGGAAGCAGCCAGGACTCTCTCACAAGGCTGTGGGAATGCAGAATCCACAGTCACTTCTGAAAACAGTTTCATTTTTTCTTATAAAACCAAGCATACTCTTACCATGCAGCTTAGCAGTTCTGCTGCTAGGTATTTCCCCAAGAGAAGTGAAAACACCAGAACGAGAACCCTCAACACCAATATTTATAGTGACTTTATTCGGGATTGCTGAAAAAGAAAACAGCCTAAATGCCCTGGTGGATGGGCTGATAAACCATGTACATTCATACAGCCCAGTCCTACCAAGGAATACAAAAGAATGAACCCCTGAGACATGCACCTCCATGGAGGACTCTCAGATACATTTTGCAGCTAAATGAACAGTTTCAGAAGGCTTCATATGCTGTATGACTCCGTTTAAATAACATTATAAAAATGGTAAAACTAGAGAGACAAAAAAACAGATGAATGATTGCCACGTGCTGGAGATGCGGGAGGGGCTCGACTATGGAGAGGAATATGAGAACGTTGGGAGTGGTGGGGTCGTGGCAGTAGCCACATGATGATAATGTGTCTGTCAAAATTCATAGAACCACATATTGTACTCTCTGTAAATTACCCTTCAATAAATCCCTGTAAAACACTCTTAAGAAGTAGAATATATAAAAACACACAGTTTTTCTAGTATGTGACTTTAAGATTATTTCACTTTTCTTTGTGCTTTGCAGTAAACAACCTCAGGCTCAGTCGCTGCAGTAGATAGTAGAAGTTGTTAGGCCTGCGGCGTTGGGAATATCCTGTATGACCAATACCACTGTTTCTGTGAGGGTACCAAGCCAGAATCACTGCATTTAGCGTTTTATTTTGAAAAAGACCTGTTCTTTGTGGTATTTTAAAATGTAAAGCATTTCATTCATGACATATTTTTGTGTGGCTCTTAATGGACAAGACATTCTTCCTGGCACTGTGGGCCCAAGACACAGTGTGCTTTCATGGGAGCCTTGTAGTGCTGTGGCTAGAACATGAGAGAGGTGCAGATAGCAGTGGTGGACATGTAGGTGATTGTACTCGGGGGACTCAGAGAAGGCTTTCAGGAGAAAGTGATGTTGGGCTTCAGGAGGACAGGAAGTGCATCATCCACAGAACTGGCCCTTCTGAAGGCAGGGCCAGTCGTGTGAGCGGGGGGTCTGAGGGGAAGGGAATGGTGTGCATGGAGAATGACGTGTTGTTCTGTTTGAATGGAACACAAAAGATGTTAACAGAGAAACAGTGGTTCTCTGCCTTTAAAACCATTATTATTGAGTGGCTTCTGTGTGCTTGGCACTTTGTAATATTGAGGTTAGATTGTACTGGGCTTTGGATATTGGGCTATATGGTTTTTTGTTGTTGTTGTTGTTGTTGTTTTGTTTTTTATTTTGAGACGTAGTCTCGCTCTGTCACCCAGGCTGGAGTGTAGTGGCGCGATCTCGGAGTGGCGTGATCTCAGCTCACTGCAGCCTTCGCCTCCTGGGTTCAAGCAGTTCTCTGCCTCAGCCTCCCAAGTAGCTGGGATTACAGGTGCCTGCCACCACACCTGGCTAATTTTTGTATTTTTAGTAGAGACGGGGTTTCACCATCTTAGCCCAGCTGGTCTTGGACTCCTGACTTCGTGATCCACCCACCTCTCACCCTCCCAAAGTGCTGGGATTACAGGCACGAACCACCGCGCCCGGCCTAGATACGGATTTTATTCACCAGGCAGTGGGGAGCCCTTAACGGTCTTCGAGCAGAGAGATGTTCTAGGAGGATTAATGTGATACTACATATCTAGAATTGATTAGGGTAGAAGAGGCTAAGGAGAAAACAATTTCTTTTTTTCTTTCTTTTTTTTTTTTTTTTTTTTTTTGAGACAGCATCTTGCTGTTGCTCCGGCTGGAGTGCAGGGGTGCAATCACAGCTCGCTGCAGCCTCACACTCACAGACTTAAGCAATCCTCCCGCCTCAGCTTCCTTAGTAGTTGGGATGCGAAAACTGTTTAGTCCAGAAAAGGATGACTTCTGTTTCTGGTAACAAGATGAGTTATTTTTATACCACCTCTTAATGAGAATAACTAAAGTTATTGGACAAACATTTTTAAAGCTTCAGGGAACTGACAAGAATAATTAGTTATCAGGCCCAAATCTAAGGGAGGGAAGAAACTCAGAGAGAGAAACAGGATTCACTGAAGTCATGTTTGCCTTGAAAATAAATTTCAGCCTGTGGGATGAGGGAACTCAAATTCAAGTCCAAGGCTGGGCCAAGGTGGAGAATCTAAAAAGGAAACTGCTGATACACCGAGGTAGGTGGCTAAACCCTTAGGGCGAGAGTGAACCAGAAGCAGAATCCATCTGCCCTTGGCCTTCAGGGGTCAAAAGAAGAGTTGCCCTTGGATTGAGCAGTGGAGCACGGTGGGGATGGCCCCTGAGAGGTTGAAGCCACAGGTCAGTTTGCAGTTCAAGTTGATATTACCTTAAGAGTGTCTCCAGCACTCCCTCACATCAAGTGAAGTAGACCTGCTTCACTGGGCGTGTTCCTGTGCAGCCGACCAGGAACAAATGCAGATTCTCTCTGGAGGATTATGCTTTCTTGACTTCTGAGAATCTCCACAAATAGTTTTCTAGTATAATACAATATAATAGAATACAAAATAACTAAACAGAAAAGAAAAGGCATTGTGAGTGAGAATCAGCGGAATGGCAGACACTGGATAGGCCTGCAAAGATGAGCGATATTGGGATTATCAGGTTCAGATTTTAAAGGTTAGGCTTTCAGACTGGGCGCAGTGTCCCACGCCTATAATCCTAGCATTTTGGGAGGCCAAGGAGGGTGGATCACAAGGTCAGGAGACAGAGACCATTCTGGCTAACACGGTGAAACCCCATCTCTATTGAAAATACAAAAAAAAAAAATTAGCCAGATGTGGTGGCATGCGTGTGTAGTCCTAGCTACTCGGGAGGCTGAAGCAGGAGAATCGCTTGAACCCACGAGGCGGAGGTTGCAGTGAGCCGAGATGACACCACTGCACTCCAGCCTGGGTGACAGAGCGAGACTCCGTTAAAAAAAAAAAAAAAAAAGAAAAAAAAAAGAAGTTATGCTTTCTATTTTAAGGAAATAAAAGAGAAGATTGAGAATATCTGAATATCTGTAATCAGGAAACTATGTATAGAAAGAATATAGAGAACTTTTAGAAAAGTCTGATCACCCAAGTTGGGGGAAACAAACCAAACTTATGAGTGGGCTTTAATATCACACAATTGAGGAGAAAATGAGGGAAGTGGAGGCAAAATCAGAAGACATCCTACACGCGACATGGGATGACAAGATGACACATGGAGGACATAGTGACAGGGCCTGATAGGTGGTTACTGACTGTCAGACAGAAAATTGAGCAGAGTCAATATTTGAAGACGGAATAGTTTTTAAGAACTTACTAGGCCGGGCGCGGTGGCTCAAGCCTGTAATCCCAGCACTTTGGGAGGCCGAGGCGGGCGGATCACAAGGTTCGAGACCATAGTGAAACCCCGTCTCTACTAAAAATACAAAAAATTAGCCGGTGGTGGCGGGTGCCTGTAGTCCCAGCTACTCAGGAGGCTGAGGCAGGAGAATGGCGGGAACCCGGGAGGCAGAGCTTGCAGTGAGCCGAGATCGCGCCACTGCACTCTAGCCTGGGCAAGAGCGTGAGACTCCGTCTCAAAAAAAAAAAAAAAAAAAAAGAACTTACTAATGACACTGATGCATTTATGTAGAAAGTCTAATCCCAATCAAGGATGAGAAAAAGGAACCAAGTCTGGTCTGCCTAATGCCAGTGACCAAGAGGTCTTTCAGGCAGCCACAGGAAAAGACAGATTGCCTTCAGAGGTGGAGCGGCGCGCTTGCCAGTGGCAGCAGTGAGGCCGGGAGCCAGCAGCTGTCGTCGTCGTGCCAGGGAAAGGAAGTTGCTGCCAGCCTGGGGCTCTGTGGCTCTTGGAAATATCTGGAGGCCGGGTGTGGTGGCTCACACCTATAATCCCAGCACTTTGGGAGGCCGAGGTGGGCGGATCTCCTGAGGTCGGGAGTTCGAGACCAGCCTGACCAACATGGAGAAACCCCATCTCTACTAAAAATACAAAATTAGCCAAGCGTGGTGGTGCATGCCTGTGATGCCAGCTATTCAGGAGGCTGAGGCAGGAGAATTGCTTGAACCCTGGAGGCGGAGGTTGCAGTGAGCCAAGATTGCGCCATTGCAGTGCAGCCTGGGCAACAAGAGCAAAACTCTGTCTGAAAAAAGAGCAACAAAAAACGGCAAAATAAAGCAGTTTTCAACTTTGGAACTTCACTGAATGATATGCTTTAAGCAGAAGAAAGGTGTTCCCAGCGGGAGGTGGTAACAAGGTCGGCTCGTGGATGAACGCAAGAGCTCGCTGGGGTTAGAAAGAGGAAATAAATACACAGGATAGTAACATGCAAGCTGGGGAAGGGGCAGAGGGGCTGAAGTGTGCACAGGTCTCGTTACTGTTTAGGAAGAGCATGGAGTGTTTAGACTTTGGCAAGCATCCGTGGTAATTCCAGACGAGCCACCAGAAGAGCGAGAGCAGAGCGAGTTGCTCCCAACCATGGCAGGGGACATTGGTGAGGAGTCATCTGAGAGGAGGCAAGAAAGGAGATGAAAAGAAATATGCAGCAGCTGGGTTGAATGGAAAACACGGAGTAACATGCTAGATTTCCATCCAGATGCATAAGCAATGAGACGTAAAAGGATCAAGACAGACTAAAAATACACGGCACGTCGGAACCAAGGGAGTTGGCAGAGGTCAGCTGAAGAGACATTGCAGAGGTGGCGTGGTTGCGTTTGCCTTCCACTTTATGGTGGGACAAGGAAGGGTGGTGGGGCAAGGTGAGATAGGGTGAGGGGGCCACTCTGGCTGCCACTTCTGCCTGCGGGCCAGAGTGGACTGCAGGGCACAGTGAGGATGCTCTGAATTTTAGGCAAGATGAAGGTAAGATGCCACAAGACCCCAAGCACATGGTGAGAGACTCAGGGCTGTAGTGTCAGCACAGATGGGGGAGGTGGTAGAGCCAGGACTGTGGGCTGCGTCAGGGCTGTAGTTTCAGCACAGATGGGGGCGGTGGTAGAGAGCCAGGGCTGTGGGCTGTGTCGGGGCTGTAGTTTCAGCACAGATGGGGGCGGTGGTAGAGAGCCAGGACTGTGGGCTGCGTCAGGGCTGTAGTTTCAGCACAGATGGGGGCGGTGGTAGAGAGCCGGGGCTGTGGGCTGCGTCGGGGCTGTAGTTTCAGCACAGATGGGGGCGGTGGTAGAGAGCCAGGACTGTGGGCTGCGTGTCTGTGGGTAGCATGGGTGCCGCAAGGACAGTCGTTATGTTCCTGGGGACCAAGAGGTCTTTGTGCAGAGAGGGAGGGACAGGACAGCCTTTTCAGCATATGCATGGGCGTGTCGTCATCTCAACCGCGTTTCTGTGGGTGATGTGATCCGCTGTAAGAAAACATTGCTCAAGGCACTTGCTTTTGAATTGACACGTGAAATCAGCAGTTGTCAAAAGACTGAACTCTAGCTTGTGTTTCACTTGTTTCGCCTCTGAAGTTGGGTGCTCTTATCTGCCCTGCTCTGAGTGTGAACAGCCCTGAGTGCTGTGTGAAATATTTGATGAGGTCCTTTGTTTGCCTTTTCTAGACGCCGGGAGGCTCTGCTCCTGCCCAGGTGGTGCACACCCAGCCCCCGCCACGGGCAGTCGGCTCCCCAGCCACGGCGACCCCTGACCTGGTGTCCATGGCAACGACTCAGGGTGTTCGAGCAGTCACTTCTGTGACAGCCTCGGCCGTGGTCACTACCAGCCTGACCCCAGTGCAGACCCCGGCGCGGTCTTTGGTGCCCCAGGTGTCCCAAGGTAAAGCCAGGCTGGGAGCTTTCTCTGACACGCGTCTGCTGTGGCGCGTGTGAGGGCTCAGCTGCTCCTTGCTCTCTGAACATGAGGATCTGAAGGTGGGCGAGTATCCCTGTCCAGACCTAATGAGCAAACCTCTTCATAGCCACAGGAGTTCAGCTCCCTGGAAAAACCATCACACCTGCACATTTCCAGCTTCTCAGGCATCAGCAACAGCAGCAGCAGCAGCAGCAGCAGCAGCAGCAGCAGCAGCAACAGCAGCAACAGCAGCAGCAGCAGCAGCAACAGCAGCAGCAGCAGCAGCAGCAGCAGACGACGACTTCTCAGGTGCAAGTTCCGCAGATCCAAGGCCAGGCCCAGTCTCCAGCACAGATCAAAGCTGTGGGCAAGCTGACGCCGGTGAGCATTTCCCAGAGGACCATGGACGTGTGCGTCTTGTGGTCAGTCAGCCCAGCGTCTGTGAGGTGGTGCCTGCTTGCATGGTGCAGTCCAGAGTGTATTTTGCAAACGTCTAGCACTGCCTTTTTGTAGGACGCGTGCTTCGTTTTATTGATCTAAAACTTCCCATGTCATAACACTTTGATCATGCCTTAGAGAAGTATCTTACGCGTATTCAGAGCACTTTGAAGACATTAACACCCAGCATGCAAATGTGTCTTCTTGCTTAGGGGTCTCGTGCCTTGTGTTCAGCATCAGTCTCTAGGGAGGGCTAGACAGCCCGCTTGGTGCGGTTCTGGACCAGAGAAAGTGCTGGTGAGAAGGCATTCCTCACAGTGTCGGGAGAGCAGGCAGTGGACCCTGGGTTGGTTTCGGTGTGGTTCGTGTGCAGTAGTTTCTCAGAGGTGGTCATTGGGGTACTGATGTACCTGATTTTTGCTAACCTCTGTACCAGCTTTGCTGTTCTTTATGTAAATGTATTCGTTTTAAAAGGAAATGTTGGGCTGGGCGCAGCGGCTCACGCCTGTGATCCGAGCACTTTGGGAGGCCGAGGTGGGCAGATCATTTAAGGTCAGGAGTTTGAGACCAGCCTGGTCAACATGGTGAATCCCTGTCTCTACTAAAAATAGAAAAGCCGGATGTGGTGGTGGGTGCCTGTAATCCTAGCTGAGGCCCGAGAATCACTTGAACCTGGAAGGCAGAGGTTGTAGTGAGCCGAGATTGTGCCACTGCACTCCAGCCTGGGCGACAGAACGAGACTCTGTCTCAAAGGAAAAAAAAAAGGAAATGTTATACCCCTACCATAAATGGAAAACCATTAATACTTGTCATAGAAAGTAACCAGAGAAATATATGGAATGAAGACAAGACAATATTTTGAAGTTTCAGCTCACTGTTGGGCCTGCCGGAGTGCTTGAGTCTGGGCCTCTCCATGGTCTAGAAGGGAGGAAGTGGGCTGCGGGAGACACAGACTCAGCTGAGGGCCTGTCCTGGGGCTGTCGGCAGTTCTGTTGGTGGAATTTAGACATCGAGCTTATCCTGTTCCTGTCACACCAGCCATTCCTCGAGGGCTCCGTGGTCATATGTGGCTGTGGCTACCACCCTGGGCAGTCCCCGTCTAGCCCACTTGTATCCTGCAGGAAGTGGCGCTGGAGAGGGCTAAATTAGAACGCTGTACTCAGGAACTCCAGGCCCAGCAGAGGCAACTGTCGGAGCCAGAGCTGGGCTCTGACCCCCCGGCCCACAGTCACACAGGTGCCTTTACCTGCCGCTGTTCAACCACTGAGACACCAGTGCCTTCGGCATCGAGGCTGCCACCCAGCCTTGGCTACCAGGAGTCCTGTGTGCTGGGTGTTTGCCTGGCTCCTTCGTTCCTCACTCTGCCCTCTCCCAAATCCATTTCAAAGCCAGTTTCACTTCCAGCCTTTCAAAAGACACTTGATAGTCCTGATCAACTCATTATAGGTTTTCTTAAAAATTTTTTTCTTAAAATGTTTTTTGAACTTATAAACTAATAAATAAGTTTGGTTGGCACTACAGATTTAAATCGACTTGTTTGTGAGGGATAATAGAAATTTTGCTATGAACTTATCAGTCAGAATCCCTGTTTGTAGCTTTCATCTGACAAAATGCTTATTTTTAATAAATGAACACCTGAAAGATACTGGGCAGCCCATAGAAGGCAGTCTGGATGCTGCACAGTAGCAGGTGCCTGCTTTGGTATTTAGTGGGCAGTAGAGGGGTGGCTTAGGATCAAGATGTCTACTTAAGAATGGAGCACAGTTAATGTTGAAGAGAAGATACTTTGCTTGTATTTTAGGAACACCTCATCAAAATGCAGAAGCAGAAACTGCAGATGCCCCCGCAGCCCCCGCCGCCACAGGCCCAGTCTGCGCCCCCGCAGCCAACAGCCCAAGTGCAGGTGCAGGCCTCACAGCCCCCGCAGCAGCAGAGCCCCCAGCTCACCACGGTCACGGCCCCAAGGCCTGGAGCCCTGCTGACGGGCACCACCGTGGCCAACCTCCAGGTGGCCCGGCTCGTAAGTGTCAATTTCTGTTTATTTTCCAAAAGCAGCGTCTTTTTATGTTTTAACACAGCTATTGTGCTTGCTCGGCTGCGTGTCACGTGTTACAGGAGTGAGTGTGAGATGGGATCTTTTCCCCAAGAACTTAGTGCCCCTTGGACAGAGGACGGGACTCACCACTTGTGGAGCATTAACACAGCAGCAGCTCCCAGAGGCCATCCAGGCATCAGCAAGCTTCTCAGGGCCTGAACGGGGGTGGGTGGAGTGTGAGCAAGGTGAGGTGCAGCCTGCGTGGCGTCCTGTGCTGCTGAGGGAGCGTGCGGGGACCAAGGCCCGCGTGGCTGGAGCAGAGGGCGCTGTGCATGTAAGCCGTAGGCATGGGTAGGTAGCCGTCTCTGAAGCTGCTCTCAGGTGACCGCTGGAGGCAGGAGAGCATTTGGAGATTTCAGAAGGGACTAGCATCAGGCACAAGTGCTGTCTGGGAAGACTGGCTCTCAGCAGGTGCCAGCGTCCCGGGGCAGGCAGGGTCCCTGCACCCTGAGCAGAGCTCAGCTAGGGGTGCTGGTGACAGCTGCCCTGATAGAGGCTCACCCTGAGCTAGACTTTGCCCTTTGTTCTCTTGTGTCTTTCACCTGGCCCAGCGCTCATGGACTGCCCCAGACAGGGATAAGGGTCTTACTATTAATTCCATTTTACAGGTTGAGAAACTGAGGCACGTAGGCTAAGTTCCCACCCAAATTCCACAACCAGTCAGCTGCAACTCAAGCTAGGATTTGGGGACCTGGGTGCTCAGGCTCAGCTGTGTGGGTGCTGGACCCCCACTTTGGGTCTTCCCTGGGAGGGGCTAGCCCTCCACAACAGAGTGAGTAGAAGTGGATGAAAAACTACAAAAGGGTGCTCAGTTTCAATCATGTTCACAAAAATGCAAATTCACTGAGAAGAATGGTAACACCTAGTGGTGGCCAGGGCACAGGGGTCTTGTTGGACAGGAATCAGTGGCCTCTTTTTGGAGAGGATTTTGGTAATTAAGCTATAAAAATGTGCTTGCTTATTTAACTAAACACTCCTCTTATGTCCTAGAGAAATAACAGAACATTTACAAAGTGATGAATATACAAGCTTGTTTGCTTCCTGAATGTTAGAGGAAATTAAATGTCCATTACTAAGAATTTCATTAAGTAAATTATGTATCATCCAAACAATGGAATATTAAGCAACTTTGAAAGTGGTTTTTTGTAAAGGGAAGAGAAACAGATTTCAAAATATTTATAATTCATGTCACTTTTGCACACTTTCACGGTGAGCCACATGGATAGGAACAGTGGCTGAAGGCTAAATACCAGTTTTAACATTCAGATGTGAGTAGTTCGAGGAGTGTGGGTAATTTTTACTTTGTATTTTCTTACGTAATCTTAGTCTTTATACATACAACAATAGAGCTATTTCCACTTACCATTTTTAAAATAGTAATTTAAGAGAAAATGTGTGGGACGGGAGGCTGTGGCAGTCATTTTGAAGTGAGGGACAGGCCGATGTTAGGTGGTCGCTGAAGGAACAGGAAGTGAAGGCTTCTGTGGGAAATGGGTCAGGATGTGGTTACTGGTGCGGTTCAGGAGATGGAGGGAAGTGAAGGTGATGTCCCACGAGATCACTGACATCTGGACGCAGCAGCACGTGTGATGAGCCTGCAGGTCTTGCGGGAGCTTCAGAAGCACAGGCTGACCTGTGACTCGACATTTCCCTGAGGCGTGCAGATCACTCGGTTTTCCTTTTATGTCGGGCTACTTTCAACTTTGTTGATCTTTGTAAATTTTCTCATGGCATGACCTCTTGTGGGGAAGTATTTGGAGAGACATACCATGTCCTGAATTTCTCTGGACTCTCCCATTATTTCTACTGTTTAGACCCGGGTTCCCACTTCTCAGCTGCAGGCGCAAGGGCAGATGCAGACCCAGGCACCCCAGCCAGCCCAGGTGGCCTTGGCGAAGCCTCCAGTGGTGTCCGTCCCAGCAGCTGTGGTCTCCTCGCCGGGAGTCACCACCCTGCCCATGAACGTCGCGGGGATCAGCGTGGCGATCGGTCAGCCACAGAAGGCAGCAGGTGCCGGCCCCAGCACACCCTCCCCTCCTGGGCTTGAGCCCGGTTTCATAGGCCTCTCTGGTGGCAGTGGTCGCCAGCAACCTGTGTTCTTTCCTCGCACCCACCCACTTGAGCCGTCACATGTTCTGGCACAAACGTGCCTTGTCGCTTTCCAGGCACAAGGCTTGGTCCTCAGTTGAACTGTTAACATTTTGAAATTTCCATCTTAATTTAAGTGTAATTTGTGAACCCAGAAACATTTTAATGTAGTTACGGGATGGCTTACTTGTCTCCATAGAGTTTCATAGTTTATTATTTTCTGTAGAGGTGAGTCCGTTGGAACAGCTTGGCGTGAGCCTCGAGCTCTTTCCCCAATGTGCTGACTAAGCGGCTTTTGCTGCCTGCAGGACAGACCGTGGTGGCCCAGCCCGTGCACGTGCAGCAGCTGCTGAAGCTGAAACAGCAGGCCGTCCAGCAGCAGAAGGCCATCCAGCCGCAGGCTGCCCAGGGCCCGGCAGCTGTCCAGCAGAAGGTACTGGGGCTGGGAGATTCTCACCTCTGGGTCTATGCCAAGGCAAAGCTGGCTGCTGGAGGAGAGGGTCCTGAGCAGACAAGGCCCCTTGTGGCAGCCCAGGCTTTTCAGAGGGTGGCTTCAAGGAGGGCTGGAGGTGCTAGTGTGGTCATCCCTGTTGGTTTTTCCTTCGTTTTAAAGGTGAACGCTGTGTGTGATGTGACAAGTGAGGCTGAGGTCTTGGCAGGGGGGTGGAAGGGGCATGGTCTGTGAGGATGGCTGGGTGCCAGATAAGAAGCCTGCATGGCATTGGGACAGACACAGGGGATGCAGTTACATGATGGGGGGCCAGTGGGCTCAGGGAAGCAGACGCAGCTCACACCACAGGACCCGCCTGGACTCCTAGTGGAGGACAGGGACGCCACATGGTCTGGACCCCAGAGAGAATGCGGCCTCTGTGCATGTTCGTGGTGAAAGGGGAGAATACACACCAGGGACTGACGTGGATGGGGGTGCAGCAGGGCACCGGGCTCCGAGGGTGTCTGCAGGCTCAGCCAGCTCCCTGAGACGACACCTGTGCCTCTCAGCAGCCAGTGCTATGTTGAAGG
The DNA here is from genome assembly GCF_024542745.1 of Macaca thibetana thibetana. Lineage (NCBI taxonomy): Eukaryota > Metazoa > Chordata > Mammalia > Primates > Cercopithecidae > Macaca > Macaca thibetana. The sequence continues at coordinate 128,436,458 of NC_065588.1, forward strand.
ACGTGAGGGACATACAGTGGTGAGACAGCTCTGCCTCCAGGGACATCTGCTTATGGTGGCTCATCGGTGACACCCAGCCCAAGTCCCGGGCTTTGGATTGCTGGTGTGGGCCCTCAGACCCCATGTTCTGTTGGCACTGCTCTCTGGCTAGAGTTAGAAGGTGGGCTCTGATGGGAAGCCACATGGCTGTGCGGGGAGCTACCCTGTTCCCTGAGCGCTGCGCTGGCCCCCTGCAGGCACCTGGTGCTCATCTTCAAGATGGAGGATGTTGTTTTGAGGAAACTGAGGCTCAGAGAAAAGGACTTGCCCAGATCACAGGGCCAGTAAAAGGCGGCTGGCTGACTCCAGCGGGCCCAGGGTGCTTTGTGTCACACCAGCTGGACACTGGCTGTGCTGTGAGCCGCTGCCACCTCCTGCAGAAGACCAGTGCTCAGGAACCCTGTGGTGAAGCCCTGCTGGTTGCCAGCGATGGCGTGCTCTGTGGGGAGCTGGAAGCAGAGCTGTCTTTGGAACCCAGAGCGGGAGGGAGTGAGCACTGAGGGAACACAAGCCGGGAGGCACAGGGTGTCTGGGTAATGCCATCAGCTCCGCAGTGGCTGGGTTCCGAAGACCAGCCTGCATCCCCACTCGGCACGACCGCTGCAGGGAAGTGCATGTCCTTTGGGTCGGGATGGTCATCTGCGTTTATTTACCTCTAGAAGAAGGAGATGGTACTGGGACTTACCTCCCAGGCCTGGTCAGCAGCCGCTGGGTGCATCATGGTGGTCCATGGGCAGATGTGGCCACGCTGATGCACAGGTGGGCGTGGTCCCTCAGGCTTGAGCTGTGCTTGAGGGAGCAGTGGAAGGCTGCAGCTGAAGTGCCAGGCTGTGTTCCTACGATTGGACAGAAACGCCCTTAGATGTTAGAAACCCCTACTTAGCCATAGCATGGCTGATACATCAGATACGTAAACTTCAGACGTGCACAATATGATATGCAAAAATTGTGCATACCAGTTTGTTACCCCTTGTACTAAATATTTTCTCTATGTCTGCCAAATTCTTAAATTGGATTTGAGAGATTGTGATCAGTTTCAGTCACCTAAGTAGCAGCCCTGCGCAGGGTGTCAGGGTGCCCCACCAGCCCAGCTATGCAGGGAGCAGCATCCCGGGTGGGGTAGGGTGCAGGCAACTGCCGGGCCTCCTGGAGGAGAAGCTGGTGGCCAGGCCGCGTGGGCAGAGGTTTGCCAGGAGGCAGCGTCAGGCGCAGGGGGCAGGGGATGTGGGTACACACAGGGTTGGTCTGGGAGGTAGGCTGGAAAGGGGCTGGGTTCTGCCGTAGGGCCCAGAGCAGTCAGGAGTCCCGGGAGTCTTGAGCGCAGCGTGGTCTCTGCGGCCCTAATTTCGCAGTCTCTCCCCAGATCACTGCACAGCAGATCACCACCCCTGGCGCGCAGCAGAAGGTCGCCTACGCCGCACAGCCAGCCCTTAAGACCCAGTTTCTTACCACACCCATCTCCCAGGCCCAGAAACTGGCCGGGGCCCAGCAAGTGCAGACCCAGATCCAGGTGAGTGGGGAACAGGGTGAGGGCCCAAGTGTCAGGAGTGGGTGCCTGGCCTTTGGCTTGTATGTCTCGTGGGCTTTGCCAGCTCCCAGCTCTCGGTGGCTCCACTAGGTGGTGTACTGGAGGGAAGTGTTGTCTCCTGGCCTCAGGTTTCAGCCCCGCTGGCTCCTGGGAAGGCTCCTCTCTGCAGGTGCCTGTTCCGGCTGCCGCCAGCTTTGCCTTCATGTTCTGGATGTCGATCTCCAGCTCTGGGGGGTACAGCTGCCATCTCCCAGTTCCAGGCTCCTCTTCTCCCTTCCTAGTGTCTTTTTAAAAAATATATTTTATTTTATTTTGTGATATTTCTTGTTCATCAAGTTCTACCTGGTGTCTTTGGGAGAATGGAGTTCCTGATTTCATGTGTGCAGTGTGCCCTCCCGTCTTCCTCTCTGCCTAGAGCTTTTATGTCCTGCTTCCTCCCAGAGCTTATGGAGTTGCCTCCCTGCATCCTCCTCTAAGAGCGAGGGAGTTTTACTTTCTCAGCTGGTCTTCCACCCTCCTGGAATTGGTTTTTGGGTTTGAGATAGAAACAGGAATTCAATTTGATGTGCCCTATGAACACCCTATTTTCAGCCCCATTTATTAAAAAGCCCACTCTGTCATCCATCAATCCACAGTGCCGCCTCCACCCGAGATCCTGTGGGGACATTCAGGGCTTTGTGTCTCAGAGGTCGTGCTGGTCCTACTGCACTCTCGCTCTGAGTGGCCGTGACACTTGGTGTCTGGAGGGCGAGTCCCCCTACCACACCCTTTCTTGGGTGTAAGGTGCCTATTCTTGGCTCTTTACTCTTCCGGGTTAATTTTAGTTAGCTTAATTCATGCGCTACAATCAAAACTGCTGAAAGTTTTTGTTAGAATTGCATTGATTCTGTAGCTCTGTTTAGGGGAGAGTTAACATCTTTACAGTCTTGGCTTCAGATTCACCAATATGATACATTTTTTGTAAGTCTTTTTTTTTTTTTTGGAGACGGAGTCTCGCTCTGTCGCCCGGGCTGGAGTGCAGTGGCCGGATCTCAGCTCACTGCAAGCTCCGCCTCCCGGGTTCACGCCATTCTCCTGCCTCAGCCTCCCGAGTAGCTGGGACTACAGGCGCCCGCCACCTCGCCCGGCTAGTTTTTTGTATTTTTTAGTAGAGACGGGGTTTCACCGTGTTAGCCAGGATGGTCTCGATCTCCTGACCTCGTGATCCGCCCGTCTCAGCCTCCCAAAGTGCTGGGATTACAGGCTTGAGCCACCGCGCCTGGCTGTAAGTCTTTTTTAATGCCTTTTAGTGAAGTTTTCTAATTTTTTTTGTGAAAGTCTTATAGATTATGTTAGTTTTATTCTTAATCAGTGTTTTTTGATGCTTTTGTAAATCGTATGCTTTTAATTTCTGTTTTCTGTCTCTGGCTGTTGTACATTTTTGTACATTGGTTTTTTATTCTGGCCGCCTTGCTAGATTCCGGTTATTTGAATAATTTATCTTAGGATTTGGTTTTGTTGCATTTCCTTCGTATACAGTTGTATCACGTGTAAATCGTGAGATCTACTTCTCCCATCTTAAACCCTTGCTTGCTCCCGCCTGACTGTGCTCCCGCCTTATTGTGCTCCCACCTTACTGTGCTGGCTGGGACCTGCAGCACAGTGGTGAATGTCAGAGTCCATATGTCACTGTGAAGTAGGGTGTTTGCTGTGTTTTTTGTCAGAGTAAGAAAATTCTGTTCTTTCCTACTTTGCTGGAAGTTTCTGTTCCTCTTTGTTAATGGTGCTTTTTGTCTTGTTTAAAGCCCGTGTGTATGAACTCCCTCCCTTACACATCTCCTCTAGCCTCAAGGCTTTAAGTCCTGTCTCGGTGCGAATGATGCCCAGATTCATGTCTGCAGCGACTTACTGTCCTGAGTTCCAGATTATTCATCCTACCTGCCTTTGACAGATCCATGGAGATGTCTGATACCTCAGCCCTCAGGTGTGTACGCCTGACCTGCTCCTACCAGAGGCTTCTGGCTCAGGAAGGACAGCTGTCTCTGCAGACCTTTGCCTACTTGAGAAACCCCTACAGTCACCCATACAGGTCCAGCCCATTGGCAGGCAGTTGTGTGTGCTTGACTTCCAGAAGAGACCTGGACCAGCCACTTCCTGTTTCTGCCGTCAGCCCCTCCTCCGCACCCCTTCCCTGGTTGTTGCCATCTCTCCTGCTTTCTTTTTGCCATCCGTCCCCCAGGATACTCTGTGGTTGTGGGTATGTGTGTGGCTGGGTGGAGGGTATGGGGGTGTGGATGTCTGCTGGCCTGTGCACCCCTCTGCACTTGCTCCTCTGCACCTGTGTCCCTACCAGCCTTGCTCACACCCCCTTCCTGTTCACCTTTTCTGCTCTCTGTTTCTGTACTGTCACCTTCAACAAATACTGTAATTACTTGGATCAGATGATTTTGTCTCCTCCAATAAAGCCAGCCCCATGAGTACAGGCGTGCGCGAGGGCTGTTAGTACAGTGGACAGATGGACTATTGTAGCGGGTTATAGTCGTTGAATCCTGTGATGTTCAATCATCGCTGTGTTCTGGGGTGACTCACGGGATCCTGTGGTGGTTGTCGTTGTGCATGGATGAGTTCAGTTGCTGCTCTCGTGTGCTGCCTCACGGCATCGGGCGGCACGGCCTCGTTCGAGCGCTCTGCCTGCCTTGTCAGGTCTGTTTCTGAGACGGGCTCCTGCTTGTGTTGCCCAGGCTGGCCTCGAACTCCTGAGCTCAAGCAGTTCTCCCTCCTCAGCCTCCGGAGGTGTGTGCCACGATGCCAGGCTTTTGCCAGGGTTTTTACTTCCTTTCTTTTATTTTGCTATTCATTTTCTAACTTGTTAAGATGGAATACCACCTGAGCTTATTTCACAAATTTTATTATTTGGTTTTCCTTCAGTCTTAAATATTTTTGAATTTCCATTTTGATTTCTTCTTTATTCCCTGGGTTCTTTAAAGAAGTGTTTCTTAATTTCCAGGTGAGGTTTTCCAGTTACTTTTTATTATTGACTTAAAAATAAATCTTCATTGTATCATCAGAGAATGAAGTCTGAATGAGTTCAGTCTTTGGAATTTGTGGAAACTTGCTATCTGCTAAATACAGTCAGTTTTAAAAAATGGTCTGTGTCCTTCCAAAGCAGTCTTCAGGGTGGTTTCAGTTGTAAGATGGTTTTGTTGTGACTGGGTCAAGTTTACTCTTTGTGTCATTTCGGTCTTGTGTGTCCTGCCAATCACTTGTGTTACTAGGTATTGAGAAGCGTGTGTAGATGTCCCGTTCTGAGTATGCATTTATCTGTTTCTCCTTACCTTTCTCTCTGGTTTTGCTTTATATCTTAGATGGTTTTTCATTAGCCACATTTAAGTTTAAAGTTTTAAATTTTGTTATTTTGAAATGACTCTTACTATTTTCAGTAATATCTCTGGTCTTGAAGCCTATTTGCCTTGTATGAGTAAAGCATCACCCTCCTGTTGGAAGTTTCTGGTCTGTATTTTTCCCTCCTTGTTGTCAGCCATTCTCTGTGTGCCCCGCGTCACTCCTCTGAGCAGCTCGCAGGCAGGTCCGGCACTGCGGTGAGGTCAGGCCTTCCGTCTGTGACTCTTACCTGAAACATGTGCCCACTCGTCTGTATATAAGGGTGGGTATGTTTGAATTTCTGGCTTCTCTTTTGTTTGGACCCTGTTTGTCTTGCTTGTTCTGTTTTTTCTTTCCTCCCTTCCTTGCCTTCTTTTGAGCCACCTTTTAAAATTTTTTTTATTTTTTATTTTGTCAATTTTTGCCCCTCTGCCAGTGAAAAATTTTATATTTTCTTTCTGTTCTTTAAGTGGTTACCTTAAAATCTCCATGTGCACACTTCTGTATCAGAGTATGAAGTTAACGGTTGCCTCCAACCTGTTCTCCAGCGATGATCTTATCACACAGTAGCTCAGTTTGTTCATTTCAAATGCTGCTGTTAGCGTGCGTTTTAATTCTGTCCTTTTTCGTTTTTTTTTTTTTTGACGCAGCGTCTCGCTCCGTCGCCCAGGCTGGAGTACAGTGGTGCGATCTTGGCTCACTGCAACTTCCGCCTCCTGTGTTCAAGCGATTATCCTGCCTCAGCCTCCTGAATAGCTGAGATTACAGGCACGTGCCACCAGGCCCGGCTAATTTTTATATTTTTAGTAGAGATGGGTTTCACCATGTTGGCCAGGCTAGTCTCGAACTCCTGACCTCGTGATCCACCTGCCTCAGCCTCCCGAAGTGTTGGGATTACAGGTGTGAGCCACCATGCGTGGCCATAATTCTGTCCTTTTTCATCTTGGACTTTTTATGTGGAATTGCTTTCCTTCCACTTGACCCATCCTTTGGAATTTCCTTAAGTGCTTGAAAATGCCTGTGTGTCGTTCTTGTTCCTGGGAGACAGTTTTGCTTAGTACAGAATTCCCAATTGGCATTGTCTTTTTTTGTTTGTTTTTGTTTTTTTTTTTTCAAGGCAGAGTCTCACTCTCCTATGCTGGAGTGCAGTGGCACGATCTCGGCTCACTGAAACCTCCGCCTTCCATGTTCAGGCGATTCTCCTGCCTCAGCCTTCCAAGTAGCTGGGACTACAGGCGTGCACCACCATGCCCAGCTAATTTTTGTATTTTTAGTAGAGGTGGGGTTTCACCATGTTGGCCAGACTGGTCTCGAACTCCTGACCACGGGTAATCCACCTGCCTTGGCCTCCCAAAGTGCTGGGATTACAGGCCTGAGCCACCGTGCCCGGCCGGCATTGTTTTCTGAGTGCATTCACCGTATCGTTGCCTCACTATGGCTGCTTTTGTGTTGAAGAGGAGCCGGCGTCTGTCCAGCCTTCCACTCTTCCGGGGTCGCCTCTCTTTTCCCGCCTCTGCCTGTCACGGAGACATTGTCTTTGTCTTTGTTGTTTCGCATTTTCATTCCGATGCTCAAGCTTCTTGAATCTGGGGCAGTCTCTCTCATCTCTTTAGGAAGTGAGCAGCCGCTGTTTGTTTAGATGTTGCCCCCGTCCTGTTTTCTCTCCTCCGGGTCTCTCAGCAGCTTTTATATTTTCTGTGTCTGTCTCATTGTACCATACGCTGAGTCATGTCTTTCGCTCTTTCTCCTCAGTCACTCATTTTCCCCTTGGTTAGGTCAAATCTCTCAGGCTTGTCTGTTGAATTTTTATCTTGATGATTTATTATTTTATTTTCAGAAGTTCCCAAATATGCCTGATCTTTGTTTATAGTCTCTTGTTTGCAGGCTTCACAGAGTGAGCCCAGTGGTTTTCTGAATCTGGTGATTACCCTGTCTGAAATGTGCTGCATCTGTAGGGACTCCTTGTGGCCTGGGGCAGAGGTGGATTTTTGCTTCTGCAGGTACCTTTGGGTGGCATCAGGAACGCCGCTCAGTGTGTGGCTCGGGCTTGCGCTCAGCTCTCAGGTGTCACCCACCTGGCCTCTGAATCTGTGTCTGCTCCTCTCTGCTCCCTGGCACTGAGGCTTAGGGCAGGTGCTTTTCTTACAGATGCCACTGGAGGAAGGGGGTGCCTTCTTTGCAGCTTTTGGGTACCTTTGTGGGGACAGTGTCTCCCTCCAGGATGGCAGCTGGCAGTAGCATGGGGCTCTTTTGCGAGCTCCCCACCGAGAGCTGGCCTATACCTGGTGTCTGTTCAGCTGTGTCCTATGCGACCCTGAAGATCATAGTGTGCATCTCCATGTGGCCGGTGATCCCAGCAGAGGTTGTGCAGCTTTTCTGCTCTGTGGCTCGTGGTGCCCGCCTGTGCTTAGGTTTGGAGACTGGCAGTTCCTGACTCTTTGCAGGTTTCTTGGTACATTTCAGATTTCTTCCTAGTGCTTTACTTAAGACGTCTCAGGATTTTCAGTGCTGTGCCAAGTAAGTCCTGGGTCATTGTGGTCTTGAGATGGGCCCTGGAGCACCGGCCGCATCTTTGTTTCTCGTCAGTTCCACAGGAGGCGCTCAGGGCACTTCTTATCTTAGTGAATCTTATTTATAATTGTTTCTTTTAAGTGACAGTAAACTAGTAAATGCCTTCTGATTGATTTTAATTTTAGTAAGGACTAACATTTATTTGGATCTTTGTTGATGTGTGAGTAAATCATATGATTTCACATTTTTCCCAGAATTATCTTGGGAAATATTATTTTCATCCGTGTTCTATAAGAAATAGGACCCACCAAGAGGCCAGGGTCCATGAGGGCCTTGTGCAGGGAGGGCCCTTGAAATCAGGGCCCCCAGCAGCTGTCCACGCTGGAGCCTGTCTGTGCTCTGGGTGCATGCCCTGACGGTGCTGATAGGACGCACAGATGGCCCAGAGCCACTTACTACATCAAGGCAGCGGGAGACGCATGCAATAGCAAATGCACAGAAAGTGGGCACTGGGTGGAAAGCACTGCTTTATAAATAGTCATATTCAATCATGACTAAGAAAAATGTAGAAAAATGAAAAATTACCAGCCTCAAAACCTTGGTACATCTCTGGGTTCCCCATTTCAGCTGGCTGCCCGAGCTGCACTGTACAGCTCATTATTGGAACGCTGTCCAGAGCTCTTGGGACTCACATGCAGAGCTCTTGGGACTCACAAGACGCTCAAATACTTACCATCCTCAGTCTGATTCTTTCATATAAACTTGGAGTAGTTTTTGTGAAAAGAAAAAATGTGTCTGAAATATGAGACCAAAAATAAGCTTAAATGATGAGTGATAGCAAATTGGGGAGGCAGTCAGTTGACTCACGATGCAGTGGAGCGACTTTCTGTCTCACTGCTGCAGGTGGGCACAGTATGAGAATTGCTCTTTTGTGTCACCTGGTCGTTGTGTTTTTTGCATTAACTGAGAAGGACCGAAAGGGAGGAAAAATCTTTTTGTGCACAGGCTCCTTTGAATTCTATGTTTGGCTTTTTTTGTTTTGTCAAAGGTTGCAAAACTTCCTCAAGTTGTTCAGCAGCAAACACCTGTGGCCAGCATCCAGCAAGTTGCCTCTGCTTCCCAGCAGGTAGGACGTGTAGACAAGGTGGAAACCTCACATTTCCCAGGTCAGAGAATGGGTTGTTTTCATCTGAGGTCATGATGAGGGAATCACTTTTGATTTTTGTGATACACACAAAAACATTAACTTCAGGGGAAAAACTAGATATGCTTAATAATGAGAAGAAGAGTGAACAAGCATTTTGGGGTTGTGTCAGCCGCACTGAGGGAGCCTCTCCTTGGGCTCACTCCCAGGACCCTTCGTCCACCGATTACTGCGAGTGTGTCCTGCAAGTTGCAGACACTGCCCTGTGGTTTTAGGGAGGCACAGGCCTCAGGCAAGCAGGCTCTGCTCGGGGGCCCGCCCGTGAGCAGAGACGCTGTGGGCACAGGGGCCCTGCCTCCCACAGAAGCCTTTCCGGCGCTTTCATTGTTGTCGCTGATGCTCCACAATATGACTTTAGCACAGTGCTTCAAATGTAAAGCAGTGCTTTAAACTTTTTAAATTTTGTTCAAAGTCACACTGGCATATAGATTTCGACAATCCAGGTTGTATTAAAAGCTTTACTACAACAACAAAATCAGTCCCTGACCCAACTCTCACCTTTTCCCCAGAGGCATCTGGTGTTAGTCTAAAAGCAACCGTCTTTTAATTTTCCCCTTGTGTTTAGTTAGAAACCAGAGGTCATATTGTTGTGTGACTGGTCATTCTCCATGTCATAAAAGCATAGTCAGTGAAGCTTCTCGAGCCCTCCCCATCCCAAAGAACGTCCCCTGTCCTGTCCCTGGACTGAGTTTCCTGGGCAATGTGTGTTTTCTGACTCTCTCGGCTCAGGCTTCTCCACAGACTGTGGCGCTCACGCAGGCGACAGCGGCCGGGCAACAGGTGCAGATGATCCCTGCAGTGACCGCGACTGCCCAGGTGGTTCAGCAGAAACTCATTCAGCAGCAAGTGGTGACCACGGCATCGGCCCCGCTCCAGACCCCAGGCACTCCCAACCCAGCCCAGGTGCCCACCAGTTCTGACAGCCCAAGCCAGCAGCCCAAGTTACAGATGAGGGTCCCTGCTGTCAGGCTAAAGACACCCACTAAGCCTCCGTGCCAGTAGTCAGGGCAGCAGGGCTGCCTCTCATCTAAAGCAAAACTACCTTCCTCACAGAAAACGCTTTATTTGTGAACCTCGGGACAATGTCATGCAAGATATTCAGCACTGGGAAAGATATAATTGAAACAAAGTAGTGTAATCATTTTATTAAAATGCATCCCGCACTGCAGGACAAATGGTCCTTATGGAGCGCCCCCTTCTCTGTACTATGTGACTCATGGAAAAAGTGACAACGCGGTTTCCTCTAAATCATTTCGCCTTTCAGACCCCACCCGCACCGGTCCCCCAGAGCCTAGTCCTGTGTTCTGAAGGCCATTCCGAATTTCCTTGTGAGCGTGTAGTGCTTTGAGTGCCACAGAAGCCGTCTAGCGTGTGAGGAGCATACAGTGGACTTTCTAAAGATAAGACGTGCCACGTGCCAGAGTTTAGTTCTTTATACCTTACTGAAAAATGCCTCATGGTCTTCGTAGAGGAGAAGGCCTGTCTAAAGTAAATCATCCGAGATTGGTTTTCCATTCCAAAGAAAGCCAATATGGTTCTTTCCTTCCCTCCTAAAATGTGACTTAACTTTTAAGAGAAATGTCCTAACACCCACCTAAACACGCAAGGCACGTTCCTGGCTTGTGTTCAAGGGAAATCATCAGCCATTGCACTGTTATTCCAAAGAGCAGCCAACAGTGGCTTCCCCCAGGCCCACCCCGCAATGGGATTGGCTTTCGTGTAATGGAAACTTCTGGGACTGATGCCTAACTCAGTGCACTCAAGATGTATCTCCAGCTTTTGGAGGAAGCTGGTGTTTGATGTAGTGTGTTAAACAGCTCCTGAGAACCTTTGGGACGCTCCGCCATGGCTGGCGTGAGGCCCAGAGGACCACGCAGAGGCAACGTTAGTACAGATGTCATGGCTGAGGGGACGATGGGCCCGGACTCAGGGAGCCAGGGCGAATGTGACAGACACCCCTTGCTGCCACAGCCAGCCCTTTGACAAAGGCGGGCTCGTGATTCTGGAAGTATTGGCTATAGCGGTGGGCCCAGTCAGCTCTTCCTTGTGGACTTGTGACAGCAGATTTTCTCTCAGATAAGCTTGTATGGTTCTGCTGTTGTGGAAGAAAGGAAGCCCAGTATTTGCTACTGTTTTTCCCTTTTTTACTATGACGAGAAAATAAATGCAATTTTAGTGGAATTGATTGACTGACAATGTCTCCTTCCTTTGAAGTTTTCACCAAAACAAAAAGGTCCATATCCAATAATATCCTTTGTACTCTGGCTTGATTTTGGCCTATTTTACATTATTTGGTCCAGGAAATTAGGTTATATTAGGATTTTTTGTATACTAAAAATCAGTTACGGCACAATAAAGATTTTCCATTTTTACATTGTATTTCATCTGCTTCCTCCCCATTCTCTCACTTTAAGTGACATTGAGGAAGGTATTCTGTCCCATATGTTTCTGTGGACAGCGATACGGCAGGATTCAGTGAAATCAACTGCGGAGCTCACTTTTGAGCTCTTGATAAGAAATTTGGAGAAAAGTAAAAATCAAGCTTTGATAAAACAGAAGAAATTAATCTTTTAGTTAGGTGAACATATCAAAGCAGAGGACTGGAATCTGTTTCTTCTAACCAAACCCGTTCTCCCTGACTCAGCATGTGCCGTGAGAGCGCAGCTTGCCGGAGGGAGGGCCGCTCTGTGGGCCTCGGATCTGGGTCCCGGTGGAAGTTTACTCCTCCTCATCCAGAAATGTGCAGAACTGAAGTATTTAGGAATTCTGCCTTTGTCATCTGTTTTAAGTTGCGTGCCCTGTTCGGTTTTTTTGTATTTCCCAAATCTTGCTGTTCTCTTTATAGGTGAAGATAAAATGTTGAGTGCACTTACTTTAGAATATCCTAGCCATAACTTAAGTAAAAGCGCTCTATTAATCTGAAACACTACAAGAGAATTTAGCAACATCTCTCAAAAGCTTTTTTGGAGAGATGAACAGGATTCTGAATATTTGCAATGTGGAGTTCCAGCCCCGATCTCACGTCAGTGAGGGTCTCCTGTCGAGATCTCAAGTGTGTTTCCTTTGGCTGTTCCCTAATACAAAATATGGACATATTTTTACTCCTAGCACTCAATTTAGTAACTTCTAGATGCTACCGTTGACCTGAGTTAATTTCACTTTGTCTTGTAAGTAAAAATTCTCCTTTCAGTATATTATTTTCTTGGCCTTCCATTTTAAAGGTTAAAGTTTCTAACCTAAGAATTAAGTACGCATTCAGGAAGCTGTTGTCTAGGCCCCTTGTGAATCTGGGTTCATTCCAATACGGCAAGTAAGAGTTGGAAACTTTGAGAACACGGACTATAAAGGCAGCAGCCCAAACACTGTCAGACTCTAATTGGCCACCCTGGGAAACAGTTGCCCTGTTATTCTTTAAAGAAAGACGTTTATTCTAATGAAAGCCAGACTGTTTTTAAAGCATGTGGCAGGAAGCAGAAGGTTGGATCCAAGCCCTTGTTCAGATTTGGTGCCTGATAAGATGGGGGTTTCTCTTTTTGTGACCTTTATTATTATTTTGTTAACTGTTGTAACCAGTTAGCTGTTGTGTTTTAAAATAGAAAGGAACCAGACTGAAATTGTAAATACTTTGTAAACATAAGCATTTGTACTTGAATAGTAGGATTTTAAAGGGCATTGATAGCCTACCAAACAAAAGGCAAAATAAAGTGACCTTTTTCTATATGTTATCATTTCGTCTTTCATAGAAAACTGGTATTTCAGTAAAAATGAGATGCTAATTGGGTTTTTCATTTGTGTGAGGAAAAAACAAAACCAAACAAGTAATGTTGGAGCCAGAGGTGTTCCCCTCACCCACTCTTCCGTGGCCATAGAAGGACCTGGAAGGAACAGAAACCACATTCACTGAGTCCACCAGGCAGCCGCTTCCCAAAGCCGCATGTGGAGGAAAGAGCCGGCGCCGCCCTGCCCCACGTGGCCTGCCAGCCACACAGCACCCATCGTCACTGTCCTGGGGGCCATGGTGGCCCCGTGTGGCCTGCCAGCTGCACAGCACCCATCGTCACTGTCCTGGGGGCCATGGTGGCCCCGTGTGGCCTCGCAGTGCCTGTCGTCACTCTCCTGGGGGCAATGGTGGCCCCGTGTGGCCTGCCACTTGCACAATACCTGTCATCACTGTCCTGGGGGCCATCGTGGCCCCGTGTGGCCTGCCACCCGCACAGCACCCGTTGTCACTGTCCTGGGGGCCATGCTGGCACCAGTGTCCTTCCACACCCAGTCCATGTGCCCGAGTAAGGGCAGGGACACCTGCTCACAGGTGCTCACCACCGAAAATGCCTGTGAGCAGGTGGCCTGGGAATTGTTGCTTCTCTTTTTCTTCTGCATTTGGACTTTTCTTCGTTTCGTTTTAAATCTGATTACAAAAATCAATGCATACTTTTAATTGAAAATACCCGTATTATGCAAAGTAAAGAAGCATCCCAGAAGCCCACGGTTAGTTTTGGTATCTTTTCTCCCACCACAAAAACGGGAGTTCACGGGCCACATGGCCCTGCAGCTTTGGGCTTCCACTTCAGGTCTTCCAGATTGAAAGCTCCCAGGGTCTGGGTGCACACTTGGTGTCTGCAGGTGATAGTGCAGATACCAGGGTGGGTGGGAAAGCCAGCTGCAAAGCCCGGCTGGTGTCCCCTGGCCCCTGGGGGTCTGTACTGCAGTGCCTGGTGTACCTGCGGCTCCATGCCTACCAACCACGTAACCAGGGGTGGGTGACTTCCTTCTTCAAGGCCTCTGCGTCCCCATGTCCCATCTCCTAAGGTGGCTTGAGGATCCAGTGCAACATTTGGTGCTGCACTTGGAGTCCGTCTTTTATACTCCCAGTGGAGAGGACTGCAGGTTTTGCAAAGGCTACTGTTTCTGTCATCCTGACCCCACCATCACGTCTTTGCCAAGTGTGCCGGTGGCAGCAGGCCCTACGGCGGACTTATCTGGCCTTGAGCCTGTTTCTGTTTGCTGTCCAGTAGCGACCGGGGGCCAGTGGGTGAAGCGATTGTGCCTGCACACAGCCGTCAAGACCTTAAGGTAGCCTCTGAGCCCAGAGTGTGTTGTGTCACCTCCTACTCAAGATGTCAGATCGTGTGACAGCTGCCCATCAGCATCCCAGAGTTGGGCGTTGTGATCCAGGGAACAGGAGGGGAGATTCCTTTGCTGTGGGGTGTCCTGCTATGCTGTTGCTGCAGCATCTGTTCCCCCTGGCCACATTCATTTTTCTGAAGGTCGCATTCTATTGGGTAGATCATGCTGTATACATTCGGCGGAAGGTAGTGCAGCTTCTACAAACAAGAAAGTACAGCTGTGGTGGGGGGCGTGTTTGTGAAGTATGCTACCAGGATGGAGCTGGTCGTATGCCTGGATGTGCGTAGAATATCCTGCAAGTATTTGCCCCTGCATGTGGTGTATTCTACGTCCATGAGTTGAACCGACCAAGGATAGAAAATATTCAGAAACAAAAATGTGTCTATACTGAATATATAGAGACCTTTTTTTGGGGGGGTTATTATTTCTGAAACAATGCTGTATACCAACTATTTACATGGCATTCACATTGCATTCAGTATTATAAGTAACCCAGAGATTAAAGTATACAAGAAGATGTTTTCAAGTTATATGCATTTTGCATCAAGGACTTGAGCCTCTCGGATTTTGGCATCCATGGGAGGTCCTGAGGGACGCTTGTATGTTGTGTTAGCACTGCCTCTGTGGAGGGAGAGACTGGGGGGAAAGGATCAAGGGGTATTTACTCTGCACTGTTATGCACATCCTTTTAACTGTTTACGTAGTTTGCCAAGTGCATGAATTTTTGTGTGTGTGGTGGGGGCAGGGTGGGGGTGGGGACAGTCACTCTGTCACCAGGCTGGAGTGCAATGGGGTGATCTCCGCTCACTGCAACCTCCGCCTCCCAGGTTCAAGTGATTCTCCTGCCTCAGCCTCCCAAGTAGCTGGGATTACAGGCACGCACCACCACGCCTGGCTAATTTTTGTATTTTTTAATAGAGATGGGCTTGCGCCATATTGACCAGGCTGGTCTCGAACTCCTGGGCTCAAGTGATCTGCCTGCCTTGGCCTCCCAAAGTGCTGGGATTACAGGTGTAAGCCACCGTGCCCGGCCATGGATTAATTTTTAAAATAAGGCTCTATCAGCTTGTCACATGGTCCCCTACTCGGGAACCTTTATTTCCAACGTCCTGCCTGATTTTGTGTAGCCACCTGCACTCTGACCAGCCCCCAGAGCAGCATCTTTCTTCCCCCTTTGCAGCCCTTTCCTGTCTCCCTGACTTTGTACTTTTCTCCTTTGTTGTAAAGTATTTCTCCTCCTTTGAAGACCACCCCACATAACTGAGCATTCATTCATTCATTTATTCATTTCTCCCCAGTGTTCTCCTCCTCCAGTAGTACCTTGGGCTGAACAATAGTATTTGTCTTATTTCTCCAGCTGTAGTGTGGTTCTGTTTTATCCCTAGTCAATGAATGTTTAATGTAGTGTATTTCATGCCAGCTTTACCACTAGTGCTGGAGTGGCGGAAGAACAATACTTGGCTATTCAAGAAAATCAAAGCTGATCAGAGATGGATAAATTACTGGTTTATTCAGCTGTTTATGAAATACATACTATGTGGCAGTTTAGACAACTAAGTTATAGTTGTCAGCAAAATAAAAAAGGGGGTTGCATGCTAGCAGGTCAGATAAAATAATTCAGGGGATAAGTACCACGAAGAAATGGGTAGGTGGTAAGTGATACGGGTTTCACTCTTAAGTAGATGGGCAGGTTATGCAGGGGGAGGAGCCTGATGCACAGTTCCAAAGCTCAACTATCTACAGTGGACACGATGAAACCAGGGACATGTCCCACCATTTCAGTGGTCACAGGCAAGAGAAAGGGCTCTTCTTGTGGATCTTCGGATCCCACGTAACATCTCACCTTCCTAGGCACCCCGACTCCCCTGCCGGATTTAAAACAGACCTCAGCCCGCCCCATCCCGGCTGCTTTGCCTGGTGCTCCCCTCCCCGCCTAGACTGTAGGACCCACGAAGGGAGCCGCTAGCTGTGCTTGTCAGTGTGACCAGCGCTCAGCAGCTGTCCGGCGGGCGGGCGGACAAATACAACTCAGTGTCCAGCGGGTGCGAACGAACGAACTAGTTCTGGGCGGAGCCAGAGGCGCGCGCCGGCGCGGACCGAGGCCTGGCCCTGCCCGCCCCGCCCCCTCCGGGTCCGCTGGGCGCTGATTGGTCCGAGTCTCGCCTGCGCAGTGCCGGGCCGGCTCCCGCACTTGCGCACTGGCTCCGCGTCGGCCGGCCGGTTTGGTCGGTTGTGGTGGCCTCGCCGCCCAGTCCGCTGTCGCAGCGCTCATCCGCGCCGGGAGCCCTTGGCTGCGTCGCCCGGCAGCCGCGGTGAGTGACGGCCCGCGTATCCGCTGCCGGGGCCGTGGCCGGCCTGAGGGGTTGGCCCTACCCTCGGCCCCCGATCGCCCACACCCGCCGGTTGCCCTCGAGGCTCCCCGGCCGCGCGCTCCCCTCTCTCCGTCCCATCACCCGGTGACCCCGGCTGGGCGAACGCCCACCGCTCCCTCAGGGACCTCCTCCCCGTGACACGACCCCCGTGAACGCCCACCCCTCCCTCAGAGACCCCCTCCCCGTGACACGATCCCCCGTGAACGCCCACCCCTCCCTCAGAGACCCCCTCCCCGTGACACGATCCCCCGTGAACGCCCACCCCTCCCTCAGAGACCCCCTCCCCGTGACACGACCCCCGTGAACGCCCACCCCTCCCTCAGTGAACCCTCCCCCGTGACACGATCCCCCGTGAACGCCCACCCCTCCCTCAGTGAACCCTCCCCCGTGACATGACCCCCCCGGAAAGACCCACCCCTCCCTCAGTGAACCCTCCCCCGTGACATGACCCCCCCGGAAAGACCCACCCCTCCCTCAGTGACTCTGCCCCCGTGAGGGCCCACCCCCCCTGCGACCCCTCCCCCTGCGACCCCTCCCCCTGCGACCCGTCTCCCCAGGACCTGCTAACTGCCCCTTTCCCGCCTTCCCTCCCCCCACCCCCGCTCCCCCATCACCCCGTTTTCTGGTGACTGCTTCCCCCCATCCCGTGACCCAAACCCCCTGACCTCCCACCCCTTCCCCGGTGACACGATCCCTGTGACCGTCCGGCCCGGTAACCGCCCCTTCCCCCCATGACCCTTCACCCCGTCCCCGGGTGCCCACCGCCGTCACTGCCGCCCGCCCGGTTCCCGCCTCGGGAGACCGCCGCTGTCTCCGGTGCTGATGCCGCCTCTCCCTTTGGCCCCCTGTCCTCGGTGTGCCAATCCCTGAGGTCCGGGCCTGGTCTGCACTACAGGAGGGACGAGTGCGCTTAGGGTGTGGTGCACCGGAGCAATGAAGTTGATTCCACAGACTGCCCGGCAGCTGCCCCAGAACTGACCACGGACCCCTCCGCGGGTCCTGCTCCTGACAAGGGCCTTCCGGTACTGGGAGTTTGTGTTAGTGGAAAGGAAGAATCTAATAATACCACCAGCTTTACAGTAAAGACTGCGAATTGACACTTTTTATAATAAAGACACTTATCTTGCCCAAGAGCTAGGTTAATGTTTCCTCCTTACCAAAAAGTTGGTTTACTTACAGTTAACTGGCTGAAAGTTTGCATCTTAGGCTTACTTGTACCACTCCAGGCGGGCTAGTTGGCGTTGGTTTCCATCTGTCAAACTGGATGGCAGTACCACTGGCTGTTGGGGGCTCACGACCAGAGGGTCTTGTCTGGGAACCACAGTGAGTGCTGTTACCACAGCTCGGCAGCACTGAAGGTACCTCTCAATCCACGTAGTGCCCCCACCTTATCTTCAGGGGATATGGTCCAACACCCCAGTGGATGCCTGAAATCGAGGATAGTAGTGAACACTACACATACTGTTTTCTTATGCATCCATCCATGTCTACGATAAAGTTTAATTCACAAACTAGGCACAGGAAGAGATTAATAATAGCTAATAATAAAATAGAACAATCGTAACAATATACTGTAATAAAAGTCGTGAAAGTGATGTCTCTCTCCTAAAATATCTTACTGTATTGTACGCACGTGTTTTTGAACTGCAGTTCACTGAGGGTCACGAAACCATGGATACACGAAACCAACTACTACTACAGTAGTTTCTTTTCCCGCTGTGTTATTGAGACTTCAAAACTAACCAAATTGTTTGTTGAATGGAGTTGTCCAAGGTGTACAGAATGACAGCTATAACACAAAGGTATTTCACTGACGTCTCTGTCGTGTTTTTGCTAAACTAAGACACTTTTAAAAATTAATACTTATGCCGGGTGTGGTGGCTCATGCCTGCATTTTGGGAGGCCGAGGCAGGCAGATCACCTGAAGTCGGGAGTTGGAGACCAGCCTGACCAACATGTAGAAACCCATCTCTACTAAAAATACAAATATATATATATATATATAGCTGGGTGTGGTGGTGCTTGCCTGTAATCCCAGCTACTTGGGAGACTGAAGCAGGAGAATCGCTTGAACCCGGGAGGCCGAGGTTGCAGTGAGCCGAGATCACGCCATTGCACTCCAGCCTGGGCAACAAGAGCAAAACTCTGTCTCAAAAAAAAAAAGTATTATTTATAAAAGTCTGTGCTTCATGTTCAGTCTCAGTACAGACAAATAGAAACTCCCTCTTTAACAATACCTAACACTCAAAGAGAGTCAGCATGTGGTACAGAGGTCTCTTGGCCATGATTTTAGGTCCTGCTGGGTCCACATCTTCCCACCTGGCCATGGATACATTGTCATCTGATCTGGTAACTGTTATGATAGCAGTCTTCATAACTACTACAAAACGGTTAAGTTGTAGGACTTTAATGTCGGTGATCATGTAACCGAGCACCTGGAGGATAATGGCATCCCTACGCATTTACTGGGTGGTATTCACATATTTGAACAAGCATTGAAATGTATGATTTTGGGTGATAACTCTGAGAAATATGGAGCATGACCCATTTTGAATAGGAGAACAGAATGTTGTAAAGTGATTCTTAGTCCCCTAAGAGTTCAATGACAACCACCATGTAGGGGAAAACATGGCAAAGGAATGGGCTCTCTCCGAAGTCAGGTGCTGAGGCCCTTCTAAGGAGGAAAAGCAAATGCTCTTTCACTGTGGTTTCATTCCAGCTGCTACAGGAACAAGTAGTGTGTATTTGTGTCCAGCTTATTTTTTGACTTTTTTGAGTCTGAAGATACTTTGAAAAACTTTGATTTGCCAAAGTAATTTTTTGTACCTTGGAATAAGCCATATTTTTAATTTGCTTTTTAATGTTACAAAATGAACTCTCATAAGAATTCAAACAATACAGAAAAATAAGTTCTTTTCAGTCCTTTTGTGCTGTAATTACACCCTCCACCTTTTTTTCCTTTTCAGTTAGTAATATGTCTTCAACATCTGCTCATGTCAGGAGATAAAAATTTATTCTTTTTATGTTTGCATAATAGTCTGTACTGAGGATACAACATATTTAGTCAACAATTCCCCACTGATGGATTGCATTTCGTGTCTGTTTTTTTGCCACAGTTTGTACTGAGAGACACGTTCCTATGCATGAGTCCTGACACTTTCTTTCATTTCTATAGGCTGGATTCCCACGAATGGGAACTAAACGGTGTTAGTGGGTCGAAGGGTATGCATATTTAACATTTACGTTTCAATAGTTACTGAGAGATCTATTCCCAGAAAGTTATAGCAATTTACATGTCTGAAGCCATGAAGGGGAGGATGCTTTGCTCCTGTCTGACATACTGCCTGTTGAATGGGTGAGGCCACGTCCTGCACTTCGTGGACTGTGGCCCATTGGCAGTGCCTCTTCTGGAAGTTTTCCATTGTGTTCTTCCCCATTTCCTGGAGATATTTCCTTTTCTTTTTTCTTTTTTTTTGAACCATTTTATAGGAGCTCTTTTTTTCTTTTCTTTTCTTTTTCTTTTTTTTTTGAGACGGAGTCTTGCTCTGTCGCCCAGGCTGGAGTGCAGTGGCGTGATCTCGGCTCATTGCAACCTCCACCTCCCGGGTTCAAGTGATTCTCCTGCCTCAGCCTCCAGAGTAGCTGGGATTACAGACAGGCGCCACCACACCTGGCTAATTTTTGTATTTTTTAATAGAGACAGGATTTTACCATATTGGCCAGGTTGGTCTCAAACTCCTGACCTCAAGTGATTTGCCTGCCCCGGCCTCCCAATCCCCGGCTGTGATTACAGGTGTGAGCCACTGCACCCAGCCAAGCTCTTTGTATAGTAGGGATATTTACCCTTTGAAGTCATAAAATATTGCATGTATTTTTCTGCTAATTATTTTTCGTCTTTTGATCTTGTTTAAAACATCTTTTATGTAGTCATGTAGTTTTTCCTTTACAGCATCTGGGTTTCCTGCATTACTTATTAAGAAGGTTTCACCACCTCGCAGTTGTAGACAAATTTTTTTTTTTTTTTTTTTTTTTTTTTTTTTGAGACGGAGTCTTGCTCTGTGCCCCAGGCTGGAGTGCAGTGGCGCGATCTCGGCTCACTGCAAGCTCCGCCTCCCGGGTTCACGCCATTCTCCTGCCTCAGCCTCCCGAGTAGCTGGGACTACAGGCGCCCGCCACCTCGCCCGGCTAATTTTCTTGTATTTTTAGTAGAGACGGGGTTTCACCGTGTTAGCCAGGATGGTCTCGATCTCCTGACCTCGTGATCCGCCCATCTCGGCCTCCCAAAGTGCTGGGATTACAGGCTTGAGCCACCGCGCCCGGCCAGTCCCCTAAATATTATTCCAATAAAGCGTTTTCCTCCTTTCCTCCCTGCCTCCTCTTCCTTCCTTCCAGGATAACATTTAGTTCTTTATTCTGATTGAAATGGTGTGAGGTAGGGGACAACCTTTTCCCCTCTAGATGCTACTACCATTTCTTTTTTTGTTTTAATTTTTTTTTTTTTTTTTTTTTTTTTTTTTGAGACGGAGTCTCATGCTGTTGCCCAGGCTGGAGTGCAGTGGTGCGATCCCGGCTCGCTGCAAGCTCCGCCTCCTGGGTTCACGCCATTCTCCTGCCTCAGCCTCCTGAGTAGCTAGGACTACAGGCGCCCGCCACCGCGCCCGGCTAATTTTTTGTATTTTTAGTAGAGACGGGGTTTCACTGTGGTCTCGATCTCCTGACCTTGTGATCCGCCCGCCTCGGCCTCCCAAAGTGCTGGGATTACAGGCTTGAGCCACCGCGCCCGGCCTTTTTGTTTTAAATTTAATTAACAATTTTAAAGGAAAGTCTTTTGAGACAGAGTCTCACTCTGTTACCCAAGCTGAAATGCAGTGACACAATCTTGGCTCACTGCAACCTTGATCTCCCGGGCTCAAGCAATTCTCCCATCTCAGCCTCCTGAGTAGCTAGGACCACAGGTGCACAGCAAATTTTAGTAGAGACAGGGTTTTGCCCTGTTGCCCAGGCTGGTCTTGAACTCCTGGCCTCAAGGGATCTGCCCACCTCGACCTCCCAAAGTGCTGGGACTACAGGCATGAGCCACCATGCCTGGCCTTAATTTTTAATTGATAAATAATCATTGTATGTATTATATATTTATGAAAAACAACATGATGTCTTAATGTGTTTATATTATAGAATGATGAAATTGTGCTCATTAACAAACCCATCACCTCACACACCATTTTTATGTGGTGAAAACATTTAAAATCTACTCTTTCAGCAATTTTGAAATATTCAATGCATTGTTATTTATTATAATTATCATCCTCTGCAATAGATCACTAAAGCTTATTCTTTCTATCTAACTGAAATTGTTACCTTTGATCAATATCCTCCTTTTCCTGTTCCCCCACCCCCAGGCCCCAGTAACCGCTATTCTGCTCTCTGTTTCTATGAGTTCAACCTTCTTAGATTCCATGTGTAAGTGAGATCATGTGGTATTTATCTTTCTGTGCCTGCCTTATTTTACTTAGTACAGTGTCCTCCAGGCTCATCCATGTCCTTGCAAATGACAGAATTTCCTTATTTTTTAATGGCTGTATACTATTATTTTGTGTTGTATATATACCACACTTTTTTTTTTTTTTTTTTTTGAGATGGAGTGTCGCTCTGTCGCCTGGGCTGGAGCGCAGTGGCCGGATCTCAGCTCACTGCAAGCTCCGCCTCCCGGGTTCACTCCATTCTCCCACCTCAGCCTCCCAAGTAGCTGGGCTACAGGCGCCCGCCACCTCGCCCGGCTAGTTTTTTGTATTTTTTTAGTAGAGACGGGGTTTCACCGTGTTAGCCAGGATGGTCTCGATCTCCTGACCTCGTGATCCGCCCGTCTCGGCCTCCCAAAGTGCTGGGATTACAGGCTTGAGCCACCGCGCCTGGCCCACTTTTTTTAATCATTCATTTGATGGTGGGTACCTAGGCTACTGTGAATAATGCTGCCATCAACATGCGAGTACACGTAACTATTCAACATCCTGATTTTGTTTCCTTTGGCTGTGCACCCAAAAGTGGGATTGATGGATTGTATCTTCATTCTATTTTTATTTTTTTGAGGAAGCTTCGTACTGTTTTCCATACTGGCTGTACTAATTACATTCTTACCAACAGTGCACAAAGGTTCCCTTTTCTCCACATTCTCGCCGACACTTAACTATCTTTTGTCTTTTTGGTAATAGCCATCCTAGCAGTTGGCAGGTGATAATCTCATTGTGGTTTTGATTTGCCTCTCCCTGGTGGTTAGTGATAATGAGCCTTTTTTCATGTATTTGTTGGCTATATGTATATCTTCTTTTGAGGTATGTCTATGTAGGTGTTTTGCCCATTTTTAAATTAGGTTGCTTTCATGCTATTGAGTGGTTTCAGTTCCTTATATATTTTGGATATTAGCCCGTTGTTAAATGTGTGGTTTGCAAATATTTTCTCCCGATGCCACTACCATTTATTAAATAAAGCATTCTTATCTCATTTAAAGTATCTATACATTTTTTAATCTTTTTCCTTTTTCTTTCCTCTTTTTCTTTTTTCAATAAAAACCTGTTGGTTTTTGTATATTTATCTTGATTACAGACACTTCACCAAATTCAAAGTATTCTTATAACTTTTCGTCTCGGATTTTGTAGGCATAGAATTATATCATTTGCAAATAAAGATAATTTCAGGCTGGGCATGGTGGCTCACACCTGTAATCCTAGTACTTTGGGAGGCCAAGAGCATGCTACTTTTTTTTAGTTTAAACTTTTAATTTTTATGGCTACACAATAGCTGTATATACCTACATTGCTTTTTTATTACAGAAGTTCTCGAATAAGTATGACTGTTTTCCTAAATCAGGAATTCTACTATTTTGTTTTTCTTTTGTCAGTATTCTTTCATGTTTTTCAAAAAAGCATTGTCTCTTTAAAAACATATATCATTTCATGTGAACTTTAAGCTAATTTTTTTCTTATTTCTAAAGCAAAACAAAACCCAGACTCATTGTAATCCTCTTCAGAATTGCATTACATATATACGTTCAGTTTTGAAGGCATGACATTTTATGATAGTAAATCTTATTCTGGAACATGGTATGTTGCTTCATTTTATTCTTTTTTTTTTTTTTTTTGAGACGAAGTTTTGCTCTTGTTGCCCAGGCTGGAGTGCGATAGTGCGATCTCGGCTTACTGCAACCTCCGTCTCCCGGGTTCAAGCGATTCTCCCACCTCAGCCTCCTGAGTAGCTGGGATTACAGGTATGTTCCACCACGCCCAGCTAATTTTGTATTTTTTTTTTTTTTTTAGTAGAGATGGGGTTTCTCCATGTTGATCAGGCTGGTCTCAAACTCCCAACCTCAGGTAATCACCCGCCTTGGCCTCCTAAAGTGTTGGGATTACAAGCGTGAGCCAACCACCCAGCCTTAATCATGTATTTTTTAATGTCCTTTAATAACATTATATAGTTTATTTCTGGTTGTGCTCTTCTTGGTAAATGTACTGACTGGTATTTTATAGTTTTTGTGGCCTCCGAATGGGGCATCTTAAAATTTCCATTTCAGTTGTCTATTGCTCACATAAAAAAAAGCCTGTTGAATTTTGTATATTTATCTTGATTGCAGGCACCTCAACAAAATTGTTGTTATTTTTTTTTTTTCGAGGCTGAGTCTCGCTCTGTCACCCAGGCTGGAGGGCAATGGCGCGATCTCGGCTCACTGCAACCTCTGCCTCCCAGGTTTAAGCGATTCTCCTGCCTCAACCTCCGGAGTAGCTGGGATTACAGGCACCCACCACCACACCTGGCTAATTTTTTCTTTTTTTTTTAGTAGAGACGGGGTTTCACCATGTTGGCCAGGCTGGTCTCGAACTCTTGACCTCAGGTGGTCTGCCCACCTTGGCCTCCCAAAGTGCTGGGATTACAGGTGTGAGCCATTGTGCCTGGCACCAAATTGTTATTCTTATAAGTTTTGGTCTTGTGGGTATTGTAGGCATACAATTATATCATATACAAATAAATGTAATTTTAGGACAGGTGCGGTGGCTCATGCCTGTAACCCCAGCACTTTGGGAGGCTGAGGCAGGAAGATCACTTGAGCCCAGGAGTTTGAGACCAGCCTGGGCAACATTACGAAACCCTGTCTCTATAAAAAATTAAAAAATTAGCTGGGTGTGGTGGCTCGTGCCTGTAGTCCCAGCTACTTGGGAAGCTGAGGTGGGAAGATCACTTGAGCCTGTGAGGTCGGGGCTGCAGTGAGCCAAGATTCTGCCAGTGTACTTCGGCCTGGGCAACAGAGTGAGACCCTATCTCTAAAAAATATATATGTAAATAATAATAATAAATTGCATTCCCTTCCCTCATTACTTCATGTTTCTTTTTATTTTTAACTGCTAAAACCTCTGTTGAAGTGCTACATAGAAATGGTGACATTTGCATCCTTGTGTTCCTGATTTAATGGAATTAGTTTCTGCATATCAGCATTTAATATGATTATTGCTGTTGAGTTTTGGGAGCTAGTTTTTAAAACATTATGTTCAATTTGTTTGATATGTGTTTTACTTTGAATTATTATTCGGAAGAGCTGCTAAATTTTATAGGATATCATTTTTTCATTTCGTGGCTTTTAGCTTTCAAATGATGGTAAAGTTTGTCGGTTTCCTGATACTGGCCCACTCCCTGAATCACTGGACTGACTCCCCTTTGACAGTGTTTTTCCTTGAGTGTATGCTCGGTTCTATTTATGAATTTTTAAAAATAATTTTTATACCAGGCATATGCAAAATTTTTATAAGTGTATTGCTTTTTTGTACTATCTGTCAGCTTTGGGTATGAAATGCTAATTTTGTAAAGTGAATTAGAGAGATCTGTATTTTTTCCATAAACTTGAAGTATTTAAATAGCATAGTAATTACTTGAGCTTTAAAGGTTAAATAGAGCTCAGTTAAGTAAAATTCCATTGTCTCTTAGAGTCTTTTAAAACGATAGATACTTAATTTTCTTTTTGATTTTTTTTTTTTTTTTTTTTTTAAGATGGAGTCTGGCTTTGTCACCCAGGCTGGAGTGCAGTGGTGTGATCTTGGCTCACTGCAAGCTCCCCCTTCTGGGTTAATGCCATTCTCCTGCCTCAGCCTCCCTAGTAGCTGGGACTGCAGGCACCCGCCGCCACACCCGGCTAATTTTTTTGTATTTTTAGTAGAGACGGGATTTCACCGTGGTAGCCAGGATGGTCTCGATCTCCTGACCTCGTGATACGCCAGCCTCAGCCTCCCAAAGTGCTGGGATTACAGGTGTGAGCCACCGCGCCCAGCCTGATTTCTTTTTGGTGGTTTTTGGTCACTTTTCTCTCCTCCTTGGGGCAATTTTTTTAGTTTATGTTTAGTAGGAAAGTGATTTTTTTTTTTTCCGGTAGATATTCCAGGTAATCACCATGGAGTTACACATTGTCTCCTAACTATTGTAATCTGTTCTATGGCTATATATTTTAATTCCCAACATTTGTCTTTTTTTTTTTTTTTGAGACAGAGTCTCACTCTGTCACCGAGGGTGGAGTGCAGTGGTGCGATCTCGGCTCACTGCAAACTCCACCTCCCAGTTTAACGCCATTCTCCTGCCTCAGCCTCCTTAGTAGCTGGGACTACAGGCTCCTGACACCACGCCCGGCTAATTTTTTACATTTTTAGTAGACACGGGATTTCACCATGTTAGCCAGGTTGGTCTCTATCTCCTGACCTCATGATCTGCTGGCTTTGGCCTCCCAAAGTGCTGGGATTACAGGCGTGAGCCACCGCGCCCAGCCAAGTACAAAGTTTTATAGCAAGCATATTATTTATTTTGTTGCATTGTATTCCATTCTTTATTTTTGTCCGATTTGATCAATCAGGTTTTGAAAGAGGTGTTTTACAGTCTTTCATTCTAAATGAGTTCTTTTTTTTTTGGTTTTGGTTTTAAAATCAGGTTCTCCTAGGAAATTTTGTTTTCATGCATTTGGTTGCTATAATGTTGGTTTATAAAGATTTATGTATGTCATGTACAATTTGTGAGTTGCGACTCTTTTAAAAATTGTATTAGTATATTTTACAGACAGGGTCTTGCTCTGTCACCCAGGCTGGAGTGCAGTGGCATGATCATAGCTTATGGCAGCCTCCAACTCCAAGGCTCAAGTGATTCTCCTGCATCAGCCTCCCAAGTATCTGGGACCACAGGTGCCATCATATGCCCTGCTGAATTGCAGCTTTAATCAGTACATAAGGCTTCTTTTTGTCCTGTTCTATGTGTTTGCCATGAATTTTGGTTTGTTTAATGTTGACTGTACTACTGTGGCTCTTGGAGAGAGGGGCAGTTGAAAATCTTGCCAGGTGTCCTTGGAACTGGGTGTGCCTGGCTGGACACAGAGCTGCTTGAGAGAGGCTGACTCTGGCCGGTGCTTACGGGCCTGAGGGTGTCCTCTCCAGCTCCCTTGTGCCCACCTTTGTTTCCTGCAGAACCTTCCTCAGCGGGTTCCGGAGCTAAGGCTGGCTGCCTCCCAACGGGGTCCCTGCCGGTTTCAGGCTTTGAGCCATGCCTCTGCTGCTTGTCCTGGGTTCCCTTCTGCCGTCACTCTCAGGAAGCCTCCTCTAGAGGAGTGTCCCAGCTGGCTCTGAGACTCCGTCTCCTGCCTCGTGGACCATCAGGCAGACTTGAGTGCATTCCCTTTACCTCTTTTGTTTGGTTGTCCTGGTCTTTGCAAAAGATCTTGTTTTTCTCCCTTCCCCTCCCCTCTCCCCAATCCCCCTCTCCCCCCCTCCTTTTCCCTCCCTTCCCCTCCCCTCCCTCCCTCCCTTCCCCTCCCCTCCCTCCCTCCCTTCCTTCCTTTCTTTCCATAGAGTCTCGCCCTGTCGCCCAGGCTGCAGTGCATTGGTGCTATCTCAGCTCACTGCAACCTCCGCCTCCCAGGTTCAAGCAATTCTTCTGCCTCAGCCTCCAGAGTAGCTGGGATTACAGGCATGTGCCACCATGCTGGGCTAATTTTTGTATTTTTAGTAGAGACGGGGTTTCACCATGTTGGCCAGGCTGGTCTTGAACTCCTGACCTCAAGTGATCCACCCACCTCAGCCTCCCAAAGTGCTGGGATCATAGGCGTGAGCCACTGCGCCTGGCTTTGTTTCTCTTTTTCTATCCAACCTATCTTTTAAAAAAATTTATTCAACCTTTCTCTGCAGGACAGATCTTTTTCTTTTTCTTTTTTTTTTTTTTGAGACAGAGTTTTGTTCTTGTTGACCAGGCTGGAGTACAGTGGCCCAGTCTTGGCTTACCGCAACCTCCACCTCCCAGGTTCAAGTGATTCTCCTGCCTCAGCCTCCTGAGTAGCTGGGATTATAGGCATGCGCCACCATGCCTGGCTAATGTTTTGTATTTTTAGTAGAGATGGGGTTTCTCCCTGTTGGTCAGGCTGATCTTGAACTTCTGACCTCAAGTGATCCACACGCCTCGGCCTCCCAGAATGCTGGGATTACAGGCATGAGCCACCTCACCTGGCCTTGTTTTTCTTTTTCTATCCAACCTATCTTTAAAAGTTTTTTTTCAGCCTTTCTCTTCAGGAAATATCTCTTTCTATATTTTAATTGGTTTATATTCTGTTAGTCTCATTCTCCCTACTAATCCTGTTCTAATAGTGAGACAGAATCATAGTTTTCAGACTCTCTATAGCCTCTTTGATTTTCTGAGCACACTTGATTCGTAGAAATCAAGAGTTAAATATAGTGAACCCCAAGTTTCTCTTCAAAGAATCAGTATGTCAGTCTGTTCAGCTTTCTTATTCTTTGATTCTCCATTTTAAAGTTTAACCTCCTGGTTCTCTTCACCCCCTTGCCTCTAGTTTCAGTAAACAACTTTCCCACCAGTCCTAATCAGTAGTTCACATCCGTTCCCCTGGTCACCTGCTCCGTCCTGCCTCATCCCAATCACCTGCTTTGACCTGAGTCACCTGTTACCTGTTCCTAACCATCCTTCCTACCAACCTACTCACCCTGCCACTCCGGCTTGTACTCCCGCTCTTTTTGAAATAGCCAATCGGAATTAGCTAAGACTGTGTGGTCCAACCCTAGCCAATAGGGGAACAACACAGCAGCAGGGACTACCTGCCTCAGGGATAAGAACTCCTGCCCCTGCCCTGTCCAGGTGTGCTCTTGCCATTGTTCCATCTGCGAGGAGCATGCTTTCTGCAGAAAGTAAAAACTGCCTTGCTGAGAAAATTAATGTTCGAGTGCTATTTCTTTGTGGCACCAGGGAACAAGCATTTTGCATTTCTAACAGTCCAGGCACCAGCCTTTAAAAAAAATAGATAAAATAGTCAATTAAAAATATAAATGCATATTTATCCACTATACTTTAAAAATAGCTTTATTTAGGTATAAGCTACCTACCATAAAATTCACTCACGTTAAGTGCACTCTTCGTTGAATCCTGGTAAGTATTCACCACGTAGTTGCAGAGCAGCTTTTTAGGGTGTTTTCCTCGCCCTAGGGGCCCTTGCATCCCTTTGCCACCTTTCCCACCTCAGGCCCAGCCCCAGGCAAGCGCTGATCTGCTGTCATGTAATTGGCCTCTTCTAGAATTCCTTATAATGGAATTAGGAACAGTGTCCTCTTTTGTGTCTGGCTTCTTTCACTTAACCTTTTTTTTAAGATTCATTTTTTTGCATGTATCACCAGTTCATTCCTTTTTATTGCTGAATGATACTCCAAATAGATTCCATTGTAGGGATAGATCATAATTTTTTTATCAATTCATCTGTCAGTGGACATTTGGGTTGTTTCCAGTTTTTGACTCTCACAAATAAACCTAGGAGGAATACTCACTTACAAGACTTGGTATGGACACCTGCTGTCTCTTTTCTTGGGTAAGTACCTAGGAGTGGAATGGCTGGATTATATGGCAGGTGTTTACCTTTTTAAGAAATTGCCAAACTGTTTTCCAAAGTGTGTGCACCATTTTATATTCCCCCTAGTAGTATATGAAGGTTCCAGTTTCTCCACATCCTTAGCAGCTAGTATGATCGGTCTTGAGCCGTCTTAGTAAGGCCTGTAGGAGTATCTCACTGTGGGTTTAATTTGCATTTCTCTAATCACTACTGATGTTGAGCATCTTTTCATGTGCTTATTTTCTATCCATTTTTCTTTGACAGTGTTTGTTGACATCTTTTGCCTGGTGAAATTAAAAACAAAAAAAAACTGAGTTGAAGAATTCTAGATAGAAGTTCTGTATCAGATACGTGATTTGAAAATATTTTCTAGTCTGTGGTTATCTTAACAGTGTCTTTTCAGGAGCAGAAGTTTTAATTTTCATGAAGCTTAACTTACCAGTTTTTTCTTGTATGAATCATGCTGTTGAATCTGAAAAATCTTTGTCTAACCCAGAATTACAAAGATCACACACAAAGATTTTTTTTTCTATATTTCCTTCTAGGAAGTTTTTGGTTTTAGATTTCACATTTAGATCTACAATCCACTTTGAATTTTTTTTTGTCTGTTGTACAATAACGGATCAAAGTTCTTTTTTTTGCATATGGATATCCAACTGTTTCAGCATCATATTTGAAAACATTATCCTTCCTCCACTTTATGATCTTTCCTCTTTGTTGAAAATTTGTTTACCATGTATGTGTGAATCTATTTCTGGTGTTCTGTAACATCGTTCTATTTCCACGCTGTCTTAATTGCTATAGCTTTATATTACATGTTAAAGTCAGGAAATCTAAATATTTTTGTCTTTTTCATAATTTTGGCTCTTCTGGGTTGTTTGCATTTCCTTATGAACTTTATTTTTTTTTTTATTTTTTATTTTTTATTTTTTTGAGACGGAGTCTTGCTCTGTCACCCAGGCTGGAGTGCAGTGGCCGGATCTCAGCTCACTGCAAGCTCCGCCTCCCGGGTTTACGCCATTCTCCTGCCTCAGCTTCCCGAGTAGCTGGGACTACAGGCGCCCGCCACCGCGCCCGGCTAGTTTTTTGTATTTTTAGTAGAGACGGGGTTTCACCGTGTTAGCCAAGATGGTCTCGATCTCCTGACCTCGTGATCCGCCCGCCTCGGCCTCCCAAAGTGCTGGGATTACAGGCTTGAGCCACCGCGCCCGGCCTCCTTATGAACTTTAAAATCTGCTTCTCAATTTCTGTTAAAAGCCTCTTGGGGTTTTGATTGACATTACATTCAATTTTTAGATCAATTTTGGGAGAACTGACATATTAACAATACTGAATCTTCTGACTCATGAACACTGTTAATGTCTTCAAAATTTTCTCCCTGCAGTGTTTTGTGGTTTTGGTGTACAGGTCTTGCACATCTATCAGATTTATTCTTGAATATTTTATGTTTTTTGATATACTTTTTTTTTTTTGAGATAGGATCTCTGTCTGTCTCCCAGGCTGGAGTGCAGTGGTGTGAATATTGGCTCAATACAACCTCCACCTCCCAGGTTCAAGTGATTCTCCTGCCTCAGCCTCCTGAGTAGCTGGGATTACAGGTGTGCGCCACCATGCCTGGCTAATTTTGTATTTTTAGTAGAGACGGGGTTTTGCCAAGTTGGCCAGGCTGGTCTCGAACTCCTGACCTCAAGTGATCCATTCGCCTCGGCCTCCCAAACTGCTGGGATTACAGGCATGAGCCACCAAGCCTGGCTGGTGATACATACTTTTAAATGACCATATCTCATGAGAACTCACTGTTGCGACCAAGGGGGATGCTGTAACACCATGAGAAACTGCCCCCATGATCCAGTCACCTCCCATCCGGCCCTTCCTCCAACACTGGGGATTACAATTCGACATGAGATTTGGTGGGGACACAGATCCAAGACATATTACATCCCTTCCTTGTTTCCATCTTAGAGGAGAAGCTTTCAGGCTTTTACCACTGAGTATCATATTAGCTGTTGTAGCCACTGAGATTCTTTATCAAGTTGAGGAAGTTTTCTTCTTCCCAAGTTTACTGTATGGAACCAGATTTTCACCTTGGATCTGTCTTCCTTATTCCTAAAGTATGTCCTTCATTTCTTATACTGCACATCTGCTGGTGGTGAATTCTTCAGTTTTGTACATTTGGAAAAATCTTTATTTTGTCTTTTTTCCTTTTTTTTTTGGAGACCAGAGTCTCACTCTGTCACTCAGGCTGGAGTGCAGTGGCCTGATCTTGGTTCACTACAACCTCCACCTCCCAGGGGTTCAAGCAGTTCTGCCTCAGCCTCCCAAGAAGGTGGGATTACAGGTGTGCACCACCACGCCTGGCTAACTTTTGTATTTTTAGTAGAGATGGGGTTTCGCCATGTTGGCCAGGCTGGTCTCAAACTCCTGACCTCAAGTGATCCGCCTGCTTCAGCCTCCCAAAGTGCTGGGATTCACTCTGATACACTAAGTTCACTCTAATACAGCGAATACGGCTGAACTGCTGGTTGGCCTTTGCCTTCTCCAGT
Source organism: Macaca thibetana thibetana (assembly GCF_024542745.1). Classification (NCBI taxonomy): domain Eukaryota; kingdom Metazoa; phylum Chordata; class Mammalia; order Primates; family Cercopithecidae; genus Macaca; species Macaca thibetana. The sequence continues at coordinate 128,468,040 of NC_065588.1, forward strand.
GCATGTACTGAATATTGCTGACCAGCCTGCATGGCTCCAGGAGGGCTCCCCTCCCTTCTTCCTGCTGCAGCCCGATTGTGCCCCGTGAGTATTCTGAGCCTCTTTTCTGGTTTCAGGCCTGCGTCAGTGTAGGGTGACAGGAAGGGTCTCTGCTGCACTCTGCCTCAGGAAAAGCAGCATCTGTGGAGAATCTGAACTGAGGAGGAAGCCCTGCCCAGCAGCCTGGGGGCTCCCAGGGATGTCTGCTGCATGGAGACCACAGAAACCTGTGGTGGGCAGAGAGTTACAGTTTGGCTGTGTGTTGACCGTCCTCACATAGGCTCTACCAGCAGCCAAGGCGGTGTCTGGAGATGACTGTGTGTGTGCCTAGGGCACACAGGCACGGAGACACCGCCAGCCCTTTATGTTGTGATCAGGGCTGGCAGGAGGCTCTGACTACGGCTGTGGGAAGGGGACGTATACGCTGTCCTCTTTCTGAGCGTTGCTCTGGTGGGAGTTGTCATCTGGGAGCAGTCATGGAAGAGGACCGCCCCCGCCTCCCAGGTACAAGCACAGGCTCCTCTGCACTCCGACTCGCTGTCCCCTCATCTCCTCCCCAGAGCCCAGGCACTGCCTGCTAACCCCAGACCTTCTATGGTCCCCTTAGGACTCTTGCCCACCATTGGTCCTGATGGCTGGCCCCGCCCAGACTGGGCTTTCTCACAGGGGACCCAGCTGCCCTTCTGCCCCATGAGGAGTCACTGGCTCCCCCCGCCTCATCCCTTACTGCCGAGTGAGGGTCTGGTTCTTAGAGCCCCTTGTGTGTGAACATGTAAAGCTTGTGGCTGTGAGGTGTGTTTGGTAAGAACAGTGCACAGCTTTCACCAGATTCTCAGGAGGGCCAGTGGCCCCCTCTGTGTCAACAAGTTGAAGAGCCAGGGTCAGTCTGGCTGCCACTGAGGGCCAGGCTGCATCCTTGTGTGCCTGGGTGGCCTGACTGCAAGGAGAAGCCCTCGCTCAGTCCTGGACACACGGTGTGCATGGTGTGGCGGGTCAGCCCCACAGGGCTGCCTCCTCTGTCTTAGGTTCTCAGCCTCAGCCGGTTCATGTTGAGGGCCAGAAGATTCCTCACGGTGGGGCCGCGCTGTGTGTTGCAGGATGGTTAGCGATCTCCAGGCCCCTCCCCACCAGATGCCAGTGGTGCTCCCACCCTTATCAGTTGTGACAACCAAAAATGCCTCCAGACATTGCCTGATGTCCCCTGTGGGCACAGTCTTCCAAGGTACAGAGCCACTGATCTACCTTATCTTAGAAAGAGACTATAGTCATTGCATTTCATAGGAAAAAGTGTTCTGAGTTAGAAATAATGTACAAATAAATTTTTGCCTTGTGTCTTCTATGCATCTTCTAATTATTATTTTACTAGATTACAGTCCCTCATGTGCAAACTTTGCACACCTGGAAGAAGAGTTTACTAGTAAACAAAAGCACTGTTTTTTTTTTTTTTCTTTTGAGACAGAGTCTTACTCTGTCGCCAGGCTGGAGTGCAGTGGCGTGATCTCAGCTCACTGCAAACTCCACCTCCCAGGTTCAAGCAATTCTCCTGCCTCAGCCTCCCGAGTAGCTGGGATTACAGGCACCCGCCACCTCGCCCGGCTAGTTTTTTGTATTTTTTAGTAGAGACGGGGTTTCACCATGTTAGCCAGGATGGTCTCGATCTCCTGACCTCGTGATCCGCCCGTCTCGGCCTCCCAAAGTGCTGGGATTACAGGCGTGAGCCACTGTGCCTGGCCAGGAAAAACACTTTTTAAAAAGATGCCTTTTTTTCCCTGTGGATATAAAAATACCACATAGTAATTATAGAACATCTAGAAAGTACAAAAAAGTATAAAAAGGGAAAAAATCATTATAATCCACCTAACCCAGAGACCATCACCTGTGGGCATATTTTGAGTCTTTTTATTAAATCTTTCAAATTACATAATTTTGGATCTTGAATTTTTCCATTTAAAATCGAACATAAATAGTGTGTTTATCAAGCACTCTTTATAAATGGTTTTGCTGGCAGGCATCGCTTGGTGCCTGCCTGGCTCGCCACACCTCGTGCCGGATGTGAGCGTGTGCCGTTTCCACGTAAACGCTGTCGTCTGCGTCCCTGAGCCTCCGGCGTTAGGAGAGGCAGCTTCTGTAGTGGTGGTATCTTTGCAGCTTTTTGAATGTTTCCCTTGAATTTCTATGTTGGTGATGATGGAAAAAACGTCAGGTCTGAGCCATCCATAAAATGCATTTGTCTATAATACATGGCCTTCATTAAAAAACACGTGGCAGTTGGGGTCTACCGTCATGGTAGGAAGGTGGGAGCTGGACTGTCCTCCCAGCCAGGGTCAGGCCACACCTGGCGTGCCTCAGGTCCATTCTGTCCCCGCGTTTCCAGCCTGTCTCTGGAATGACTGCTTCTGAAACAGATTCCCTTTGCGTTTTTCTACCAGGCAGTATGCACTGAGTCCTTCAGGACAGATTAAATGCTGAAAACCATCAATCAAGTGTTCAGTCTTCATGCAGGATCAAATCCGTGGAACTGATGTTTTAGCACTGGGGTTGACAGTGTCCAAGTTCCAGATTCAGGGGCAGGCTCTGGACCTGTCCACGGTGTTGGCCTCTAGTGAGGCCCATGGGCCTCAGAGCCCGTGTGCTTGGAGCTGGATGATGGCTCCACCACTTCATAGCTTGGCCCGATGTGGGCAAAAGATCACCTAGGTGCTGAGGCAAGAGACTAAAGGCACAAACTGTTTCAGCATAATAAAGAAAATAGTTAGAATAAGAATAGTCATAATACAAATTAGATATAGAGATGATCATGGACATTATCAATCATTAGTATAAACATTAATCATTAGCCTTTAATATCACTCGGTCGTATTACTAATATAACCTAGGAATAACCGGCGGGTATAGGGTCAGGTGCTGAAGGGACATGGTGAGAAGTGACCTAGAAGGCAAGAGGTGAGCCCTCTGTCACGCCCACATAAGGGCCGCTTGAGGGCTCCTTGGTCGAGCGGTAACACCAGTGTCTGGGAAGGCACCTGTTACTTAACAGACCGCAAAAGGGAGTCTCCTTTCCTTGGAGGAGTCAGGGAACGCTCTGCTCCACCAGCTTCTTGTGGGAGGCTGGATATTATCCAGGCCTGCGCGCAGTCATCTGGAGGCCTAAACCCTTCCGTGTGGTGCTGTGCTTCAACGGTCACGCTCCTTGTCCGCTCCTCCCGTATTCCTGGTTCCTCTTTGAAGTTTGTAGTAGATAGCGGTAGAGGAAATAGTGAAAATCTTAAAAGTCTTTGATCTTTCTCATAAGTGCATAGAAGAAAACGCTGACGTATGCTGCCTTCTCTCTCTGCTTCGGCTACCTAAAAGGGAAGGGCCCCCTGTCCTGTAATCACGTGACTTGCTTCACCTTATCAATCACTTAGAAGATCTACCCTCCTTACCCTGCCCCCCTTGTCTTGTATGCAATAAATATCAGTGCGCCTAGCTGTTGGGGGCCATTACCGGTCTCCGCGCCTTGATGGTAGTGGTCCCCTGGGCCCAGCTGTTTTCTCTTTTCTCTTTGTCTTGTGTCTTTATTTATGACAATCTCTCGTCTCCGCACACAGGGAGAACACCCGCTAAGCCCCCTAGGGCTGGACCCTGCAGCCCAGGGAGCTCATTGCTCGCTGCCTCAGTGTCTGTCTGTGGAAATGGTCTATCAATAGGAGTGACCCCACGGCCTGACTGTGAAAACTAAATGAGATCATGTAAGGGGCATAGAGAACTGACCTTCGTGATCCTGAGCCACCATCTACCGCCCGCTGGAGATGCCCTGCTGTGCTGTGCTTCTCGCCCTTCTCCTCCCTCCCATGCTTTTCCTTGCCAGCACTTTCAGCCCCTTGCGGTAGAGCTGGATTAAGCAGGTATTAATACTTCAGTTCAAGAAAAGTGTGAGGCAGGGGAGCTTGCCAAGCATCTCTCACGGAGCGGATATTCTGATCTGAGCCTTTGTTGACCTGGGTAGCAGTCTGGTGCCTGGAGTTTGCTAGGCCTGCATTGGCCCCTCCTGAGCCACCTTTCGGGACACCTGTGCAGGCTCTGAAAGGCGCCCGGGCATGGAGCTCGCCTCACTCAACTCTAACTTTTCTGCGTTTGTTTAGGGAGCATTTCCTGAAGACGTGGCCATGCAGCGCATCAGCAACTCCCAGAGCAGCCAGCACCACGTCCAGTGGCCCAGGGCCTGCCCCGGCACGGGCGAGGAGCAGCCAGCATGCTCCCAGCCACCCCCGCCCCTCACGCTGCCATCCCCCAGCCACCAACTGCAGCAGCTGATGGTGAGAGGGAGCCCTGCGGGTGGGCAGAACATGAATGTTGCCCTGCAGGGCATGGGCCCTGGGCTCAAGGGAATCCCACAAGTCACACTGGCCCCACTGCCACTCCCCAGTCCCACCTCTCCAGGCTTCCAGTTTGGCACTCAGCCATGGCAGTTTGAGCACGGGTCTCCATGGTACATTCAGGTCACATCCCCATATCCCAGCAGGTTCAGACCCAGAGCCCCACATAGCCCAGCCCCGGGCCAGGGCAGGCCCTGCAGAATGTGCGTGCAGGGGCTCCTGGCCCTGGGCTGGGCCTCTGCAGCAGCAGCCCCACGGGGGGCTTCGTGGATGCCAGTGTGCTGGTGAGGCAGATCAGCTTGAGCCCATCCAGTGGCGGACACTTTGTGTTTCAGGATGGGTCAGGACTCACCCAGATCGCCCAGGGAGCCCAGGTTCAGCTCCAGCACCCGGGTACGCCCATCACAGTCCGAGAGCGGAGACCCTCCCAGCCCCACACACAGTCAGGGGGCACCATCCACCACTTGGGACCCCAGAGCCCTGCAGCCGCAGGTGGGGCTGGCCTGCAGCCCCTGGCCAGCCCCAGCCACATCACGGCTAACTTGCCACCACAGATCAGCAGCAGCATCCAGGGCCAGCTGGTCCAGCAGCAGCAGGTGCTGCAGGGGCCGCCGCTGTCCCGGCCCCTGGGCTTCGAGAGGACGCCCGGCGTGCTGCTCCCCGGGGCTGGGGGCGCAGCAGGGTTTGGGATGATGGCCCCCCCGCCACCCACCAGCCCTTCCAGGACTGCCGTGCCCCCAGGCCTTTCCAGCCTCCCACTCACGTCTGTGGGGAACACGGGAGTGAAGAAGGCTCCCAAGAAGTTAGAGGAGATTCCCCCAGCCTCTCCGGAGATGGCGCAGATGAGGAAGCAGTGCCTGGACTATCATTACCAGGAGATGCAGGCTCTGAAGGAGGTCTTCAAGGAGTATTTGATTGAACTGTTTTTCTTGCAACACTTTCAAGGGAACATGATGGATTTCTTAGCTTTCAAGGAGAGACTGTATGGACCATTACAAGCATATCTTAGGCAGAATGATTTGGACATTGAAGAGGAGGAGGAGGAGCACTTTGAAGTCATTAATGATGAGGTAACAGTTCTCTGTTTTGGTGCTTGTCACGGGAAGCAGAGCTCAGGGCTTATGCTGCGTGCAGGTGCAACGCAGAGCTTACCATCTTAGACGTGCAGGTGCAACGCAGAGCTTACCATCTTAGACGTGCAGGTGCAATGCAGAGCTTACCATCTTAGACGTGCAGGTGCAATGCAGAGCTTACCATCTTAGACGTGCAGGTGCAATGCAGAGCTTACCATCTCAGAGCATGCGTTCTAGGCACTTCACTTTTAAAACACACTGTGGCCGTGAATAGTGGTTTAAAGTCTCTCACAGGCTCCCCACGTTTACAGAGGGTGGTTCCGGGGATCCTGGCACCTGGCTGAACCCCCGGCAGCCCCCCTCTCCGGTGGTGGTTCAGGCACCTCTGTGGCAGGTGCTCACGGGGGCAGCGTCCTGGCACCTTTCTTGGAATGTCACCACATTTGCCTGCTCCTAAACGGTTGTGCTGTGCAAGGTGAGAACCTCCAGAGTCCACCCTTGCCAGCCACCTGCAGTCAGGGCTGATTGAGCTCAAAGCCAAGGTTCCAAGGTTCCTGAACACACATCTCAATGTCAAGAGTTTCTGAACAAGTACAGCTCTAACTTAGACTCAAAATACACAGAGCAAAAGTGTATAGAATTTCATTTTCTTTCTTTTTTTTTTTTTTGTGACAAAGTCTCGCTCTGTCGCCCAGTCTGGAGTGCAGTGGTGCGATCTCAGCTCACTGCAACCTATGCCTCCCGGGTTCAAGCAATTCTCATGCCTCAGCCTCCCGAGTAGCTGGGATCACAGGCATGTGTCACCACGCTCGGCTGATGTTTTGTATTTTCAGTAGAGATGGGGTTTCACCATGTTGGCCAGGCTGGTCTTGAACTCCTGGCCTCAAGTGATCAGCCCACTTCAGCCTCCCAAAGTGCTGGGATTACAGGCGTGAGCCACCATGTGTGGCCTATCGATAGAGTTTCAAGGGAACAGTTTTTGTGTTTTGTGTGTGTGTGTGTGTGTGTGTTGTTTTTTTTTTTTTTTTGAGATGGAGTCTCGCACTGTCACCCAGGCTGGAGTGCAGCGGCATGATCTCGGCTCACTGCAACTTCTACCTCCCTGGTTCAAGCAATTCTCCTACCTCAGCCTCCCAAGTAGCTGGGATTACAGGCATCTGCCACCACGCCCGGCTAATTTTTTGTATTTTTAGTAGAGACGGGGTTTTACTGTGTTGGCCAGGCTGGTCTCGAACTCCTGACCTTGTGATCTATCCACCTTGGCCTCCCAGGGAGCAGTTTTTAAATCCACGATTGTATGAGGAATTACTAGCTTTTTTCTCGGAAGACAATAAATAAATAAAATAATTATAAGTATGTAGAATGTGAACTATTCAAATTAACAATACAAATTAGCCTGTTTAAGTGTATAACACACATGTATATATATGTGTGTGTAAAAACTTTCAACAAAGAATAATTTTTTTAGAGTATACATGGAGACTATTTGTAAATTGACCCCCAAGGGAATCCTCAATAAAATTTATAAAATTAATTTCATATGAACTATCCTCTTCCTATAATGCAACAAAATTAGAAAGCAATTATTTTAAACATTTACTATGTTTGGAAACTAGGAAACTTTCCCATAAGGTATTCATAGGTTGAGGAGAATATCTTCATGGGAGTATCTTAAAGCACACCACAGCTGAGGGACTGCAGCCTACAGATCTTGTGGGATCAGCTGAAGGTCTCCTTAGAAAGGTCATTATGGCATTCAGTTAAGAAATACTGGCCGGGCGCGGTGGCTCAAGCCTGTAATCCCAGCACTTTGGGAGGCCGAGACGGGCGGATCACGAGGTCAGGAGATCGAGACCATCCTGGCTAACACAATGAAACCCCGTCTCCACTAAAAATACAAAAAAATTAGCCGGGCGTGGTGGCGGCGCCTGTAGTCCCAGCTACTCGGGAGGCTGAGGCAGGAGAATGGCGGGAACCCGGGAGGCGGAGCTTGCAGTGAGCCGAGATCGCGCCACTGCACTCCAGCCTGGGCGACAGAGCGAGACTCCGCCTCAAAAAAAAAAAAAAAAAAAAAAAAAAAAAAAAAAAAAAAAGAAATACTGAAGATAAGCAGTCTAACAGCTTTGATAGTCACATGAAAAGTAAGTTAATCGTTGTATTAAAGTTCACTTCTAAATGGTAGAAATAAGTTTCTATAGATCCTGACTAGCATCTTAGGAATTTATGTTTTATGATCATTTTATAGTAAAATATTGGAAGTGTACTAACATTTTGATTTCTCGTGACTATTTTCCTCTGTGTAATATTGCTCACATTCCAGCTGCTTGTTGTGTATTTAGGTTGACTCTACTAACATGATCCCTGTTACCAAACTTCATTAGCGCTATAAAATATTATTTAAACTAATTAGGTACATTTGCCTATGGGTTTTTTGCTTGGGGAATTGGTGCAAGTGAAAAAATGCACTTTTAAAGCCTTTGAACAAATGATGTTTATATACATTTGAAACCTTAAAAATCATTAAATTGAGTTTTCAGGAAATTTTCAGAAGTATCTAGAAGTCAGTGTGTAAACTGACATTGATGTGTTAATGCCTTATTTTCATATCTTAAGTGTTTTTAAAATTTTGCCTCTCAATATAGTAGAATCTTCCTGTTGACACCTTTGTGTGATGTATTTGTAGTCAATATATTAGAAATTGTAAGTATCAAGGGAGTGGTGCCTCCATATCCCTTTTGTTTATTTATTTATTTTTTATTTTTTTGAGACAGAGTTTCACTCTTGTTGCCCAGGCTGGAGTGATAGCCCAATCTTGGCTCACTGCAACCTCCCACTCCTGGGTTCAAGCAATTCTCCTGCCTCAGCCTCTTGAGTAGCTGGGATTACAGGTGGCTGCCACCACGCCAGGCTAATTTTTGTATTTTTAGTACAGACGAGGTTTCATCATGTTGGCCAGGCTGTTCTCAAACTCCTGACCTCAGGTGATCCCCCTGCCTTGGCCTCCCAAAGTGCTGGGATTACAGACGTGAGCCACTGCACCCGGCCTCCATATCCCTTTTAACCTTTTCAATACTATTATTGAACTACTCCAGAATACTTAATTTCAGTGTTTTAAATTTGTATGAGAAGACTTGTATTTAAAAGACACCCTACCTTCCAAGAAGGAGTGAACTCTAACGGTTTTTCTTTTCAGCTTTGGATGACTTGATCTCAAACATATCTTCAGGCAGGGCCGCCACACTCAGGCACTGGTGTCCCTGGAGGATGCCCACAGCTCAGACTCTCCTTCAACTCCAAGCACTGCCGAACCCTTCCCCCACCCCCCGCCTACTGAAATGCCCAGATTCCCATTTTCACAACGAAGTTCTCTTCTTTTGGGTCAAGGTTATAGGCTTCAATACCTCCTACTAGAACCGAATTCCTTCCAAGGCTGATACCTGTGGCCAGTGTCAAGCAATTTTAGGCATGTTGTTCAGTGATTATATTGCAGGTTCCTGAAAGAGTAAGAAATGTTTGTGCACTTTCTGCAAGCATGCTTGATTACAGGATCAAGCTACCTGATTTCTTTTTTTTTTTTTTTTGAGATGGAGCTGTCAACCCAGGCTTAAGTGCAGTGGTGCGATCTTGGCTCACTGCAGCTTCCACTTCCCGGGTTCAAGCAATTCTCCTGCCTCAGCCCCCTGAGTAGCTGGGATTACAGGTGTGCAACACTATGTCCAGCTAATTTTTGTATTTTTAGTAGAGACGAGGTTTCACCATGTTGGTCAGGCTGCTCTCAAACTCCTGACCTCATGATCCACCTGCCTTGGCCTCCCAAAGCGTTGAGATTATAGGCGTGAGCCACCATGCCTGGCCACTATTTGATTTCTTTAAAACATTTAATTGTGGGCCGGGCCCGGTGGCTCACACCTGCAATCCCAGCACTTTGGGAGGCTGAGGCGGGCGGATCACGAGGTCAGGAGATCGAGACCATCCTGGCTAACACGGTGAAACCCTGTCTTTACTGAAAATACAAAAAATTAGCCAGGCGCGGTGGCAGGCGCCTGTAGTCCCAGCTACTCGGGAGGCTGAGGCAGGAGAATGGCGTGAACTAGGGAGGCGGAGCTTGCAGTGAGCCAAGATCGTGCCACTGCACTCCAGCCTGGGCGACAGAGCGAGACTCTGTCTCAAAAAAAAAAACAACCAAAAAACAAACAAACAAAAAAACCCACTTAATTGTGGTAACTTATACAGAACATAAGATTTACTGTCTATCTGATTTATTTAAAGTGTTAATTTATTCCAGGGTACTGACAAATATTAAGGTTTGGTTTTGATTATTTATGATGATATGTGCTTGTTTATATTTAGCCTTCTGGACATATTTAGCCAGAAGAACCAGTTTCTTTTTCTTTTCCTTTTTTTTTTAGACCTGTCAGCCAGAAGTAAGAACCAGTTTCTGTTTTCTTGTATTTCTCTCTGTGATTTTAAGCTGTAAAGTGCCGTTTGACTTTGAGTTCATTTAATTTCAAGGGTATTCCCATTTGAATACCCTGGATGTGAAGCAGTTAATGTCTCTGGAAAGATTCTTTGGTTTACTTACTCCTAAGAAGCTGTCATTATGGAGATGCAGATTAATTTGTCTTTCTGTTTTATCAGATCAAAGTGTGTTTTTAAGAAAGGACACATTTTCAGTGGGAGTGTTTTTTGTCATTCTTTTTTTTTTTTTTTTTTTTTTTTTTGAGACGGAGTGGGCTCTGTCGCCGAGACTGCAGTGCAGTGGCCGGATCTCGGCTCACTGCAAGCTCCGCCTCCCGGGTTTACGCCATTCTCCTGCCTCAGCCTCCCGAGTAGCTGGGACTACAGGCACCCGCCACCTCGCCCGGCTATTTTTTTTTTTTTGTATTTTTTACTAGAGACGGGGTTTCACCGGGTTAGCCAGGATGGTCTCGATCTCCTGACCTCGTGATCCGCCCGTCTCGGCCTCCCAAAGTGCTGGGATTACAGGCTTGAGCCACCGCGCCCGGCCTTTTGTCATTCTTCCTCATGCCCCACCATGGCCTCCCCAGGCATCTGCAGCCCCTGCCGTGAGGGGTGGGCCACCCTCTGACACTGCCACTGGGCTCCTGCGTGAAGCTGTGTGGACGCGGCCTGTGCAGCCTGACCGTGGCTACCTGTTGGCCACAGATTGAGGTTTAAACTGGACTTCAAACAAAGCTTCAGTGCCTAGGGCCAGATTTGTTCTTTCCAGCCCCGTGAGGCCTTAAATTGCAATCAGAGAGCCAAGTTGTCCCCGTGCCCCTCTATTAGTGGCTGAGGCTGCCAGCTGCATGGGATGTGCTGGTGGTGATCAACTTTGCAAAGTTTAAACATTATTTTCCCTTCTTCCTCTCTTCCCTTTGAATATTCCCTCTCAGGTAAAGGTTGTGGCCAGAAAGCACGGGCAGCCTGGCACTCCTGTTGCCATAGCAACCCAGCTTCCCCCCGAGGACTTCCGCGGCTTTTCCAGCCCAGCAGCAGCCGCTCCAGGTACTTTCTGATGGCTCCACAATGCAGCTCCCCAGACTTTCCTCACTCGGATTTGAGGACTCGATGTTCTGAGGCAGGACCCAGAGGTCTCCCAAGAGCCTGTCCTCTGTTGTTCAAAATACATCTTGAGACGTCTTTGTGAAGGCTCTTAGTTTTAATGCATGAATGCTGTTATTTTTCCCTACTGTTACTGAAATTAAAGTGTTTGTCTCTGATCATTAGTTCTGTTAACTTTTCTGCTGGAATGTTTTTCATTTGCATTTGCTTTTCTGATATATTTGCATTTTTCATTGCTTCTGTACGATTGTGGCCTCTTTGGATGTTTATCTTTTTGCCCCTTTGTCTGCTTTTAAACAAACAGATTTCCAAAATTATTTTCTTGCTACAGGGAGTTGATTTTGCTCTTTAAACATATTCTAGGGGACGAGTCTCAAAAACCAATGATTTTAGATTTCAGAATACAAGGAAGTTCCTGGAAACTGCAACTCAGTTATTACATTTCTTTCCTTTCTTTTTTTTTTTTTTTTTTTTTGAGATGGAGTCCTGCTTTATTGCCCAGGCTATAGTGCAGTGGCACAATCTCAGCTCATTACAACCTCTGACTCCCGGGTTCAAGCAATTCTCCTCCCTCAGCCTCCCGAGTAGCTGGGATTACAGGCACGTGCCACCACGCCCGGCTAATTTTTTGTATTTAGTAGTGACGGGGTTTCACCATGTTGGCCAGGCTGGTCTCGAACTCCTGACCTCAGGTTATCCCCCGCCTCAGCCTCCCAAAGTGCTGGGATTATAGGTGTGAGTCACTGCACCCAGTCAACATTTCTATATACTTAAAAACATGTTCTAAAAATTATGTTAAAATATACATAACAGTTCCCATTTTACCCATTTTTAAGTGTACAGTTCCATGGCATGAAGCATGTTCACATTGTTGTGTGGCCATCACCAGCATCCATCTCCAGAACATTTTCATCTTCTCAGACAGAAACTCTGCCCCTGTGAAATGCTAACTCCCCATTCCCCCTCCCCCAGCCCCTGGCACCCACCACTGTACTGTCTGTCTCTGTGGGTGGGAATGCACTTCTCAAGCCACCTAAGTAAGTTGAATCATATAGTATTTGTCCTTTTCTGTCTGTTGTACTCAGCATCGTGTCTTGAGAGTTCACCCATGCTGTAGCCTGTAACAGAATTCCTTCCTTTGGAAGGCTGAACCACGCTCCGTGGGATGGGCAGACTGTGGTGTGGAAGGCTGAATCACACTCCGTGGGATGGGTAGACTGTGGTGTGGAAGGCTGAATCATGCTCCGTGGGTGGGCAGACTGTGGTGTGGAAGGCTGAATCACACTCCGTGGGATGGGTAGACTCTGCAGGTGTGGAAGGCTGAATCACGCTCCGTGGATGGGTAGACTGTGGTGTGGAAGGCTGAATCACACTCCGTGGGTGGGTAGACTGTGGTGTGGAAGGCTGAATCATGCTCCGTGGGTGGGTAGACTACAGGTGTGGAAGGCTGAATCATGCTCCGTGGGTGGGTAGACTCTGTGGGTGTGGAAGGCTGAATCATGCTCCGTGGGTGGGTAGACTGTGGTGTGGAAGGCTGAATCATACTCCGTGGGTGGGTAGACTGTGGTGTGGAAGGCTGAATCATGCTCCGTGGGTGGGTAGACTACAGGTGTGGAAGGCTGAATCATACTCCGTGGGGGTGGGTAGAATCACTCCTGTGGGTGTGGAAGGCTGAATCACACTCCGTGGGTGGGTAGACTCTGCGGGTGTGGAAGGCTGAATCATGCTCCGTGGGTGGGTAGACTACAGGTGTGGAAGGCTGAATCATGCTCCGTGGGTGGGTAGACTACAGGTGTGGAAGGCTGAATCACACTCCGTGGGTGGGTAGACTCTGCGGGTGTGGAAGGCTGAATCATGCTCCGTGGGTGGGTAGACTACAGGTGTGGAAGGCTGAATCATGCTCCGTGGGTGGGTAGACTCTGTGGGTGTGGAAGGCTGAATCATGCTCCGTGGGTGGGTAGACTACAGGTGTGGAAGGCTGAATCATGCTCCGTGGGTGGGTAGACTCTGTGGGTGTGGAAGGCTGAATCATGCTCCGTGGGTGGGTAGACTCTGTGGGTGTGGAAGGCTGAATCACACTCCGTGGGTGGGTAGACTCTGTGGGTGTGGAAGGCTGAATCATGCTCCGTGGGTGGGTAGACTGTGGTGTGGAAGGCTGAATCATGCTCCGTGGGTGGGTAGACTGTGGTGTGGAAGGCTGAATCATGCTCCGTGGGTGGGTAGGTGTGGAAGGCTGAATCATACTCCGTGGGTGGGTAGGGTGTGGAAGGCTGAATCACACTCCGTGGGTGGGATAGACTCTGCGGGTGTGGAAGGCTGAATCACGCTCCGTGGGTGGGTAGACTGTGGTGTGGAAGGCTGAATGTGGGTGGGTAGACTGTGGGTGGAAGGCTGAATCATGCTCCGTGGGTGGGTAGACTGTGGTGTGGAAGGCTGAATCATGCTCCGTGGGACTGGGTATGGAACTGACACGCTCCGTGGGTGGGTAGACTGTGGTGTGGAAGGCTGAATCATACTCTGTGGGTGGGTAGACTACAGGTGTGGAAGCCTGAATCATGCTCCGTGGGATGGGTAGACTGTGGTGTGGAAGGCTGAATCATGCTCCGTGGGTGGGTAGACTGTGGTGTGGAAGGCTGAATCATACTCCGTGGGTGGGTAGACTGTGGTGTGGAAGGTTGAATCATACTCCGTGGGTGGGTAGACTGTGATGTGGAAGGCTGAATCATGCTCCGTGGGTGGGTAGACTGTGGTGTGGAAGGCTGAATCATACTCCGTGGGTGGGTAGACTGTGATGTGGAAGGCTGAATCATGCTCCGTGGGTGGGTAGACTGTGGTGTGGAAGGCTGAATCACACTCCGTGGGATGAGTAGACTGTGGTGTGGAAGGTTGAATCATGCTCCGTGGGTGGGTAGACTGTGGTGTGGAAGGCTGAATCATACTCCGTGGGTGGGTAGACTGTGGTGTGGAAGGCTGAATCACACTCCGTGGGATGAGTAGACTGTGGTGTGGAAGGCTGAATCACACTCCGTGGGATGGGTAGACTGTGGTGTGGAAGGCTGAATCACACTCCGTGGGATGAGTAGACTGTGGTGTGGAAGGCTGAATCATGCTCCGTGGGTGGGTATACTACAGGTGTGGAAGGCTGAATCATGCTCCGTGGGATGGGTAGACTGTGGTGTGGAAGGCTGAATCATGCTCCGTGGGATGGGTAGACTACAGGTGTGGAAGGCTGAATCATACTCTGTGGGTGGGTAGACTACAGGTGTGGAAGGCTGAATCATACTCCGTGGGTGGGTAGACTGCAGGTGTGGAAGGCTGAATCACACTCCGTGGGTGGGTAGACTGCAGGTGTGGAAGGCTGAATCACACTCCGTGGGTGAGTAGACTGTGGTGTGGAAGGCTGAATCACACTCCGTGGGTGGGTAGACTGTGGTGTGGAAGGCTGAATCACACTCCGTGGGTGGGTAGACTGTGGTGTGGAAGGCTGAATCATGCTCCGTGGGTGGGTAGACTGTGGTGTGGAAGGTTGAATCATGCTCTGTGGATGGGTAGACTGTGGTGTGGAAGGTTGAATCATGCTCTGTGGATGGGTAGACTGTGGTGTGGAAGGCTGAATCATGCTCCGTGGGATGGGTAGACTGTGGTGTGGAAGGCTGAATCATGCTCCGTGGGATGAGTAGACTCTGCAGGTGTGGAAGGCTGAATCACACTCCGTGGGTGGGCAGACTGTGGTGTGGAAGGCTGAATCACACTCCGTGGGTGGGCAGACTGTGGTGTGGAAGGCTGAATCACACTCCGTGGGTGGGTAGACTACAGGTGTGGAAGGCTGAATCATGCTCCGTGGGATGAGTAGACTCTGCAGGTGTGGAAGGCTGAATCATGCTCCGTGGGATGGGTAGACTGTGGTGTGGAAGGCTGAATCATGCTCCGTGGGTGGGTAGACTGTGGTGTGGAAGGCTGAATCATGCTCCGTGGGTGGGTAGACTACAGGTGTGGAAGGCTGAATCATGCTCCGTGGGATGAGTAGACTCTGCAGGTGTGGAAGGCTGAATCATGCTCCGTGGGATGAGTAGACTCTGCGGGTGTGGAAGGCTGAATCACGCTCCATGGGATGGGTAGACTGCGGTGTGGATCCACCTCTTGGTGGACACTTGGGTTGCTTCCACATTTCAGCTATTGTGAACGGTGCTGCCGTGAAGATGGGCGTACAGATACTTCTTCAAGTTCCTGCTTTCAGTTCTCTTGGGCGTATACCCAGAGTGGAATTGCTGGGTCACGCAGTAACTCTGTGTTGAACTTTTAGGGAAGTCCACGCCATTTTCACAGTAGCCGCCATTTCACATCCCACCAGCGAGAGTGAGGGTTTTCTTTCTCCACATCCTTGCCAACGCTTGTACATTTTTTTTTATGGTGGCCACTCTGATAGGTGTGCTATATGCTTTATAATGTAATAGAAAAATATTACTGAATATGCATGTACATACGGCTAAAGACATTCAGAGTTGGCCGGGCGTGATGGCTCACACCTGTAATCCCAGCACTTTGGGAGGCCGAGGCGGGCAGATCACCTGATGGCAGGAGTTTGAGATCAGCCTGGCCAACATGGTGAAACCCCGTCTCTACTAAAAAAGGAAAAATTAGCCGGGCCTGGTGGCGGGCACCTGTAATCCCAGCTAGTTGGGAGGCTGAGGCAAGAGAATCACTTGAACCCAGGAGGCGGAGGTTGCAGTGAGCCAAGACTGCGCCACTACACTCCAGCCTGGGCAACAAGAGCGAGACTCCATCTCAAAAAAAAAAAAAAAAAGACATTTAGAGTTTTAATCTGTTAATCAGCTGGCTCTGTTGATGGTTCAAAATTGACTAGTGAAGGAGGCAGCCTTTGAAAAAACAACTTTAACTCAGAGTAACAAATGGCATTGGTGACATATGTGGAATCCCATGGGAAGAGTGTGGAGGGATGGATGGGCTCCTGGGAGCGGGATGCAGGCTGTGGGGTGGCCCAGTGTGCTGCACCTGTGGCCGGCAGGGCTGGCATCTCTGGCCTGGCCCCAGCAAGTGCAAGCACCCACACAGAACACAGGCCTGCTCTACCCTACTCTTCTCATGTCATGTTCTTAATGTTGAGAACACAGGTTGAGTTCAGTGTGATTCTCCAAACAAACTGGCTGTGAGCAGTGTCAGTTTTCTTTTCTCCAACTTCTTTATTTATTTATTTATTCTTTTGAGACAGAGTCTCCCTCTGTCACCCAGGCTGTAGTTTAGTGGTGTGATCTTGGCTCACTGCAACCTCCACCTCCTGGGTTCAAGCGATTCTCATGTCTCAGCCTCCCAAGTAGCTGGGATTATAGGTACGTACCACCATGCCTGGCTAATTTTTGTATTTTTAGCAGAGAGGGGGTTTCACCATGTTGGCCAGGCTAGTCTCAAACTCCTGACCTCAAGTGATCCTCCTGTCTCAGCCTCCAAAGTGCTGGGATTACAGGCGTGAGCCACCACACCTGGCTCTTTTCTCCAATTTCATATTGTGAAAAATTTCAATTATTGAAAATGTTGAAAGAGCAGTACAGTGAATGGTAAACTCACCAGTTGTTAATATTTTGTCGCATGTATGTGTTCTACCTATCTGTCTATCTCCACACATTTTAAAGTTGTCAGTCATGATTGTTTACCCCTGGATCCTTTGTTGTGTATCTCCCAACAAGAAAACGTCCCACGTGACCACAGCCCTCCTATCACGCTTGCTGGCATCCACACCTCTCAAGGCATGTTCCTGCCTGGGTTTGCTTTTCTTTCTCTCACAACACTGATGTTTTGAAGCGCCCAGATCAGTTGCTCTGCAGAGGCTACCACAGCCTGGGTGTTCCGTTTCTCACTGTTCGACTTAGACTGAACATTTCTGGCAAGAATACAATGGAGGCGGAGCTCTGCATGCATTTACTTCTCGACCAAGCTGTGCAGGCCGGTTAGGGAGATGCAGATGCAGGTGGGCTGGGTGCTGTGCGTGCCATGGGAGGTTGCCCTCCGGGGACACTCTGGACAGAGGCACTCTCTGTCACGTGCTCAGCTTGGCCCCAGACTGAGGCTTAGCAGTCCTCCAGTTGTTCATCGTATGAAGAGCAGGAGGGGATAAACAACTGGATGACTGCCAAGGAGAGGCCAGCAGTAGGGAGTGGAAACCAAAAACTGAGCTTTTACACAAGGCCACATGTGCAGCGCCCCACACAGGGCTGAAATCCCTGTGCCGGCACCCCTGGAGAGCAGCCCTGGGGCTGGGCCTGCCCTTGTTCACTAAGAGGATGAACCTGGCTGTCTGCCTGACTCAGCCTCGTATCTCCATGATGTGTTAACATATTGGCTCAAAAAAACAAATTTCCTTTAACACCTTAAATGAGGTAAAGAAACAAAAGTGGGCCAGGTGCAGTGGCCCATGCCTGTAATCCCAGCACTTTGGGAGGCTGGGGCGGGCGGATTGTTTGAAGTCAAGAGTTCAAGACCAGCCTGACCAACATGGTGAAACCCCGTCTCTACTAAAAATACAAAAATGGCAGATGCCTGTAATCCAGGTTACTCGGGAAGCTGAAGCAGGAGAATGGCTTGAACCTGGGAGGCGGAGGTTGCAGTGAGCCGAGATCACGCCACCACACTCCAGCCTGGGTGACAGAGCGAGACTCTTGTCTCAAAAAAAAAGAAGAAACAAAAGTGTTTTTGTTGTTGTTGTTTTTTGTTTTGTTTTTTAAACAGGGTCTTGCTCTGTCACCCAGGCTGGAGTGCAGTAGTGCGATCTTGGCTCACTGCAACCTCCATCTCCTGGGCTCAAGTAGTCCTCCCACCTCAGCCTCCCTAGTAGCTGTGACTATAGGCGCCACCATGCTCAGCTAATTTTAAAAATTTTTAGTTGAGATGGGGTCTCACTAGAACTCCTGGGCTCAAGTGATTCTCCCATCTCAGCCTCCCAACTAGCTGGGGTTACAGCTGTGAGCCACTATGCCCAGTTAAATTTTCAGCTTTTTATTAAAAAAAAGTTAATGTTGTCCAGCTTGGTTGTTTGTTTAAGCATCTTTTCCCGCCTTTTTTGGTATTTCTGAAACTCAGCTTGCTGCAGCATTCTGACAGTCTTTGAAGTAATAGTGCACACTGGTTTTAATTGTGAACCTGTCTCAATCTCCATTCTTTTTTTTTTTTTTGAGATAGGGTCTTGCTCTGTCTCCTAGACTGGAGTACAGTGGCATGATCTCAGCTTACTGCAACTTTGCTCTTTTGGGCTCAAAATGATTCTTCCACCTCAGCCTCCTGAGTAGCTAATACTATCAGCATGCTCCCCCACACCCAGCTAATTTTTGTATTTTTTTGTAGAGATGGGATTTCACCATGTTGCCCAGGCTGATCTCGAATTCCTGAGCTCAAGTGATCTGCCCATCTCGGCCTCCCAAAGTGCTGGGATTACAGGCGTGAGCCACCATGCCCAGCCAAATCTCTATTCTATTTTGGTCTCTGAAACTTAACATTCTGCTTAAGGAAGGGCTCATATATAAGGATATTGAAACAAATGTTTTATATGATAATAATGCCTGAGGATCAATACATACATATTTCATATCCCAATGTCCCAAAAATAGCAATCAATGTATTTACAGATGCTGCAGATCACTCTGAGGAGTTGATTCTGAGGCTGTCCCTAAGGACCCATGCCAGGAGACATGTCCCAGGAGCGACTGTCACAGATGCAGGACGCAGTCCCCCAGATGATGAGGCAAGGCCTGAGTATCTGTGCTTGTGGGGGGAAAGCAATACCTAGAGCAGCTCTGGTGCTTGTGTGTGGGATACCTCTGCAGGTGCCTCTGTGGCTTTGTGCTCATTTCAGTTAGAGTTGAGAATACAATGCATTTTCATGTATGGTGGACTTTATAAAACCTAAGTCTGCTTTCTACTCAGTAAACATTTAGACATTTTTCTTTTCACATTATTCTCCAGTTACCAAGATTTTGTTGTCAGATCCACATAAGCCTTCTGTTTTTTGGTGAAGACATATTATAGACTTAAGAGTTTTCTTTCTTTCCACAAATATTTTGACATTGTCATTTTTGCCTTAGTTTATACAACTATTTTTCTAAGCTCTAGATTTAGTTTTCACATAGATACCTCTAGTGATTTAATTCTGGCTTCCGCTTTTGGTTAGCAGTGGTGACTTAGATTTCTTATCTACATACTACTTCTGAAGCCTGGTTCTGTTGTGCTGCCTTTAGCAAGTGGTACACAGAAAAGCACTAAATGATGAGAAGAGTATTTTTGTTCCTTTCTGTCAAATTCAAAGGCTAATATGGAGGGTTTTTTGAGTTTATTTATGATCACTGGCCAATAGCTCTAAGCTGTGATATCATGTTCTTTGTCATGGAAATTGAAGAGACAGTGGAGAAATACTTATTTTAAAATCAGTGTGATAAAAGTTAACGCACATTTATACTTCCCATAATTTTTGTCTTCTAATAGCAAATGCATATGGGGACTCCAGTACCTGGAGATGTGAATTCCATAAAAATGGAAGCATCTAAGAGGCAGTGAACACTGGCGCCCACAGGTATGTAGCAGTCACCCAGCATGAAGTCAGCCTGTAAACAAAAAGGAAACCATTCTAGCCTTCTAGCAGTGTATTTTCCAACTTTTTTCATTTTAAGTAAGTCAACAAATATGTACCAAATGGCTTCTGTGGGCTCACGGGCTCACCCCTGTGCCTCCTCTCAGTTCTTGCTTGGAGCAAAGTGACTTTACACTCAGCCATCATTTTAGCCAGTTAGAGCCTTGAGCTGGAGGCATGGGAGGCGGGCCTGGGGAGGCCATGGGCACTCATGGAGTGGCAGGGCCTGGGCCTCAGCTCTGTGCCCAGGAGCTTCCCCATGCCAGCCAGGCACATCAGAATCTGGCACATGAGTGTCCCCGCACTCACTGTCCAGCCACCCCCCTTGATAGCAGGATCCCTGGGAGCAGCCACTTGGCAGTGGGCATGGACTCAGAGCAAAGCAAGATGGGTGCCTCAAGAGCTTGGTCCTACTCAGGCCTGAGACTGACTCCCTTCCTGGTGAGGATCAGAGAGAGGATGTTCTGCCCGCAATGCGTTCTGTGCTATTTCCACATTCTGTGCTTTTTCCCTGTTCTGCACCAGGGATAATGTAGCATGAACTTCGAAGGTGGAACGTGGCTCACTGTACTGTGATTGGATTTGATGTCACAGATTCTCCTTTGATGTCAGAGGCCTCACCTAGAAGTGGGCCATCCTGGGATGGGTTTACAGCACCTGGAGGTGACATCAGGTGTTCCTCTCCAGCAGTCAATGCCGACAGCACAAAGTATCTGTGTGCCAAAGTACCTGGCATGTACTAGTCCAGGAGTGGGCTGTGGGAGCCGGGAGCCAATGAGGCTCTGCAGCTACCACACACTCTGTCATCTGTTGATTGTTCCTGGGCAGAGTGGGCCCTTGCACCTGTTTATTGACCCAGAACTGGGCACAGGCTGGCGGTGTCTGTGCAGACTCATAGTTTCTCCTACAGGTGATTAAAAACCAAACTATCAAGAGTTTTCATATATTTTCCTTTTTCCAAGGAGAAGCATTCTTTTTTTCTCTCTGATGATCTCAGGCTGTCTTCACACACACTGTTGTTTGCTCTGTGGGGGCCTGTGCTGTGATACTCTGAGTGTGGGCTGCAGCGTGGTCAGCCCTGCCCTCGCTGGCTCTGGGGATGTGGCCATGTGGCGTCACCTCACCTATCTCAGTTGTCTCATCTGTAAAATTGGAGCAACAGTGATAATCACACTTCTCAAGTCTGTTCTGAGGACTGACACTGTTATATCTGTAAGGTGCTTAGCACAGCACCATGTTGTAAGCACATAATGTCAGTTAATACCATACTAAAAAATTAACATTCTATAAATTTAATGGCAAGCTTTAATTTTTTTTTTAACATATCCAACTTTTTTGCTATAAACTTAAGGGGTACAGGAGCAGTTTTGTTGCATGGACATACTGCGTGGTGGCGAAGTCTGGGCTTTCAGTGCATCCGTTATTGGAATAACGTAATCATACCCACTAAGTAATTTCCCAGCATCTACCCTCCCCTCACCCTATACCCTTCCAAGTCTCCATTATCTCTCATTCTACACTCTACATCTGTGTGGACGTGTGAGTTAGCTCCCGCTTACGGGCGAAAATGTGCGGTGTTTGTCTTTCTGTGTCCCAGTTGTTTCACTTAGGATGATGGCCTCTGTTTCCATCCATGTTGCTGTGAAGGACAAAGTTTCATTCTTTTTTATGGCTGGATAGTACTCCATTGTGTATATATGCACCACATCTTCTTATCCAGTTGTCTGTTGATGGGCACTTAGGTTGATTCCGTGTCTTTGCTGTTGTGAATTGTGTTGCAGTAAACATGCGAGCGCAGGTATCACTTCAATAGAATGATTTATTTCCCTTTGGATATACACCTAGGAGTGGGACTACTGGATTGGACAGTAGTTGTATTTTCAGTTTTTGGAAGAACTTCCATTTTATTTTCCATAGCGGCTATGCTAATTTACACTCCCACCAACAGTGTACAATGTTCCCTGTTCTCCACGTCCTCACCAGCATCTATTGTTTTTTGTCTTTCTTTAATTTTTGCAAGTTTGCATTGCTAATAGAATACACCATAGTTTTTAAGGAAAACACATCAGAAAATACCGGTATCAGAATATGTATACGTACGTGCGTATCAGTCTGTGCCTAGAGACCCGGGAAACCGGTCCATGACGATGAGTCACATCCATGCGCTCCTTCAGCAGATATTTATAGAAACTCGCGAGTGGCGAGGCCCGAGCACGCAGAGATGCGTGACCGCCACCCCCTGCCTTTGCCCGGACCAGCTCCCGACTGCTCCCTTCTCTTTATTCAGGTCTTGGCTCCACGGCCCGCCTCGGAGAGCCCTTTGCCGACCCGGTGCCCGCCCTGCGCCGCCTTGTTTGCTCTCCCTGGTCCTCAGAGCTCCCACTCCCGTCAGGTCGCCTGCGTCTGTGCCACCCCGAGGAAGGCAGGGCCTGGCGTGCCCCACGCTCCGCTCTGCCCTCGGGACAGAAGGTGGTCAGGGAAGGTGGTCCCGTGTCCTCAGGCAGAGTCACCTTGCAGATGGTGCTGAGGTGGAGAAGCCGCGCCGCTGCTACAACAGAGTGGGCGCTTCTGACCGCGCCCTCTTGAGGAGGGTTGGTGGCAGAGGCCGCACCATGTGCACGCCGTGAGGCAGGTGGTCGTCAAGGCCTTCAGGCTGCAGCTGCTGGGCAGGGTGTGAGCCAGGAGCATTGCAGCTGTGGGGAGGGCAGGTGGGCCGGGCCTCGGCAGGCCCGGGGAGTCACCATCCAGGAGTACGGAGCCCCAGAGCAGAGGGCAGGGTCATCACCTTCTCCCAGCGTGGGGGCGGTGAGGCGAGGTGGGGGCTGTGAGGCGAGGTGTGCGATCACCAGAGGAGGAAAAGCGCGCCCAGAGGCGGGAACCCTCCAATCACAGGTCAGCATAGAGGCGGGCGCCCTCCAATCACAGGTCAGCATAGAGGCGGGTGCCCTCCAATCAAAGGCCCGCACAGAGGTGTGCGCCCTCCAGTCACAGGCCAGCGTAGGGGCGGGCACCCTCCAGTCACAGGCCGGGGCCCTCCAATCACAGGGCAGCAGAGAGGCAGGCATCCTCCAATCACAGGCCGTGGCATTGGCTGCCGTCACCTGCCGCTGAGGAAGGAGGTCCGTTCAGGACCATGGGCCTGGAAAGGAATGATGGGGCCAAATTGATAGTTTAGCCGTTGCCTAGATTCTAGAAATTTCCTTTTTTTTTTCTTTTGCTTGTAAAATGTAAAATCAAATCTTTTATATTGGCTGTTTTTAGGACTGGAACAACTACTGTAAAAATGATTTTTTTAAAACCTGTGCTTGAAGGGTGCAGCGGCTCAGCCTGGAATCCCAGCACTTTGGGAGGCCGAGGTGGGTGGATCACCTGAGGTCAGGAGTTCGAGACCAGACTGGCCAACATGCAGAAATGCCGTCTCTACAAAACATACAAAAATTAGCCGGATGTGGTGGCGCGTGCCTGTAATCCTAGCTACTCGGGAGGCTGAGGCACAAGGATGGCTTTGAGTGCAGGAGTCAAGGCTGCAGAGACAATGCTGTGATTGCTCCACTGCATGCCAGCCTGGGTGATGGAGTGAGCCCTTATTTCTAAAATAATAATAATGATTCAAGTGTTACTCCTTGGAGTTTTTCTGGTTGGCTTTTGTTTTACCATTTTAAGTGCACAGCTCAGTGGCATGAAGCACATTCATGTTGCTGTGCAGCCGTCACCTGCGTCCACCTCCAGAAGATTTCCAGCTTCCCAAACGGAAACGCTGCCCCCATGAAACACGCATGCCCCTCTCCTCCCCTGCGCAACCCCGCTCCGCTTGCTGTCCCATGGCTCTGAGTGCTCCAGGGACCCCATGTCAGTGGGACAGACAGGATCTGCCCTTCTGTGCCTGGCTCGTGTCACTCAGCAGAAGGTCCTCGGGGCTCATACACGCGGTGGCACGTGGCAGGATTTCCTTCCTCGCTAAGGCCGCTTTCTGTTTACCCATCATCTGTCAATGGACACTTGGGACATTATTTGGTTTGGGGAGCAGTGGACTCCCTTCTTAAGGTCACGTCTCTATTTTGCTTTGAGATACTGGGAGAGCTGGGCTTGACTTTCTTTGCATTTGCAGGAGGAATGCCCCCCACACCGCAGGCTGCACAGCTCACTGGATAGTGGCAGAGTCAGCAGCAGTACAACCCCTCCACAGGGCCTCCCGTGCAGAATGCTGCCAGCTTACACACCCCACTGCCACAGCTGCCCGGGAGGCTGTCCCCGGCCGGGGTCTGTGCTGCAGCGTCTTTGCAGGTCTCCCAGCAGCGGGCGACAGAGCCACAAGCACAGCCCCCAGTCCAGGGAAGGACCCAGCAGCCAATCGCAGCGCCGCCACCTCTCCTGCCAGGCTGGCTCTCAGCGTCACCCCCACAGGCTGTGCAGCTCGTGCTCCACCTCCCCACCCAGGGGCAGGCAGCTCCCCGGGCACCATCCCAGGTACCCAGAGGGGCTGCCCTCCAAACCCGGCACAGGCTGAGTCCTGACCCACATGGGCTGCGGTGCCAGAATATTCTTGGTGGTCTGTGCTTCTCCAGGAATCTGTGTTTCCAGTGAGTGTAAAGGACTAGATCTAACTTGTTCAATGTTTTTCCTCTACTAAGCGCTTCTGGTGAAATGGTGAGGGCCATAAGTCAGCGTTCTGGGTAAAGATTTTAGTGAAATTGAGAACTGAATGCATTAGTGACGGGTTGCTTGCTGCCCTTGAGGGTAACCAGTTGTTGCAAACACTCTGCCCCTTGTCACCTCCTCCACCCTCAGCTCCTGTGGGCAGCACCCCTTTCCATCTGCTCCGTGCAGACAAGCGGCACCCCCCAGCAAGTCACAAAGCTGCCTCTCCAGGTGCATCCAGACGTGCAGGTGTGGCTGTGGCCATGGTGCCCAGAGCCCAGAGTACAGCACCACCCGCCCCACCCCACCCCCCACCACCGAGCCCTGTGGCCATAGGAGAGCCCTTAGGACAAGATTGCAGAGCAGATCAAGCTGGTGAGAGAGCTCAGTTATCTGTGGGAGAAGTTGCTTTTGCTACAAGCTGTTTAAATTAGAAGTTGAAATGTTTCTCTATAATATGGCAGACGGTAAAGGCATCTGAAGAACTGGCCATAGCTGCTTCTCTGGTGATTCTTTGGCACCAGCCTACTCAGATTCTAGAGCAGGGGGCATCTGGGGTGCATGCACAGCGTCTGGGCACTGCAGGTCCCCCCACCAGCACCCAGTGTGGTCTGCATTGGGGACCACCAGGGCACCGTGTTCCCTCATTCAGGTCCTTAATCTGAGCCCGTGACAAAGGGGCTGGAGTCTCTGTCTTCACAGCTGATGAACTGCTCCTATCTTTCAGGAGAACCAGATGCATCAGTGCGTTGCGGAGCTGAGGAAAGCAGGTGTGTGGTCCCAGAGGCATTTGCCGAAGCTGCAGGAGGCCCCACAGCCCAAGTCCCACTGGGACTATCTGCTGGAGGAGATGCAGTGGATGGCCACAGACTTTGCCCAGGAGAGGAGGTGGAAGGTGGCCTCTGTGAAGAAGGTGGGTTGGAATAGTACTTTGTGGAAATCACATCGTGAAAGAGAATTGAAGAAGTAATTATATTATGTAAAAGAAGATTTCTAAATTTAATATGGCCAATTTAATGTTTGAGTTTTCATCACAAACTTTTTTTTTTTTTTTGGCGGAGTCTCACTCTGTCACTCAAGCTGGAGTTCAGTGGCGCAATCTCGGCTCACTACAACTTCCACCTCCCAGGCTAAATTGACTCTCCTGCCTCAGCCTCCTGAGTAGTGAGGATTACAGGCACCTGCCACCATGCCCAGCTAATTTTTTGTATTTTTAGTAGAGATGGGGTTTTGCCATGTTGGCCAGGCTGGTCTCGAACTTCTTATCTCAGGTGATCCACCTGCCTCGGCCTCCAAAATGATGGGATTACAGGCATGAGCCACCACCCCCGGCCATGTGGACAATTTCATACCAACTGGCATTTCATGTCTGGCCATGGCACAGTCTAAATTGAGAAGGATTATCTTGAATTATGTTTGCATAGAAAGCCCTGTGATAACTGTGGTTCATGTTTCATCCGGACTTTATTGCCCATTAACGTTAAGTGTCTTTGGCTGACAGTAAAGGGATATTTTCTAGGGGAATATCCATTTTACTTTTTAATTTTGAATATTATTAGAATTGTTGATTGAAGCAGTATCATGAATGAATGGATACTGAAAATGGAAATAATAGACTTTCTTTGGAATTCTCCAGAATTAAATATGTATATCTAGTAAAAACACAAGATGTTTCCATGTTACTGTGTGCATGGAGACCCTCGCAGACAACGTGGCGATTGTCTTCAGACGGTCAGAGCCGTGGCCCGGCAGCTGCAGGACAGGATGCGCAGAGAGGCCGAGACCGGGAGGGAGGAGCCGAGCGGCTGAGACGGACGGCACCTCCACTACCAGAGAAATCCAGCATTCCTGGTCTAGTACTGCGCAGGTAAACACACTTTTCCTCTACAATTTGCCTTCAAGTTTTCACTCGGGAGCTAATGATTTTATATTTTAATTCATGATTTTTTTCTTTTAGATAGTAGAAATTAAGCTGCAAATTGAATTTCAAGAGAAACAAAAAAGACATTAAATTTGAATAAATATTCAAAAAGAGGTAACCAACTCAGTTAATATTGCGTACTTATTCAAATAGTAGTCATGTTAAAGCCCACTGCCAAGGTGAACTGTCAGAATTCATTGTGCTGCTCCTGCGCTTTGTGACAGGGCATAATGAGACTGAAGTCTTGAAAACGTTATGAATTCTACCTTTGTTGGTAAAGACTCCAGCATCTTTGAAGCAGGTGCTCCGCTTGAAAATAAAAGCGACGTGGTGAGTGTTTTCTTTGTGATGTATTCAGGTGACTTGGGATTAAAAAAAAAAAAACCCTTATGGGACTTTATATTTAGAAGTTCTGTCAGTTGAAGTATGAACCTGTATCTGTTGTTGCAGTGGTAGAAGGCTGTCGCACAATGAATGATTATTGTAAAGCTGTTAATTTTGTGCACACAAATAATTGTCAAGAACTTTCTAATAAAATACAGAAATAGATTAATAGTTGCTACACACATAAAGAGAGACTCCATGGTAGAACACTTTAGGAAGCACATTTTATCTTTTTTGAACCAACATGTGTTTCCAAACATGTAAGTAATAATATCGAGCATGGTGAGAAGAGTAGATTAGAGGCTGATTCTGATCTTTGTGTTGGGATGGACTGGCATTCACAGCATTGAGCAAAATCGTCTTCAAGGACAGCGTTTAATTTTGTTGTTGACACGTCTTTTAAGAAAAAGTACTAGTTTGGGAATTTTTCACAGATACAAAAAAACTTGACCCCTAAATTTAAAATATTATTTTAAAAATAAAATGTCAGATTTATTCATTTGTCACAGAGTTTATTCTGTTGATGGTTATATTGGCTTTGGCTAATCAGAGATTTTGACATGCAGGCATCCAGCTGAAATGTGACTTGGTGCACCCCTAAGATGTGAGTTTGTGCTGTATTTAAGAAAAATAGCCAGGCGCGGTGGCTCACGCCTGTAATCCCAGCACTTTGGGAGGCCGAGGCGGGCGGATCACAAGGTCAGGAGATCGAGACCACGGTGAAACCCCGTCTCTACTAAAAATACAAAAAATTAGCCGGGCGCGGTTGTGGGCGCCTGTAGTCCCAGCTACTCGGGAGGCTGAGGCAGGAGAATGGCGTGAACCCGGGAGGCGGAGCTTGCAGTGAGCCGAGATCGCGCCACTGCACTCCAGCCTGGGTGACAGAGCGAGACTCCGTCTCAAAAAAAAAAAAAAAAAAAGAAAAATATTGGCCGGGCGCGGTGGCTCAAGCCTGTAATCCCAGCACTTTGGGAGGCTGAGGCGGGTGGATCACGAGGTCAGGAGATTGAGACCATCCTGGCTAACACGGTGAAACCCCATCTCTACTAAAAATACAAAAAACTAGCCGGGTGCAGTGGCAGGCGCCTGTAGTCCCAGCTACTCGGAGGCTGAGGCAGGAGAATGGCGTGAACCCGGGAGGCGGAGCTTGCAGTGAGCCGAGATCGCGCCGCTGCACTCCAGCCTGGGCGACAGAGGGAGACTCCGTCTCAAAAAAAAAAAAAAGAAAAAAGAAAAAGATTTTAAACATCCACTTTATATCCTTTATCTTTCAAATTTAATGGCTAAATTTAAAATACATATACTGGGTGCAGTGGCTCACACCTATAGTCTCAGTGCTTTTCTACCCATTCACTCACCCACCCACCCACTCATCTATCCATCTACCTACCTGTCTGTCCATCCATCCATCCATTCACCCACCTACCCGTCCACCTACTCATCTGTGCCTCCATTCATCCACTCACCCACCCATCCACCTATCCACCTACCAACTTGTCCATCCACCCACCCATCCACCCATTCATCTATCCATTCATCTACCCATCTGCTTGTCTATCCATCTATCCATCCACCTATCCATCTATCTACTCAGGCATTCACCCACCCACCCACCCACCCATCCATATATCCACCCATCCATATATCCACCCATCCACCCACCCACTCAGCCAGCCATCCCATCCATTCATTCATCCATTCATCCACCCATCCAGCTATCCATCTATCCATGTACTCATCTGTCCATCCATCTACCCATCCATCCACCCATCCTCTTATCTATCCATCCATCCATCCATCCATCCATTTTTAATCACTTACTCAAAGTGGAAAACCAGCACATGACCCTAGGAACTCACAGTCCTGGTGGTATCAGAAAGCAGAGGGAAGGTGCTGCAGGCACAGAGGAAGAAGTGCCTGACCCTGGGAGAATGGAGGTCATGCTGAGTCTTCAAAGCAAATAGGAAGTTCCTAGATGGTTACGGGGGAGGGAAATTCAAGGCAGCAGGAGTAGTGCACACATGCACATGACAGGGAGCAGTGCAGTGCATTCAGGAAGCTCGGGGCTGTGTGATGAGAACTCAGAACACAGGGAGAAGGCAGCACAGGCCCAGAGGATGAGGGGCTGTGCGTCAGAGAATGGTGGTAACCTCCTCAAATCCCAAGTTCCCTGAGGCCAGCCCAGGGCCAGCCTTGTGTGCACGTGTTTCTGAGGATGGCGCGTCTCTGCATGAGCTTTGTGTGTCATGTGTAAGAGTGTGTGTTGTGTCCTGTGCGTGGGAGGGAGCTGCCGGCGGCGCATTTGTAGGGGCTGAGGGCCAGTCAGGATGTGCCATTAGAAACAGGCGGCTTGGCCGGGCACAGTGGCTCACACCTGTAATCCCAGCACTTTGGGAGGCTGAGGCGGGCAGATCATGAGGTCAGGAGATCGAGACCATCCTGGCGAACACGGTGAAACCCCGTCTCTACTAAAAATTCAAAAAAATTAGCCGGGCGTGATGGCGGGTGCCTGTAGTCCCAGCTTCTAGGGAGGCTGAGGCAGGAGAATGGCGTGAACCCGGGAGGCGGCGGAGCTTGCAGTGAGCAGAGATCGCGCCACTGCACTCCAACCTGGGCGACAGAGTGAGAATCCATCTCAAAAAAAAAAAAAAAAAAAAAAGAACCACGTGGCTCCTGAAAGCAAGCCAGTGATACCAGAGATACCTGGTAGTAGCATCTATGTCTGACTAGATGTACATCTTTTGACAGTCTTTTTAAAAGCATGAATGAAGAAAGACATAAACTTCCGGATTTGCATAAGTGAGCTTGCCAACTAAGGAAACACACGAGTATTATCTGTATCTTCAGGAGCACTTGATTCGACTCCAGGAGCAGAAACTGCAGCTGCCCCCACCACCCCCACCACCGCAGACCCTGCCCGGGGCCCTGCAGCCAACCACACAAGTGCAAGTGCAGTCGCCACCCCCTACCACAGCAGAGCCCCCAGCTCACGGCTCCGGGCCCAGAGCCCTGGTGACGGGTACCATCATGGCCAACCTCCAGGTAGCCTGACTCGTAAGCGTTCAGTCATCATTCCTTTTTTTTTTTTTTTTTTTTTTTTGAGATGGAGTTTCGCTCTTGTTGCCCCAGCTGGAGTGCAATAGTGTGATCTCGGCTCACCATAACCTCTGCATCCCGGTTTTAAGCAATTCTCCTGCCTCAGCCTCCGAGTAGCTGGGATTACAGGCATGTGCCACCACGCCCAGCTAATTTTTGTATTTTTAGTAGAGACAGGGTTTCACCATGTTGGTCAGGCTGGTCTTGAACTCCTGACCTCAGGTGATCCACCTGCCTTGGCCTCCCAGAGTGTTGGGATTGCAGGCGTGAGCCACAACGTCCGGCTTTTTTTTTTTTTTTTTGAGAAGGAGTTTCACTCTTGTTGCCTGGGCTGGAGTTCAATGGCCCAATCTTAGCTCATTGCAACCTTCCCCTCATGGGTTCAAGTGATTCTCCTGTGTCAGCCTCCGCAGTAGCTGGGATTACAGGCATGCACCACCATGCCCGGCTAATTTTGTATTTTTAGTAGAGACCAGGTTTCACCATGTTGGCCAGGCTGGTCTCAAACTCCTGACCTCAGGTGATCCACCCACCTCAGCCTCCCAAAGTGCTGGGATTACAGGCCTGAGCCGCCACGCCCGGCCTCATCATGGTTTTTAATACCTGAGGTGGGTTGATGATTCCAGTCCCTGAGGAAGGATAACATGGTGTGACAGGGCAGGGCATGTGTGATTCTTGTTTCTTGTTATTTAGACTCCACCTCCCACCTGCAAGGCCCAAGACTGATGTCAGTGCTGATGTCCCAGATGGCCCAGGTTGCTCTGGCCACGCCTCCTGTGGTGTCTGTCCTGGCAGTTGCGGTGCTGTCAGCCAGGGTCACAGAGCCTCCATCAACACAACAGGATCAGTGTTGTGATAGGACAGCTGCAGAAAGCGGCAGGTAGGCAGTCAACTTCACCTCACCCAACTCGAAACAACTCACTTGAGTGAGTTGCATCAAACCTTTCTAAATTTCTCATTCTAGAAGTTGCTGAGTTGTTTTGCCACGTGTTAATTTTTTAAGATGCCTAATTAGAGCCTCATTCCTTGCACCTCCCCCTTCTAAGCAAATGGAGCAGAGACTGCAATACCCCCCAGCGAGAGCTGCTTGCCACTATTAAGGGGAGATGCAGCATGGGCGTTATTTCTCCTTTTTAAGGCAGCAGGCATTTCCTTTACTGTCATTGCCATGCAGTTTACTCCTCTGAAAAAATCAGCAGCAATGATGAGTGTGAGATGAAGCTCCTTGTCTACATGTGCTTTGTGTGTCCTGTGTGCTGTCTCTCTCCTGTCACCACAGGGGGCCAGACTGGTTGTGCAGCCTCTGCATGTGCAGCAGCTCTAAAAGCTGAAACACCACCAGCAGCAACAAGCTGTGCAGCCCTCAGCCACCCCAGGCCTGCTGCTGCACAGCAGAAGGTAAGTGGCCACTTGGCTTTGTGGGAGCTGCATCTCACACTCATCGTTCAGGCCCCTTAGGCCAGAGTGGGGCTGGACTCAGCCCCTTCCTTTTGGAGGCCGCCTGATGAGCAGAGCTGAGGAGGCTCCTGGAGGTGGGTAGGGGCCGAGTGTTAAGGAACTCAGACCCTGTAATTTTTACATATATTTGCTCTCTGGGGGAGAGCTTGCTTTGCTGTCGAGTATAATTTTTCAAAAATATTTACAATGATTTCTGTGAAAAATCACTCTGACAAGGACTTCTATTTCTGGTAATATGGTAGCTGAGAGAACCTGAAAATCTATCTCAACAAAACATCTAAAAATGCCGGATTTTCAAAAATTGCCAGGTAAAATATATAAAACCATGAATGAGTCTGCAGGATAGTGAGTTTAGAAACCAGGCGAGGGCTGAAGTCTAAGGAGGTAGGTCTGTGCTAAAGACACTCTATGACCTGGGTCCCCATGGACCCAGATGACCTAGAACTTTGAGGTGAGTTTCGGGAGCAGTCTGGAGAAGCCTTGGGCCCAGGGAGGTGCGGAACCAAATTGGAGACCCCCATATAAGGCTGGGCTCACAAAGGGATACAGCAAACACTACCAGGAAATGATGAAGCGGGCAAACTACTCCTATAAGCTTCACTGCAGGAACAGTATCTCACTTGGCCATGGCTGTGGATGGAACATCTTTAAAAAGTCCCTCCTATAAATTTATGGCCCCTGGCTAGCACTCTCCACCACAGGTGTAGGGCCAAAGTTCATATTATTTACATGTTCAAAAGAACTGCAACTGTGAGTTTTAATTGCAAGCATATCTGGATCTATAGTGCCCCAGGCCTCTGCTAGAATGTACATTCTTGCAGGAGGAACCCCCAACCTAGGCCTCAAAGAATTCCAGCCAGCAGGATCCCTAGACTATAAGCTCATAGTGGAAAATCATAGCACATGCAAGAGAAGGGGCATCAGAAGTGATGGCCAAAAGAACCACACCTACAAAGACTCAGATGTTAGAATAGGAAATGCAAATATGTTTAATGTGTTTGAAGAAACAAGGAGAAGCTAAAAAGCATCAATAAGAAGCAACAGATTATCAGAGGCTAAGCAGACACTGAATGAACCAAATAGAACATCTAAAAATGAAAAATGTAATAACTGAAATTCAAAACTTAATGGAAGTAATCTTGATCCCTACCTCACACCCATAGAAAATTAACTCAATGGATCATAGACCCCAAACATAAAATTCAAACTATGAAACATAGGAAAAAAGTTTTGTGACTATAGATTAAGTAAACATTTCTTAGATATGACACCAAAATTAAGCCTATAAAAGGAAAAAATTGGCAAGTCATACTTTAATAAAATTAAACCTTTTTGCTATGTGAAAACCATTGTTTTTTTGTTGTTTTGTTTTTTTTGAGACGGAGTCTCGCTCTGTCGCCCAGGCTGGAGTGCAGTGGCGCAATCTCATCTCACTGCAAGCTCTGCCTCCCGGGTTCACGCCATTCTC
Source organism: Macaca thibetana thibetana (assembly GCF_024542745.1). Lineage (NCBI taxonomy): Eukaryota > Metazoa > Chordata > Mammalia > Primates > Cercopithecidae > Macaca > Macaca thibetana. The sequence continues at coordinate 128,500,672 of NC_065588.1, forward strand.
CTGCCTCAGCCTCCCGTGTGGCTGGGACTACAGGCACCCGCCACCTCGCCTGGCTAATTTTTGTATTTTTAGTAGAGACGGGGTTTCACCGTGTTAGTCAGGATGGTCTCGATCTCCTGACCTCATGATCCACCCATCTCGGCCTCCCAAAGTGCTGGGATTACAGGTGTGAGCCACCGCGCCCGGCCAAAAACCATTGTTTAGAGAATGAAAAGACAAGTTACTGGGAGAAAACCTTTGCCAGTCGTGTAGCTGATTAAGGACATGTAAACAGAACATACAGAGAACTGTCAAAGCTTACTAATACAAAAACAACTTATTTTGTAAAGTGGGCAACAGATTTGAGCAGACACTACCAAAGAAGCTCTCTAGGTGGCAAATAAGCACTGTCTGGGAAATGCAAATCAAAATCACAATGAGAAACTACTGCACACCCATGAGAATGCCTTAAAGAAAAAAAAAAAAAAAAAGACAAGACCAAAACTAAGTGCTAGTGAGGGTATGGAACAACAGAAATTCTCATACCTTGTTGGTGGGACTGTAAGATAGTGGAGCCCTCTGGAATCAGTTTGGCAGTTTCTTATAAAATAAAACAATCATTTACTGTATGACCCAGCAATCCCACCCCTCATTCTTTTTTTTTTTTTTTTTTTTTTTTGAGACAGAGTCTAGCTCTGTTGCCCAGGCTGGAGTGCAGTGGCCGGATCTCAGCTCACTGCAAGCCCCGCCTCCCGGGTTCACGCCATTCTCCTGCCTCAGCCTCCCGAGTAGCTGGGAGTACAGGCGCCCGCCACCTCGCCCGGCTAATTTTTTTTGTATTTTAGTAGAGACGGGGTTTCACCGTGTTAGCCAGGATGGTCTCGATCTCCTGAACTCGTGATCCGCCCGTCTCGGCCTCCCAAAGTGCTGGGATTACAGGCTTGAGCCACCGCGCCCGGCCCCCACCCCTCATTCTTTACACCAGAGAAATGAAGACATATGTCCCAAATGATAACCAAATACTGTAACCACAATGAAAAATGCAAGTGTTCATAACAGCTTTATTCATTTACCTAAAACTGGAAGCAACCCAGACACTCTTCAACTAGCCAATGGGTAAACAAATGGCGACTCACCGATTCCATAAAACAGCACTCAGCAGGAGAGAGGGCTGGACCACTGATGCTGGGGGCAGCAGGGATAAGCCTGAAATGTCTTGTACAGAGTGAAAGAAGCCACACTTAGAAGGCTGCAGGTTTTGTTTTTATATAACATTCTGGAAAAGGCAACACTATAGCAACAGAGAAGAGATCTGTGGTCACCTGGGCCTGGGGCAGTAGAAGGACTGACTTTCAAAGGGGCAAGAGGAAATTCTGGGGGGCTGTGGAAAGATTCTGTATCTTGAGGCTGATGGTTGTTACATGGCTGTGTGCATTGATCAAAACTGAAGTATGCATCAGAAACAGCGACTTGGACTGTATGTAAATTATACTGCAGTGTTTTTGTGTTTTTGTTTTGAGACGGAGTCTTGCCCTGTTGCCCAGGCTGGAGTGTAGTGGCACGATCTCAGCTCACTGCAAGCTCTGCCTCTTGGGTTCACGTCATTCTCCTGCCTCAGCCTCCCGAGTAGCTGGGACTACAGGCGCCCACCACCATGCCCAGCTAAATTTTTTTTGTAATTTTAGTAGAGACGGGGTTTCACTGTGCTAGCCAGGGTGGTCTCAATCTCCTGACCTTGTGATCCTTCTGCCTCGGCCTCCCAAAGTGCTGGGATTACAGGCGTGAGCCACCACGCCCAGCCTATACTGCAGTTTTAAAAAACTTAATGGAGGAGTTAAACAATACATTAGGGAATTTGTTAGATGCAGAGAGATCTGGAGAAATAATAGTGGTGGCATGAGATTAGGAAACAAGACAAAGAAGACAGGCTGGCTGCAGTGCTCAGGCCTGTAACCCCAGCCCTTTGGGAGGCCAGTGTGGGTGGATTGTTTGAGCCAAGCAGTTCAAGGCCAGTCTGAGCAACATAGTGAGACCCCATCTCTGCAAAAAATAAGAAAAGAAGAGGGAGGGATGAGAAGATCTGACATTCAACTGAGTTTCAGAAGAGAATGAAAAAATAAAATATTCAAAGAGTGGATGGTTGAGAATTTTCCAGAATGGGTTTAACTTACCAGTCTAAAGACTGAAGAAATACAACAAGTCCCTAGCGGGATACAAAGATATCTGTGCCTGACACATCTGGGCAAACTGTGGCACTCAAAGCAGATGAGAAAACCATGAAAGAATCCAGGAGGAAAACAGATTTCTCACAAAGGAAAGGCGATTCCATGGACAGCTCACTTCTTACTAGGAACTGTGGAAACCAGAAGTAGCTTTAAAGTGCTGGGATTAAACTGTCTGTCAAGGATAAGAGTGAAACAAAGACAGACAAAAACTGAAAACATTTGCCACAAACAAACTCACCTTAAGAAGGCAAATGGCCCTCGATGTGGAAAGCAAAGCGCAGGGCACAGAGGGCGTGCTGGAGAGTAGGCGATGATGCTCACCGGAGGGTCCCCCCGGGGCCAAGGGAGGGGCTGGGAGCCATGCACGGTGAGACTGGAGCATGAGCCTGAGGACAGCAACAATCAGTTGACCACCCCAGGCTGCCAGAGTGTGTCTCTGCTGATCTGCCCCTCATGCTGAGCTGCACAGATGCAAAGACCTTCCAAACACAGTCACAGGACCTTAGGAACATCTCCAGAGCTTCCGTCATCATCCAGGTCTTCTCATCAGCTGCTGCCTGGTGAGGGCTCTGCCAGAGGACAGCCCTGAGTGCCGCCATCAAGGTTGAGGAGGCCACGTGCCACCCACGAAGCTGCCTGCAGGCCGGGAGGCTTCTCTTCTGGCTTTGGGCCACGTGTGAAGGAGAACCTGTCAAGCTCTGACTGGTGAAGTCTTCAGAAGAGCTCAGAGTCAAGTGGCAGAACTCCTGGTGCCATCTGCTTGATGATGGGCACGGGGTTTCCTTGGTGTTTTGATCTATAAATACAAAAAATAAGTACAGCGCTGATGCTGAATCGTCCCATGGATGGATGAACTGATTGAAAAAAAATCAAATAGCCTGACGTTGAGAGTCAGAAAGGCCAAAGGGATCGTGACCAACTCAGCATTCCACTGGAGGCTATATGATCAAACAGCAAACCGTTTATCATGAATGTAGGATGTAAGTGAAACTCATGACTGCGTCTGCTGCCAGATTTGCTGAGGGCGGTCACTCCCTGGCTCAGGACTCCTTGAAGTTATCTACCGGGAAATCTAGCACCTATTGTTCGAGCCTGCTGTGAACCAAACGGGCAGACTGCCAATTACCTGACAATCATCCCTTCCTTTCTCACTGTCTCTTTTACCAATCAATACGGAGGGCTGTGTAAAGCTCAGGGCCCTTGTCCACTAGAGGCAAGGTGCCCCCGACCCCTTTTTCCAAATATACTCTCTTGTCTCTTGTCTTTTATGCCCACGTTTGCCCCCTTTGTTCATTCCACCAGGGATCAAGGGCGGTTACAAGTGGCGCCCTGAACAGCGACAGAATCAAGCAGTTTACAGCCTGATCCATCTCACTGGGGTTAAATTTCACTTTTTATATTTAGTTATTACCATGCTGATGTTATTTTGTAATATGCTTATGTTATTTTGACTACTTGCATACCAATACTAATTGTAATGATTTCTCCGTCGGGATCATTGTTTTTTAACACCTAGAGCCTTGTGATCAATTTTTGTACACATTTCTGTTGCACAGAAGTGTATGGGAGCTGTCAAAGGATTCCAAGCATAAAATACATTAGGACTAAGTCTGTGGGAGAATGGAATGGGAATACAAAATCAGAATAAGGAGTGTTGCAGAACTTGGGTTACTAAAGAGCAGCTCAGTTGTGTGGCTTCGAGGTGCGGCGGGGAGCGGCAGCCCACGGAGGGTTGCATGGCGTGGAGGTGCGGCGGGGCGCAGCAGCCCACGGAGGGTTGCGTGGCGTGGAGGTGCGGCGGGGCGCGGCAGCCCACGGAGGGTTGCGTGGCGTGGAGGTGCGGCGGGGCGCGGCAGCCCACGGAGGGTTGCGTGGCGTGGAGGTGCGGCGGGGCGCGGCAGCCCACGGAGGGTTGCGTGGCGTGGAGGTGCGGCGGGGCGCGGCAGCCCACGGAGGGTTGCGTGGCGTCCAGGTGCGGTGGGGAGTGGCAGCCCACGGAGGGTCGGGCCCCTCAGAAGCAGTTTCCTGACTTGCATGTTAGTCCCTGCGAGCTCTGTTCTCACATCCCAAGGCACAGTTTTGAACCGCAGGCGCATGGTGTTCAAAGGCCACTGGTTTGGAATATGAGCAGGGCTTTGGCCTTTTGCCTGCTGGCCCCCGAGCTGTGGGCTTGTTGGGCGATGATTCTCTCCCACCTTATGGGAAGCGCTGTCACCTGGACCAGGAGCTGTAGGCCCCACCAAGAAGAGAACTGCAAGCAGCGGCAGGTGCATTCTAGAAGGTTCCTTGAGCGGGAGCGAGGCCTCCTTTTCTGCCCACAGTCACAGGACAGTGCTACAGAGGCCCTTTCCCTGTCATTTTTGCTAATGGTAGAGTCTCCAGGTGTGGTCCAGGGGAGCTGCTCCCCCAAGGCCGCAGCCCAGAGCAGCCGCCACCCCCGGATGCCTCCCATGAGCCCCCAGGCCTTCCTGGAGTGGGCAGCTGGTGTTGCCTCCCACCCCTGCCCAGTGCAGCCCCTGGCGCAGGAGCCACGGGGAGGGCCGGACTGCAGTGAGGACGTCTCCTGGGATGTGCCAAACCACTGCGTGGAGCCTGGGCGACTTCTCAGGGTCTTGGTGCAAATGGCCTGGCCCAGGAAGCTGGGCCGCCTGGCTCAGAGACGCCAGACCCTGGCTGGCAGTGGGGCTGCCAGGGGCGGGGACGCTGGGGGAGCTAGGGGTGTGGGCCACCGTGCTGCCTGCCCCAGCCTGGTGGCCTCTCCGTAGCAGAGCAGAGGCTGGGCCGCAGATGGGGGAGCCTGGATGCACCTCCTTCCTCAGCCTCCTTCCTCAGCCACGGGAGGACGCGGTCCAGGAGTGCAGCGGGGCCTTCGAGGGGAGCGCCTTCGGGTGTGGATGGTCCCTGCCACCCGTACACTGGTTTCTTTTTCTTTCCCATGCCTCCCCACAGTGATGTGGACCCCAGCAGTGTCATCGGCAAGGGAGGACCTTGGGTCAGGGGCGCACTTCTCCAGAAACGGCGTGAGGTTTCTCTGAAAGGCCCGAGAGGCCGCCCCCACCCTGGGCTTCTCTCTGCTTAATCAGTAAGGCCGGGAGTGCCCGGGGAGCCGCAGCAGGTGAGCCACACGCAGGTGGCTCACACCACCCACTGCCTCCCTCTGGGCCTGGACAGGCACAGCTGTGCTCTGGGGAGGCTGTGCCCTCCTCTGCTCCCTAACTCCGCGGGTGTGGCCAGTTTTGCTGACCGTGCCTGCTGCCTGGTCTTGTGCCACCTTCCAGAGGCATGACTGCCACCCTGACCTGGGCGGGAGCTTGGGGATGGTTCTCCTCCTGAGGCCTGGACGGGCCTCTCGGGTCTCCTGCGGAGACCAGGCCCAGCTGAGCCTATGGGTCCACCTCTCAATTGCCCAAGTTTGCAGCTATCCAGTGACAAGGACCATCTCCTTGGAACCGGGGCTGATAGGGGGCCTACGACTGTTTGAGTGGGGGTGGCTGTGGGCCTTCCAGGCCCGGGACCCTGCCTATGCCCTGGCAGGTGGACTCGCTCTGCCTTCCTTTTTTTTTTTTTTTTTTTTTTTTTGAGACAGAGTCTCACTCTGTCACCCAGGCTGGAGTGCAGTGGTGCAATCTTGGCTCACTGCAACCTCCACCTCCCGGGTTCAAGCAGTTCTCCCGCCTCAGCCTCCCGAGTCGCTGGGATTACAGGCGTTCACCACCATGCCTAGCTAATTTTTATATTTTTATTAGAGACGGGGTTTCACCATGTTGGCCAGGCTGGTCTCGAACTCCTGACCTCAGGTGATCCACCTGCCTCGGCTTCCCAAAGTGCTGGGATTACAGGCGTGAGCCACTTGTGGCCAGCCTTGCTCTGCCTTCCTGACAGTGTAGACCTCGCTCCTGGAGGGCTAGACTCCTCCAACTCGCCCTAAAGTCTCTCAGCAACCAGAATGCACAGGGCTGTCCGGAACACTCATGTCTGGAAAGGTGAAGGAGGGGTTGGCCACCCCTCCACAGCTCACCGTCTTTCCGCTCCTTCTCTAAGGCCTGTCATTTTGTAGCAGGACGAGCCACAGACAAAACTCCTCAGATAACAGATTAAAGAGGGAAGAGGTTTTTATTTGGCCGGGAGCGTTGGCAGACTCGCGTCTTAAGAGCCGAACTCCCTGAAAAAGAAATTCCTAGCCCTTTTAAGGGCTTACAACTCTAAGGGGTCCACGTGAAAAAGTCATGATAGATCAAGTAAGTGTGAGGAACATGACTGGGGGCTACATACATCAGCTAACAGAACAAAAAGTTTTACAGTGCTTTCTCATACAATGTCTGGAATTTACAGATAACACCAGTAGTTTTAGTCAGGGGTTAATATTATTATTATTATTTTAACCACCAGGGCCAGGTAGTGGTGCCAAGGTCATCTAACTATTTATCTTCCTTCTGTTTCTTTCCAACTTTTTGCTTTCTCCCTTTTCTCCTGTTTTATAAACTAGGGAAAAGGGGAAGTGGGGGAGAAGCTGGGAAGGACAACAGGAGGAGTGGTGTTCTCATTCCATCATTTGAGTTCTAGATGAATGCCCAGCAAGTCACAGTTCAGGCCCAGCAGCCGAGCGGCCAACAGCCAAGAGTGGCCTATGGTGAGTGGCCCGCCAGGAGAGGGGCCTACGGTCTGCAGCCCACCAGGAAGGCACTCTGTCTGCCATCTCCCCGTGTCTCAGGTTCCCAAGGCCATGGGGACCCTGCCAGTGCAGGCCCACATGCAGGTGGGGGCGGCTCACACTGTGCCCCTCCCACGTGACTGATGTGCGCCTTGCTGTCATTATCCTACTTTCAAGACCCACCCCCTTCCTCCAGAGAGGTAAGGAGACGGGAGTGTGTGGACAGCCCAGCCCTACACTCCACACTGAAGGTCCCTCCTCCCTATTCTGTGCTCCGTGAAGGTTGCAAAGAGCCCTCGAGGCCCAGCCACAGATGCCTGCCTGAGCCCTCAGCAGCTGGTGGCCCACCATCCTGCCGCCGCCGGCACGGCCCTGGCACACCCCTCAGCCCCACCCCAGCCCCTCCCACCTGGTCCCCACTGTCACTGACACCTCGGCCCTCCTGTTGCCCCTCCCACCTCTTCCTGTGTGCTCAGCTGGTGTCCTTCCTGTCGGGCAAACGGCTTCTCTCCCCTCTCACATCTCTTCTCAAAACTCTGGGGAAGGCTCCAGGCCCCCGTGCCACTGTGGAAGGGCTGGGATGGGCCTGCCTGATGCACCACAGCTGCCCCGGTGCCCGCTCCTCCCACCTCCCGAGTGTGCCCCGGTGCCCGCTCCTCCCACCTCCCCAGTGTGCCCCGGTGCCCGCTCCTCCCACCTCCCCAGTGTGCCCCGGTGCCCGCTCCTCCCACCTCCCCAGTGTGCCCCGGTGCCCGCTCCTCCCACCTCCCCAGTGTGCCCCGGTGCCCGCTCCTCCCACCTCCCCAGTGTGCCCCGGTGCCCGCTCCTCCCACCTCCCCAGTGTGCCCCGGTGCCCGCTCCTCCCACCTCCCAAGTGTGCCCCGGTGCCCGCTCCTCCCACCTCCCAAGTGTGCCCCGGTGCCCGCTCCTCCCACCTCCCGTGTGCCCCGGTGCCCGCTCCTCCCACCTCCCGAGTGTGCCCCGGTGCCCGCTCCTCCCACCTCCCGAGTGTGCCACGGTGCCCGCTCCTCCCACCTCCCGTGTGCCCCGGTGCCCGCTCCTCCCACCTCCCGAGTGTGCCACGGTGCCCGCTCCTCCCACCTCCCGAGTGTGCCCCGGTGCCCGCTCCTCCCACCTCCCGTGTGCCCCGGTGCCCGCTCCTCCCACCTCCCGAGTGTGCCACGGTGCCCGCTCCTCCCACCTCCCGTGTGCCCCGGTGCCCGCTCCTCCCACCTCCCGAGTGTGCCACGGTGCCCGCTCCTCCCACCTCCCGTGTGCCCCGGTGCCCGGTCCTCCCACCTCCCGAGTGTTGCCAGGCCCACATCTCATGTCTGTGCACCCAGCGGCACTGAGCCATTATCAATCCCCGATAAACGGCAATCATGGTGGGGTCAATACCAAGGTTCCTGGTTTCACGCAGACACACACACACACACACGAGTTTGGAGCAGACGTTTAATAAGCAAAAGGAAAGAAGAGCTCTCCGTCACAGAGGGGAATTGAGTGGGCTGCCAAGGGGAACTGAGTGGGCTGCCAAGTTGTAGTAAAGATGTCAAGGCTTTTTTGTTTGTTTGGTTTTTCCTGTCGCCCAGGCTTGAGTGCTGTGGCGCGATCTCGGCCCACTGCAACCTCCACCTCCCGGGTTCAAGCGATTCTCCTGCCTCAGCCTCCTGAGATACACGCCACCACACTCAGCTAAGTTTTGTATTTTTAGTAGAGGTGGGGTTTCACCATGTTGGCCAGGATGGTCTTGATCTCCAGACCTTGTGATCTGCCCAACTCAACCTCCCAAAGTGCTGGGATTATAGGCGTGAGCCACCGTGCCCGGCCTGTCAAGGTTTTCATAAGTGGGCTAGTGATGAGGGGCTAGAGGAGGGATGTCCTGTCCTCCCAGGGCCCAAGGATTTAGCTGGGACCAGGTGTGGCATCTGTATAGAGAAGAGTTCCTATCAGACTCTTAGTCTGTTGCTCTGTGACGCTTTTCTGGGAGGTCTCTGGGTCTGTTCCCAGACATCTTCTTGGGGCTACAGGCACCCCGGAGAGTCTGCTTTTAGTTTCCCTATCTTAGAGTGCCTAAAGGGAAAGGAATGTGCTTATTAGGGCCCACTGTTTTACTGGGGCCCGTTGTGTGTGAAGTTTGGCGATTACCCAGGAGACTCCCCGCTGACTCCTCTGCCCGAGCTGTCTCGTCTGTGACTTACGGTCTGCTCTTTCAGCCTGCTTGGTGTTAGAGAAGAAGTGATTTTGAACTCAGAGGTTAGAAAGGGAGCTATTTTTGTTAAAAGGCAAGTTTTCTGCTGGAGACTGGCTTTACCCTACCTAAACCATTTCTTTCTGCCTCCTATAACAGTTGCCTTTGCATTCTGCTGCCATTTGTTTGAACACAGTCCACAGGTTCAGCGGTTGCGTCTCTAATCAGCTGCCAGTCCCATCCCAGACATTCTTTGCATCCACGCTGAGGTCTGAATTGAGGGAGGCGGGCTGGTGTTTCCATCCTCACAACTCCAGTGAGCTGGCATGGCCGTGGCCTGCGTCTCCCTGGTGGTTAGTGATGTTGGCATCGTCCACCTTTTTCAAACAAATTGCTGGACTCAGAGAGAATTCACACACTGTATCCATCCAGACCATGGTTCTTAGTAAAAGGTTTATAGAGGTGAGCAGCCATCACCACACACAATCTAAGAACATTCTCATCATCCCCAAAACAAACCCCACCCACTCCCCGCCACTGTGTCCCCAGCCCCAGCCCCCACTCCCGGCCCTGGCGCCCTTTCATCTCTGCCTGTGCCTGGGACACTCCCTACAGCTGGAGCCTTCCTTCATTTAGCATCAGGTTCTGGAGCCTTCCTTCACTTAGCGTTGGGTTTCGGGTTCATCCACATGGTGCCTGTGCTGGTGCCTCACTCCTTTTTCTCTCCTGGTGTGGATTTCCCACGTTTTATTATCCATTCATCAGCTGATGGACATGTGGTTAGTTTTTAGTTTTTGGCTACTGTGAACAGTGCTGCGGAGAGATTTGTGTACACGTTTCTGTGTGGATGTAGGTTTCACTGATCTGTGGTGTACAAGGTGTGTAGGAGGGAAGTGCTGGGTCATAAATGACTCTGCATTTAACGTCCCAAGGCTTTGCCCAGCTGTCTCCACATGTGACCTTCCCACCAGCAACATGTGAGGTGTCCACTGAACAATCACAAGGTTCACAAATCTGGGGAGGAGAGCTCTTTTTTTTTTTTTTCAAACCAGCTTCAACGCAGGTGGACCGAGCTGTCTCTTAGAAAGGGTTGCACCCTGCAGGGTGGCTGTCCTGCCAGGCTGGGAAGCGGAGCCTCTGGCAGAGACACAAGCAGGCACTTCCGAAGCGAGGAGGCTGTGGCGGGTGTGTGCCCAACAGCTTGGCCAGGCGCACGTGTTCAACAGGTCACAGAACAGGTATGAATATTCACAAAAGGGGAACATGGACGTGTGTGACAGGCAAACATGCATGTTACGTGGGTCCCATCTTCACCTTGGGGTGGAGGCATCACATTCAAATGCATTATGAATAATTAGACCGTGCATGCGAAAAGCTGAAGTGGGGATGGGAAGGCACTCTGTGCGCAGCCTCCACACCAGCCAGGGCCATGCACACTTCGGTGCTCTCTGATCAGGAGAAAGTCACCGCCGTCAGCCTTGTGTCCTGATCAGGAGAAAGTCACCGCCGTCAGCCTTGTGTCCTGATCAGGAGAAAGTCACCGCCGTCAGCCTTGTGTCCTGATCAGGAGAAAGTCACTGCCGTCAGCCTTGTGTCCTGATCAGGAGAAAGTTACCGCCGTCAGCGTTGTGTCGTTACGGCTGTAGTCGTGGCTGGTGGAGCAGGGGTCCGTGAGTCCGCGTGTGTGAGCTGGGTAAGCTGCAGTTGCTTCAACATTGCTCGTCTTGAGGCCAGAGCTTGCTTAGCTGCTGGAGAGAAACATCTTGTGGCCCCAGAACACGGTTTATTCTGTAAGTGTGGGTGTATGACTTGAACCTCACACAGCCCAGCCTTAGGTCCTGTTTGTAATTTGGCATCTGATTGCCATGAAGACTCTGTCAGTCTTAGGGTCCCTGTTTTAACAGAAGGTTCCGGTTTTTTGCATCTCCACCCACGCCTACCTTCTTGGCCATCCTTGTGGGTGTGAGGTGGATCTCGCTGTGGTTGAGCTGCATCTCCCTGAGGAGTGGCATGGAATGTGTCTCTGTGGCTGGCGAGTGGCATGGAATGTGTCTCCGTGGCTGGCGAGTGGCACGGAATGCATCTCCGTGGCTGGTGGCCACTGTGCCTGGCAGTGCCCCAAAGAGAGCTTCCGTCAGGCTGAGCCCGGGGAGGGCGGGGCAGGGTTGTACCTCAACCACCACGGGCCGGTTCTGGGCTTGCTCTTGTCTGCCCTAAGTGTCCACAGACTTTCAGTGGCTGGTGCTTTGCTGATGTCACCAGCCAAGCCTGCCTCACTGTGGGGTCAGCAGAAGTCAGTTCTCACTGTCTTCCTTGACCAAAAACCAGACCACATCAGTGGCGGCTATTTATATATCATAAGCGGCATTTTTATAATTCTGGGTATGTTGCCTTCTAAGAAATGAGAGAAAACCAACGTGCTGGGAATTAGCTGATTCCAGGCTCTGCAGAGGCAGCATTTCCCGTTTCGCTGCTTTGACCGCCTCTGAGGTCCAGTCCACCTCGGGAAAATGATGGCAGTGTCGAATTCTCTGTTAAACACAGATCCATCTGTTCATCACACCCTTTAACACACAGGTTCAGCACAGCCGCTGGTGACGTGTCAGACCACAGTGGCCAGTAGCAGGGGCACGTGCATCCAGCAGGCACAGCACAAGCTACTACAGCAGTGTGTCACCATGGTTGGCTCACAGACGCCCGTGCTGGGGGCACAGAACCCTGGGCAGCTCTGGATGCTGCAAGGCCGAGGCAGCAGCCAAAGCCCAGATGCAGCCTCCACTGGGAGGTTCCGGGCCCCAGCAGAGGCAGGGCAGGCATGGGGAGTGGGGTGGGAGTCACCCAAGAGCTCAGCAGGGCGGCTTCCTTGACGTGCGCCCCGACCAAGGGGATTCAGCACATGCTCCAGTCGAGGAGGGCGCCCCCATTCTCATCCCCTTTGCTGTTGGACTGGGGTGGGACGTCCAGGGCTGCTGTTGCCTAGTTTTTACACTGGGAAGCTCCCAGGACTAGGACTGGCCCAGAAACCTGGACCCCAGGAGAAGCCTCTCATTGGATGACCACAGTAGACACTGGGAGGGCGACTCTGTAGCCAAGGCCCCACGATCCAGCACACACGAGGGTGCCTCGTGCAGCCTGCACTGAAGCTTGCCTTGTGTGGGAATGTTGCGTTTATATCCCGACGAAGTGTGTGCGTGTCTGGTGTGAGGTTTCTGGTCTGAGTGCGTCCCCGTAAGCGTCCATCCTGCTTGTGGGATTTGACTTCTCATGCGTCACCTTGGCCTGTGGCTGGGGGACAAGCGAATGTAACTCGAGGTGAGCCTCAGTCTCAGGAATGTTTCCACACTGTCATTCTACTGAAGCAGGTATCTCCAGGCAGAGAAAGAACCACAGTTCACTCCTATTTCTTTGAATATTATCATACAAGACTTTCAAAACAGAGCCTCTTTACAGACAGTGGTCAGTGTTTCCAAGGCGTGTTTTCCACGTTCACAGTGGGAAGTTTCATGCTGTGAGTTGACTTTACACCCAGGCGGGGGACTGGTTACAAAGTAAAATGTTGGGAACTGCACAGCTGACTTCTTTGGTCTGTGACAATGCAAGCAACTCTGCCTGACACAGGCCTGGGGAAGGGTTTACCCGCATTTCTCAGCGTTTGTTCCAAAAGCAGGACAGCCCACGTGGGTCCCTCATGTGTCAGCGTGGGACTCTGGAGCGACCTTTCAGAGGGAAGATGGTCAACACATTTGTGTTGCTCTGAGAGCTAATTATTTATTTATTTTTTTTTTTTGAGACAGAGTTTCGCTCTTGTTGCTCAGACTGGAGTGCAATGGCATAATCTCAGCTCACCACAGCCTACACCTCCCAGGTTCAAGCCATTCTCCTGCCTCAGCCGTCCAAGTAGCTGGGATTATAGGCACCTGCCACCACACCCAGCTAATTTTGTATTTTTACAAAATACAAGACAAATAAAAGAGATGGGGTTTCTCCATGTTGGTCAGGCTGGTCTCGAACTCCTGACCTCAGGTGATCCACCCATCTTGGCCTCCCAAAGTGCTGGAATTACAGGCGCGAGCCACCATGCCTGGCCGAGAGCCTCATTTTTAACATTAACTCAAGGTTAATCCCGACAACTCTCAGAAAAATCATGACAGGTGCCACTGTGTCTGTCTGGGAGTACTTTTCATAGTTTTACTGAGGCTTCATTGCCAGCGGCCATCCTGACCTTCAGGCCATGAAAGTGACAGGCCCTAAAGTCTCCAGTCTGGGCGTGTGCTTGAGCTTTGACGCCCAGGCTGCCTGGCGCAGAGACCACGTGCTCGGGGAGGAAGGCTGTGTCTGCTGGGGGACTCCTTTCCTCACACAGAACATCAGTGATCAGCTCTGGAAGGAGGCTCAGGGTGGTGAGCGCGCAGTCCCTCTGGTCCTCTGGTGCAGTCCCTCGGGCCCTCTGAGCCCCGGCCTAGGCCGCCCTCTGCTTGTGCTCTTCCTGTGGGGGAAAGAGGACGGCTCAGCACCACATACTCCTTCCCCTCATTGTCTGCGGGACCCTGGGCTCTGCCCGGAAGGCTGAGGACCGGAAGCCCCGCGCTGCAGAAGCCCGGCCCTGGCTCTGCTGACCCTCCCTGGGGCCATGCATTTCCACCATTGACACCCGGGGGCTCCTTGTCCTTGGGCCAGAAGCTCGAGGACAACTTGTATGACCCTCTTTCCTCGTTTCCTCTTTTGTGCACGCGTGGAGAAACCCTCAGAGGGTTTCGTGCCGGACACTGGCCCTCACCTTGATGGACTCCTCCAGCTGGGACAGAGCCTCCTCGTACCGAGGAACCAGGGGCTGCAGCAGCTTGCTGGAGAGCTCGTGCCGCCGCAACTCAGGCGCCCCAGCTTCAGTCAGCATCTGAAGGAACCTCCTCTCCTGGAGGGAAGCTCATGGTGGAAGGGGGTTCTTGGGCCAGCCCCTCGTCACCCTTAGGCAGCAGAAACTCCCAAGACCCTCGCGCCTCACCTGCACTTTCAGGAGCAGCGTGAAGGCCTGTCCCATTTTCCCAGCGCGGGCCGTCCTCCCAGCCCTGGAATCACACGCGGCTATCTCCAGCCTGGCCCCTGAGCCTTCAGGGGTCTGACGGAACGACGGCTTCTCTCCACACCAACCCCACCCACACCAGGCAGGACGGTCCCACATACAACGCCCAGGAGCTCACAAAGCCCCAGACCCCCCAGTGGCGGCTGCGCCGCACTCACCGGTGCACGTAGGTTCTCAGGTACTGGGGGGCGTCATAGTTCACCACCAGCTCCACACCCTGCACATCGATGCCTCGGGCGGTGGCATCCGTGCTGATGAGCCTGCCGGGACACACAGCATCGTGGGCCTGCTGTGCCAGGAGCAGGGGCTGTGGCAGCACCGGCCCTGTGGGGGGCAGCTCAGGCCTTTCTGGGAAGTGGCTGCCATGGATCCAGGGCACAGGAAGCCGATTTGCAGAAGGAAGCACCCTTTAGAGGGCCCCAAGCTGACCCTGGAGTGGGCACCCCCACCCCACAGAGGCCCGCCCCAAAGCTGACCCTGGAGTGGGCACCCCCACCCCACAGAGGCCCGCCCCTGCCCAGGGACTCACAGCTGGATCTTCCCCTGTTCAAACTGCTTCAGGATCCTCCTCCTCTGGCCAGGGCCGTAGCGCGAGGAGAACTCAGCCACGTCCACGCCCCCAAAGGCCTGCACCAGCAAGAAGAGCCTAGGCAGAGAGAAGGCTGCAGCCCCGTGATGCTGGGACCAGAGGCTGCCTCTGCCATCCCCGCCCAGCTGGGGCCTCACCTGTGGGAGTTCTCTCGGGAGTTGGTGAAGCAGAGAACCTTCGAGAAGCCCATCTCCAGGACCAGGTGCAGGACAACCAGCGGCTTAGAGCTGAGGCTGCAGGGCACGTAGTGGTGCTACGGGGACAGCAGGGGGTGGGGATGGAGGTGGGGGTTGGTTAGGGGCCCCAGGCTCCTGGTGCAACCCTCTGCCTAGCCAGTATCCCACTCACCGTGAGCCCAACAGGGAAGGCATACTTCCCCAAGTCCCCGTCCCCATCTGTATCTTCCAGGCCCCTGCGTGCCAGCCCTGTGGAGAAAAGCCGGGGCTGATGGAGGCCCAGCTGCTGCAGCTTTTCGGGGTTCTGGGTCAGAGTAGCCGAGAAGAGCAGCTTCTGCAGGGGCATCTGCGGACAGCAGGTACTGGAAGAGAAGGGGGTGTTGCTGGCACTGTGTCAGTGGCTGCCTCGAGACTCCAGGGATTCTTCACACTACCCACTGTAGAGACTACCGTGGGCCAGGGGCAAGGTGAGTCCAGCTCACAGAACAGAACGATGCGGTTCTGTGCACCAGAGCTCAAGCCAGCCTTGTCTCTTGGCACTAAGAAAGGAGAGCTACACGCAGAGGCCTCTGCTCAGGGGATGCCAGCACCTGGGCGTGCTGCTGGATACCTGGCGGCTGTCACAGCCTGGACCTGTCTTCGCTGGAGCAAGGCACAGGGGTCCGTGGGGTCCTCACTCTGGAAGGCAGCCGCCACCACCCGTGGCAGCCAGGATTGATGCATGCTGTCAATCATCCGGTCAGCCTCGTCGATGACCTGCGGGAGGCAGGGAGCCCGGGACTGGGTGGCACGGCCCTGAGCTCAAAGCCCAGGCCTCTGGGGTGGGGACTTACCAGGAAGCGGAGCTGCTGGAGGTTGAATCCTGGGGTCTGGTCGATGTGGTCCACCAGGCGGCCGGGGGTGGCTACCACGATGTCAGCCAAGCAGCGGAACCCGTCAGCACTACAGACCAAAGGGCGGCTCGAGAGAAGGAAGCTTTCTCAAGGGCTTCCGGACAGCAAGACGCTGCCTCACCCCATAGTCCCAACTCCACCCTGCGTGGGAAGGGGGCAGACGGGAGCTCCTCCTCTTCACGGGAACCAGGCGGTTAAACTTGGTGGCCCCTCCTCTGCTCCTGTGGTGCCTTAGGCCACCGGCAAGGCTGAGCAAGGACACCTTGAAAACCCCACACCCTGATGCAACCTACGTTTTCTGGACGAGGCTCTCCTGCTCCTTGGCCAGAGACTTCTGTCCCGTAATCAGGGAGACTCTCAGAGGTGTGGCATCCGTGTAGATGTTGAAAACTTTGGTCACCTGCAGGAGAAGTCTGTCACCGGCCTGGAGATAGCTGGTGTTCCCCCACTGCAGCAAAAAGGACCCCAGATCTAGTCTGGGTCACCCAGGGGCTGACCGCCGTGCACTAAGCAAGGAAGCAGAGGCTGGCGGTGCCACACTCCAGGTCTAGGGTCCACGTACCTGCTGGGCCAGCTCCTTGGTGGGCAGCACGACCAGGGCACGGATGTGGCAGACCACTCTGGACAGCAGGGCCTGAGGAGGAAGGGGCTCCTGTGTCAGCAAGGCTGTTACCTGCCCTCTGCACACGCGCTACAGAGGAAGGGGACCCTCACACAGACCTGCACCACAGGGATGACGAAGGCCAGTGTCTTCCCACTGCCTGTCGGGGCAGAAACACAGAGGTCGCTAGGCCGGTAGCCACCTCTGCCCACCAGAAACCCACAGGCCGCGCTCTCCAGGAGGGCAGGAATCACAGCTGCCTGGACTGGACGAAGAAAGGCGAGAGAGAAGTCACATGTTTACGCCTGGGCCTGCCGCTTCCCTGCCTGTGACCTCTGGGCTGGGCCGCTCTGCTGGAGGCCTGGGAACCACTCCCCCGAGGAATGGCACCAGGGCCCAGAGGAACACCAGCCTCAGGAGAACCATGAGCTTGAGGGTGCTGAGACCACACTTGGCACCGATGTGGCAGGGACGCCTGACCCATGGCCACGCACAGCCTTTTGTGTGGGTGCCCAGGGAGGTGTTCCCTCAGCTGCCTGCCCGGGGCTGGGGCACCTGGAAAGTAGGACGAGATGCCATGTGCCCGCAGCTGCTTCTGCAGGTCAGGGTGGACCTCAGGGATGTCCTCGATAGGAACCAGATCTTCGTTGACGTTCTTTCTGACACAGCTGGGCTCAGCCAGCCACCTTGGCAGGAAAGGCTGGACCTGCCATCAAAAAAAGAGGCCAGGTGAGCACCTTCCAGGCTCTCACGCAGCAGCAGCCCAGGGTGGCAGAGGCTGGGGGAGGGAGGCCGGGGAAACCTGTTCTGTAGTCTCCAGCTCCTCCTCAGCCCCAGGATGCACTTTTCATGCAGCCTTGACAGAAGTTCAACAGCAAAAGCAGACACCACTCACTGAGCAAACTCACCTGTAGTCTCCCATCAACCCACAGTGGCACCCACCCTTCCGCAGCCAGGAGGCCCTGTGACCTGGTGCTCGCCTGCCCCAGCCACGCCGGCGTCCCTGCCTCGAGGCCTCTGCCTGGCATCCCCAACCCTCAACTTTGACCTGGCTTCAAGTCTTCGCATCCCAGCTCAAAGAAAACCTTCTCCACCCCGCCCTACCTAAGGTGCCCAAGCACTCTGCCAAACTTCTCCTTTTCTTCACCTGTCTCACCAGAGATCTCTACCGAAAACCACCCGTGCTAAGCAAAAACACCAAGGGCCAGGGGCTTGCGGAATGGCCTCTGACTTGCTCCTGAGGCGGTGAGCGCACAGCAGGAGACCCCCCCGCACGTTCACGCAAGCACATCCTGCAGGAGAACTGGCGCGGCGCGACGGGATGGCAGGGGCAAGCCTAGCAGAAAAAACGGGAGCTCCGCACATGCAGGATCCAGACTCCTAGGGGATGAAACTGCAGGCCTGGCAGTGAGGCGCGTCTGTGACCCGGGAGCATTCGCTCAACGATGCCTTCCGGGGCGACCGCCACACTTAAGAATCTGCGCAGCCTCCCCTCCCACGCCGACCACCCTTCCGACAGCCGCCGCTCACCTTCGGCGCCTTCCTCCTCCCGAACCCCCCCAGCACCAGGCCGGGGACCAGGGGTCTGGCCGCCTCCTCCAGGGCCCGTCCGTCTGGGGCCGCCTCGGCGCTGGCGCTGCGCTCCCCCGGCGCCTCCTCGCTGCTCCCTGAGCTGGGCTCCCCTGGCGCATCCTCGCTGCTCCCTGAGCTGGGCTCCCCCAGCGCATCCTCGCTGCTTTCTGCGACGCAGACACCCCCCCGGCAGCGCGTCAGCACCGAGTCGCCGGCGCCCCGGAGGGAGCCCGCTCGCCCCACGACTCACCTGCGCCCGCGTCCTCGCCGTCCGCCTTCCGTCGCTTTCCCTGCCGCGCCTCCGGGCTGCCCGACTCCGCGCCGTTCACCCGCCGCCGCCGCCGGGGCCGCCGTCGCTTCCTGGTCGCCGGCTCGGTCGGTGCAGCCGCCTCGGTCGGCGCGGGCTCCCGCTGCTGCTGCCGTTCGCGGGCCCGGCTCTGCAGCCGCTCGAGCAGCGCGCGGGCCCGGCCGTGGGCCCCGGCCTCCGCGCCCTCCGGCCCCGCCGCAGCTGCCGCCTCGGGGCCCTGGTACCGCGCGACGTAGAATAGCGACATGGCCAGCGGCACGCCTGGGGCTCGGGCTCGGCGCGCGGCGATGACGTCGGCGGCACGCCTGGGACTCGGGCTCGGCGCGAAAGACGGGGTTTGGGTGCGGCGCGTAGAGATGACGTCAGACTCTACGCGCAGTGGTGACGTCAAGGGAGCGCCGGCGGCTGGGTACCGCGTTTTGCCGTGTTGGCGGCGGCATGGAGCGGGAGCCGGGCGCCGCGGGCGTTCGCCGGGCGCTGGGCCGCAGGCTGGAGGCAGTACTGGCGAGCCGGAGTGAGGCCAACGCCGTGTTCGACATCCTGGCCGTGCTGCAGGTGGGCCCGGCGGCGTCGCAGGGCCGGGGTCGCGGCCCGGGAGCGGGACTTGAACGGGGGGCTGCGGCGGCAGGGCCCTAGGAGGTTCAGAGACGGCGTTGGAGGGTCAGGGAGGGAGGCGTGTGGATCACGGGTCGGGGGTGACGGGGCTGGCGTCCCGAGGGGGAAGGGAGCAGGGGTGGGGGGCGGCCGAGGCAGGGGCGAAGGTGACAGTTCCCGGCCGGGCACCCTGCCGCCGCCTCTCCTGCAGTCTGAGGACCAGGAGGAGATCCAGGAAGCAGTCCGCACGTGCAGCCGTCTTTTTGGGGCCTTGCTGGAGCGGGGAGAGCTGTTTGTGGGCCAGCTGCCTTCTGAGGAGATGGTCATGACGGGTGAGCCCTGGAGGGCCCCGGGGCTGCTCTTCTCTTTCCGTGGGTCGGAGGGAGGTTTGTCACCTTGGGATGAGCGCCCCCAAACCTGTCACAGACCGTGCAGGCTGGTGGGAGGACACACCAAGCCCCCGCGGAGGATGGATGCAGGGGTGACATGGATACTATATAGCTGCGTTTAGATGAACGCTGGACAAGATACGACTTTTTGTCTGTGTGCTTTGCACCCATTTTGTAATTTTATGTTGATTGATCTTGACATGGTCACTTAAACTCGGAACTTCCTTTATGTCCCCGTTCTGGGGACGTGGGGTCTTGGAGTAAAGTGAGGAGATGTGGATCCTGCCCCTGGCAGCTTGCCTGAGGCAGTCCTGGGGTAGGAGCTGCTCTTCCTGTTTGCAGGGCTCAGGGAACCTGCAGGTCCCAGCACAGGTCTGGGGGCCATAGCGACCTGTTTCCACCTGTGGAGGCTGAGTAGAAGACAGTGGGAGGGTGGAGCCAGGCCTGAGACTTTGGGCGGGGCCCAAAGTGTCATATGTGGGCTGAGCCCCCTAACCTGTCTGCAGGGTGCCGGGGAGCTGCACGGAAGTACAAAGTATGGACGAGACACCGCTATCACTGACCGCCTTAACCTGTCTGCAGGGTCCCGGGGAGCCGCACGGAAGTACAAAGTATGGATGAGACATCGCTATCACAGCTGCGGCAACCGCTTGGGAGAGCTTCTGGGCCACCCCTCCTTTCAGGTCAAGGTGGGTCATTGGGCCGCACTCATCCGTGTCCATCCCCTGCACTGCCACTCCCAGGCTATCCACAAATCAGAGGTCTGGGGCTCCCACAATTGTCCAGGGAAAGCTGCTTCCTTTCTTTGGCTCAAGGGATCGTCACCTTGTGGGCGTTCAGCCCCGTTTACAAACATGGCTATCGAGTCCTGTACTGAATATTGAAGAGGCACAACCCGTGTTCACCTCCAGAGGCATCGACGGGCATCTCTGTTGCATAGAGCACACACATCAAGCCTCGTGCCAGTCCACAGCTGTGTTTGCTCAGCCCACACTGTGGTCTGCAGCCATGGGAATGCATTGTGAGCTTTTTTAAAATCTGTATTGAGGAATAAGTGATGCACAGTTTACCATTTAAAATTGACAAGTTAGCGTTTGTTACTGTGTTCACAGTTGTACAGTGGTTACCACTATCCCAGAACATCTTCATCGCCCCAAAAAGAAATCCTGTACCAGTTAACATCGCTGCCATATCCCACCCCGTTCCACACCAACCCCCAGACACCCACTCATTTAGTTTCTGGGTCAGTGGGTTTGCTTTCTCTAGACGCTCATCACAAGGGGGAGCATGTGGTATGTGCCTTCCACTTGTCGGTGTGTTCAGAGGCTGGTTTCTCCCTGCGGCTGAGCAGCGTCCCGTCGTGCAGCACGCACCCGTCAGCTGCGCGTGCGTTGCTGGGTATTTGGGTCGTTTCTACCTGTGGCTGTTAAGAACAGTGGACTGTGAACGTTTGTGTACAAACTTTTGTGTGAACATGTTTGTTTTGCTTGAATGTGCCTCATCAGTGGAATTACAGGGCCACACGGCAGTTCTGTTTCTAACGTCTGAGGAACTGCAAGACTGTTTTCCACAGTAGCTGCGCCATCTTACACTCCCGCTGGCAGAGTATGAGTGTTCCATACTCCACGTCTTTGCCGACGCATCTGTCTCTAGTTATAGTCGAGTTGCAGACTTCTAAAAGCTGGGGAGATACTACATGAAAATAACCAGCATCCTGCTTTTCACAAAGAACTAATCAGTTCTGTCAACACTGGGGTCTAAGTTTGTTCATGGCTGTGATTGGCTGGAGGGAGAGTCAGGGACAGCTCTGAGACAGGCGCCTGCTCCTGTCATCCCACACGTGGCTCTTTTGCTTTGTGGTGTCATCTGCCTGGGACCTGAAAGTACTGAGTTTGCCACCCTGAGATGAGAGCTTCTGAGCCTGAATCTGAGTTGGGCAGCATGCTGGCGTCACACCCCTGTTTTCACAGCTGTGCCCAAGGGTTATGGTGGCATTCCTGTGATACAAGTGATGAGAGAGCAGTCAGGTGGCCATAAAGCAGACCTGGGCTGTGTGCCTTTCCCTGGCCAGACTCTCTCGTGAGCACTGGATTTCTTTAACTCAAGATCTTGTCATGCCCATGTCATGGGTGGGACACGGAAGCCCGGAGTGCCATCTGGTGGCGTGTGGAACAAGAGAAGGCCAGGACGCCCTTTTCTCAGCTCTGGGCCTGGTTGTGAGGGGCTCCCTGACTGGGCTGAGCTCTGGGCCCATCTGGGGTGAGGACATCACAGCCACCCTGCACTGCCCCTTCCCAGGAGCTGGCCCTCAGTGCGCTCATGAAGTTCGTGCAGCTGGAAGGAGCACATCCCCTGGAGAAGCCCAAGTGGGAAGGCAACTACCTGTTTCCCCGAGAGCTCTTCAAGGTGAGGGCCTGGCTGGGGGGTCCCAGAGAGCCCGGCTGGGGAGTCCCAGAGGGCCCGGCTGGGGGGTCCCAGAGGGCCTGGCTGCCTGGCCAGAGCCCAGGGTGGCCCTGTAGTCGGGGCGGGGCCTGCTGAGCTGAGCCTGGCTGTTGGCTGGGACCCTCCTGCGGCTCCTGTACGTGTGGGGTGCCTCTCATGGCCCACCCAACCAGGAGGAGGCTGAGTAGGGGCCTTGGTGGGGGTGGGGCTGCCTGCCTGGGCCGTGCTGGCCTGTGCTGGGCCGGGCAGGGCTGCTCACTGGTCCTTGCCCCCAGTTGGTGGTGGGAGGCCTGCTTTCTCCTGAGGAGGACCAGAGCCTGCTCCTGTCCCAGTTCCGGGAGTACCTGGACTACGACGACACTCGCTACCACAGCATGCAGGCGGCCGTGGAGGTCGTGGCCCGGGTCACTGGCCAGCACCCCGAGGTGAGCGAGGGGGCCTGTCAGCAGCATCATGCTGGTGCCTCCCGGGGAGGCAGGGGCTGGGGGGTGGCATCCAGGCACTCAGGTCCGGCTCCGCAGGTGCCCCCGGCCTTCTGGAACAACACCTTCACGCTGCTGTCTGCCGTGAGCCTGCCCCGCCAGGAGCCCACCGTCTCCAGCTTCTATGTGAAGCGCACGGGTGAGGGTACTGAGGGCCAGGGGCGGACAAGGCTGGGCCTTGGTCTGCCTCCCCCGCGGGTCAGGTGACCTTTGTTCTCGCTTTCCCTGCAGAGCTGTGGGACACCTGGAAGGTTGCTCACCTGAAGGTGAGTGGCCTCCGGAGAGCCGGGCATCCTCCTGGGCTTGCAGGGTGCGTGTGGGGTGTGTGCGAGACCCCGTGCAGGCTGCCGCCTTCCTCACGAGGAAACTCCCAGGGTACAGGTGGCAGCTCGCATGGCCACTGGGTCACTCGAAGTGTGGGAGGTGACAAGGCCTCTGAACTCGGGGCCCTCCTTTGGGTCAGAGGCCACCACCGCCTCTCGGAATCTGAAGGCTCTGGTGCCATCCGTGGGCCCCGCGGGCTGTGTTGGGCGCAGCCCCCCTCTTGGCCCTCGTCTTGCCAAGGCTTCTCTCCTGGCTGTTCTGAGACCCCAGCCTTGAGGGCGAGGTGCTCCTGACTTGAATGGTGACAATTAGAGGGAGGGCGGGGTCAGAAGAGTGGAGAGCGGGCTTGCGTTGGCTCAGGGCTGGGCTTCAGTGTGCCCTGGCAGCTGCTTGGGCTCTGGGTCTGGGGTCAGGAGGGCAGCAAGTACAGTCTGGACCCTGTCGCAGGAACACAGGAAGGCTTTCCAGACTATGTGGCTCAGCTTCCTCAAGCACAAGGTAGGGGCCAGGCTGGTTGGTGAGGGCAGGGGCAGCACCCGGGTGTCCCCAAGGGTGGAGGCCTCACCCTGACCTGCCGGCCCTCGCCCAGCTGCCCCTCAGCCTCTACAAGAAGGTGCTGCTGATCACGCACGACGCCATCCTGCCGCAGCTGGCCCAGCCCACGCTCATGATCGACTTCCTCACCCGCGCCTGCGACCTCGGTGAGTGCGGCCGCCTGGTTCACACCACACCCCAACCCCCCTCGGTGAGTGCGGCCGCCTGGTTCACACCACACCCCAACCCCCCTCGGTGAGTGCGGCCGCCTGGTTCACACCACACCCCAACCCCCCTCGGTGAGTGCGGCCGCCTCACTCATGCCGGGAGCAGCGCCTCCCATACCCCCAACCCCCCAACCCCCACCCCGCAGCCCCTCTTCCCCAACCCTGCAGCCTCCACCCCCAACTCCCCTGCCCTGCATGTGGTCTCCAGCTTTGTGTCTGTGGGGGCTGTGGGAGGGGACAGCAGGGGCAGGGCCACACTCCACAGCTTAGGCTCAGCGTGGGCAGGGAGTGGGGTGGGAGCGAGGTCACTGCAGCTCCAGCGTGTGTCTGTCTGTCTGCAGGTGGGGCCCTCAGCCTCTTGGCCTTGAACGGGCTGTTCATCTTGATTCACAAACACAACCTGTGAGTCTCCAGGGGTGTAGGTCTTCCCCGTCCGTCCAGCCCTGCTTACCTGTGCCCTTCCCACCCTGCCCCACGGGGTCCCCGCTCTTCTCACAGGCCGTGGCATTGGAGCCCCTGGGCGGGAGGAAGGGGTGCCGAGTGAGACCCTGGCCTTGGAGGCCTCAGTTCCCGGGCCCTGCTCCATCCACTGCTCCTTCCCCGCCGGCCCACAGGGAGTACCCCGACTTCTACCAGAAGCTCTACGGCCTCCTGGACCCTTCCGTCTTTCACGTCAAGTACCGGGCCCGTTTCTTCCACCTGGCTGATCTCTTCCTGTCTTCTTCGTGAGTACCAGAGCACCTGGCTCTGCTCTCCTCTGTGCTTCTGCAGCCTGGGGCCAGGGGAGGGTGATGGGGGCTAGCGGTCCAGGCCCTGTCTCACAACCACTGCCCTGCCCAGCCACCTCCCTGCCTACCTGGTGGCCGCCTTTGCCAAGCGCCTGGCCCGCCTGGCCCTGACGGCTCCCCCCGAGGCCCTGCTCATGGTCCTGCCTTTCATCTGTAACCTGCTGCGCCGGCACCCCGCCTGCCGGGTCCTCGTGCACCGCCCACACGGCCCTGGTGAGTCGCGGGGCTCTCGGAGGCTGGGCCGGACCTGTGGCAGGGGTGCCTGGTGCCCTGGAGAGGTGGACAGCAAATGAGGGTCCGCATCTCATTCCTAGAGCTGGACGCCGACCCCTACGACCCCGGAGAGAAGGACCCAGCCCAGAGCCGGGCCTTGGAGAGCTCCCTGTGGGAGCTTCAGGTGAGGGTGCTGCTGCCACGCCCTGGGGCCTCCCGAGCCATCCTTTGGCCCCTCAGAAAGCCCAGCTCCCCATGCCACCTCCCGCATAGCCTCGTGCCGTGTCCCCCACTGGCCACCAGGGTTTGTGGGTGCTTGGTGCTTGGCCTTCTTCCGTGGCTCTGCCCCCACCCCGCCCACTCTGGTTAGGAGCACAGGGAGGTGGTGGCTGGGGGCATAGGGCGGGGGCCTGGGGTAGCTGCCCCTTGACAGCCCTGCTACCCCAGGCCCTCCAGCGCCACTACCATCCTGAGGTGTCCAAAGCCGCCAGCGTCATCAACCAGGCCCTGTCTGTACCCGAGGTCAGCATCGCGCCGCTGCTGGAGCTCACGGCCTATGAGGTATGGGACTGGGGCCGGGGTGCGAGGGCCTGAGCCCCAGGGCGCTGAGCCAAGCCTGAGAGCCACCGTCCTTTGTCCTTTGCAGATCTTTGAGCGGGACCTGAAGAAGAAGGGGTCCGAGCCAGTGCCGCTGGAGTTTATCCCAGCCCAGGGCCTGCTGGGACGGCCGGGCGAACTTTGTGCCCAGCACTTCACACTCAGCTGACACCGGCCCACCTGTGAATAAATGATTTTGCAGGAGAGCGGCTCGGAGTGTGGACAGGGGCGGCTGGATGCCTCTGCCAGGCCGAGGGCCTCACATCCACCTGAGCCCACCAGGCACATGGCAAAGCGAGGCCCGTGCCTCCTCCGCAGCCTGGGACGGCATGGTGGGGAACCTGAGGCATGGTCTTTCCCAGGGCCTCTGGCCCACCAGTGTCACGGGTCACCCAGCCTCCCTCACTCCCCGGGCCCCAGTGACCTCACTGTTGCAGAGCTCGGGGCCTCTGCTGAGGTTACACTCCAGACACCTGGGAGGGAGCTGGGGGGTTCTCTCTGCCTGGGTCAGTTGTGGCGGGAGGTGGGTGTGGTGGTATGTACAGGTATGATGTGTGTGGGAGTCGGGGGGGTGTTGGTGTGAGTAGGGTGTCCGTGTGACTGGGGGGACTTTGGTTGTGAGTAGGGGGTGTTTGTGTGAATGGGGGGGTTGGTGTCAGTGGGGAATGACGTGAGTCGGGGGTTCCTGTGTCAACGTCCCACCCTGGCTGTGTCCTGCTGGTCCCGCCTTTGTTCTGGGAGTCCCGTGAGGCCCTGGGTGGATGCTGCGTAGTTACAGGCAGTGCCTGGGCCCCTCTGGAGTTTCCCCCCATTGGGAGGCCCTGGTCCAGCTACAGCACAGCCTTGTTATTGGGGTGTTTATATTCAAGGGACCCAATTTGTACCAAACAAACCAGGTTTTCTGTCTACACGGGGACCCCCAGTTTCCTTTTCACAGTGTGTTTATTCGAGGACAGAGAGTGGCACAGGGCACTGGAACGGAGCTTGGTGGGCGTGGGCGTGGGCGTGGCTGGGGAGGGTGGTGAGTGCCTCGGTTCCCACTTGAGGGGGGCACCCTGCTGGCCCAGCACTGGCTGGGAACCCTCCGTGTGCCCAGCGGGGGTTTGGGGAGCAGAGTGACGGTGGAGATGGTGCCCTTGCTCCTAGCATCCCCCAGCTGCTTCCCTCTGCCCCAGTGGGCTCCTCAAGTGAACTGGCTCCTGCCCCAGGGCCTTCACACCAGCCACAGCTGTGGCCTCTGCTGCATTTCCCTGCGTTGCCCCGGTTTGAACACCCCTTCCCTGCCCCTGGGAGGCCTTCCCTGGTACCCTGTGTGTAGCAGTCCTGCACGGGGACCCCTCCTTCCCCACTCTCCACAGACTGTCCCGCCCGAGCCCCTCAGCGCTCAGGCTGCAGCGCGGCAGACAGGGCCTGGCCTCTTGCTGTGCCCTGGGCAGCCTGTCACACCCAGTATGCTCTCTCCCCACCCTCCCAGAGCTGCTGGGGCCGGGCTGGGCTGTAGGCGCTGGTGTCCTGAGCCTGTGCGGCCACCAGAGGCCGCTGCAGCGTTGCCTGGGCTGGGGCGCTCCCCAAGCTGCCCTGCCAGGTTCGCCTTGCCAGGCTCTACAGCCTTTCCCACTTGGACTCGGCCAGGGCCTCCCTCCTGACGTCACGGGGGGTTTGTGCTGGGCTGTTAGGCCCATCTCGGATGACAGGTGAGGCCAGGAAGAGCCCGCTGCAGGAGTGAAAGCACCTCGCTGGAGGCAGACGCTCCAGGCTCAGTCTGCTGTGGGCTGAGCTGGGGCCCCCAGAAGATGCACTGAAGTCCTAGCCCTCAGGGCCTCAGAGTGGGATGTCATCTGGGGAGATGGGGTCGTTACAGAGGTCATCAAGGCTCGGATCCTGTAGGGTGGGGTCCCAGGGCCTCGGAGTGGGATGTCATCTGGAGATGGGGTCGTTACAGAGGTCGTTAGGAGGTCATCAAGGCTCGGATCCTGTACGGTGGGGTCCATGTAGCTAGTCCATGTAGTCAACCTGGACACAGGCCGGAGGAGGGAGAGCATCGTGGGAAGGGGATAGGGGATGGTGGCGTCTGCAAGCTAAGGAGAGCCAGGAGGAACCTTTGCTGCCAACACCAGGACCTGGGACTTAGCCTCTAGAACGGGGCACGATGTCGCTGTCCAGGCTGCCCGGTCTGTGCTTGTTGACGGGAGCCTGAGCTGACAGACGAACCGGGCTGAGGTTCCCGGACTGTCACCCCGACTGTCCGCACCCCAGCTGTGACGTCCCCATCCTCCGGGCTCTGCGCAGGCTCTCGGGTCACCCCAGGTGTATCCTGGTGGTGACAAGTCACACGGCTTTAGTGGAAGGGACTCTGCTGGGGGGCCACAGCTAACCTCAGGCACAACTGGGCCTTCACCCAGAGTCACCCACAGCCGGGCTCTGCACCTCAGCTCCAAGGTGGCACCACGGATCCTGCACTTGCAGGAGGAGGTGTCAGCGTGGCTCTGCCTGGCCTCACTGCTGTGCAGAGCTCCCCAAGGGTGGATGGGAACTGGGAGATAGGACTGGCAGGAGGCTGGATCCCCACACTGATCTCTGCAGGGGCCGGGCAGGTGACAGAAAGGTGGCGTGGGCCGGGCCTGGGTGCGGGGGAACAGGGGGACAGAAGCCAGGCCTGCTGAGCAGGAGCAGGTGTATGGGGGCTCCAGGGCATGGGGGAGGCTCTGGCCCAGGCCTTCTGGCCACCTCGTGTCCTTGGCCTGCTGGCCTGTGGCGTTCCTGACCTCGGTGCACCCAGGCCTGTCCAGAAGGGCTGTCGTGTTGCCTGACCCAGCCGACCGTCTGTAGACGGGGCCCCGCAGGGGCGAGTGGAGCTGAGTGGCCCTGGAGGAGCCAGGCCAGGGCCTCTGGCCTCACCTGCTGGGTGACGCTCTGTGGAGAATTGAGGAGGCTCCAAAAGGGGCCTGAGTGGCCGGGACAACCTCTGTGACTCGGGGGTGAGAGGCTGGAGGGCCAGGCTGGCTGTGAGGCTCCTGGCCCCGCTGGTTAGAACTCAGACTGTGGCAGCTCTGGGACCACCCCAGACCCAACTGAATGTGCACGTCTGGGCACAGCGGGGCTGGGCTGGGACCTGCGTGTCCGGGAGCTCCTGGGTGGTTGTCACTGCTGACCCAGGCTGGGCTGTTGCCAGTGTCCTCCCCGGCTGCGCCCTGTGCCCCCCCCCCCACTCTGCCCTAGGCGTTCTGTACCCTGCTTCTGTGAAGCAAACTAACAGCAACCCCGGCCTGGGCCTTTGCCCCGTGACCTCTGCCCAGCGCAGCACCTCCTGGACAGCGTCTCCCTGCGCCTTCCCCTCCCTCCAGTCTGGGCTCAGTGGAGGGGAACTGCTGGGTTCCATTAGAGGCCCTTGCAGGATGCTGATTGTGGATATTTAGCAACAAGTCGGCATTGGGCCCCAGAGGCCGGTGGCTCCCGTGCACCCAGCAGGCAGGAGCCCCAGGAGGTGGGGCAGCCAGGCCACTTCCAGCCTCGTCGCCCTGTAGGCAGCACGGTGCTCCTAGAGCCCCCGGGGCAAGGGAGTGAAATAGTGATTTTCCTTGCATAAATCAACAGCCTTTTCCCTGATTAAAACAGGGCTTCAGTTTTATTTATAATTTTTAAATGACAAAGGCAACATGAACCTAACGGTCAACATTCAAATGAAAGCTCAGCGCACAGAGAAGCTGTGAGGAGTCCCGGCCGTTCTCCCTAAACGGCCCCTTCCTGTTTGGCCTCAGCCTCAGTTCGAAGCTTTGTTGTGTATCTTTTTTTTTCTTTTAACACACAAACTGTTTATTCCTTCTGAGCTTCAGTATTCTCATCGCAACCATATGCAGAATGGGTCACGCCTCAGGTGTGCGAGGGGCAGTGGGCCGTGGTTTCTTGGCCACACCCTCGGGCATGTCCTGCCACCCCTCCTTTGCTGTGTCCAAAACGGAACCTCAGCCCAGCCTTCTTGTCTGCACCAGAGCCTGACTCCTGTTGTCCTGGGAAGCGCTCGGTCCCCCAGCGCGGAGACCCCGTCTGCCAGCACCACGAATGTGCCACTGGGGACGCCACTGCCTCCTGGCTCGAGTTTGAGCTTTTTAAAACCACTTCAAAAAATTCTGTATAAACAAAAACATTTATTTTTTTGAGATGGAGTCTTGCTCTGTCGCCCAGGCTGGAGTGCAGTGGCCGGATCTCAGCTCACTGCAAGCTCCGCCTCCCGGGTTCACGCCATTCTCCTGCCTCAGCCTCCCAAGTAGCTGGGACTACAGGCGCCCGCCACCTCGCCCGGCTACTTTTTTTGTATTTTTTTTTTTTAGTAGAGACGGGGTTTCACCGTGTTAGCCAGGATGGTCTTGATCTCCCGACCTCGTGATCCGCCCGTCTCGGCCTCCCAAAGTGCTGGGATTACAGGCTTGAGCCACCGCGCCCGGCCAACAAAAACATTTTAAATGTAAGGATGAGTGCCCCGTTGGCAGCATTTGGGGCATACCGAGTTGAGGTGAAACTCACTCAGTTCACCGGTTTGTCTTGTCTTTTTGGTGCCGGGTGAGGGGCAGCCCAGGCGTTTCCTCCCGTTTGCCGTGGGTGGCCCCTGTGGTGACAGTCACTCTGCCTCCTGCTCCTGCAGCCGGCACCCCCCATGGTCCTGGTTCCAAAGACCACCTGGTCCCTGGGCTGAGGACCCTGCCGCCGCCTCGCCTTCCCTCCCCAGATGAAATCCCGAGCCGAGTCTGGAGGCCTAACGCGACTGGAACGCCCACCTCCCTTCCCCACACCATCCGGCCTCCCAGAGTGCAGATACAGGCCCGGGCCGCGGGGACCCTGAGCTGACGGAGATTCTGTTTTCCCTCCGCAGGAGGACAGGTGCAGAGCACCGAGAAGGCCACGTCCCTCCCTCCCGGCGGGTGTGCCCGGGACTGACATCCACGTGCTTCCAGCCGGCTCATTCCTCCGAGTCAGCCGGGTTTAGATTCTGTCGTCAGAGGGGCTCTGTGTCCGGCAACTTCCACGTACCCGTCTTCGGTCCTCCGCTCCCTGTGTTCCCCGCGGGACCCGGGCATGAACAGGGACCTCCTTCACCGCCCGAGGTCCCCTCTCCCTGGCTGGCAGCCCCCATCCCCGAGAGCATGGGCACGTCCGTCCCCTGTGCTGTGGAGGAGCGCGTGCCCTCCGAGATCCAGGTGCTGCCCACCAGGCGGTGTTAGGGGTGCCTTGTTCTCAAGGGTGCCATCCTTGTTAATGGGATTCAGGCCTTTGTAAAAGTGGCTTCTTCACTTGGTGCTGAGGCAGCTGCTCTCTGGCCTTTGGCCTCCCGCCAGGTTGGGCGCAGTCAGGAGGCCCTCGCTAGAGGCTGGTGCCTTCGTCCTGGACTTCCCGGCCTGCAGAACTGGCGAGAAGACAGTGGTACTTTGTAGAAGTTACCTGTAACTGAGACACCTTCAGTTCCAGAATCTTAGAGAAATTCCAGGGCCCTTCAATCACCTGTGAGGTCAATACTCAGCCAGCACCTGTGTGTCCCCGGCGGGTCCCCTTCCAGGTCCTCGCTGCACACGGAGAACAGCACCGCACAAATGGGGTCTCTTCCCCCTGTACTTCCCCCGCTCCCTCACTGTCTCTGTCTCTCCCTCTCCTCCTGACCCCGATTCTGGGTCTCCCTCCAGGAAATGAATGTGGCTGCCCGACAATTAAGTCCCAGCTACATCCGTAATGAGGGACGTCCAGTAAAGCATTTTTTTTTTTTTTTTTTTTTTTTTTGAGACGGAGGCTTTGTCACCCGGCTGGAGTGAGTGGCCGGTGGAGTGCGCGCCTCCCGGGCAGCTGGGACTACAGGCGCCCGCTCGCCCGAGCAGTTTTTTTATTTTTTAGTAGAGGGGGTTTACCGGGTTAGCCAGGATCGATCTCCTGACCTCGTGATCCACCCGTCTCGGCCTCCCAAAGTGCTGGGATTACAGGCTTGAGCCACCGCGCCCGGCCTGATGCTGGAGCATTTAACTGGCATTTAGGAAATCAGCTGCGGAGAATCAGCCGTCAGCCCGTGTGTTTCCTGAGCATCAGTCGTGCTGGGAGCTGTGGCGAAGGCCCCCGCCGTAAGCGATTCCTGCTTGACAGTGAGGAGCGTGTCTGTTCCCTGGGTGCCTGGGTCTCCCCCACTGGGCCAGCAGCCCATGGTGAAGGCCATGCTGGTCTCCAACAGCATGGGCTCCACTCCTGGCTGGGAGGGTGGCACGGCCCCAGGCCTCAGTTGTCCCATCTACAGAGTGTGCTGCCAGGGGCCGTGTCTGCTCAGAAAATGACTTCAAAACGTAGTGGTGTGGAACTGCAGCAGCAGCACTTGATTTTGCTCGTGAATCTGCAGTGTGGACTTGGTGGGGACGGCTTGCCTCTGCTCTAGGTGGCAGGAGGTAGAGTTGGGTGTTGGGGACTGGGGTCATTAGAGCTCACCACACGCCATGACACACACCACTACACACATAAACTACACACACCACTACACAGACACATCAGTACACGCACACACCGCTACACACACACACCACTACACACACCACTGCACACACCACTACACACATACCACTGCACACACACTGCTACACTCACCACTTCATGCACACACCAGTACACACACACCACTACACACACTACACGCACACACTACACACTACACACACTACACGCACACACCACTACACACACCACACACACCACTACACACACTACTACTCACGACACGCACACATCAGTACACACACACCCCACTATATGCACACACTACTATACACACACCGCTACACACCACTATACACATACTACTTTTCACACACACCACTACACGCGCACACCACTACATGCACATACCACTACACTCACACACTACACACACACCACTACATACACACACTACTACACACACACCACTACACACACACACACCACTACATACACACACTACTACATACACACCACTACACACCACTATACACATACTACTTTTCACACACACACCACTACACACACACACCCCACTACACGTACACACCACTACACACACACCCCTCCAGGCCCTGGGCCCCGCCTACCTCAGCGCCCTCCCTGCAGCTGTGACTCAGTGGCCCCTGAAACGCCTCTGCCCCTTCCTGGTCTTCCCAGATGTTCTCCACCAGCTTTGCTGTTCAGGGTGCCGACGGGGACCCCTCATCCCACAGCCTTCATGGGGTGGGGTTCACTCCATGTCCCCGTCCTGGCCCCCAGCACTGGCGAGTGGACCTTCTTTGGAAATAGGGTCTTTGCGGATGTAATAAAAGAACCAGCTGAGATCATCCTGCATTCAGGCTGGGCCCTCAATCTGGTGGCTGGTGTCCTAGTCAGAGGCGTGAGGAGGAAGGCAGAGGCCGGAACGATCCATCGGCTCTGAGGGTGCAGCAGGGGTCTCTGGGAGCTGAAAAAGGCAGGAACCGGTCCTCCCTGGGTTTCTGAGTTCCCCGCCTGCCCACACCTGCCCACTCAGCTCCTCCCCACTCAGCTCCTCCTCCGTCAGCTCCTCCCCACTCAGCTCCTCCCCACTCAGCGCCTCCTCACTCAGCTCTTCCTCCTTCAACTCCTCCCCACTCAGCTCATCCTCACTCAGCTCCTCCCCATTCAGCTTCTCCTCCCTCAGCTCCTCCTCCCTCAGCTCCTCCCCACTCAGCTCCTCCCCACTCAGCTCCTCCCCACTCAGCGCCTCCTCCCTCAGCTCCTCCTCCTTCAGCTCCTCCCCACTCAGCTCTTCCTCACTCAGCTCCTCCCCATTCAGCTCCTCCTCCCTCAGCTCTTCCCTCAGCTCCTCCCCACTCAGCTCCTCCTCCCTCAGCTCGTCCCCATTCAGCTGCTCCCCACTCAGCTCCTCCCCACTCAGCTCCTTCTCCCTCAACTTCTCCCTCAGCTCCTCCCCACTCAGCTCCTCCTCCCTCAACTCCTCCTCCCTCAGCTCCTCCCCACTCAGCTTCTCCTCCCTCAGCTCCTCCTCCCTCAGCTCTTCCCCATTCAGGTGCTCCCCACTCAGATCCTCCTCCCTCAGCTCCTCCCCACTCAGCTCCTCCCCACTCAGCTCCTCCCCACTCAGCTTCTCCTCACTCAGCTCCTCCTCCCTCAGCTCCTCCCTCAGCTCCTCCCCACTCAGCTTCTCCCCACTCAGCTCCTCCCCACTCACTCAGCCCCTCAGCTCAGCTCCTCCCCACCCCCCTCCCCACTCAGCTCCTCCCCACTCAGCTCCTCCTCACTCAGCTCCTCCTCCCTCAGCTCCTCCCCTCTTCTCCCCCTCAGCTTCTCCCCACTCAGCTCCCCCTTCCCCACTCAGCTCCTCAGCTTCTCCCCACTCAGCTCCTTCCCACTCAGCTCCTCCCCACTCAGCCCCTCCCCACTCAGCTCCTAAGTCAGCTCCTCCCCACTCAGCTCCTCCCTCAGCTCCTCCCCACTCAGCTCCTCCTCACTCAGCTCCTCTCCTTCCCACTCAGCTCCTCCCCTCGCAGCTCCTTCCCACTCAGCTACTCCCCACTCAGCTCCTCAATCAGCTCCTCCCCACTCAGGTCCTCCCCACTCAGCTCCTCCTCCCTCAGCTCCTCCCCACTCAGCTTCTCCCCACTCAGCTCTTCCTCCCTCAGCTCCTCCCTCAGCTCCTCCCCACTCAGGGATTCTGTCTGGATTGTGCAGGTCAGTGGGTCTGACACTTGCACTGTGGCACTTGGAGAACACGAGTGCAGCTCTTCAACAGTTGTCCCCTTGAGAGATGAGGTCTGCGTCCCTCTCCTCGGGGTTGGGTGGGCTTGTGACTTCTTTAACCAGGAGAGGCTGGGCAAGGTGGTCCCACAGGACTCTCAGGCTGGGTCATCAGATACCACACCGTGCCCTCCCCTACGTGGAGACGCCACACTGTGAGAAAGCCCAAGTCACACAGTGGCGCATGACACCTGCCTCGGTTTTCAGCCTGGCTGCCTTGGGACCCCAGCAGCCACCCACGGAGCCTTCATCCCAGCCGAAGCCCCCATTTGGTGGGGCAGTGTCCAGCCACTGCCAACCCACAGCATCAAGGAGGGAAGAAAACAAGGGTTCCACAGCTCTGCCCTGGGCACCGTCCTTCCCTGCCCTGGAGGACGGGAAACGTGTGCCCTGCACAGACCCTCTCCTCTCTCCTGTCTCCTCTGCTCTCTGCTCTTCCCTCTCCTCTCTCTTTTCTTTCTTTTTGGCAGACATAGGACGCGTTTCTCTCTGCTACTCTCAAATCCCCCTCGTCACACATTATTTTGTCACCTGCAGCTTCTGGCCTCCAGAACGGCCCCCAGGACCCCCCGGCCTCACACCCCCTGGCCCTCCCTCGTGCCTGGGCTTGGTCGGAACTGCCGGCACCCGGCATGAGAGGGTGCAGCGCGTCCAGAGTCCGGTCCTGAGGTGCTGTCCCCATCCTCCGTGCTGTCTCCAGCCACCTTCTCAGGTCACCAGCCGCCCTGCTGTGAGGAGGCTCGGGGAGGCCCGTGGGGAGGCGGGAAGTGGGTGAGAGCCAGGGAAGCAGCCTCCTGGGCCAGCCTGTGCTCTGCCCACTTCCTGAGCTGTGGCCACTTCAGAGTTGTGTATTTTTACTAATATGGCAGCTGCACTCTGAGGAGAATTACTGTTATGAAATATTTCCCACTACCGCAGTCAATTTTGGTTTCATTTAAAATTCAAAAGCGGCGTTGGCCACCTTCCCGGGCAGTGGGGACGCACAGAGTCCGAGTTCTCTCTGCCCGGCTGGTTCCTGGGCCACGCGGCCACAGCAGACGCCGCATGGAGAGTGAGGTCCGCCGCCGAAGTCGTGGGCAGGGCGGGGCAGGGGCCCTTCTGAAATCCCTTCCCCGGGCCCTCACATTTGGGCCAGGAGGGTGGATGTCGCCTTTTCTGGAAGGCGGGAACCCCTTGCTGAGCGTCCCCTCCGTTCCCATGCTCAGCTGCTGCCGAGTGCTGGTGAGCCCAGGCTCCAGAGCCCCTGTGGTAGGAGCCATCGGGAGCTTCCCTGACCCCTGACCTCACCCACGGCTGCGTCACCTCCCTCACTGCCCCTCCTCCGTCTCTGTTCCTCCCCTGACCCCGTTGTTCTGTTTCTAGCCCCAGGTGGCTCCATCCCTAGCTGCCGGGTTCTCCCCGCCTGTGGGACCTCCGACTCGCCCTGTGCTGGGTGCAGTTCCGTCCTGCAGGTCTAAGCCACTCCGTTGCCTCTTAGTTTCTTCCCCCAGAAGCGGCCTCTGTTGATGCTGGGTCAGAGCTGTCATGCACTGAGCTGCCCGTGGGGAGGGCGGGTGCCCCGCAGGAAGGTGGGGCCCTGCTGCTCTGGCAGAATGGGAGCTGCTCAGGCCAGGGGGTACAGGGGCTGCAGGACGCCCCCAGGACGGGCGTCTGGCCTGCCCCAGAGGAGTAGCATGACCCTGAGCTTGCGCCTGTGCCCTCGCCCCCGCCATGTGAGCTCCTCTCCCTGCTCTGCACACATTTTAAAGGACACACGAGTAACCAAAAGCCAGGTAGGTGCTGTGCAGAGCCAGGATGTGTGGCCCAGCCCTGAACCACGCTCGCTCTCAGGCTGCCCAGGGTCCCCAGGGCGCAGGTCACCCATGGAGTGGGGTCCACATCAGGCCTCAGAGGGTGTCACCCCAGCCTCCAGGAAGGTGCCTCGTGGATGGCTCCGCCCTGGTTAGCCCCATGGCTAACAAAGCCAGGAATTCCCGCAGGGCCTGGGCGTGCGGGTGGCATGGCCTCTGGAATTTGCTTTTGTCCTGTCACTAACTGGATAAATGGCCCAGCAGTCTCACCACGTTCATCCCATTAAAGAAGAGTCGCTGGGCTCCCGGCTGCTCGGGGCTGTGCAGCGTGGCTGCAATCCTGTGGTAATTCCACGTCTAATGTGGGGCTCCCGGCTGCTCGGGGCTGGGCAGCGTGGCTGCAGTCCTGTGGTAATTCCACGTCTAGTGTGTTCAGGACTCTCCAGACAGCCTTCCACAGTGGGTGCACCACTGACATCCCACCAGCGGGGCACAAGGGTCCACGTTCACATCCCTGCCAGCACTGGTCCCTTCCATCTCTCTCTGTCTCAATCATTTCTCTCCCCTGTCTGTCTATCTCTGTGATCTCTCTATCATGTCTCTCATCTATCCTATCTCTCTACCTATCTCTATTTGTCTATTTCAATCTATCACCTGTCTGCCACATCTATCTATATTAATGATTTCTATCCTTTGTCTATCATCTATATTCATTGATTAATCATATGTATCTGTATCATTCATCTATTTGTATCTGCCACTTAGCTAATCTATCACCCACCCATTCATCCACCCATCTGTCCATCAACCACTCATCCGTCCCTTGACCCATCCGTCATCCATCCATCCATCATCCATCCACCCACCCACCCATCCATCCAGCCATCCATCTGTCATCCGTTTACCTAGCCATCCATCCATCCACCCATCACCCATCTATCCATCATCCACCCATCCATCAATCATCCATCCATCCATCAACCCATCCATCGGTTCTGTGTAGGAGATGCGTGAGGGAAGAAGAAAAGACACACAATACCTTTAAGGGTACACAATCTTTATCCCACATAAATGACAGTGCAGATATGTAATAAGCAAATTGCAATAGGAAGGGGAGAAGGGAAAAAACATACATATATATTTATACTCACCGGACTATGGAGGATTCACCAGCAGACTGGGAAGCAACAGCTTGGGCTCCAGAGTTGGCCACTCATCTGTGCACAGATGAGGAGAGGTCTCAGGAAACTTCGGCACGGTCTGGCACCTGAGCTCTTTTTGTAAGGGGTTGTTTGCCATGAGGCCCAGTCACAAGGGCCCTTTGCGACCGGGCTCAAGGAACGCAAAAAGGTCAACTTGTTCTTGCGATTGTCTGTTATTTTTCAATAACTAATGTATAGGAATAGATCGAAATAGAGATTTCTCTGAAACGGCACTGCATAAATGCCTCAAGGGGCTCACACAACCTGTTTCAGGACTTGGTGACCATTGTTAGTGTCCATGTTCAATTGAGTTCAAATTTAACATTTAACTTTTCCTGCACACCATCACCCACCCATGCATCCATCTATCCATTCACCCATCCATGCATCTATCATCCATCCATCCACCCACCCATCCATTATCCATCGATCATTCATTCATCCACTCATCCGTCCATCCATCCACCTACCACCCACCTGTCCATCCATCCACCCACCCATCCATCATCCATCCACCCAGCCATCCATCATACATTCATCCATCCATCTACCCAACCATCCATCGTTCATCCATCCACCCACCCATCCATCGGCCCATCCATCCACCCACCCATCCACCCATCCATCCATCATCCACCCACCCACCCATCCATCATCCATCTATCCATCCACTCATCACCTACCCATCCAGCCATCCATTCACCCATCCATCCATCATCCATCCACACAGTCATCCATCATACATTTATTAATCCATCCATCCACCTATTACCCACCCATCCATCCATTCACCCACCCATCCACCCACCCACCCATCCATCCACCCACCCATCCATCCATCCATCCATCATTCATCCATCCAGCCATCCAGCCATCCATCTATCCATCCATTCATCACCCATTCACCCATCCATCCATCCACCCACCCATGCATCATCCATCCATCCATCCATCCACTCATTGTCCATCTGCGCCATCCCTTGGGTGTGAAGTGCAGTCTTCCTGGGGTTTGAGTGGGTCTCTCTGATGGCTGGTGAGGTGGAACCTCCTTTCTGCCTGTGTGTGCTGAGGCTGTTGGGCATGGCCATGCATTGTCTGCAGGTGTGTCTGGGGACTCCCTCCTCCAGAGTCCCAGGCCACTGAGCAGCACAGGCACCTGAAGCTGCCAGGCTGAAATGACAACATAGATCTCCGGTCCTTGAGCCAGACCCTCTGACCACAGAATCCAAGGGAGGAGATAAAGTGATTGGCATTGCTTAAGCCACTCAGCTGTGGGGTTCTTGTTAGAAGGCAGTAGGTGGCTGCAGCCGTGAGCCTGAAGGGGTCACTCCTCCACCTAGGGTGGGAATCCAAGCGAGGAGCTTGGGAAAACCCTCGGCTCAGGGCCACCCTCCCTCTCTCCAGCCTCTTCCCTGCTCGGAGCCCTGGGCCTCTCAAGGGCAAGCTGGAAGGAGGGTGGCCGGTGGCAGGGAGGCAGAGCTGGCATTGGGATTTGCTGGGGCGGTAAGTGTGCAGGACAGAGGCCATTCACACAGCAGCAGAGGAGGCCACGTGGGCCAGAACCGAGGCAGAAATCGGTAGGTTTAATAACACATGAAGCCGAAACACAGCGTCCCTGAGGGTTGCCCCGCAATGTCTTTGTTCTCGCCAGCTGCGCGCCCATAGCACATGCAGTTTCTGAGGTGAATCAGCTTTTCTGGAAATCCAGCAGGGATTGAAACCTGGGGATCCCGAGACCACAGCTGAGTGTGGGGGTGGGGGTGGGGGAGGCGCTGGGGCCGCTGCGGAGGGAAGGATGTGGGGGGGTCACTTTCTGGCTGGGGGCTGGGCCTTCTGGGCTCTCCCCAGGTCAGGGCTGGTCTGGCGGCAGCGTCAGCGGGGCTGGATGAGGGTCCCCAGGAGCCCTGCTGAGCCGGCCCACGGGGCTTCCCAGCTGTGGCCTTTGGTTGGGCTGGACTGGAGGAGATGAACAAGCTGGGAGGGGTGCTCTGCAGCCAGCTGTCTGCTCGCCACGGAGTCCCTGAGCCTCAGTTTCCCCTGAGTGAAACGGGCCGGGAACAGCCTTCTCCATGGGCTTTCTGCAAGTCACAGTGAGGCCGGCCACACGCCCCGGCACAGCGATGTGGGGAGGGGTGGCCACTTGGGCCCCCGGGGGCCAATGCTGAGATGGGGTCCGGGCTGGGATAACGGGAATAAGTGCAGGACAGGGCCGGGGCTACTGACCGTGGGTGGGGGCTGCTGAGTGCAGTGCAGACCCAAACGACAGGAGCCCAGCAGAGCCCGCCCTTCCAAGG
Organism: Macaca thibetana thibetana; assembly: GCF_024542745.1. Taxonomy (NCBI): domain Eukaryota; kingdom Metazoa; phylum Chordata; class Mammalia; order Primates; family Cercopithecidae; genus Macaca; species Macaca thibetana. The sequence goes on from NC_065588.1 coordinate 128,539,575, forward strand.
AGCCTCACATCGGAGGACCTGCCTGGGCTGTGCTGGTGCCAGGCTCAGAAGCTGGGGCCCCAACTCTGATGGTGCCGGGGCTGAGGCTGTCCCTGGTCCTGGGGGTACATCCTTTCTTGATGCCAGGGAGCAGGATGTGGGATTGGGAGGGAGTTGGGTTATGGGCCAGGGACCCCGTGGGGCTTTCATGGGGCCAGCATGGGGAGTGTGTGCTCCCATGGTGGGTGGTGGGACAGTGCCACATGGTCACAGGACCAGGAGCACCAGCCCTGGCTGAGCCTTCTTAGAAATGCAGAGTCCTGGGTGCCCCCTGCCTGCCGTGCTGCACTGGCTCCCTCTATCTGGTGGGGTCCCGGCCCCCTGGCAGAGTGCACTGAGGGATCTGCGGATAGGATCCCCTGTGGTGGCCAGCACCCTGACCCCCCCCGGCTGGCCCTCACGTCTGTGCATGGAGCTGGGGGCCGCTGAGTGCTGGGTGTGAGTCCCCACGTGCCAGGGGCCCCTGGTCCTGGCCCCACCCCAAGGTGCATTCTGGAGAAGGTGGGCCGCGTGGCAGGGGGAGACAGCAGGGAGGGTGGGCCGCGTGGCAGGGGGAGACAGCGGGGAGGGTGGGCCGCGTGGCAGGGGGAGACAGCGGGGAGGGTGGGCCGCATGGCAGGGGGAGACAGTGGGGAGCCAGGGCCAGAGCCGGCCAGTGTTTTTCAGGGAACACAGCCTCCACCCAGCGGGCACCCCAGGGCGGGGACACTAAGGGGGCTCAGCTCCTCTAAGCAGCTCCCACCTGCCCCGCAGCCCCTGCCCTCGGTAGGCACCCCAGGGCGGGGACGCTGAGGGGTCTTGGCTCCTCTGAGTGGCCCACACCTGCCCCTCCCGGTTGCTGGCCTGAGTCCCTCCCTGAGCCTGGGCCGCCGCCAGAATCAGGTGTCTAGCACGGGCAGTGGCAGGTGAGACTGGCAGGTGGCCCCAAACCCTGGGTGTCGGCCAGGACGTCTGCAGCATGACCTCTGTCCGTCTGACACAGGGGCCCCCAAGGCTGCTGACCCCCCACCTCTCATGGCACCTGGGTCCTGGTGGGAGGGCTGACCTGAGGGGGACCTGGGCTTGAGGGGGCATGGGCGGAAGGACCCTGGGTGGAAGGAGCCCAACCTGAGGCGGACCTGGGCTCAGGGACCCTGGATCTCTTAAGAGGACGCTCTCTCTCTGCTCTCCCACCACACCCCAAAAGAAGGGCAAAGGCAGAGGGGCTCCGGCGAGTCTCTGAGGGTGGACACGTTCTCTGGCGGGGGGGCAGCTGGAGGTCCGATGCCCCTAGCCTGGACCACGAGTGCGCAGACTGGCCTGGTGGCCTCTGAGCGCACACAGTGGAGGTCGATTTTATGCTCCGGAATTGATTTCAAATTAAATTTTGTTTTTTTCAACCCAGTCAATACTTGGGAACAAGTTCTAATCATGAGAGCGATTGGGGGCTCACACCCTCCTTCCGCAGGCCGGGCTCAGGCCTGATTCTCAGTAAAGAACGTCACGATGTCAGCCCTCTTCCTGCACAAGAAAAAGTGCTGTCAATCAGCCTTTCTGACGGTTACAGGAATTCTTTTTTTTTTTTTTTTTTTTTTTTTTGAGACAGAGTCTGGCTCTGCCGCCCAGGCTGGAGTGCAGTGGCCGGATCTCAGCTCACTGCAAGCTCCGCCTCCCGGGTTCACGCCATTCTCCTGCCTCAGCCTCCCGAGTAGTTGGGACTACAGGCGCCCGCCACCGCGCCCGGCTAGTTTTTTGTATTTTTTAGCAGAGACGGGGTTTCGCCGTGTTAGCCAGGATGGTCTCGATCTCCTGACCTCGTGATCCGCCCGTCTCGGCCTCCCAAAGTGCTGGGATTACAGGCTTGAGCCACCGCGCCCGGCCGGTTACAGGAATTCTTAATGACGCGTTTATTCACACAGATTTCTCTGCTCTGGGTAAATTCTTTTCTCCCCCTGCCGGACCACAAAGTGCACAGCGGTCGATGGCAGAATTATGAGAAACGTAGTTCACTTTGTAGATCTGATGAGCAGACAAGTAGAAAGCCGCCAGCCCCAGCCCGGGCCGCCTCGCACGTCCGGGCCCGCTCCTCCCGGGAAACGGATCCGCGCTGCCTGGTGCTGGGCGGGGGCGGCCTCATCGTCCTCCAGCCACATTTTTCCAAGCACACTGTGGTCGAGCCATGGCCCCAGCCCCTTCCTGTCCCCATCCCCCAGTGTCCCCGAGGCAGGTCCCTTTAATACCCAGAGTGCATTGGGCAGGCCCTGGCTGGGCCCTCTCCGTCCTGGCAGACACTCCCAGGTTCTGTCCCGTGCTGGAGGTGAACACGCTTGTCACTGGCCAAAGAGTGAGCTGGAGACATTTTGCACAGCAGGGGACCCTGTGGCCGCAAATGAAGTCCCCCGGCGGGGTGGCAGCCCCATGAGGACGAGGCCATGCCCCACCCAGTGGGAGGCTGGGGGACCCCGGGTTCCGATGACGCTGAGCCAGAGAGACAACACAACCAGGTTTTGGGGAGGGAACCCGGGCCCTTGGGTCCTCAGCGAGGGGCATTGACTTTTGGCCACTGAAGGGGCACTGGACCGCGTGTTTCTTTTTCGTGTGCACACCCATGAGACCAGCACACACAGGCACGCACAGCTGCACTCACGCCCTCTGACCCCAGGCAGAAGGCACGTGCAGACAGCGGCAGGGCCTCAGTTTCCGTCCCTGGGACCCGTGGAGCTGTTGCCGGATCAGGCTGTGCAGTGCTGCCTGGGACCCACCGGGGTACTCGCCCAGCTGCATGCACGGGGGCTGCGACGTGGAGACACGACAGTTTCCATCTGCCTTGGATTGTGATGCTGCCGGTCGGGGAGCAGCTCTGGGGGACCAGGCCTGGCCACCCATGATGGTGTCGGTGGAGACGGCTTCTGATGACGTCGGGTTCGTGCCTGGGCACGTCCTGCACATTCGAGGCCACAGACGTGGGGATGTGTGGGGCGTCAGCGGGTGGAGACAGGGAAGACCCAGCAGGGCATGAGGGGGCACCAGGGACGCTGGAAGCTGTCCCAAAGCATCTGAAAGTCCCCGAAGGGCCACATTTTTCAGCCGTTCTGGGCTTGTAGCCAAGAGGCCCCTGCCCTGCCCACTGTCACCTCCCCAGAGGGGCCAGGCCAGGAGCTCGGAGCCACCCGGGCCCTCCCAGGTGCAGCCCTGGGCGGGCAGCCCCACTCCTCGGAGGCTGTGTTTGCTCATCTGTGAAGGGGGCGAGTAGAGCAGGTCCCTCCCAGGGCTGATGGAGGCTCAGGCACTTTCCCGGCCCTGTGGGGCTCAGAGCGAAGGTGTCACGGGTGGGAGTGGAGGTTTTTATTCTACCCTTGCCCCGTGTGGAAGTCCTGCTCTCCCCATCAGCTGCCTGTACGTGTCTCCACGCCTCCCTCTCCCCACACAGCCTGGCCTGGAGCCTGTGGTGCTGAGCTCCAGGCCAGCACCACAGGCTCAGCCACCTCAGCTGGGTGCTGAGCTCGGCAAGGGCAGGGGCCCTGCACGGCACTGGCTGACCCTCCGTGCGGCTCCCAAGGAAAGAGGGAACAGGGCGACTGTGCCCTTCTGCCTCGGGCTTGCTCAGGGCCAGAGGCTGCTCCAGATGCCTGAATGCAGCCTCATCTTACCCCACAAGCTTATGAGGCAGATGCTGAACCTTACGGAGGAGGAAACTGAGGCCCAGAGAGGCACGGCAGCACAGACGGGCAGAGTCTGAGGCTGTTCCACCGTGGGCCTCACGGGGGCTTCCCCTCTGAAGCCGGTGGTCCTGCCCTGGGACTGGCCTCCATGCCACTCTCTTGGCCGAGGGATTCGTGCGTCAGATCCGGGGCAGACAGGCTGCTTGTCTGATCATCGCTCACTCGGTTAAGGTGACCTGGGCGTTTCTCCATCGTGACGACACCTCCCTGTGCACTGGAAGGTGACCCGTGGGTGACGCTTCTGGGCAGTCGAGTATCCCATCCCCGTCCACCTCCCACCCGGTGGCTGAGCACCCAGGACGGCCGGATGTGGGTCTGTTGTTGAGTGGGGATTTTCTAGTCCTGCCGCTGCCTGTGAGCCTGGAGCCCGCCGTTCCTCCGGGGAGCAGAACTCCGCTCCCCATCCCTTTTCTTAGACTCAGGATTTGTTGTCATTAGATATTTTTACTGTTTCTCTGCCCTTTCGAATGGTGCCGGGCCTGTCCCCTGTGTCCTCGAAATGCCACCGTCACTGTCTGAGCAAGTCCTCAGCTCGGAGAGGTGGTCGGCCCAGACTCAGCCACTTCCCCGGCGGCCCCACGGGGAGGGGAGGAGGGGAGGGAACGCCGTGTGCTTTCCTGGGCTCATGCTGGCTGCTCGGTGGAAGAAGCCGCAGGGGCGAGGGCGGGGCAGGGGCCGATGAGGAAGCAGCTGCAGGGACTCGAGCCCAGGGCGGCCTGGACGTGGGGGGCAGCGGGGGTCCGAGAAGTCGGGAGCCCAGGGCGGCCTGGACATGGGGGGCAGCGGGGGTCCGAGAAGTCGGGAGCCCAGGGCGGTCTGGACCCAGGGGGCAGTGGGGGTCCGAGAAGTCGGGTCGGGATGTCCATCAGAGGCAGAGCTGACAGAATTTGCTGCAGAAGCCACCATGAGTGGACGGGAAAGAGCTGCCAAGGCTGAACCCGGTGCCCTGGTGTGATCACGTGGGGGGACAGAGTGGGCGCTGGTGGGATGGGGGTTGGAGTGGACTCTGAGGCTGGGAAAGGAGTTTGGTTTTGCAGATGCTGGACCTGGGTGTCTCCGAGACGTCCAGGCGGAAAGGCTGACACACGCGGCGGGTGGATTTACGAGGCACCCGCATGGGTGGAGAGGTCCGGGCAGCAGCAGGTACCACTTGGAGCCGACAGATAATGGATGGTTTCTAAAGCCACAAACAGGGCGAGGCCTGGGGAGAGGGTGGGCAGAAGAGGAGAAACCCGAGGGCTGGCCTGGAGTCCTGCAAGGATCCGTGGTTAGAAGCGTCCCTCCCACCCCACCCCACAGGTCTGCAAGGTTTGCATGTGTCAGCGCTGCAAGGAAGCAGGTGGAGTTAGTTCCGTTGGACGGCTGTGGTGCCCTTGGCCTTTCCCAGCACAGGGAGACAGCGCGTGTGACCCGTGATCTGTTGGGGAGGGGAGGGGAGGAGCAGGCAGCACGAGCGTTTAGGGGCTGCTGGGATGGATTTTGGGGTGATAGGAACTGAGGAACCAAAGGTGCTCCATGGTCTTTGGCTTGAGGGATGGGTGGGGTGGCATTCACTGGGCGGGGCACTGTGGGAAGAACAGAGTCTTCCCGGGGGGACCGGCGTGGACCTGTGAAGTCTGCAGGGCCCATGTGCACCCAGGCAGGTGTGAGGGGCGGCGAGGCGGGGCCCAGGCAGGTGCGAGGGGCGGCGAGGCGGGGCCCAGGCAGGTGCGCGGGGCGGCGAGGCGGGGCCCAGGCAGGTGTGAGGGGCGGCGAGGCGGGGCCCAGGCAGGTGCGAGGGGCGGCGAGGCGGGGCCCAGGCAGGTGCGCGGGGCGGCGAGGCCGGGCTCCGACACTGGCATTCTGGACACCCAGAAACAAGAGGCATCATGGAGAGATTCAGAAGGGCTGGGGGAGACCAGGCCCTCTCCAGGGGTCAGGCTGGGGATTTCGGTGTCTGCCAGGAGTGGCAGAGGGAAGGGGAGTGATTGGGGTCCCCTGGGGGCCGTGGTGGGCTGGATGGTTCATGCTGCACTCAAACCCAGGACCCACTTTCCACGTCTCCTCCAGCACCCGGAGGCTGCAGATGCACACTTGGGTTTTCAGTGGGCTCCAAGTCCCTCAGATGTGGGGACAGCCTCTGCTGACTGGGACCCACTTCTCACGTCCTGAGCCCCCAGTGTGGGTTGCTGCACAGCCCGGCCACCCCGGCCGAGGGCACGTGGCCACGTGGTGTTGGGGGCTGGGCGCCTCGGGACTCGGTGGAGAAGGGGCCTGGGCTGGAGCCTCTCCTGCTGCCTGGGGTGCCTGGGCTTTGCCTGTGCCGGTGCCGGGTGTCCACTGGGCTGCCCACCCTCTACTCCTAGATGTGCATGTACGCCCGAGGCCCAGCGTTTTCAACAATCCAGAAACCTCCAGAACCTTCTGGAAAGGCAGCAGGCAGGGCAGCAGTGGAGCAGGCGTGAGGCTTTGTGGCCTGCTCTCCCGGCTTCTCTGAGCTTCTGGCGTGGGGACCACTGCAGGTTGCTCACCCAACACTCGGCCAGCCTTCGAGGACTTTCCTCCACTGCCAAACCAGGACACTCGCCAGAGGGGCCACGGGAGAGAAACAGAGGGCTCGGGGCTGCTGGGAGAGGCTGTCCTGGGAGAGATGGCGGCTTTCTCCTCCTTTTTGTTGCCTACAACGTGCACGTAAGGGCTGGGGCTCAGCAGCTGCCGTGAGACCTCCAGGAAGGGAGAAAGGAATTGAAGACACCTGATTCTAATGTTGAACTAAAGCTCCTAATTTATGGAAGGCGTCGTTTTGTAGGGGTTTCTGTTTCTCACAGCTGAAGGTGACCCTTAGCCGATCCCCTCTGCCAAACAGGACGATAATTTGGGTTTTGTAAGAGGACTCTCTAGGAAGAGGATGCCTGGAACGCGGAACCAGGGGAACGTGCTTTGTGATCTTAGCTTAGTTAGACACAGCTCAGCTGTGGGCACGTGTTTTCTGTTGAGCTGCTTTAGATAAGACGGCGGATCACCTGCCAGGTGAGGCGAGCGCGTTGAGAAGTGTGAGCTGTTGGCTGAGGCAGGTCTGCCCTTGATGACGTGGATCTCGGGAGGTGGGAAAACTCGCTCCCGATTCATCTCAGAACACAAGGAAACGCCTCGGATGGCAAAGTGAAACCCTGGTAGCCGAGCTGCTCTGGAAGGTGAGGAGGGCTGGGCTGTGAGGGCCCTGAGGCGGAACTGAGGCACCGTTGGGGGGTGCTGCGGGGTTGGGCCGAGCGCAGGAGGAGAGGGGAGCCACCTTGGCGAGGAGGGGGCAGGTGGCTGTCAGCTGCAGGGGCTTTCAGGGCTAACTGCTGAGCCACTGCAGGGCGACCCCACCCCCACCACAGGCCGCGTGGGAGGTGTCGTGCCCTGGGGGTGCCATGCAGAGGACATGCCTGGCCTCTGAGAGCAGCAGGAATGCGTTCCCTCCGCAGCGGAGGCTGAAACGTGGAGTTGCGGTGTGGGAGGTCGAGCTCCCTCTGGGGCTCCAGGGCAGGGCCCATCCCAGGCCTCTCCGGGGTGCCCGTGTTGGTACCTCGTGTCCCGTGGCCGCGTCCCTCCTGCTCTGACCTGTGTGCCTGTGTGTCCCCTCCTCTACTTACAAGGACCCCACCCTAAATCAGATGGTCTCTTCCCAAGCCCCTCAGCTAATGGACGTGATCCTGGTGTGTGTGGGTTGTGGGGGCCTCTTTTAAACCCAGGGGACCGTGGCATCTGGACATGGCTGTTGTGGAGGGGCTGAGTTCTGAGAGCCCGCGAAGCTGAGCCCGCTGAGGGCTGCGCAGGGCCGCACCCCCTGGCCTGGGGCTGTGACAGAGCACCCCCAGTGCCAGCCCCACATGGCAGGAGGAGGGAGTGTTGGGCACGCCCCTGCCTCCTACCCCAGGGCTGCCGGGTCCCGCTGAAAGGATCCCACGAGCTTCGGACAGAGCCCCCAGCTCAGTGCAGTCGTCAGGGCTGAGACGTGCCGTCCACCTTCTCCACGTGGGTCCTGGCCAGAGCGGCTGCTCCAGGGGGCCTGGCTTGGCTGCCCGAGGTCTCCCCACATCCAGCCCCTGCTCACCTTGCCCTTGGCTGGCTCTGCCCACTCCCAACCAGAGGGAGCCTCAGCCCAGAGCCTTCCAGCAGTGCCCGTGCCCTCGGAGTCAGAGCCAAAGACCTCACGTTGGCCCTGGCTGCACCCCTGAGGCCCCCTTGGCTCCGGGAACGCCCCAGTATCCGCCTCTGCAGGGCACCCCTCTGTCTGGAGGCTCTTGCCTGATGCCACGGGTACTGGCTGCCCTTCCTCAGGCCTTGCTCCCATGCCTCCTACCCTGGCCCCAGCCCAGGTGCCCGGCCCGGCTAGTCCCCTAATTCCTGCTGCAATGAAGTAGTGGCTGGAAACTATTTGGTGGCTTCAACAACCCATTGATCCTCTCGGCTCCATGGGCCAGAAAACGCAGTGTGGAGGCGGCCACGGTCCTCCTGGAGGAGCCGCTCCTGCTATCCCAGCGTCCGGAGGTCGCACTCCTGGGCTGGGCCCTTCTCCTCCCTCCTGGCCTCCGCTTCCATCACCACATCCCTGTCCCCTCTGATGCTGACTTCCTGTCCCATGGGAGTGAATACACACAGCACTGTCCTGTCATCCCGGCCGACCCTGGCCTCACACACCCCGTCATCCAGGCTGCCCCCGGCCTCACACACCCCGTCATCCCGGCCACCCTCCCGCCTCACACACCCCGTCATCCAGGCCGCCCCCCACCTCACACACCCCGTCATCCCAGCCGCCCCCGGCCTCACACACCCCGTCATCCCGGCCGCCCCCGGCCTCACACACCCCGTCATCCAGGCTGCCCCCGGCCTCACACACCCCGTCATCCCGGCCACCCTCCCGCCTCACAACTGCAAGGCTCCCTACCCCAGGTTTTGCGCCCCAGCCCCAGAGCCTCCAGCTTTGCTTCTCCCTGGCACCTCCATTACTCCTCGGATCCATCTCTGTCAAGCCTTGAGGAGCTGGGCCTGTCCTTGCCCCAGGCTGTGGCGGCCAATGGAGACAGTTAGGGAGCCTCGCAGTGGCTGCAGGCCAGGTCGTCCCCCGTCCAGCTCTGTGAGAGCTAACGATGGCCTCAGATGGGCTCTGTGACCTCCAGAATCTTCTTGCTGTTGGTTCAGGCCTGGGAGGGCAAGGCATGGGGTTTGCAGGCACTGGGGACCCCACCACTGTCCCCCTCCCCACCTTGGTCCCGGCTCTCAGGCTTCTGGCCAGGAGGGGCTCTGTCTTGCTTGCCTCTGGAATGAGAGGCAGAGCGGAGCGGGTGCTGATTTGCCAAGCTCTTTGGGGACGTCTTTGTCATCCTTTTCAAAATAAATTTCCAGAAAGGGCCAGGTGAGCTCCTCCTGAGTGTCCCTGTGCTGCTTGTAAGAAGCCGGGATGTCCCCTGAGCCTTGGAGGAGGCAATGGGCGTGAGGGTGTGTGTCAGTGCGGGGGCCGTTCCCTCCCTCCTGTGGTGGGCAGTGCAGAGAAGCGGGTTGGCCTGGCCCCCGCCTGGAACCCATGGCGGCCCCATCGCCTTCCACAGGGCAGACGATGCCCCAGGTTGCCTCGTGTCCTCCTTCCTGAGCATAAAGGAGCTGATTCCTGGGAAGCGCTGCCCCGGGGCCAGCATCTGGGAGCGGCAGGTGCACCCCCCCGTCCTTCTCCAACATGGTCCGATGTTGATGCCTCTCGAGAGAGCCTGTGGTGGAGCGAGGGGCACTGCGGGTTGTGAGTCCCTGCCTGTTGGGTCACCCGTGGAACTTTGAGGGACAGCCACCTCCCTCGGCAGCTTTGCCCGTCCCTCTGCCCACTCCCTGCTTCTGCTTCCGGGGGAGGAGGGGCCCCCTGGGAGAGGGAAGTTATCTGCTCAGGTCCTCTCAGGCCTGCACTCTTCAGGGTCGTGGCTGAGTTCAGGTGACCCTTCTTCCCTCCCTCCCTGCATCCTTCCTTCCTTCCTTTTCTCATTCATGCTTCCATGTAGTTATTGATCAATGACTGTACCTACCCCATCCATCCACTCAGTCATCCACCTACCCATCCATCCCTCCATCCCTCTATCCACCCACACACGCATGCATCTTTCCATCCACCCATCCTTCCCTCCATCCCTCTATCCACCCACACATGCATCTTTCCATCCACCCATCCTTCCCTCCATCCCTCTATCCACCCACACACGCATCTACCCACCCATCCATCTACCCATCCATCCACCCACCCATCTATTCATCTATCCACCCATCCATCTACCATCCATCCATCCACCCTCACACACATTTATCCACTTATCTACCTACTCATCCACCCACCTATCCACCAACTCATCTACCCACCCATCTATTCATCTATCCACCATTTATCTACCCACCCATCTATTCATCTACCCACCCACCCATTCATCTACCCACCATCCACCCATCCATCCTTCTATTCATCAACCCACTCGTACATATATCCATCCACTCACTTACCCACTCATCCACCAACTTGTCTACCCACCCATTCATCCACCCACCCATCCATTTACTTACCATCTACCCATCCAATAATCCTTCTGTTCATCTACCCATCCATCTACCCACCCACCCATCCCTCCACTCATCCACTCATCTGTTCACCTCCCCATTCTCCATTCATCCATCCATCTTTCCATCCATCCACTAAGAGAAATGTTTTCTGAGTACCTACTGTGTGCCTGACACTAGAGATAGGATAATGAACAGTGCTGACCCAGTCCTTGCCTTCCAGGACCTTATAGTCAAGCAGAGCAACATCAGTGAACGTACTAACTGCGAATGGAAGAACGGACAGAGGTGAAAACCTGGGTCTCTGATGAGACTGTTGAGCTGAGTGGAGACTGCCTGCTCCAGACTTCTTGCTGAAGAACCAACATGTTTTTTTTTTTGTTTGTTTGTTTTGTTTTGTTTTTCTTGAGATGGAGTCTTGCTCTGTTGCCCAGGCTGGAGTGCAGTGATACAATCTCTGCTCACTGCGACCTCTGCCTCCCAGGTTCAAGCGATTCTCCTGCCTCAGCCTCCTGAGTAGCTGGGATTACAGGCGTCTGCTACCACGCCCGGCTAATTTTTGTATTTTTAGTAGAGATGGGGTTTCACCATATTGGCCAGGCTGGTCTCTTAACTCCTGACCTCAAGTGATCTGCTCACCTTGGCCTCCCAATGTGCTGGGATTGCAGGCGTGAGACTGCCCAGCCCAGCGTATTTTAATTCACTGTCAGTCTTTCTGTAACTTGAGGCTGAATGCATTCCTAATTGTGCTGGTCAACCGAGGATACTGCACCCACATTGCCCCAAAAAAGGAGAGCTTGGATCCACTGCAGATCTCTCCGTGGAGTCTGACAGTGAAACCAGGGCTGGGAGATGGAGGGAACCCATATCCTGGGACAGCACTTAGACCTGGATCCAGCCAAGCCTGAAGGTGGTTTACTTGTAAACTTCTGAATTACATGAAGCAATACATTAATTTTTTTTTTTTTTTGAGATGGGGTCTTGCCCCATTGCCCAGGCTGGAGTGTGGTGGTGTGATCACAGCTCACTGCAGCCTTGAGCTCCTGGGCTCAAGCAGTCCTCCTGCCTCAGCCTCCTGAGTAGCTGGGACTACAGGCGTGCGCCCCCATGCCCACTAATTAGAAATTTTTGTTTTTTTGTAGAAATGGGGTCTTGCTATGTTGCCCAGGCTGGCCTCAAGCAGTCTTCCTGCCTTGGCCTCCCAAAGTGCTGGGATTGCGGCATGAGCCACCGTGCCCAGCCCTAAGCCATTTTCTGTTATTTTCTTACACTTCAAATGAAAATAGTCCAGTCATCTCCTGGAAAGCTCTTCCCAGCCCTTTGTGTTGCAGTGAGGAGGGTCCCGGGCCTCCCTCCTCAGCATCCTCTGCCAGGGCAATGACAGGTGCACCCTTGGCAAGGATGAACCCTCCACTAACCCTCCACTCCCCACAGATGCCAGAGCCCCAGCCAGGGCCCTGTTCCCAGCGTCCCATGTGGTTTGGGCTTTTCCTTTAAAGAGCCTGGTTTCTGCTGGAAGAAGTGTGGGGTGTGGGTTTGCCGGGTGGCCAGGACATGACCTCAGACATCAGGTCCATTGGCTTTGTGTAAATCCTCACACTGGTCCCAGAGGGAGGATGGTTTGCTGGCGAGCTGTTTACTAGCTGGGAGCTTGGGGGCAGCCGAGCGTTCGGCAGCAGGTCCGGGAGCACTGAGCTGCGGCCACACGTCGTGCCAGGAAGGTCCTGGAAACACAGGGCTTGATGAAAAAGGCCGTAGACCGAGATGTGCGGACGCAACATCCTCCTGTAAACTAAAAACACACAGGAAACAGCACTGCACGTCCCACAGGGTCTTGTGCCTGTGGACAAGTGCCAGACGCTGAAGCTGGGGACCCGGCAGGCAGAGGGGAGGTGAGTGGGACGGAGCCGCAGGGGTGAAGTCAGAGGCAGCTGTGGGGACCCTGATAATGCTCTGGAGATGGGGTGGCTGACACATGGGACTCTCTGAAACCAAGACCAGGCAAAAGGAGGGGCCTCCTCCTGGGAGCTCGAGGCCCGGGGTGGGAGTTTCTAGAAGCTGGGGGTGCTCTAGACAGCTGGTTCTCAAAGTGGGGTCCCCGGAGCACAGCAGCTGCCCCCGGGAGCCTGTTAGGAATGCTAGTTCTGGGGCCCTTCTGGCTCAGAAGCTCCGGGGCGGGCCTGCAATCTCTGCTTTTGCAGGCTCTGGCGGGGTTCTGGCTCCAAAGCACCCCATCGTGGCCCTCTCCCCCACATCGCTGGTCCGAGGACAGGGCCTCTGCCGCGGGGACTGAGGCTTGGTGGAGAGGGTTTGCTCAGGCGTCGCTCTGCCCGGAGACTGGCTGGGGGCAGACATAAAACTTGCTCTTACTGTAAGGATGGATGACGTTTCCTAGAGCAATTACAACTCATTTTCTGGGGATTCACAGGAAATTAAATTAGAGGGAGGCGGTGGGGAGTGACTGGAAGTGCCGTGGCCTGTGCAGACACAGCAGGGACAGCCTGGAGCTGAGACTGGCAGCTTTCAGCTTGTCACGGGCTCAGTGCAAGACTGATGGGCCCACCTTTGAGTGGCACCTCGGGGTCCTGGAGTCTGTGCCCACTTGCCTGAGAGGAAAGGGATGGGCTGATGGGTTCTGTGGGTGGCTGCTCGCTTGGTCTATTCCCGGAGCCCCTCGGCTCTGAGAGGAGGCGGCCACGACCTGAGTCAGGGCAACGGCCTGATGGGCCCAGGAGGGGCTGCACCCAGACCCCTTGCCTGGCCAGTGTCCTTGGTGACCCACAGCTGACCACCTTGCTCCAAGGGTCCCTCAGCCAGGAAGAGACCCCTGGGCCCCACTCCACTCATCCCTTTATAGAAAGGCTATAGAAATAAGAAAAGAGACTATTTTCTTATTTCTTTTAAAATAAGAATGTTTTCTTATTTTTTCTAAAGAATATTTTCTTATTTTAGAAAAACTATAGAATTTATAACTAATTACAACTTTATTAAAATGAATAATGTAGTTGTGATGTATAATTACTATTTACAATTGTAACTGAAAAAATGGAAGAATATTTTCTTATTACAGATGAAACAGAAAAGCAAAATTAAGGCATGAAAAAAGTCTGTAAACTCACTAGTGATACGTAATCACTGTGGTATTTAGGTATGTTTATTTCAAACCTTTTTACATGCATATACAAATACATATTTACTAGGTAGAATTATAGTTTATATACTCTAAAGGCAAAAATTACCTTTATTGAGGTACGATTTATGTACAATAAAATGTGCATTTAAAAAAGCATTTTTTCTGCCAGGCACAGTGGCTCACGCCTGTAATCCCAGCTCTTTGGGAGCCAAGGTGGGAGGAGTATTTGAGGCCAGGAGCTCGAGACCAGGCTGGGCAACATGGCAACAAAAAAAATTTAAAAATTAGCTGGGCACGGTGGTTCCAGTGACTCGGGGAGGGTGTGATGGGAGGGTCAGGAGCCCAGGAGTATGAGGCTGTACTGAGCTCAGAGCCCGCCTCCTTCTCCCCCTCTCCCATACTCCAGCCTGGGCAACAGAACGAGACCCCTGAAAAGTGTTGGTTTCTGACTTTTTTCGTTTCTGAAATCATTTCCGGCTGGCCCAAGTCGAGAAATAATGCAGACGTCCCCAGCTGTCCCTGAGAACATTTCCTGTTCCTTGATCTGTGGCCTGTGGTTCTCCTGCTACCTGCTCCTCTTAAACGTGGGGCCGCGGCTGCCCCTCCCTTTCGTGACCTTGGGATTGTATGACCCCAGGTCGGGTTCTCCCTTGAGATTTAGGGCCACAGATGTGCCAGTCGAAGGGTGTGACCAGCTGTGCTGCTGAACGCCTCGATCTGGGTTTGTGACGTTTCCCTGTGATTAAATTCAGGGAATCCAGTTTTGGTGAGAGAACCACCGAAGCAACACTGTTCCCTGCTTGGAGACGCACCCACTTTACACGTGTAGAGTGGCGAGTCTGACAAAGCAGCCACAGGCAGCCCCCGCCTGGGGAGCCAGACGTTTCCATCTATGCAGAGGGCAGCGTTCAGCCCAGGACCATGTGGACCTGCGCCCTGGGCCGCGCCTGCCTCTCCTGCGTTCCGTGTCTGGCTTCTCCCACGGCTGCAGCCTGCGTTCCGTGTCTGGCTTCTCCCGTGGCTGCAGCCTGCGTTCCGTGTCTGGCTTCTCCCGTGGCTGTAGCCTGCGTTCCATGTCTGGCTTCTCTCGTGGCTGTAGCCTGTGTTCCGTGTCTGGCTTCTCCCGTGGCTGCAGCCTGCGTTCCGTGTCTGGCTTCTCTCGTGGCTGTAGCCTGTGTTCTGTGTCTGGCTTCTCCCACGGCTGCAGCCTGTGTTGCATGTCTGACTTCTCCCGTGGCTGCAGCCTGCGTTCCGTGTCTGGCATCTTGTGTGGTTGCCACCCTGAGTTCCATGCCTGGCTTCTCTCACTCAGCGAGTGTCGTCCGTGTCTCTGAGTTGCGCCCGTGCTGTTGTGTGTAAATACCATTCTGAGAGCTGTTGCTTGTTTAGGGACATATCATGGACTTGTTTTCAGCTTAACATTTGTGCCATTTGTGTGCCCTGGCGAGCCTCCCACCCCCAAAGTTATTGATGTGCCATGGGTATTCTCGGGTTTCTACTCTTCTTGCTGCGCCAGCGCAGCCAGCGCACCAAGCAGGAAGCTCTGCCGAGTTCTTGGCTTCAGGTAACGTGTCAGACCCAGGGCACGAGCTCCAGTCCCTCTTACCACCACAAAGGACAGCACATTTCCAGCTCAGTGTACTGTGGCCGACACCTTGCTGTGTGGCTGTGGCCAGTGTCAGCGCGAATCTCGGCTGCTCTAGGCCCTTGCTGTGGGCTTGGGGCCGGCGCTTTATCTCTCTGGCCTCAGTTTCCTTATCTGTTAACAGGGTTGGTGTGAGAATGAATGAGAAGGCGTGCACAAAGCAGGGCACAGCCTGCCCCAATCCAGGTAGCTGCCGTTATTGCTAATGGCGGTCCCAGCAGAGCCACAGTTGCTGAACAGTCCTGCAGAGATGTCCCCTTGGGTACAGGGCCCCCAGGGAGGAACTGGGGACAGAAGGCAAAGCAGCTGGATCCACCCATGCCTGCAGCTTACTCTTTGCTTAACTGGTTGTTAGAGTTGCCTGTGCAGTGGCCCACAGGATGCTCACAGCTCAGGAAAGGGCAGGGAGAAGGAAGCTCTGTCCATGGTGGGTGGCCTCAGTGGCTTTGGTGGGCAAAGGTTGTGTATCTGCAGAGACATGTCTATGTGAGCTGGGGGCCTGGCCAAGCTCTTCAGGACTGGCTGGAACTGACTGGCACAGCAGGGCCTGGGAGTGGGGCTGGCAGGACAGACCCTTCCTTCTCTGTCATCCACCACCTGCTGCAGGGAATAGGTGAGAGTTCAAGCCCCTGGGGGGGTCACCTGCAGGTCAATGGAAGGAGGAGCTGCTCGTCGTCAAGGCTGCCCCAGCTCGAGTCCTTCCTTGAGATTAGGGCTGCAAACATACGCTCACGTGCGTGCACACATACACACCGTGCACACATACCATGCACACACACGTTCATGCACACACACATCCATGCATTCACACAATCCATGTACACATGTGCACACATCCATGCACACACACATGCACACATACATCCATGCACACACACACACCTCTCGCTCTCTTGGTCATGTGAGGCACGGTGAGACGGTGGCTGTCTACCAGCCAGGAAACAGACCCTCCCAGGGCTGGGGAGCTCGTGTTTCATGGGGACAAAGCCTGAGTTTGGAAGGTGACAGTTTCTGGGGGCGGGGGCGGGATTTCGGCTGCACAGAGATGTGACTGCTCTTAATGCTGCTAAACTGTGCACTTACGAATGTTACGATGGTGAGTTTTCTGTTATTAGATGAAATTAATATGTATGATTATATGTGTTCAATATCTGCATAAAATGCATATGACATGTATTATAATACATATAATTTCACACAATTAAAAAATGGAAACAGAAATGAAGCCAGCACAGCTGCTGAAACAGAGAAGGACTCAGCAGACTTGCAGCTCGGCGTGTCTCCGTCATGGCCACCGCGGGAGGCTTCCTCACTGCGGGGAGGGCCTGTGGGTCTTGGGGTGCACACTCGTTCCGGCCCATGGGTGCCCCTGCATTCTGTGGGGCTTTGGGGGTGTCTGTGTTGGGTGCATGTGGACACCACGGCCCTGAAAGGTCTCGTGTTGGGCACTGCCAGGTTTGCAGGGAGCGTGGGCTCCAGGGAGGGCAGGTGTCGGCCCCAAGGGGAGAGCTGGGGGAGGGACCTGCCCCATCCCCAACGGCCACGCCGAGTCCTCATGTTGTACACCGTCTTCGTCTTTGTGCCTTTTACACACTCAGCAACATGCAACAACTCCCTGACACACCTAACATACTCTCCCATCGCCAGTGCACACATAGCACACATGCTCGCACACTCACCCTGCACAACTAAAGTGGCACACTCATTCGGTGCACGCTCACACCCAGCACAGCACGTACACACACAGTACACACATCCTGCACAATTCACACAACACAGACACAACTTAGTACACACACCCAGCACAAACTCACACAGCATACACACTCAGTGCATACACCCAGCACAACTCAGCACATAGTACACACACCCAGCACAACTCACACAGCATGCACTCACACAGCACACACACCCAGCACGACTCACAGAGCACACAGACACAGTTCACATACCCCACACCCCACACAACTCTCACACTCGGTACACACACCCCACACAACTCACAGCACACACTCACACACTCAGCACACAGCACAACTCACACAGCACACACAGTTCACACACCCCACACAACTCACAGCACACACACAGCGCGCACACACACACAGCACATGCACCTAGCACAGCTCACACAGCATGCACTCAGCACAGGCTTACACCCCACACAACTCATATAGCACACACACACAGTACACACATCCAGCACAACTCACACAGCACAACTCACACAGTACACACACATGCAGTACACTCAGCACACGTACACACCCAGCACACGTTCACTCACACCCTGCACAGCTCAGCACACACACGCAGCAGATGGCACACGCTCTCACATGCTGGCGGCAGCCGTCAGCCTCGGCTGCTGGAGGGTGTGGAGGAGGCGGGCGGTGAGCGCTGGGTGCTGGGGTCCCTGCCCTTCCAAGCCCCTGCATAGCGGCCCCCTTGGCTGGCGGTGACTGGAGGGTGTGAGGACAAGGCCACCGGCACGGGTGTGTCCCTTCACTGTTTCCACCTCGTGTGCCTGCCACGCTCTTTTCCTGCCTCTGGTGACGTCTGTCCCTGCCCCAGTGACGGGGCCGCCTCCGACAGCCTGGCCGTGGTACCTGCACCTCCGCTTCTCCCGTCCCTGCACCCTTCAGGCCTGGGAGCCCCGGGGGGCTGACCTTGACCTTCCCACCTGCCCAGGTGTGGCTGGGACAGCACCGCAGCTGTGGCGCCCCTGGGTGGGCAGGAGGGCTGGAGAGTGTGCAGTGTGCTGTGTGAGCCTCGTGTGGCTGTGTGGCTTGTGTGATGTGTTTCACATGTGGTGTATTGCATACATGTGTGTTGTATGGTTGAATGTGTGGTGTGTGTATTGTGTGTGTCATGGTGTCATGTGGTTGAATGTGTGTGGCATGTGTGTGTTTGTGTAGCATGTGTCATGTTGAGTGGTGTGTGTATCGTGTATTGCATGTGTGGCATGTGTTGCATGGTTGAACATGTGCTGGTGGAGGCAGCTGTGGCTGCTGACCCTCTGCCCCTGGGCAGCAGGAGGAGAGCCTTGACTCTGAGCACTCCCAGGTATGCGGGTTCTGCAGGGTCCATGCGGGTGGGAAGTCGGTTGACTCTGCTCTCAACAGTTGAGTATTTCTGGAGAAGGTGGCAGTGGCCCAGGGTGCTGGTGGGAGAGGGACTCACGATGAGAAATTCTGGGGAAGGAGCTAAGGGTGGCGCAGGTGCACAGTGTGCCTTCGATGAGTGCCTGGGGAATGAATACGTGGAGCCGCATGGCTGTCCTCAAGTGTACGGTGCGTGGAGCCACGTGGCTGTCCTGGGGTGTATGGTGCGTGGAGCCGTGTGGCTGTCCTGGGGTGTATGGTGCGTGGAGCCGTGTGGCTGTCCTGGGGTGTATGGTGCGTGGAGCCGCGTGGCTGTCCTGGGGTGTATGGTGCGTGGAGCCGCGTGGCTGTCCTCGGGTGTACGGTGCGTGGAGCCGCCTGGCTGTCCTGGTGTGTACGGTGCGTGGAGCCGCGTGGCTGTCCTCTGGTGTACAGTGCGTGGAGCCGCGTGGCTGTCCTCTGGTGAACGGTGCGTGGAGCCGCGTGGCTGTCCTCGGGTGTACGGTGCGTGGAGCCGCGTGGCTGTCCTGGGGTGTACGGTGCGTGGAACTGCGTGACTGTCAGATGAACAGGAGTGGGGCTGGGCGTCCCTGCATCTCCCTGGTGTTCCTCACCTCCTCTCACTCTCTGTGGCTGCAGTTTCTCCTTTCCCTGGGTTCCCTTGGATCTGCCTCTCCCACGCGCTGCTCCCTTTTAGCTGACACAAAGCTCAAATCTCCCATCCTAACAACAGAAAACGTCACCCCAGGTCTCACTTTTCCTCCAAACACAAAACCATCCCCCTTTATGTTACTTAGGAGTCATTGGGTTGCTAGTGATAGAAAAACAAACCAAAACTGATTGGGGCAGTCGGGAGTGTGTTGACTCCTGTTGGTAACTGCCTTCAGGTGTGGCTTGATCCAGGGCTCAAATGGCCAGCTCTTCTTTCTCTGGTTTGGCTCCACGTTTGGGCCTGTGTGGCAGCCCCTGGTGGCTTCAAGCTCTTGTCACCACAACTTCTGGCCTCTGAGAGTCTTTCCTATCCCACGAGTGTCCC
This sequence comes from Macaca thibetana thibetana, assembly GCF_024542745.1. NCBI lineage: Eukaryota > Metazoa > Chordata > Mammalia > Primates > Cercopithecidae > Macaca > Macaca thibetana. The sequence goes on from NC_065588.1 coordinate 128,558,785, forward strand.
GAGAGTCGTTCCGGTCAGAATGTTCTTGGTTGGTGCTCCTCACCGAGCCAGCGTGAGGGCTGAGTGTCAGTGTCACACGGTGCCACTTTCTCCTTTCCAGCCGGCTGCCTTTGCTTCTCTTTCCTGGCATCGTGGCGCTGGTGATAAGAGATGCAGTGCTGGGCTGAGACGGCGTGGTGCACACTCCCCCTGGCTGTGCTCCCGTCTGGAGGAAAGCGTTCATCTCTCACCGTTGAGTGCGATGCCAGCCGTGGGTGTTTTGTCCGTGTTCCTCATCGAGCTGGGGAAGCACCTCTGTTTCTTCTGAGAGTTTTGGTCATGAATCCATGTTGAATTTTACCACATGCTTTTTTTCTGTGAGATTGTGTGATTTTTTTTTTCTTGAGCCTGTTAGAATTGTGGATTATATTGACAGATTTAAAAATAATTGAACAAGCCGGGCGCGGTGGCTCACGCCTGTAATCCCAGCACTTTGGGAGGCCGAGGTGGGTGGATCACAAGGTCAGGAGATTGAGACCACGGTGAAACCCCGTCTCTACTAAAAAAATACAAAAAAAATTAGCCGGGTGCAGTGGTGGGCGCCTGTAGTCCCAGCTACTCAGGAGGCTGAGGCAGGAGAATGGCATGAACCCGGGAGGTGGAGCTTGCAGTGAGCCGAGATCGCACCACTGCACTCCAGCCTGGGCGACAGAGCGAGACTCTGTCTCAAAAAAAAAAAAAAAAAAAAATTGAACAAGACTTGTGTCCCTGGGTTAAACGCCACTTGTATGTGGCATATGATTCTTTTCATATATTGTAGAATTTGCTAATATTTTATTAAGGATTTTTGCATCTATATTCATAAGAGATACTGGTCTATTTTTTTTTTTTTGGTACTCTTTTTATCTAGTTTTGGTTTCTGGGAACTATTAATCCATAAAATGAACTAGAACATGTTCCCTACTTTTCTGTTTGCTGGAAGAGTTGCATAGAATTGGGCTAAATGTTTATTTAAAAGTGTGGTAAAATTTGCCACACAATCTGGGCTTGGAGATTCCTTTATTAGGAGTTTTATAATTACGTATTACATTTCCTTCATAGTTACAGGGATAGTCACACTATTTCATGTTGGGTAGGTTGTGGTATGCTGTGTTTTCTGAGGAATTGGTTTATTTCAACTAGGTTGTCAAATATTTCCTTATTCTTTTTTTTTTTTAAAAAATAGGGTCTCACTCTGTCACCCAGGCTGGAGAGGGCAGTGGTGCAATCATAGCTCACTGCAGCCTCAATCTCCTGGGCTTAAGTGATCCTCCTACCTCAGCCTCCAAAGTAGCTGAGACTATGGGCAGGTACCATGTGGCTAATTTTTAAACTCTTTTTAGTAGAGAAAGGGTCTCCTTATGCTGCCCAGGCTGGTCTCAAACTCCTGGACTGAAGTGATCCTCCCGTTTCAGCCTCCCAGAGTGCTGTGATCACAGGCGTGAGCCACCGTGCGCAGCCGCCCTTGTTCTTCTCACGTGTATATCTGTGGGGTTAGTAGTAGGGTCTCTTTCATTCCTGATACTTGTGATTTGTGTCTTTTTTTTTTTTTTTTTTGGTCATTTTTGCTAGAGGTTCACCCTTTTAAATATTTTTAAAGAAACCAGCTCTTTGACTTTCTGTGTTGTTTCTCTGCTTTGCTTTCAGTGATTTCCGTCATTTTTTCTTCCCTTCTGTCTGCTTGCATTGGGTTGATTTTGTTCTTCTGTAATTTCTCGAGGTGGGAGCTGTGATGATTGATTTGATTAGGCTTGTGCTGGAGCTTTTTAATTTTTATGTTGTGCTCCCTGTTGTTTCTGCATTACCAGCTGCTTTGGTCCCAGTGTGGGATCAAAGAAGCAAAAAGAAAATCCAAGGTCCTCACCACCACGTCATCCTTTGGGTCCTGAGGTCCCTGGCCAGCCTGATTTCTTCTCTCCACCCGGCAGAGTGCTGTGCTTTCTCATACAGAGTTTTCTGCCATACTTAGTGGGCTGAATAGGGAACAGACCTCTGCTCTGTCTTCCCAGGAGCAGGAGACCCTCCCATTGACTTCTGACATCAAGCATTGGCGTGGCCTGGGGCTGACTTCCCTCTGGTCAGGGTCTGGCTCTATTTATTCCACCTGGATCACATGCCAATATAAAGTTCTATGTCATCTCTTCCTGAAACACAGTCTACTATTTCAATGTACCAAAGGAGTGGCCTGCCCTCCTCACCTGTGGGCGTTTCTCGTTAGGTGGAACGAGAGACTTGAGAAAAGAAATGAGACACAGAGACAAAGTATAGAGAAAGAAAAAGTGGGCCCAGGGGACCGATGCTCAGTGTACAGAGGACCCACGCCGCACCGGTCTCTGAGTTCCCTCAGTATTTATTGATCATTATCTTCACCATCTTAGGAAAGGGAAGTGGCAGGATAATAGGATCATCGTAGAGAGAAGGTCAGCAGAAAGACATATGAATAAAAATCTCTGTGACACAAGTTTAAGGAAAAGTGCTGTGCCTTGGTATGCATATGCAAACATCTCCATAAATCTTTTTAGTGCATAAAGAGCAGCATTGCTAGCACGTCCCACCTTCAGCCCTAAGGTGGTTTTCTCCTTTCTCAGTAAACAGAACGTACAATCGGGTTTTACACGGAGATGTTCCATTGCCCAGGGACGGGCAGGAGACAGATGCTTTTCTCTATCTCAACTGCCAAGAGGCCTTCTTTCCTCTTGTACTGGTCCTCCTCAGCACAGACCCTTCACGGGTGTCAGGCTGGGGGACGATCAGGTCTTTCCCTTCCCACGAGGCCATATTCAGACTATCACGTGGGGAGAAACCTTGGACAATACCTAGCTTTCCTAGGCAGAGGTCCTTGCGACCTTCCGCCCTTCCGCAGTGTATGTGTCCCTGGGTACTTGAGATTAAGAGAATGGTGATAACTTCTAACCAGCAAGCTGCCTTTAGGCACTTGTTTAACAAAGCACACCCTGCACAGCCCCAAATCCATTAGACCTTGAGTCACCACAGCACATGTCTCTTGCAAGGACAGGGTTGGGGATAGGGTCACAAATTAACAGCATCTCAAATACAGAACAAAATGGAGTCTCTTATGTCTACTTTTTTCTATATAGACACAGTAACAGTCTGATCTCTGATTTCCCCACAATGTACAGATTAATCCTTCTTTCATGTCGGGTGAATTTTTTTGTATGATAGTTTTAAATAGCTCTCCCGTTTTACTTTGGAAATTTTCTTTCTTAGGGGTACCTATTCTCCCTGTGCAGACTTATCTTTGTGTGTATTCTGAATAATTCATTATCATTTTTTCTGTTACTTCACCCTATGTATTAAAAATTTTTTGACTGGGTGTTATGGTTCATGCCTGTAATCCTAGCACTTTGGGAGGGTGAGACAGGTGGAGTGGTCAAGCCCAGGAGTGTGAGACCGGCCCAGGCAACACAGTGAGACCCAATCTCTCCAAAACACATGAGCCCAGCATGGTGGCGTACACCTGTGGTCCCAGCTACTTGGGAGGCTTAGGCGGGAGGATCACCTGAGCCCAGGAGGTCAAGGGTGCAGGGAGCTGAGAATGTGCCCCACATTCCAGCCTGGGTGACACAGCAAGACCCTGTGTCAAAAACTGAAAACCATCTCGAACCAGCGCCCCTGCCACAAGCATTTTTTCTTCGTCAGCAGCTCAGTGTTCGGCTGCGCTTACTCTGGTTTCCGCCCCTTTGGGTTTTCTCGTTAGTTTTATATTAGTGTTTTTGGAGCATTCTTTCGTTTATTCAACGCTGTGATGGGTCGTTTTCATTTCATTCTGATAAAAGTTTACCGGCTTCAATTCTTCTGAAGTGGGAGGTGCCTGCGGAAGCACTCTTCTATTCCTGGGGCTGTGTTTCCTCCCGGAATGGAAGGTCTCGTCGGCAACCTCTGCTTCCTCTCTTTTCTTTCTCTTTCTTTTTCTTCTCTCTCCCTTCCTCCCTCCCTTCTTTTCTTTTTTTCTTCTTTCCTTCCTCCCTCCCTCCCTCCTTTTCTTACACATCTGAAGAGCCGCTGTGTTATTTTGTTTCTTTTGAATATGTAGCAAGTCCCCAGTCACCCTGTCTTCATTGGGTCAGACCCAGTCAGTTATCCCCGTTCCCTTCCCGGCTTCCGACCTCCCTCTGGGCCACTTGGGAGTTAGCGGGAGGGAGGGAGGGAGGGAGGGAGGGCTGTGGTCAGCTGAGCCCTGGCGTCGGCTTTGCTGCTCAGAACAGGACCTCTGGCTTCCTGCAGCCCCCAAAGCCGGACAGAGAGACAGAGGTGTGAGCACCGCCCAGGGGGCCGCTTTTGTTTCTGTGGGGACATCGGGACCACCCACCAGACACCCCCAGGAAGGCCACGTTCTGAGGTTAGAAAGGGGAAAAGTCAGATCTCACTGAACTGTGCCCATGAAGGGAGAAATGATCCCAGTTTTGAACGACAGGCCCCAGGGGCCTCGGGATGTCGGTGTGCCTTGTCTTGCCCCCGCCATGGCCGTCCTGGCTGTGCCAGGCTATGTCGGGCTTGAGTGGGGTGGCAGGTTCCTAGATGAGGGGGAACCGTACCGAGAAGCCTCCTCTGCATCTGTAGCCGCCGCCGGTCACAGAAACATGGACTCTGATTGGTGGGTTTGTTTTTTGGAGCCGCCCATCATGAACCACACTCTGCTGAGCTTTGGTCTCGACGCCAATCAGATGGGGCTCCGGTGGTCTCAGGAGGGGAGGATGCGGTTTTTTTTTTTTTTTGAGGCAGAGTCTCACTCTGTCGCCCAGGCTGGAGTGCAGTGGTGCGATCTCGGCTCACTGCAAGCTCCGCCTCCCGAGTTCACGCCATTCTCCTGCCTCAGCCTCCCGAGTAGCTGGGACTACAGGCACCCGCCACCTCGCCCGGCTAGTTTTTTATATTTTAGTAGAGACGGGGTTTCACCGCGTTAGCCAGGATGGTCTCGATCTCCTGACCTCGTGATCCGCCCGCCTTGGCCTCCCAAAGTGCAGGGATTACAGGTGTGAGCCACCGTGCCCGGCGAGGATGCGGTTTTATGAGAGGGGAAGGGACTCGCTGGGGCCGAGGGTGGGCTGCTGGACTCTCCGACCCCGGGCCCTGGTGATTCTCCTCTGTGTCCATGCATTGGTGGGACTGTGACTGGGCGGCACCTCCCCTCCCAGGATGGGTCTGTGTCCCTAGGCCCTGGGTCTCAGCGGCCTTTGATTTGCTGTGGCCGGTAGAATGTGCTAGAAGGGGTGTGGGGCCTTAAGACGCCTCTCCGCTAGGCCGTGGCTCTCCTGAAACAGTGCCCCGCACCTACTGCGGAAGGAACGGGCCTGACCTACAGGAAGGTGAGGGTGGGTGCGGAATTTCTCCACAGGAGCCCTGGAACCTGAGGACGTGCCCCGTGTGGCACAGTTTAACTCCAAGCGGGGGTCATCAGGGTGGCCTGCCTACTCACTAGCCCTTCGGAGCCAGGAGAATTGGCCATGCTGTTTCTGGTGGGAAGACGCGAAGGGCTCTTGAGGGGAAGATGCCGGAAGCCTTCAGGAGCTGAGAGGGGACCCGGCTGACAACCGGCAAGGAGGCCGGGAGCTCAGCCCTGCCGCTGCAGGACCCCCATGAGCATGCAGGCGGGTTCTTCCCCAGAGCCTGCGAAACAGCACCTGCCCTGCCGGCACCTGGACTCCAGCCTGTGAGCCCTGAGTGGCACATCCACCCACACCATGGCTGACTCCTGGCCATGGAAGCTGCGAGGGGATGAACCGGCTTTGCTCTGAGCTGCTAGGTATGGGGCTCATCAGAAACAGAAAACTAAGTCAGGAGGCCGTGCGGAGGACAGCCCTGGCCACAGCGATGGCCAGACCCACCTGCCAGCTGCAAGGAGCCGTCTGCTGCCCAGCATGGCCAGCCCTGCTGTGATCACGGTGACCCCATGAGCCAGCCCAGGGAGCCCCCGTGGACCCAGAGAATTGTGAGGACCAGGAGCCTAGTGCTGCTTTAACCTGCTGCATTTCGGGCGGTTTATTTCATGTGTTGTGTGTGGATCCATCATGGCACGTGGGATTCTGCCCAGCAACTGCTCTGTGTTCTGAGACACTAAAGGCCAGTGCCACATTAGGCTGGGGGTGGGGGACAGGGGTGGGGGAGATGAGGATGAAGGGGGGATGAGAAATTGGGGGAGGGAGAGAAGGAGGAGGAGGAGGAGGGAGGGTGGTGCTGCTCACCGGGCAGCCAGGCTCCGTGCACAGAGAAGCTGCCCTCAGTGACTAAGCCGGGCCAGGAGAGGCTGTTTCCGGGGAATGAGCCGTCTGCTCTGGCCTCTTCCCATCCCCGCTCCATCACCTCCCCAGCTCTGTCCTGATTTCACACAAACCCATCATTCCATTTTATTCCAGAGATGAAATCAATTCTTCAGCTCACCCTGTCCCCATCTAGAGCACGGCCTGAGGGTGCGGGTGGGGTCCCTCCCTGCCCGGCGTGGGGGCACCCGGAGCTGTGCTTCTCTCTCGAGGTCTCCCTGCCTGGTGGGGCACGGGTGGGGTCCCTCCCTGCCCAGCGTGGGGGCACCTGGAGCTGTGCTTCTCTCTCGAGGTCTCCCTGCCTGGTGGGGCACGGGTGGGGTCCCTCCCTGCCCGGCTTTGGGGCACCCGGAGCTGTGCTTCTCTCGAGGCCTCCCTGCCTGGTGAGGGGCTGTGCCCCTGGGGTCTGTCTCCCAGCATTTTTCATATTCCATGGGATTCCATCATCCTGACTGTGAAGGGCACACGGACCCGGGTCCTGGCCCATTTGACCAGCTCAGCTCACGCCTGGGCTACCTGTTCGCCCGTGTCTGTCCATCCGTCCGTCCATCTGTCCGTCTGCTGGCCACGACTCTTCCACCCTCGGGGACCTGTTTTTCCCCCTCTGCTGAGCCTGCATGAAGACGTGTGTGCTCCGCCGACGTCTGCAGTGTAGACACAGCTCCCTTGGGGTGTGTGCAGTGTGGACGCTGTTCTGTGCCTGGTGTTACGATGTGTCAGGTGTAGGTGCAGTTCTCTGGCTTGTTTGTGGTGTGTGCAGTGTAGATGCCCCAGTGGGGCTCGGAGGGAACTGCCTGGCATAGTGTGAGGGGCGAGGTGTGGTGGGGGCGGGGCAGAGATCGGCAGTGGGGGCTGCTTCGCGGAGGGAGTCGGGGCTGGGCCCGTCCTTCCGTGGCCGGAGCGATGGAGGAGTCGAGGGCAGGGCCTGGAGACGCCCTTTTCGCTTTTAAATCATTGCGCGCAGGTTCCACGCGGTGGGCGGCGCCGTCTCCGGGGGCACTTCCGCGGGTTGTGATGATTGATTGTTCCAGCAGCGTCTCCACCGCCCTCCGCGCCGATCGCCCCGCCCTCCCCAGCGCCTCTCCTGGCCGCGGGCAGCGCTTGTCTGCACAGCACGGCGGAAGCCGGTGTACAGCGGTAACAAACCTGCACGTGTGCACGTGTACCCTGGAACTTAAAGTATAACCACCAACAACGAAAAGCAAAACACCTTTTACTTTGACGCACTTTTAGATTCCCAGGATGTTGCAAAGAAAATGCAGACAGAACCTGTGCCCTCTGCTCAGCTCACACGGCCCCAGGCAGCCTCGGCTGTGCGCTTGCCCGGGCCGGCTCCCTGCGTCCTGGTCCCTCAGACCCTCTCCTGCCTGCCGCTCCTCCTCTCCGCCAAGAGCCGTTTCAGAGGCTGCCCCTCACTGGCGGGGCATCTGCGCTGCTTGCAGCTCTGGACTATTGTGAATAAAGCCGCTGTGAGTATTTTACTGTAAGTCTTTGGGGACGTGTCTTCATGCCCCTTGGGTGAATCCAGGTGTGGGATTGCCCGGCCGGGGAGCTGTGAGCTTTCTAGAGAGGGGGTGGCCCATGGTGGCTCCAAGTGCCTGTAGCCTCTCACGCTCCTGCCAGCGGTGGGTGGGCGTGAGGGGTGCCCAAGGCTCGCCCGTGTGCCAGTGGGTGCGTTAGCCAGTCCGGCCGCCGTGGCTTTCCTCTGCAGCCCGCGGTGCGTGCTGATGTTGCGCCTTTTCTGTGTGCTTGTTGGCCACGCACATGTCAAGGGGCCGTTCTGACGTTGGACTTCGGGGCTCGGGGAAACACGTGTCCAGCGGGGCAGGTCAGCCTTTCTCTTTTCCCCGCAGACCTCAGCGCAGCTCTGCTCCTCAAAGGCCCCGGGGAAGTTTCTGGGCCTATTTGGGCAATAGGAGAAGGTCATGGGCTGTCTCTCCAAAATTCGTGTCCACCGAGAACCCTCGAATGAGACCTATTTAAAGACAAGGCCTTAGCCGATGGAACATTAAGATGAGGGGCCCTGAATCCGAGGCTGGTGTCCCTGTTGGGTGACCTGAGGATGCGGCGTGGAGGAGACACATGGGGGTGGGGCGGGGAACAGGCCACCGGCAGCAGAGAAGGGGTCAGGCCCAGCGAGGGAGGGGGCGGGAGGAGCCCTGGAGCCCTCAGAGGGAGCCAGGCCGGTACCTGGGCCTTGGACTCTGTTCCTGGGACTGTGAGGGAATCAGTTCTGCTGTCTGAAGCGGCCCGCTGTGGTCCTGTGTTGCGGCAGCACTGGGCACAAAGATGGGAGGACCTTGTGACTGGGACTGGGGCAGTCACAGGCCCAGCAGGCTGGTGAGCCAGTGCCTGGCAGGTGGGGAGGACGTGGTGTGAGATGCGGCCTGTGGGCCAGCCAGTGAGCTCCAGCACGGGGCCTGGTTGCCGGACAGCAGTGAACGGTGAACGGTGATTCCTCTAGAAGCCCTCCTTGTGTCTCGGGGCGGGAAGCCGGGCACCGCTCGGGAACGGGCCGCTGCTGTGAGGGAGAGCGCCTGCTGTGCAGTGGGTGTCAAATGAATGTTAATAAACAAAAGAGCCAATTATCCTTCATTGCAGACACGTTTCTTTGCAGAAAATTTAGGAAATACAAGAAGCAAATAAAAATCAAAACCACCCAAGAATGTAACAGCTATGATGTGCTTTCTTCCTAATCCTCAAAGCAAAGCTTCGGAGCCCGTATTATTTCTTCCTTGTTTGAATTAAACACAGTTCAGAAGGAGAAAGTAATTTCTCCAAAGCTGCCCAGCGAGGAGAGGGCACCCAGGTGTGTCTGCTGCTGCCCCTCTCTGCAGACCCCAGAGCTGTCCCTGCAGCCCCCTCAGAGAGGCCCCCACCCTGGAGTCTGCCCTTCACCATCCCCTTGCTTCGACCAGAGCTAAACTTGCCTGTGATGAAGATGGGGTGCTTGGGAGACGCCCACGCTCTGTGTGGTTGGGCCCCTGGTCAACACCAGCCTGGCCTGCACCCCTGCTGGGGCCCTTCAAGGCTGCCCTGCCCTGGGGACAGACCCCCCTGCACACTGCTTCCTGTGGGACCCACTCTTGAAGTCGGTCTGAGCCATAAATGAGACTCATCAGGCGATGGGCATTTTTATTAGAGGCAAAATTAAATTCGGGCGCCCATGATCTCTATCAAGAGCAAAGAAAGGAGAAGAATGGTGTGTTTGTTCACTGCTTCCACCAGGAGTTCCTGCTCCTGTAACGGCCGCTCCGAGCCCTGCTTGTCAGGTGCCAATGAACCGTGTCAAACAGACGACATGGATTTTTCTGAATCTGCTGCAGAGCCAGATTTTAATTGAATCAATGTGAGAAGCAGGCCTGCTATTAAGTTTTATTAAATTCTATTTGTTTGTATCCTTGCCATTTAGAACATGACTGTTTAAAAAGTAAAAAATACTGGGCAGCCAGGCAGGGTGGAAGGTCACAGGTTTGGGGTCACATGGATCTGGGTGGGACCCCCGGGTTTGCCTGTGTGACGGTGTGTCTTGTGCAGAGTCGTTTTATTCCTCCGAGCCTCTGTTTCTCCTTAATGGGCACAGGAGTGCTCAGTACTACCTGAGGTATTTGAAGAAATAAATGGGATTAAAATTTCACCCTTATTTAAACATCTTCCTCCCTCCCTCCTCCTCCTCCTCCTCCTCTTAGGAGAAGAGAATGGCCGCAGTTTTTCTGAAGATCTGAGACAGGAACTGGCATTTCCGTAGACCTTGCTCCGAAAGGGATCTCTTGTGCGTCCCGTCGGTCGCGTCCGTCAGACTGGGGAGGTGCCCTGTGTCTCGGTCGCGTCCGTCGGACTGGGGAGATGCTCTGCGTCTGGGGGTCTTGGGAGAGTGAGTTGGGGGTGTGCTGGCCAGTGTCTGACACCAACTCTTGGAAGCACAGCCATGGCGTGTCACGTCGCCAGCTGTGGTGTCTGTCTGTCCACCATGGACCATTTCAGGTGACCAGCCTGCCGTCTCTGAGCTTGGAGTTGGCTGCCACAGGCCCCCCGCCGACCGCCAGAGCCCGAGCTCCCAGGCCCTGCAGCCCGTGGGTGTGGGTAGGGGTCTCCGCAGTTGTGAGCCTGGGCCGACTCATCGTCCCCTGGTCAGAGCCTCGGTTCTTCCCTCACTTGGGCAATCGGTCCTCCATATTAAATCCCCTTTGTTTGACTGGTTGGATCCCACCTGATACAATTGGGGTGACCCCAACCAAGGACCCATGGTTACGAAACAGGACAGAGAAGACCATGAGGAGGAGTGATTGTGCCTTACAGGAAGGGACGTGTCCACACGTGTCAAAGGGTTTAGGGGATCACAGTGGCTTTGGCACAGCCCACGGACGGCACAGCCCGCAGACGGCGCTGACGTTTTCCTGAGCCCAGGGACTGTGCTGGGGTCAGGGCAAGTGCGTATCTCCGTCTGTTTGGCATTTTGCTCTGTATATAAAGGAACATCTGAGACGAGGTAATTCATGAAGAAAAGGGGTGTAATTGGCCCACAGGCCTGCAGGAAGCCTGGCACTAGCATCTGCTTCTGGGAAGGCCTCAGGGAGCTTCTACTCGGAGCAGAGGGGACGTGGTGAGGGAGGGAGCAGGGAGGGTGGTGCCAGGACCATTCTAACAACCAGCTCCCTTGGGAACTACTAGAGTCAGTTACCATGAGGACAGCACTGGACTGTTCATGAGGGATCCACCCAAACACCTCCCAGCAGGCACCACCTCCATGTTGGTCAAATTTCAACCTGAAATTTGGAGGGGACAAGCATCCGATCTACATCAGCATGTCACTGCGACTTAAACAGGTATGGCTGCTCCCCACGTGGGGCACCCTGTGAGGCAGGCGTGAGTCTAGGCCAGCAAGGATGTCCTGGTGGCCACGGCCAAGTGTTGGCCACGCAGCTGCGCAGGGACCGTCTTCAACAGTGACACCGTGTGGCAGCAGGTGCAGCGGCAGCAGCAGACGTTGGGACGTCTCCAGCTCTGGCCCACCCGTGAGAGGGTGGGGAGCTCTTTAGAGTAAATGATCTTTAGGATCCATGGGCACTTTCTCCGGAACAGGGGCAGGTCTCAAGAGGCGTGTGACCACTGAAGCAGGTAAGAACAGAGGGGAATAGTCAGGGAAATAAGGATGCTTGGGGGTCTTTGGTGAAGCAGAGTGTTCACCACGTCGAGGTCACGCCTGTGAAGAGTCTCCTGTCTGGAGAGCGTGGACAGTGCCTCACCTCCGCCGCCCTGCAGGGACCCGAGGCCTCCCCAGGCGCTCCCCTTGGGACTCCTCCTGGTGCCAGGGAGGAGGGGCTGGGCCAGGTGAGGTGGGGCCGCCTTAGGCTTCCGTCAGCAGGAGGAATGCTCACTTCTCTGGAGGGCGGGAGTTCTACTGAGGATTCAAGAGTAATTTTCCAGGTGTCAGGTTTTACGTGGGATCCTGTGTGGGCTACGAACAAGCCAGTTTTGACTTGCCTGTCAATTTGCCTAATGAATTGGAGTGTGAGCGAGCCAAGTTTGCACCTGCTATCCTCTTGGTCTAAACTACAGGCACTGTGCGTTGCAAGCTAAGGGACTCTGCACATCCTGACTTCGCCTGGGAAACTTCTGGAGTCCTGTGAGTCTGGCTGGGGGCCGGGGGGAGGTCCCTGGCAAGCCACTGACTTTTGGGGCCCCACTCACTGCCCGTGTTTTGCCACAGAGTTTTGGCAGGTCTGGACTAGCAGAGGGCTGAGGCTTGGGCTGGGGCTGGGAGAATTCTCTGCTGAGAACAGAGGAACTGGGACCCCTCAGGGCTTCTTACAGGAACAGGAAGCAGCAACCGGGGAGTCCCAGAGGAAGGGGTTGAGCAGAGGGGCCGTGTGGTGGGTGGGCACCCCAGCGGCAGGGTGCTGGGGGAGGAACACGCCACCCCGGGCTTTGGAAAGAGCAGTGAAGCACGGCCCCACCGCCTCCCCCAGGGCTAGTGGACGTGAAGTGTCCCTGCAGGCTGAACTCCTACTGGTGACAACAGGTCAGCGTCCGCACTCCCTGGAGACTCGGAGCCTGGACTTGCCAAATTTGGTACCTGCCTATCGTTTTATTTCTTTGAGATGGAGTCTCTCTCTGTGGCCCAGGCTGGAGTGCTGTGGGGTGATTTTGGTTCACTGCAACCTCCACCTCCCGGGTTCAAGCTATTCTCCTGCCTCAGCCTCCAGAGTAGCTGGGATTACAGGTGCACCCACCACGCCTGGCTAATTTTTGTATTTTTAGTAGAGATGGGATTTCACCATGTTAGCCGGGATGGTCTCGAATTCCTGACCTCAGTTGATCCACCCACCTCAGCCTCCCAAAGTGCTGGGATTATAGGCGTGAGCCACCGTGCCGGGCCTTTTTTTAATTTTAGATTCACGGATACATGTGTGGGTTTATTATGTGGGTATATAGCGTGATGCTGAGGTTTTGGCTTCTAACGATCCCTTCACCCAGGGAGTGGATGCGGCTCTCGACAGATGGTTTTCCAGCCCTCGTCCTCGTCCTTCTCCCACCTGCCCCTCTGGAGTCCCCTGGTTTTCCAGCCCTCGTCCTCCCCCCACCCGCCCCTCTGGAGTCCCTGGCGTCTGCTGTTCCCTCTCTGTGTCGTGTGCACACAGCGTTCAGCTCCCATGAATAAGAACATGTGGTTTGGTTTTCTGTTCGGGCGAGTTCTCAGGCCGACGGCCTCCAGCTGCCATGTGCGGCTGCAGGGGACGTGCTCTCCTCCATTTTTCTGACTGTGTTGAGTTCATGGTCTGTCTGCACACGTGAGGCCACCTGTCGGGCCACATCCCAGCACAGGCGTCAGCCAGAGTCCACGTCTGCGGCTTTGTGAGCTACGCGGCCATGGCTCAACTCTGCGCCGACAGCCCCACAGCGGTGGCCACAGACAATAGTAAGCAAATGGGCATGGCTGGGCGCCAATAAAACAGTATTTATTAAAACAGGCGAGGGGCTGGGCTGTGGCAGGGCCCAGGCCCCACCCCCCAGCTCAGCTCCAAGGAAGACACATACAGCGCTGCTGCCTAATCCTCTTTATTTGGTCTCTGCTGAGGCAGTCGCACCAGCCTCCTAGACACAGCTGCAGGTTTGTCGCCATCCATGTCCCCCAGCACCCCTCTTACCAGACCATGAGGAGCTGTGTTGTGAGGTGTGAACTTAGGTCTCGGTTGGAGGGCTGAGCGGTTGCAAGGGCTGGGGGAGGCTGCTTGGAGCATGGGAGGCCGTGGGTGGAGGACGCCGGGGCGCCGCCTGGCGTGTGGTCTGGGGCTTGGCCACCCTGTGGGGCGTAGGGGCTGTGGTACATGCAGAGGTGGCGGCCGTCCCAGCAGCCTGGCCAGGAGATACCGTGGAGAAGGCACGTGTTTGAGTCGGCGTCACTGTCCCCAGACGCCCTCCCTTGGGTAGAGCCGCCTGTCCTAGGAGGAGCTGTACTCCAGCTGCAGTGGCTGACACCCTGGTCACTCAGCCACACCCCGGCCCCTTGGCCTCTGCTGTCCTGGCCACACATAGAGCCCTGCCCTGCTGTGTCTGCTGGGCATACCCCGGCCACTCAGCGACACTGGCTTGGCCCAGCGCCTTCCCGAGGTCCGTGGGGTCCAGGCAGAGGCGGGGTCAGTGCCGTGCATGTTTGATCCAGTTTCTGATCATCCACTTCTGCCCCGAGCACCTCTGCACCACCAGCCGGAGCCCGAAGTTGGCGTCTTTGGACATCTCCACCTCCAGGCAGCGGCCCGTGGCCCGGCTCACAATGGGGCCGCTCTGTGGGGACAGTCACACCAAGTCAGCCAGGGGTCAGGCGTCCTCGTCCCCCACCCCCACCCCAGGGAGGCTGCTTCGTGCTCTCAGCCCTCGTGCTCATTCTTGGGGCAGCTCGAATGGAAACTCAGCATCACAGCAGCACCCGGGGACCAGGAAGGGGCTGACGTCAGTGGAGCTTTGAGGATCTCCCATCGTTCCTGCAGAGCAGCCCAGATTGGAATCACACCTCATTCCCTCCCTAAATCCTGCCTCTACCCTGGGCACCTGAGGCTGGAAGAGGCAGATGCAGGGCTATGATCAGACTGTCCAGCCCGGCCCCTCTCTGGCTGTGTGACCCTGGCCAGTCACCTGCCCTCTCGGCGAGCATTGGGGCCCTCGAGGGAGCAGCTGATCCAAGGCCCCGTCCCCTGACCACCCACTGCGGCACTCCAGCTCCCACCCAGTGGGCTGGCTCTAGTGGCAGAGGCGCCCAGGGGTCCCAGCGGCCCTGTCCCAACCCCACGGCTCCCCTTCCCCGATGGCTGACCTGGGTGAAGTCCCACAGCCGCTGTGTGGGCCTTGCCACATCCTCACACTTCCTCAGGGTGGGCGTGCGGCCCCTGCCGTCATCCACCAGACACTTGGAGTCGGGCAAGAAGGCTGTGGAGCCCAGAGGCCCCAGCTGCAGCAGGCCGTCAGCGCTGTACCGCACCAGCTGGGGACAGGACCACCGGGGCTGTGTGTGAGCAGCATCCAGGCCCGGGGGTGCCATGGCCCGTGCTCCAGCCCAGGCTCTCCCTGGTAAGCACAGAAAGGCTGTGCGAGCTGCCGCGAGCTGCAAATGGGGCCCTGAGCGGCTGCCTTGGAGCCTCCCACCCTGGGAACACTGTTGTGGGTGGGAGAGGCCTGCCGGGCAGGGCCCACGTGGGGATGTGAGCTGGACGGCGCCCAGAAGCTCCGCAGGGCCAGGCTCCTGACAGACGTCATGAACGGGGCTCAGACTCAGAGTGTGGCCCCACTCATTTTGGGGAGGACAGGAGTCGGGTTTACTTTGGGTGACATGCAGAGCTCACTGAAAAGCGCCGTGTGTGAGCGGAACACGCATTCCCGTGGGGCTAGAAATGCCCAGCTCTTTATGGAGGTTGTGGTCAGAATGGCTCGGACCTTCACGATGGCCAGTCCCTGACCGCCGATTCCACGGGGCTGGGCCCGCACTGCAGGGAGTCCCGCCCAGGTGGGGTGGTCTCGCCACACTGCCCAGGCTGGTCTCAATTCCTGGGCTTACGTGATCAAGCAGACTCTGGCTTGGCCCCGGGCCTCTGCCCCAGGGTGTGGGGTCCGGGTGGCCTGGGGTGCTCCCCTTGGGAGCTCCATGGGTGGCTGCTGCTGCTCCTACCTGGGAGGACATCCCGTGGCAGGGGTAGAGGATCGCCCGGTCGCCGTCCTCTGCTCCCTGGTCCAGGCAGTAGCCGCTGGCTTTGCTGTTTCTCACCTGCAACCAGAAGCCGCAGAGAACGTCCAGGGTCACCTGAGGGTGGAGCCCCACAGAGCTTCGAGCACCTGAGCAGGTGCTCCCCGGAGGAGGGGGGCTTGTGGAGGGCCCGGGTGGGTGGGCTGCCTGGGAAGGGACTTGCTGGACCTCCCGGGAACGGGTGGCCGACTGAGTTTGTCACTGATGGAGACGTGGACGTATCTGCCATGCACAGATGGAGACGTGGCCATTGGTCAATAGGGGAGGCTTGAGGACGGCGGTGTCGGCCTTTCTCAGCAGCAGGGATGGAGGCCCTAAGCCGGGGTGGCTTCCCTGCCTTGCCGCCTGCTCCCTGCACCCTTGCAGCTCCCGCTGAGTGGGCAGAGACCGCTCGCCGGCCCTGGAGTCTGGGCTGGCCTTGGCTTGGATCCTTGGGAGACCTTCCAGCTTCCACTCCGTCTGGGAAGGAATCCTGACACCACTCTGAGAACAAGCCCGGGCCAGCCTGCTGGGGCGTGAGTTGTCATCGGGCAGCCAACCTCCAGCCACCAGAACGGGCCCATCCGAGATCAGCACAGCCTGGCCCAGGCCAGCAGCACTGCCCAGGTGGCCCTGGCTTGTGAGCAAGGGTAGACGCTTACTGCTTTTGTCCACTGTGTTTCCAGGCTGCTGGGTTTGCGGCGGCAGCTAACCCCTCCATCATGGCCACCGCAAGAGGGCACACAGGTTTGAACTGGGACCGCTGAGAATGTTGACCACAAATTAGAAACGCCCAGCTGCTCTGGGTGGGCAGTGCCTGAGCTTGGCTGATGGAGGATGGAGTGGGCAGAGCAGAAGCACAGGGAGGCTGGGGGACGGGGCCACACACCGATGCACTCTCAGCGCTGCCTGGGACACCTCTGTGCCCAAGGGACTGGAGTCAGTGCAGCGTGGACCAGGAGCTGAGGGAGGGGAGGCTCAGCGAGGACCATCCACCCCAGGGACCCTTCTCCTTGCCCCATCCAAATGCTAGCTCAGGGCTGGGACACTCGATTCCCAGGGTGGGAGGCACCCTGTCCCCTGCATAGACCGGGGAGAGGACAGAAGAGCAGCACTTTCTTGCTGGCTTTACAGAGCGCAGTGCAGGTGGGGGCCGGCGGAGACGGGTCTCTGTGTAGCTGATGTGCCTGTATGAGTGTGGGCGTGCATATCACCCATCGTGTGCGTCTGTGTGGGCACCTGCATGCACGCGTGGTGGGGTATGAACACGGCTCTGCATATGTGGATGCAGATGTTTACACACACGCACATTATTGCTCCTTGATAACAAGTGCTTGTATGTTTGTGCACATGCAGGCCCCTTTGGGGTTCATGCAGTTAGTGAAACATTTGTGTATGAAGAGCTGTGTCTACATGAGCAAAACTGTGTGCAGATGTATACTCGTATCCACGTGCACTTGTACATATGTTTGCATGGATTTGTGTACATGCCTGTGAATGTGTCCCTGTACACACGTCTAGGTGAGTGCATGCATGCCTGCGTGCACATACATGTGAGTGCATAGGTACATCTGAATCAGGCATGTGAACACGTGTGTGCATGGATGTGACTGCGTCTGCCTCTAGGCAGGTCCCTGTGAAGGAATGGGTGTGTATGGACATGCGTGTCTGCAGGTGCATGTGTTCATGTGAACCTGCACCTTGTGTGTGCACGTGGCTGTGCCTGCCTCCCACTGAATGCACACGTGTGCGCGGGAGTCAGGGCGGAAGGCCTGTCAGGCTGCGCGGGGCCCTCGGGGGAGGCGCTACCTCTCCGTACGTGAGGGTGTTGTTGTAGATCCTCATCTCCGGGTACACGTTCTCCAGGTACCACTTGAAGCTGCGGCACTTCAGCCTCTGGCGCAGGGCCAGCCTCTCAGACACATCCCCGAAGTCCACCCCTGGGTTCTGCAAGGCCGGAAGTAGGCAGGAGGGCACATGAGTGTCACTGTCCCCATGATGAGGTTGGGGGGGCTCCAGGGACTGAGTCCCCTCACAGGAGCAGCCTCCCCTAGGTGGGAACCCCAGCGTCGTAATATCCACAGAAGGTCTGAGGCAGCTGCTCCAGAGGGGAAGGGCCCTGCTGAAGACCAGCCCTGGCCTGGACCGATGGCCCCTGCTGCAGCCGGCTCGTCCGCACCCACCTGGGCCCAGGAACCTCCTGCCTGAGAAGACGGCCCTGCTCACCTGGTGTGACCGCTGGAGGGCGGAGACCAAGGTCAGCCATGTCTACGAGACCAGCCCGGTGAGGACCCTGGACACCGAGGCTCGGGGGCTCCTGGCTGGCCCTGCCTGGCACGTGTTGTCACGCATGGGTGCTGGAGAATCAAGTCCACGGGACCCCCCGGGAGGGGACACCTGGGAGCTCGCGCCTGGTCTCTCCTGGGCCCGGCCCGAGCGTCTCTTCCCTCTGCTGACTTTGACCCGTGTCCTCTGCCGTGAGAACCCACAGCCGAGTGTGGGGTCTGTGTTTTCCTGGGATTGTGGGGCCTGAGGGGCTGTGGGACCAGCACTCTCTGATGGACAGCCAGCCCTGAGGGAGCACCTGCCTCCTGCCCAGGGACCCTCCAGGCTCAGGCCTTGTGAGGAGGGCAGACGACGTGGCCTGCGGGGCCTGGGCTTGAATCCTGTCACCTTCTGGTGTGTGGCCCTGGGACAGTCCCTTACCCTCTCTGTGCCTCAGTTTCTCATTGGTAAAGTGGGGCAATCACACCAGAAACTCGTTGCTTTCTTATGAGGCTTTGATTAGTCAAGGGGCTTATGCCGGGGCCCTTGGACACAGGGAGGTGACAGCCATTTGCCGGCTTCACTGCCTGGGGGCCTGGAGCCCCTCACTCAGTTGCCCACACACTTGGGGACATTGTCACCCTGCACGTTTTCCAAATCACTTCATGGAAAACAAGGCTGTAGGAGCACCGGGTACCCTCTTCTCATCGCTCAGACACAAGTGCACGTGTCCACAGACTCCTGACCTGCCTGACGGAAGCTGCCGTGGGAGCTGATCTGGGGGTGGGATGCTGGGTTTGCACGGTGAATGGTCCAACCTGGGTCCCCTCCAGGCCGTGTCGCCCACACGCTAGGGTGCAGTCCAGCAGGGGGTGGTGAACCAATATAGGCTATAGTGGAATTTTTAAGAAGTAGTATATCGTGAATGAGAAGGATGACTGGTACTGTGGATGCAAAGTGCTGTATGTGGACGGATGTAAATACACGTGTGTGCACACTGGGTCATGACTTAAGATCTGGTTCTTACTGGGGTTGATGCAAAAAACAAGGCTGTTTCTAAGATGAGTCCTCCCAGAACTCAGGGACCCAATGCCCGCAGTGGCCAGGGAAGGAAGGGGGTGGTTCCCAGAGACGCTGGGGGGTGGTGGGATGGGTGGAGGGTCACGACCTCCTGTCTCAGCACCTGCCCTTCTTAGGCTTGTGGGGGCTGGGGCGCTTTGAGAAGAGCCAGAATTCAGGCTCTTTATGGGAAATTGGTCAACTACAAATTAGAAAACAAACAGCAATCCTCGACTTGAAGCAGGTCAGCCACTCACAGGCCAAAACCCAACAGGAAACAGCCAAAACGTCCATCCACGAAGGAGGATCCACACGACCGGCCCGTTCACACCGTGGACGTGACTTAGCCACGGCGGGGGTGACCTGGAAAATGTGGTGCTGAGGGCGGGAAGCCACACAGTGTATGAGCCGTTCACGAAACAGCCAGACATTTGAGGCTGCCCAGGGCTGGGGGAGGGGGCCGTGCTGGGTGTTAAGTGGGGCCCTGGCTGAGGCAGCGGCACCAGGTTGGGGAAAGGCCGCCCCTCCCTGGCTTCTAACCACCAGCAGTTGAGAGAAAAACGTCCACCACAACAGCTTGGTGTGAGCTGGTCTCTTCCCAGTGTGAGGAAGGCTCCTTCGAAGGCAGAGAGCTCACCCACTCATACCCACACACACCTGCTCACACTGCACGGGGCCTCCCTGCGCCCAGCATGACGTTGACCCCGACCCTGGGGCGTGGCCCTGGCTCCCGGCCGTGGGGGACTCACCGTCATGGGGATGTTCCAGGCCATGTACACGTGGGACTTGAAGTCGTCCATCCACACCTCGGCGGCGCGCAGGGCGTTGCGCTTGGCATAGTAGTCGATGTCGTTGTTGTAGGGCTTCCTGGTGCGCTCGATGTGGGCCACGCGGGAGCAGGGCAGCACCTCCATGCTGCCACCACACTGCCACACCTACAGAGAGACGGCGCTGGGTGCGGGCGGCCTTCCCGACAGGCGGGCAGCCCAGCCAGCCAGGGGCCTGTGAGAGGCCGAGGGGCCCGGCCCTCCGTTCTGGGGCACCTGCAGGCCTGGTGGGCCCCAGGGCTTTGCCTCCTGGGGGCTGTTTTCAGGGGACCCCGCCCACAGAGAAGGTGCAGGTCTGGGCTGTGTCTGGTGCAGGCTCCTCTTTCTCTTGTGCGTTACACGACGGCCGTGGGGGCTGGTGGGGCAGTTATTCCACCGACCTGAACACTTAACAGGTTTTTCATCCTGTGGTTCCCACCCCCAGTGCTTGTTCTGTGCAGGGAACCCCCCGCCCCACTGCACCACCCACCTCCCCCAGCACCCGAACACACCAACAATCTGTTTACAAACAGCCGCTTGCTGTGCAGATGCCGCCCCACGCACGCCCAGAACACACGCAGCCTGGGTCTGAACAACAGCCCAGCAAATAAACGCCCGCAGCCCCGGCCTTCCGACCCCCACACAGTATAGATGTATCTATCACTACGTATCCTTCCGTGCTTCCGTTTCACTGAACACCGGCCTGTCCCGCCACGCTGTCCTGCCTGTGAGGGTTAGTTTTGTGTCAACGTGGCAGGGAACAGAGCGCCGGGACATTTGCTCTCCCCTTATGCTGGGTGGTCTGTGCATGGCCTCTGGTGGGAGCCGTGTTTAAATCTGTCCCCTGCAGGCCTGAGTAGGACAGAAAGGCTGAGGAAGGGAGTGTTCACACACTGCTCGATTCGGGTTGGGACGTGGGTCCTCTCCTGCCTTCAGGCTTGGAGCTCACGCCACCGGCTCCCCTGGGCACCTGCCAGCCGACAGCCAGTCTCGGTATTCTCAGCCTCCATAACCGTGAGTCAATTCCTTAGATGAACATCCACATCTAAACCCATGTCTGCTATTAATCTGCTTCCCTGGAGAGCCCTGAGCCAGCCCCTGTCCCATCCTATCCACCTCTATCCTGTGCTGTCCCATCCCATCCACCCCATAAAATGCTGGTGCCTCCCACAGGCTGACGTCACCATGAACAAAGGGGTCTGATCCACGTGGCCCAAGCTCCGCTGTGCTCAGGTCCTCAGGCCTGAGCCTCCTGCGCTGGACGAGTGTGCCAGGCCCCGGGTGGGCACTGTGCTTGCCTCATCTCCTGAATCCCCACCACCACCCGAGAAAGGATGGGCAGACCTGGCATTGCCCGTTCCCTCCACGGTGCTGAGAAGGTGCCAAGGGCAGTGCCAGCTGTGGGGGCGCACAGGGCGGAGCCTCTGCCCAGCGGAGCTCGGATCCCTCAGTCGTCCCTGGACTCTGGTTCATCCTGGTCCAGGCTGCTCTCATCTCCAGGCCGTTATCTTAATCACGTCTGCAAAGACCCCTTTTCCCAAAGAGGGCCACCCTCACAGGGCCCCCAGCTGCATCCTCGGGGGCCGCCTGTCAGCCCACCCCAGAGCCCCAGTCCCTCGTGTGAGGAGCAGGGGGCTCCTCCCTCCTCGCGACTCTCTGCCTTCAGGAAGCCAAGTCCCAGGCGGGAGAGAACCGGGAGTCCATGTCGCCGATCATTTACGGCCTCTCCCACACCACCCGCCGCAGGACAGACCCAGACGCGCTCCCTCCTCCAGGAGATGATTACACAGCACGCGGCTAACGCCAGTCTCCCTGCCCCAGTCCGGCGACCCAGAGCCTCCTCGCTGCTCAGCCTGGCCCGGGACACCCCAGCCCGTAGTCCCACGTCACCCACAGGGCTCCGGCTCCTTCCCCGGGACGGTGGAGTCTGTGCTGCTGCGCCCGGCCGAGGTTGGCCTCTGCGTCCCGAGGGAGTGAACCGCGTTGGTTCACCTTGTGGCAGGAGGGTGCCCTGGGAGCGTCGTGGTTTCTGGGTTTCTGTCTGTTGTCTCTGCTGTGGGACAGCCTGTCTGAGAAAAGCTGGCCTGGAGCTGCTGGGAGCCCAGCCTGGGGTTTTCCAGGCCCCTGAGCCGGGGCTTCCTTTCTGCCTTCAAGACCAGCATCGGGATTTCTGTTCGCGGCGGGAAGGGGCCTTGCTGGTGAATCCCGTACGCCGCCCTCCCATTCTGCCGATGTCTCCACCTCAACCTGAGACCACCCAGGTTTCACGAGAAGGAGGGGGTGGGGCCCACGGGGGAAAGAGCTTCGGAGCCGCCCTTCACCGGAAGGGGTCAGAATGGAGGAAGCTCCACAAGGGTGAGACAGAGCCTCGTCCTCCATCATCCACCCGCCCGTCTTCAGGAGCACCTGGCACACCGGCCTCTGGGGCGGCCTCCAGCAGCTTCAGCCTCCCTGTGTACCCCCAGCACTGAGGCCACAGACTTGGTCCCCCCACCCACCACAGCATCCTGTCCTCGGGCCTCACCCCAGGGAACACGAAGCCCCCCAGGGGCTCCTGACACCTGCCTTGCCCACCCCCTGGGTTCGAAGCACCGTGGCCTTCCCAGCACCCCCACGTGCACCCCTCAGGCCTTGGCACAGGCGGTGCCCATGCCGGGCATCCTTCCCGGGTCTCTGCATGCTCTGCTGCCTCCGGCCTTCAAAGCTCCAATGCCAGAGAGATTAAAGGCACGAAACCAGCCAGGCACAGTGGCTCACACTTGTAATCCCAGCACTTCGGGAGGCCGAGGCGGGTGGATCACTTGAGGCCAGGAGTTCGAGACCAGCCCGGCCAACATGATGAAACCCCGTCTCTACTAAAAATACAAAAATTAGCTGGGCGTGGTGGCAGATGCCTGTAGTCCCAGCTACTCAGGAGGCTGAAACACGAGAATCTCTTGAACCTGGTTGGCAGAGGTTGCAGTGAGCTGAGATCACACCACTGCACTCCTGGGTGACAGAGCGAGACTACGTCTCAAAAAAAAAAGGACCAAAACCACGGGCAGAGAGGAGCAGGTGCCGGTGCCGGTGCCGCTGAGGGAGGACCGCGGACCTGACCACGACCCAAACGGCAGCTGGGAGGAGGAGCCAAGCCCCCACACAAGGAAATGGCAAATGTGGAGATGGCAGCTGTGCTATCGCCTGACCTGAGCGCGGCACGCCACACCCCATGAACAAGGACAGTCCCATTTGTCCATTAAAAAAACAAGCGAGGCTGGGCAGCATAGTGAGGCCCCATCTCCACAGAAACGAACAAAAGTAGCCGGGCCGGGTGTGGTGGTGCGTGCCTGCGGTCCCAGCTGCTTGGGAGGCTGAGTTGGGAGGATCGCCTGAGCCCGGGAGGTTGAGGCTGCAGTGAGCCAAGATCACACAACACTTTCCAACCTGGGTAATAGAGAGACCCTGTCTGAAAACATAAAAAGTAAAAATAAACCTCAGATGTCGCCATCAGCCTTCAGTGTGAGTCCTCTCCCTACGTCCTGTTTAGGGCCACCATCCTTGCCCTGCGGCTGGGTGTCTGGACCGGAGGCTCACACCCCTCAGTATGGCGCCGCTTCCTGTCCATCCCCGTCTCCGCCTGCCCCTCCCCGCGGCTCAGCTACGCAGGACAGGGTTTCTGTCGCTTCTGCTCACAGCCGCCTCCCAGTGCTCAGAGCGAGGCCCGGCGCACTGTAGGTGCTTGATAAACAGCTGCGGAATGAATGTGTTCCCTTTAGGGACTCCACAGCCACGTACGGCCACTCTGTCCCCGGGGCTTTGAGGCGTTGGGGAGATTCCACGCGGGAACCTGGTGAGACTGCTGGCGGTCTACAAGGCCTCCCCAAGCCGGGTCCGTGGGTTCCAGCCCCGTTGGTGTGTGCTGAGCTTGCAGGTGGCACCGAGGCCCTTTCTTGGGTGAATGCAGCCTCAGGTCTCTCGGCCCTCGGGTCCCCCACCATGTCTCTAGAAGGACCGAAGTTACGGGAGAGGCGAGGCTCCCAGGTGGTGGGAGTCGGCTGGCTTCCATCATTAGCTAAGGACCCGTCACGGCTGGGGGCTGGGCAGGTTCAGTCTCCAGGCTTGGGCCACAGATCCCTGAGCTTTTGGGGTGTGTGGACTGCCCCTAACCACACGGGCCCACAGCTTGTGTGACCTGGCTTTTCAGCAGTGCCATTAGCTCAGGAGTGATAAAGTCGGAGAGTGAACCCCCATGCCCTCAGCAACATCCCCTTTCCAATCCCTGCAAAACAGGGAAAGAACAGGACAGCCCCCTCCGCCCCTACCCTGCATGACTCCTCAGGCAAGTGGCACTGGTGCGCGGCGTCCCCACGCCCGGGGCAGGTCTCTTTTCTGTGTCGGAGTTAATGACCTTGTAATTGTTCACATATTTTGAAGCCAGGGACCAATACATCATCTGACTGGCAGATCTGCCTCCTGCCACGTTCCCTGGGAGACTGATGCTTATACAGAGAGAGAATTTAAAGGCCCTACCATCACAGCCTCAAGGGAAACAGTTTAAACCCTCTATAAATTTCAGATAAATATTGGCAATAAATTCTCCACTCTGTGGGCCAGAGGAGACCAACACCTAAGGATCAGGCAAAATCCTCCTGTGGGAGCCAGAGGCACGCAGCCCACCTCTCAGAGGCTCTCAAGAGGCAGGAGGCCTGGGCCCTGCCCTTCTTGGCCACACTGGAGGAAGATCAGGTGAAGGAAGCCAGAGCCCAGCTTGCACTCTGTGCTGAGAGCAACTGGGGCCAAGCTGGACTCACCTTCTGGTGTCAATGTGTGCAGCTCTCCCCACTGAGAGAGGGACGCTATCACCCTAGCCCTTCGTCACGATTTGCTTGGACCAACAGAAAGGGGCAGAACCCACCCAGTGCCAAGACCAAGCTGGGTCTCGGGAGACTATGCTCACACCGATCTCTGTCTTGTAACCTGCCCCCCAGCATGAGGAGAGACCACGCGGAACAGAGAGAAGCCGCCCAGCTGAGCCCGTTCCTCCCCACCCCAACCAGCCAACCTCGCTCATCTGGCGGCTGACTGCCGGCATCAGCAAGGCCAGCTGAGAGCAGAGCTGCTCTGTTCCACACAGGCCATGTGCCAATCCACAGAGCTGTGGGCCAAGGAAATGGTTGTCTTAGGCCGTAACATTTCAGAGTGGATTGTTACACATCCAAGAGCTGACACATCCATGCTGCTTCGGCAGGCACAGCTGGCAAAGACCGTCGCTGCTGTGGTTTCCTTGCACGCAGCAGATAGTCAGTACTAGTTAATACTAGTTACTAGCCATACATCCCCACTGCCCAAGACAACCCTAGTTGATACCCCTGACTTGGGGTGATTATTAATAGCACCTCTGGTAACTCTCAGGTGTCCTGGTTTGGGTGACGATGCCTGTGGTCACCCCCATGCTACCTGACCGTCTGGCCCCACAGCCAGGGTGGAAGTCTGAGTGTCAGAGCCATTCAAACCACAGCAACTCCATATTGAACAGGGGCTGGGCAAGACGAGGCTGAGAACCACTGGGCTGCATTCCCAGATGGCGAGGGCATTCTAAGTCACAGGATGAGAGAGGAGGTCGGCACAAGACACAGGTCACAAAGACCTTGCTGATAAAACAGGTTGCAGTAGGCCGGGCGCGGTGGCTCATGCCTGTAATCCCAGCACTTTGGGAGGCCGAGGCAGGCGGATCACGAGTCAAGAGATCGTGACCATCCTGGCCAACATGGTGAAACGCCGTCTTCACTAAAAAATAAATAAATACAAAAATTAGCCGGACGTGGTGGCATGCACCTGTAGTCCCAGCTACTCGGGAGGCTGAGGCAGGAGAATTGCTTGAACCTGGAAGGCGGAGCTTGCAGTGAGCGGAGAACACGCCACTGCTCTCCAGCCTGGGTGACAGAGCGAGACTTCATCTCAAGCAAACAAATATGTTGAAGGAGCCAAGACCCACCAAAACCAAGATGGCGACGAGTGACCTGTGGTCGTCCTCGCAGCACATTATACGCTCATTATAATGCATTAGCTGCTAAAACACTCCCCACAGCGCTATGACAGTTCACTGATGCCACGGCAACACCAGGAAGTGACCCTACACGGTCTAAAAAAGGTGGGGCTCTCAGTTCCGGGAAATCCCACCCCCTTTCCCAGAAAACTCACCAATATTCCACCCCTTGTTCAGCATATGATCAAGAAATAACCACAGAAGGCCGGGCGCGGTGGCTCAAGCCTGTAATCCCAGCACTTTGGGAGGCCGAGACGGGCGGATCACGAGGTCAGATCGAGACCATCCTGGCGAACACGGTGAAACCCCGTCTCTACTAAAAAATACAAAAAAACTAGCCGGGCGAGGTGGCAGGCGCCTGTAGTCCCAGCTACTCGGGAGGCTGAGGCAGGAGAATGGCGTAAACCCGGGAGGCGGAGCTTGCAGTGAGCTGAGATCCGGCCACTGCACTCCAGCCTGGGCGACAGCCAGACTCTATCTCAAAAAAAAAAAAAAAAAAAAAAAAAAAAGAAATAACCACAGAAGTTAATTAATAACCAATCAGCAGCCCTGGGGGCCACTCGGCCTGTGGGGCAGCCATTCTTCTCTTCACCTCATTTATTTACTTGTCTAATAAACTTGCTTTCACCTTACTCTGTAGATTCGCCCTGAATTCTGCCTCATATGAGATCCAAGAGCCCTCTCTTGGGGTCTGGATGGGGACCCCTTTCTGGTGACATGAGGAAAACACGGGTGGCTGAGGGGCCGTCACTAACTGCAGAGGCCACAGATGGGTAGATGGCCGACTCCTCCACAGATGGGTGGGGCCCTGGGGCCCCTCGTCTGTAGGCCCCAGGCTGGGGCATCACAGCGAGAGGAGAGACAGGAGAGGGGCCCCTGCTGTGCGCGGGCGTCAGGTCAAAAATCCCCCTGTACACTGAGGACTGACGTCGTCTTTGGCAGCGCTGTGGGCCTAGCACAGGGCCTGAGGGCAAGGCCATACCATGAAGTCGGAGCTGTTTTTCTGGCCGAAACAAGCAAAGCAACAGGGCTTGTAGGGTTCTCCTGGAGGCGCTGGGGACACACGGCCTCCCTCACGAAACTGTCATCTAGAGGGGAGGCCGGCAAGGATCAGATGTCACACTGGTCGTGTGTGGATGCAGTCGGAGGACCGACCGGGGCCGTGGGACTCGGGCAGGAGGGGCGCCCTGGCCGGGGTCAGGGATGGCTTCCCGAACCCCAGCTCTGAGCAGAGATGGATGATGAGTGGGGTTAACTGGCGGTGACATGCAGGCATGCTTGAGGCCCGAGCTCAGTCCTCCTGGGCCATGGGGCAGTGCAGAGCAGGCACAGGCAGGCTGTGCTGCAGTCAGGGACGTAGGGGCTCAGAGAGCGTCCTCAGGACTCCGGCTATGAGGCATTGTCAGATCACCAGGGCCAGGGTGGGTGGGAGGCACTGTTTCTGTGAGTGAGGCCGGAGCTGTGGCTCCCAACTCCGCTGAGTCACTGGGGTTGCATCCACAAACCACCAATTCCCTGGCCCATGGGCAGCTGGAGGTGGCCGCTGATAGAATCCTGGCCGATGAGGTGGAAGCAGGGGCCTCAGAATGGGGCTCTTGGCAAAGCTGTGACTTATCCCGATTTTTTTTCTTTTCTCAGATGGAGTCTTGCTCTGTCACCAAGCTGGAGTGCAGTGGTGTGATCTTGGCTCACTGTAACCTCTGCCTCCTGGGTTCA
Source organism: Macaca thibetana thibetana (assembly GCF_024542745.1). Classification (NCBI taxonomy): domain Eukaryota; kingdom Metazoa; phylum Chordata; class Mammalia; order Primates; family Cercopithecidae; genus Macaca; species Macaca thibetana. The sequence goes on from NC_065588.1 coordinate 128,586,166, forward strand.
AGCGATTCTCCTGTCTCAGCCTCCCAAGTAGCTGGGATTACAGGCGCCGCCACCATGCCCAGCTAATTTTTGTATTTTTACTGGAGACAGGGTTTCACCATGTTGGTCATTCTTGACCTTGTGATCCACCCACCTCGGCCTCCCAAAGTGCTGGGATTACAGGTGTGAGCCATCATTCCCGGCCTATCCTGATTTTTAAAAAAGGGAACAGCCTCAGCTGGCAGAACCTTTTGCCCCTCTCCGTTCTTTTTGTTAGTGATGTGGATGTGAGGTCTGGAGGAGTGGCAGCCATCTCGAGACCATGAGGCAACAAATATGCACGCCAGAGCCTGTATAACAAGGATGGCAGTGGACTGTTAGAGCCCACGCCCCCGCGGTCACCGGTGAAGCACTCGGCTCTGTGTGTTCTGAGACACAAAACTCCATCAGTGCGAGCCTGAGGAACCAAGAGGACGTCTGCTGTTCTATCCCTAACCAACAAAGCGGGCCCAGGAGGTGGCAGCAGGGTGAAGAGGAAGCCCCACAACCTTGTGCCAGGGCAGGTGGGGCCAACCTCATCGTCTGCAGGTGAACATGAGGCCAAGGCACAGAGGCTTGGTCCCCTGCCTGAGGCCACATGGCTGGTGCAGGGTGGCAGGGAGCCTGGTAAACCCCTGACGGGAGCAGCAAGCAAAGGGCAGGCGTCGGGGCTCCTGGTGGCTGCTCGGAGGGGAGGCGCTTGTGGACTTGGGCCCCCTCCTCGGGAGCAGGGGAGACCCTGCCTGGTCCCCGGCCCCAACAGATCTCTGGGTCTCAGTGCGTCCGGGACGAACATCTGGAAGGTGAATTCCAGGGTGGCGGTGGGCGGGGGAGACCTGACTCCCAATCCTCGACAAGGCTGGAGCTGTCACCGGCAGGGCGGTGCGGAGCGGCGTCCTCACTGTGAAGGGGCGAGCTCTGGAAGCCTGGCGCTGTCCTCCCTGGGCCTGTGGCTGGGCATGAACCGCTGTCCCCGCCTCCGTCTCCACGGGAAACACGGCCGCACCACGCAGGAGTGCCCGGCCTTGCCGGCAGCGCCGTGAACTTTACTCAGAAGCCGTCTCTCTTGCTATCTTCATTTTCTTCCCGCCACCGCAGTGACCAGACAGTCCCTTCCTGGAGTGCCCTGTGGTTAAGCAGCCAGCCCTTCCCGCAGGAACAGGACGACTTCCTGCGCGGGAACAGGGCTTCCTGCGCGGGAACAGGGACCGGCGCGCAGCCTTGCTGCGGGGTGATGTGCATCTCTCCTGGACTCCAGACTCATTTCATTTTGTGGCTCGGCTTCTACGGCGCGATGCGTAAAAGACCCCCCTGTGGCCATCCCCACTGCTCGTGGGACCCTCTGGCTTCTCGGGCACCGAGCAACGCCCTCCCCGTGAGGTACTGGTGGGTGCCAGGGGTGCTGGACACGGCTGCCACACCTTGCATCCCTCAGCCCTGCCTGACCACATGGGAAACCGGTGAAACCTGGGCCTGGAGCTTCTCCCAGCTGCCCCGGACTCTAAACCACACCAGGTGGGAACCGGCCCTGACCAGGAACCAAGCTGGCTGGGCAGGTGGGCGAGCCCGGGGGCCCCTCTCCGGCCGGCTGGGCAGGTGGGCGAGCCCGGGGGCCCCTCTCCAGCCAAGGCGCCCCCAGCTCTTCCAGCGAGAACACCGGCCCCGCCCGCCTGCAGCCTCTCAGTGCCCCTTGTGCCCGGACCCTCCTCCCAGCCGCTGCACGGCCCATTCCCCAGAGTCCTCCTGACCTGGCAGAATATGCCCGTGAGGGCCCTGGCCACAGAGGGACGGCACTGGCCCCTTCCCTTGGTCTCCACCCCCAGCTCCTGGAAATATGCATTTGCTATTGCTACATCACAAAATACCATGTTTTTTGAAACATATGCTATTAGAAACATTTTCTATTTTTGTAAAAACAAGAATTTTGAAAATCACACACATAGACATCTGGAAGAAACTGTTCCCAGTGGTTATCACGGGACAGAATGTTTTATTTCCTATGCGGCATTTCTGTAATATCTGAATTTTCATGCTGAGAATGTACGGTTTTCTCTTTTTTTTTTTTTGAGACGGAGTCTCGCTCTGTGGCACAATCTCAGCTCACTGCAAGCTCTGCCTCCCAGGTTCACATCATTCTCCTGCCTCAGCCTCCCGAGTAGCTAGGACTACTGTGCCCGCCACCTCGCCTGGCTAAATTTTTTGTATTTACTTTAGTAAAGAGAGGGTTTCACCATGTTAGCCAGGATGGTCTCGATCTCCTGACCTCGTGATCTGCCCGCCTTGGCCTCCCAAAGTGCTGGGATTACAGGGGTGAGCCAACGCGCCCAGCCCTGAATATATGACTTTTATCCCTGAAAATAACGCAGAGACGTATGCACGGTGCTCCTGACTTCACCAGGCCTCACCCATGGCAGCCTCCCGGGGCCTTGTAGATGACACGACGGTGCCCGGGTACAGCAGGTGACAAATTTGTCGTGTGTTTCAACTGAGTTGAGTGCAGAAGTAGCTGTGGTCTCGCGTTGCTGGAATGTTTGCCGTTTGATATTGGAATATGTGCTCCAATAAACGTTATGTTATTTACCATTTTAATGTGCATTTCTCACTTTATGTTTTTGCTAATGACTTGTTACTTGCTGTTTATTTTATGTTTATTTTAGACTACGTAAATGATGTTAAACAAAAGCAAATTTGAGCCATTTTCTTATTAGAGTTCAACATGGGTCGTAAAGCCACAGAGACAAATCACAACATCAACAACGCACTTGGCCCAGGAGCTGCCAATGAACATACAGGGCAGTGGTGGCCAGAAGCTGCCAACGACATACAGGGCAGTGGTGGCCAGGAGCTGCCAACGACACACAGGGCAGTGGTGGTTTGGGAAGTTTTGTAAAGCAGAAGTTTTGCCTTGAAGATGAGGAGCGCAGTGGCTGCCGTCAGACGTTGACAATGACCAACTGAGAGCGACCATCAAAGCCGATTCACAACCACACGAGAAGCTGCCGAAGAACTCAGCGCCGGCCGTTCTACAGGAGTTCGGCATTTGAAGCAAATCGGAAAGATGAAAAAGCTCAGTAACTGGGTGCCTCACGAACTGAGTGAAACTTTTAAAAAATGACTGTTTTGAAGCATTGTCTTCTCTTATTCTACACAATGATGAACCGTTTCTTGACTGGATTGCAATGTGCAATGAGAAGTGGATTTTATACGACGACTAGTGATGACCATCTTAACGGTTGAATTGAGAGAAGCTCCAACTTGCCAAAAGCCAAACTTGCACCAAAAAAGGGCCTGGTCACTCTCTGACCTTCGCTGTCTGAGGTCACTGTCTTGCCGTCGCTGGTGGTCACTGTCTGGTGGTCACTGTCTGGTGGTCACTATCTGGTGGCTGCTGTCCGGTGGTCACTCTCTGGCCGCCACTGTCTGGCCGTCGCTGTCTGGCGGTCACTGTCTGGCCATCGCTGTCTTGCGGTCGCTGGTGGTCACTGGCCGTCGCTGTCTGGGGGTCACTCTCTGGCAGTCGCTGTCTGGCGGTCACTGGCCATCACTGTCTGGTGGTCGCTGTCCGGTGGTCACTGTCTGGCTGTCGCTGTCTGGTGGTCACTCTCTGGCCGCCACTGTCGGCCTGACCCACAGCAGCTTTCTGAATCCTGCGAAACCATTATACTTGAGAAGTGTCCTCAGCAAATCCATGAGTTGCACCGAAAACTGCAGCGCCTGCCGCCGGGCTCGGTCCACAGAAAGGACCCAATTCTCCACCACAATGCCTGGCTGCACATCACACAACCAACATTTCACAAGCTGAACGCATTGGGCTGCGAAGTTTTGCCTCATCCGCCATATTCGCCTGACGTCTCGCCAACCGACTGTCACCTCTGCAGCCTCTCGACAACTTTTTGCAGGGAAAACGCTTCCACAACCAGCAGGATGCAGAAAATGTTTCCAAGAGTTTGTCAAATCCTGAAGCACAGATATTTATGCTACAGGAATAAACTCATTTCTCACTGGCAAAAACGTGTGGACTGTGATGGTTCCTATTTTGACGAATAAAGGTGTGTTTGAGCCCAGTTGTAATGATTTAAAATTCACAATCTGAAACCACAATTACTTTTGCACCGACCTAATACAAGAAAACGCCTCATGTCTATTCGTGTCCATTCGGTCAAACCACACGCAGCCGCCTTCCGCGCTGGCCAGAAACAGCTGTGCATCTGCAGTCTCACCGGGTTCACCTGTGATCCACTCACCCCGTCCACCTGGCCATTCTGTCCCTCATCCTCTGTCTCCACCGTGGTTTTCCCAAATACTCTCTCTGCCAAAGGCAGCAGGCCCAGAGCTTCACAGAGCATTTCCCCTCCCTGTCGAGGGGACCCTGGGGCAGGTCCTTCAAGACCATTTGCGGGATCAGGAGACGGGCATGGGAAGGCTGAAGAGTGTGTCCAAGTCACCCAGCTGGCACCCGGGGCAGCCAGACTTCAAACTTGGTCCCCAACTGCAGGCCACGTGATCACACACCACACTCCTGCCCTGCAATCCACGCCTGTGGGCTGTGGCCCATGTGACGGTTTTACGTCGGTTCAGGAGGTGAAGGTCCCGTTATTCAGTGGATGTGAGGCGCTGCTGGAACCGCGTCCGCAGCTGTGAGTGACGCCTGCGTCAGGGGACACTCCGCATAGCAGCAGGCGTGCACAATGGGCAGGCCCCCCCCAGCCAGGCCTCGAGAGCAAAGACAGGGCTGGGGGTTCCCAGAGAAGGACGCCAGCTTTCAGACAACACGGAAACCCCACCTGGGTCTGCAGCCTTCAAACCACAACACGAAAACCCCACTTGGGTCTGCAGCCTTCAGACCATGACACAGAAACGGCACGGAAACTCCACCTGGGTCTGCAGCCTTCAGACCACGGCACGGAAACTCCACCTGGGTCTGCAGCCTTCAGACCGTGACACAGAAACGGCACGGAAACTCCACCTGGGTCTGCAGCCTTCAGACCACGGCACGGAAACTCCACCTGGGTCTGCAGCCTTCAGACCGTGACACAGAAACGGCACGGAAACTCCACCTGGGTCTGCAGCCTTCAGACCACGGCACAGAAACTCCACCTGGGTCTGCAGCCTTCAGACCATGACACAGAAACGGCACGGAAACTCCACCTGGGTCTGCAGCCTTCAGACCACGGCACGGAAACTCCACCTGGGTCTGCAGCCTTCAGACCATGACATGGAAACGACACAGAAACCCCACCTGCTGCCCACCTTAGGGATCTCAGACTTGGCAGCCCTGCAATTGTGTGAGCCAATTCTTAGAATCAATCACTTTCTTTACACACTCACACAAAAATGCACCATAGATGCACACGCGTGCAACACAATCAGGCATACAAACACACACACACTCCCACCCAGTCACACGCACACTCAGTCACACACACACTCCCACCCACCCGGTACAGGCACACTCAGTCACACACACTTCCACCCACACACAGGCACACACACACACAGTCACACGCACACTCCCACCCACACATAGGCACAGAGTCCCACACAAACACACACAGGCACACACACTCCCACACACAGGCACACGCACACCCACACACACAGGCACACTCAGTCACACACACTTCCACCCACACACAGGCACACTCACACGTGCACTCGGCTGTCCTCCCTGTCAGCCTCTGTGATGTACCTGCAGGGACAGCTCACTGGGTGAGCACCCAGGGGCTCTGGGGTCAGCCCTCATGTCTGAGGAGTGTTCCAGGGGGCATGAGGCCCACTGTGGCCTCTGCAGTGTCCAGGAGGCACCGGGGGCCCGAGGAGGCCCCCAACTTGCTGCCAGCTCTCTAGAAAAGAATGCAGACACGTCCCGGAAGCTGAAAGAAAGAGCCTCGAATGCATCAGTTGGCACGCATGGGCACTGACGGTCCAGAACAGCTGGGTCACGGAGCATCCCTGGAGATGTAGGCACGACTCAGCCCATGTCCACATGCCCTCCCTGCAGCATGAGTCCAGGGGGCACCCGCGACTCTGAGTCCTCAATCACCCGCCTCCCTGCCAGGTCAGGCCTGGGGATGGGGGTCTGGGCGCCTTGGTCCTCCCAGGTGAAAGCCGGGACACCACCCTCACAAGGATTACCAGGAGGGGGACTGCCCCCAAGGGCACCTGGAGAAGAGGGAGCCGATTCCGGAGTGCCCCATCTGAGGTCCCTGATGGTGGCTCCTTCGGAGATGACTGGAAAACCACGCCTGAGATTCCACCGGCCCTTGTCACACCAGTGACTCCACCATCCCTCTCCATGCCGGCGACTCCACCGTCAGCAGGAGCCCAGGGATGAAGGTGGCAAGCAGGAGCTGAGCCCGTGTCTTAACCATGCTTTCATATTTTCTGTATCTGATCCTTTGACATCTGGAACCTCACTGGCCTGAGAGGCCTGCGCCTGCCGGGTGAGCGATTTCCGAGAGCCAGTGAGCACCCGCCGCGTGTCTTTCCAAGTGCAAACCGGGTGACGCGAGTCCACAGCCCACTGCCTGTCCTTCACTCTGGGCTGCCATCCTCCCACTCAGCCACTCGGGAGGATGGTCCCTGCCCCAGAGCTGCTGAGACGATGGAAGCCAGGTCCCCCAGGGCTGCTCACCCGGCCTTGCCCGTTCCTGGCCACGTCCCCCTCACACCTTCTGCCTCCTGCCCAGCCTGGTGCCTCGCAGGTGGCCCTGCTTGGTGGTACCCCCTTCTCTGGGATCCGTGCGTAACAAACCATCTCACCAATGGCCGTTGTCTCCTGGCCTGCTGGCTGCGCTGTCCTGAATAACGAAAAAGCCACTTGGAGACCAGGGCAGGCGGTGGCAGCCCGTTCCCACTCAGTGTCTGATCTTGCAGAGCAGAGGATGCACACCCGTCACAGAGGCCTGTCTCACTGTTCTACGTGGAACTGGAAGATTCTGGCTGATGGGCAAAGCCAGCGTGAGGCTGTGAGCCTGGAGAAACCTGCCGGCCTCCGCAGCACCCTGTGCTGGTGCTAACTATCCCGTTGGTGTCCTCACTGCCGCGCTGTCCCGCTGTCCTGCCCGTTCAAAGGCGTTTGGGAGGAAACGTGACACGATCACTGTTGGTTTCCAGACGTCGAGTCCACGCAGCTCCGGGTGGCTTTGCAGCCGCTTTGGCAGAACAGACACACTTAGGTTTCATCAGGGCCTCACCTGAGCCCCAGCTCTTTCTCGTGCGATTTGTAGGCGACACAGCCCAGGCTCTCAGGGACAAAAGTCCTTCCTCGCACACCGAGCTGCAATTCACCAGCCCTTCTATTGGGCTGCAGGCCCCGCACACAGACACAGTCAGGTTCTAAACGGAGTCCAGGATGCGGTGCCCGGCACCGCTTGGATGCCAGTGCAGCCCGGGGAGGATTGCTGGGCGTGGCCCCGGCTCTCGGTGAGGCTGTTTGTTGCTGGCCTCGGTGGAGAGCACGAGCAGCTTCTCCAGGGAGGGTGCGCTTCCTCCCTCGTCCCAAGAGCGCTGCCCTGCCGGGGCTTGGCGAGTGCAGGGACCACTCCGAGGGCCGGGCAAGGCTGGCATGGCCAGGGTCCACTTGATCCTGGCCTGTTGGCTCCAAGACTGAGGTTCAAGAATGAAGCCAGTCATCTTTGTATCATGAGGAAACACGTGCCAACCGGCACCCGGTCCCACAGTGCCAGGCTGGCACCATCACAGCCACCACGTGGCTCACGTGGTAGCACAGACCGGCCAGTGGGCATGGGGGGCAGCCTCGCATGGCCACATGGGACCCAGCACGGGACCCAGGTGCCCTCTATCACCTCCTGGGTGCTGGCCCTCCCTGACTTGCAGCAGGGGATGGAGAGGGTGCAAGGGGGCGGACAGCAGGGTCGGGGGGCTTCTGGGCCAGGCCCGAGGGGCTGCGTCCCCCTCCCCAATGCCCTGTCCAGGGCTTAGCCAAAGGACTCCTAAGGGATGGTGGGTGGACGTGTAGAGGGAGGGGAGATGGTGGTGGGGGACACACAGGGGCTTGTCCATGTCCATCTAATGAGAGAGAGAGACACAGAGACACAAAAACAGAGACAGATAGAGACAGAGACATGAGAGAGACATGAGAGAGAGAGAGAGACATGGAGAGGCAGACAAAGAAACAGATTATAGAGAAGACAGAGAGATGAACACACAGAGAAAGACACACAGAGACAGAGGGAGACAGAGAGAGGCGCACAGCCCCTTGCTTCTCTCCCCACGGGGTCCCTCACACAGGGAGAGCAATATGGAGGCTTTCCTGGGAGGGTCATTTGCTGACAACGTCCTGGAGACCAGCACCAAGCACTCTCATCTGCAGGAAAGACGGTGCGTGGCGCAGCCGCAGGCCCAGCAAGGAGCCAGGACCTGGGTGCTAAGCGCAGCGTGCAGCCTCGAAGCTGCAGGCTCAGCGAGGAGCCAGGATCTGGGTGCTGAGCGCAGCTGGCAGCCTCGGAGGACAGGGTGTTTTCTGTGGCAGGAATAGGGCGAGGAGGGGGTCCACAGGCAGGCGGCACTGAGTGTCCCCCATGTCTAGCTCCTCCCTGGTCTCCGCTGGGCATCTTCCTTCCTAAGATCTGTGCCCACGTGGCTGCCTTGGGAGGGGCTCCAGCATCTGGGGGGATGAGCTGTTTTCTCTCTTTGGGCCACTGAGTGGGATGCCCACTCACAAGACTGGAGAGACGCCGTGGCCGCTTCTGTGGCCAAAGTTCACCTCTTCACTTGGCGCCGTTCTGAGCTGGAGGCTTTGGCTCCCACGAAGCCTGTGAGGAGGCGTTTCTGGGCTTTTTGCCCTTGTGGGCGGTCTGCCCTTGTAAGGGGGAAGGAGAATTTGGGGATAACTTGGCTCTTTCTTGACTGATAGGTTTAGTTGTGTGATGAACTGTGTGTTTCCTTTTGGGTGTTGTGATCCGCTAAACTGTTATAAAATCTGGTTTTCACCTTGAAAATAATGAGGATGAGACTTTACTTCTCAAGTTATGGCCAACATTTGCTCAAGCCCACCTCTCTTCCCTTTTGCCAATATTCCTTGGATAAAATAACTGATAGAATGACCCACCCTTCCACCCATTTACCCATCTACTCACTCATTCACCCACCTAGCCACTATCTATCCATCTGTCCATGCGGACTCATCCATCCATCCATCCCCGCATTCGGCCAGCCAGCCATTCACCCATCCATGCATCCCACCCATCCATCCACTCACTCATCCATCTATCCATCCACCCATCCATCCATCCCTGCATCCAACCAGCCAACCATCCATAATCCACTCACTCATCCATCTGTCCATCTATCCATCCATACATTCACTCATCCATCCACCTACTCATCCATCCATTCCTTTATCCATCCATCTACCTACTCATTCACCCACCTAGCCACTATCTATCCATTCATCCATGTGCACTCATCCATCCATCCATCCCTGCATCCAGCCAGCCATCCATTCACCCATCCATGCATCCCACCCATCCATCCACTCACCCATCCATCCATTCACTCACTCATCCATCTATCCATCCATCCAGCCATCCAGCCATTCACCTATCCATCCACCCACTCATCCATCCATTCCCCCACTCATCCATCCACCTACTCACTCATGTGCACTCATCCATCTATCCATCCACTCATTCATCTATCCATCCATCCATCCATCCCTGCATCCAGCCATCCATCCATTCACTCATCCATGCATCCCACCCATCCATCCATCCACTCACTCATCCATCTATCCATCCATCCATCCATCCCTTTATCCATCCATCTACCTACTCATTCACCCACCTAACCACTATCTATCCATTCCATCCACATGCACTCATCCATCCATCCACTCATTCATCTACCCATCTATCCATCCCTGCGTCTAGCCAGTCATCTATTCACCCATCCATGCATCCCACCCATCCATCCATCCATCCACTCACTCATCCATCTATCCATTCATCCATCCCTGCATCCACCCATCCACCCACCCACTCATCCATCCATTCCTTTATCCATCCATCTACCTACTCATTCACCCACCTAGCCACCATCTATCCACCCATGCATTCATGCATCCACCCACCCACCCATCCATCCACCCACCCACTCACCACTCCTCCATCCATCCATTCATTCATTTATCCATCAATCTACCCATTCATTTGCCCACCTAGACACCATCGATCCATCCATCCTCCCACCCACTCATTGATCCACCCATCCATCCACTCATCTACCCATATATCCACCATTTAGCCATCAATCTACCCAATCATTCACCCACCTAGCCACCATCTATCCCTTCCTTCTCTCACCCACTCATCCATCCACCCATCTGCATTAGTCCCTAGAATCAGCATGACTCTGTCTAGGCATTGTGCAAAGCTGTGTCATCAAGATGAGGAAAAAACCTTAGAGGCCAAGCAATCCCTGTGTTCCCAGCCCAGGCCTCCAGGAAAAAGGTTGGATGCACCAGAGGTCCAGGCTGATGCGGACGGAACCCGGGCATCCTGACCCCCAGGTTGTCTCACCTGGTACAAACCCAAAAAGTGCCCAGTCAGCACTTTCCCTTTGGCAGAACAGAATTTCCCCTTTAACAAAAGGCAGGGCTTCATATTCACTCTGGAGGAAATTGTGTGCATCCCTTTGAGAGATTTCACATTGAACCTAACTTTTAAAAAAGATTTATAATCTGCTCAGCGTGTCCCTGCCCCTGGAGCCCAGGCCTGTTTCGGGAAATGATAATTCCTCCGGTGCAGCTGCAGGCAACGCCACCCTCTTGTCACACACATGCCTCGTTCTGCAGCAACGATCCATCTTCAGGGCAGGATCTGCCTGGATTTATCGCTAGAAAGGCAAATCCCATCTCCCAGGGCACAGTGGGCGCCATTCATCAACGTCAGACAGGAAACCATCTCTTCCTGGATGAGAGGCTGCAGATATACCCCGGAGGCAATGCAGGCAGTGGCCACGGCGTTCCCGCCCCAGGGCCAGCTGCTGTCCAGACCCTCCTGCTCACCTCACCAAACACTGAACATCTCAGACAAATGAGAGAAACAGCATCTTCCTTCCAAATAAGTGGTTCTCAAAGTGACCCAGCAGCACCAGTGTCACCAGGAGCTCCCAAGAACCTCAAATTCCCAGACCCCACCTGGGACCTGTGGAGTCAGAAGCTCCGGGGAGGGGCGCCCCGCGTTTTGAGCTCTCAGGATGCCACCGATGGAGCCGTTCGAGGACAGCAGAGCCAAGCGCCTGAGGCTTCTCACCCGGTCCCACCCCCTCCACACAATCATCTGTCCCTGAAGCCCTGTCCCTTGAATGGCAGAACCACACCTGGTGGCCTTTTCTGTGATGTGCTTCTGTCCTCAAACAGAGATGAGGCTACAGTTTAGTCATGGTTTCTGCGGAACCAGACCCGCCGCAGCTGTGACAGATGAAATGCTGACATTTTTCAGCACCACAGACATAGAACTCTCCCCTGCTGTTTCAGACACGCAGAAACAATAGATCAGTTGTTTTAAAAGTTAAAAGTAACATTAGAAAACAAGGTGAAATTCTCCGTAGCTCAGGAGGAGCGAAGCCGGCTGCAGTGAGTAGCATGGAAGCCAAGAGGTTCTGGGGACCGTTGGTGGGACAGGTGCTGGGTGTGCGGCCAGGATCCTGGCATGAACTCAGGGTGGGGATGAGCTCCCTGAGACGGAACAGACACTGAAACCGCTCTGATGGACCCCTGGGGGCTGCAGCCAGAAGTGTCCCACAGCGAGAGGCAGCAGCACGAGCGCTTGGGCCGGCACACGCCTGGGAAGGGGAAGGGACACCTCCCCAGGGTGACACCCGCCTGGGAAAGAGGAAGGGGCACCTCCCCAGGGTGACACCCGCCTGGGAAAGGGGAAGGGGCACCTCCCCAGGGTGACACCCGCCTGGGAAAGGGGAAGGGGCACCTCCCCAGGGTGACACCCGCCTGGGAAAGGGGAAGGGGCACCTCCTCAGGGTGGCACCTGCCACCGGCTTCCATGTCGTGAGGCAGAAGTGCCGGGAGGAGACGCTCTGAAACTTGCTTCCCAGAGTGGGTGTTCATGGAATTAAGCTACAACTTCTGTAAAAGATGAGCACTCAGCAAAATGACAAGGCAGCTGGGCACGGTGGCTCATGCCCATAATCCCAGCACCTCGAGAGGTCGAGGCAGGAGGATCACTTGAGCCCAGGAGTTTGAGACCAGTCTGGGCAACCCTGTGAGACCCTGTCTTTACCAAAAAAAAAAAAAAAAGAAAAATTAACCTGGGTGTGGTGGCACACGCCTGTAGTCCCAGCTACTCAGGAGGCTGAGACAGGAGGATCATCTGAGCCCAGGAGTTTGGGGCTGTAGTGAGTGATGACTGTACCACTGTACTCCAACCAGGATGACAGCGAGACCCTGACTCAAATAAATAAAAATGACAAAGCACCTGAGGAAATCCAATTCCAGGAGAGTCAGCCAAGAAATCCAACAAAATAAGTGAATTTAAACCCAGAGACAGAAAAAGATAGTAATTAAAGAGGTCTTAGGATGACTGTTAGAATTTCCAAAGACATTAAGGAATGAGAGAAAAGCATTAATCAAAAACGCGAGTTTATGAATCAAAATAATTATTTAAAAAAACCAGATATGAAAAATACCCATGGAAGAAAGTCTCCTAAATGTAAGATGCAGTCATTAACTGGAAAAACCAAGGCTAAGCAAGTGGCTCAAATTGCTGTCTGGATGTGGCTGAAGAGAGGACTTATTCCCTGGAATGCAGAACCAGGAGAGTTTCCTGGGACACCCCTCAGAATGGAAAGGAGATGAGAAACAGGAAAGAGACATTGGTAACCCTGAGGGTCAATCGGAGGTCCCACCCGCCTCCAGTAGGATTTCCACATGGGGAAGCCACGCACTGAGAAACTAAGGACTGTCCAGATTTGTAGAAACACACAGGTGGTGGCTCACATCTGTAATCCCAGCACTTTGTGGGGGCCGAGGCAGGTGGATCACTTGAGGTCAGGAGTTCAAGACCAGCTTGGCTAACATGGTGAAATCCTGTCTCTACTAAAAGTACAAAAATTAGCTGGGTGTGGTGGCATGTGCCTGTAATCCCAGGTACTTGGGAGGCTGAGGCAGGAGAATTGCTTGAACCTGGGAGGTGGAGGTTGCAGTGAGCTGAGATCATGCCATTGGACTTCAGCCTGGTGACAGAGTGAGATTGTGTCAAAAAAAAAAAAAAAAAAAAGGGCTGGGTGCAGTGGCTCATGCCTATAATCCTAGCACTTTGGGAAGCCGAGGCGGGCAGATCATGAGGTCAGGAGTTCAAGACCAGCCTGGCCAACATGGTGAAACCTGTCTCTACTAAAAACACAAAAATTAGCTGGGTGTGGTGGTGGGCACCTGTAATCCCAGGTACTCGGGAGGCTGAGGCAGGAGAATCGCTTGAACCCGGGAGGTGGAGCTTGCAGTGAGTTGTGATCATGCCACTGTGCTCCAGCCTGGGCAACAGAGTGAGATGTCTCAAAAAAAAAAAAAAAAAAAAAAGGACAGAAAGCCTGAGATGGACAATGTATGCAACACCCCACAAAGGAAAGGAATCCACAAACGCACAAATGTCAGGGCTCTGTGATCAGAGGAACTTGGGGGCCCAGAATCCCACCCCACAGTTGTTCCTGGTACCGTGCTGCTGGGTGACATCGGGTAAATGCAACCCGCACACATGGAATCGAATTTCAGCAAAAGGTTTCTCGAGTTCACATGAGAGAGTAAAAGCAAGAGAATAATAGGCAAGAAAGTCCTAAAATAGTAATGGGGTCATGTTTAATCACTAGACATGCAGCTATTTTATAAATAATTGTATAAATAATAGCTTAGAGTAGAAAGCCCAAGACAGACAGTGGATTGAGTAAGCCTGTGACAAGGGCTGCTCTTCTGTTCACAGCTGAGGATAGAGATTTGATGAGTGGCCTGAGAAGGCTTCGTCCACCATCTTAAAACCCGATAAAGATCAGCAGCTTCCTCATGTGAAAACACACAGCTCCAAATGGATGAAAGCTTTTAATTTGAACAAAGAATTGTACGAGTATCAGAAAGATGTGCAGAGGGTCAAACAGGCTTCTCCAAGAACGACAGCAAAGGCACAGGCCATTAAAACACAGATACCAGGCCGGGTGCAGTGGCTCAAGACTGTGGCCCCAGCACTTGGGGAGGCCGAGGCAGGAGGATTGCTAGAGGCCAGGAGTTCAAGGCCAGCCCGGGCAACATGGTGAAACCCCATCTCCTCACAAAAAGTAGATACAGTTCACATTTACTAATTCCTGTGTATCAAAAACTCAACACCATAAAATGAAGCCAGACGAACGGGGAAAGCGCTTGGTCATACGCGCAGTTCCTGTCCCCAGGGCTAAGGGCTCTTCACATGAACGAGCACACAAGGGGTGCCGCGAGCAGCAGCTGGCAAAGGAAGGAGGACACACGGCCGACGATGCGCGGAGCACTCAGGCTCATTAGCCACGGAGGAAACACAGAGAAGCCGCAGAGGCACTTCCTGAGTACCTGTCGTGATTGCAAAAGTGACAATTATCACACTCAATCGGCTCCTGAGTGCTGCAAAACCTGGGACGCCACTTTCTCATGCACGACTGCGGAGGAGATACGAACGCTATGGACACACCCTCCCCGCCACACAGCACACAACCCACACCCTACACAACCCACACCCCCCACACACATACACCCCACACAACCCACACCCCACACATCCCACACTGTCCATACACATCCCACATACACCCCATACACCCCATATACACACCCCACTGTACATACACACCCCACACACCCTACATATACCCCAAATGCACCCCACACACTACACACCCTACACATACCCCAAATGCACCCCACACTACACACCCTACATATACCCCAAATGCACCCCACACACTACATACCTTACATATATACCCCATACATACCCCACACACTGTACCTACACAACAGACATATGCCCCATACACACCCCACACCCATACACCCCATACATACACACACCCCACACACATACCCACACATACCCCCGCCACATACATGCCAATCCACACTCCACACTGCATATACACACGCCACACAAATAAACACAACCCACAACCCACACACAGTACATACACACCACACAACCCACACTGTACATACACACCCCCGACACACACCACACAACCCACGCCACACACACTGTACATATATACTCCACACCACACAACCCACACCCCACTGTACATGCACACCCCCATACCCACCACACAACCCACACCCCACATGCTGTATATACACAACACCCCCCACACCACACCCCACACACAAAACCCACACCCCACACACTGTACATACACAACACCCACACACAACCCACACCCCCACACACTGTACATACATTCCCCCCCCACACACCACACAACCGACACACTATACATACACAATCCACACACATGCCCCATATACCCCATATACACACCCCACACATACAACCCCCACACCCCACACTGTACATACACACTCCACACACACACCCCCACCTCACACTGTACATACACACTCCACACACCCATACACCGCCCACACACATGCATCCCATACCCCCACCCCACACATTGTACATACACACTCCACACACATACACCCCATACACACACCCCACACATATACAACCCCCACACCCCACACTGTACATACACACCCCACACATACACCCATACACCCCACATACACAGCCCACACATACACCCCATACACACACCCCACATACTGTACACATACACCTCACACATATGCCCCATATACACCATACACACCACACAATCCACACACTGTATATACACACCCCACATACACCCCATGTACCCCCATATACACACCCCACACTGTACATACACCCCACATACACCCCATACACCCCATATACACACTCCACACACACACACCACACAACCCACACTCCACACTGTATATACACACCCCACATACACCCCATGCACCCCCATACACCCCCACACACTGTACACATACACCCCACATATGCCCCATACACACTATAACCACACCACACAACCCACACCCCACACACTGTACATACACACCCCACATACACTCCATGCACCCCCATATACACACCCCACACACTGTACATACACCCCACATACACCCCATACACCCCATATACACACTCCACACACACACACCACACAACCCACACCCCATACACTGTATATAAACACCCCACATACACCCCATGCACCCCCATACACCCCCACACACTGTACACATACACCCCACACACATGCCCCATACACACTATAACCACACACCACACAACCCACACCCCACACTGTACATACACACCCATCCCCCCACATACCACACATACATACGCCCCATACACACCCCACAGCTTTTTTGGGGGGAGGAGGGAGGTGAATTTGGCAAATTGTATATAAATCCATGAAAATATGCGTTTCC
The DNA here is from genome assembly GCF_024542745.1 of Macaca thibetana thibetana. Classification (NCBI taxonomy): domain Eukaryota; kingdom Metazoa; phylum Chordata; class Mammalia; order Primates; family Cercopithecidae; genus Macaca; species Macaca thibetana. Next base: position 128,602,709 of record NC_065588.1, read on the forward strand.
TGAGTCAGTAATTTCGTTTCTAGAAATTCAGCCTGAGGAAATGGTTAGGGTGCGAGGGGAGACTCAGACGCAGGAAGAATCGTTTCTGCGCCAGATGGAACAGAGGCACCAAAATGGCCCCCAAGCTCGTCAGCAGAACCCCTGGGCACCGGTGTGCAGCTGTGCATGGTGCCGTCCCCGAACGCGTGTGTGGGGAAGTGCACTGCGCAAAGGCCCGCGACCCGCTCCCCGGCCCAGCTCCCCAGCCCCGCTGGCCACAGCTCCCTCCAAAGCCTGTGCCTGGGAAAGCACCACCACGGGCCGCGTTACACCCGGGCACAATCCTGCACCACAGACAGCGTCCGACAGACGCAGACAGGCTCCAGTGAGGTGCACGTCTCGGCACGGACGGAGGCAGAATTGTGGGCGATTTTTATTGTGTTCTAGTTAACTTATATCCAGTGCTTTTCCATCTAAAACAGTTCTTCTAAAGAAAAATGGTATTTAAGGAATGTCTGCACGTGATGAAAATTAGCATTTATTGCACGCTTGCTGTATCCCAGGCACTGAGAACCCCACTGCATTTAATCCTAAAAGAGCCCCAGGGGTGTAGTCTGTAGTTGTATTTTTATCCTTAGTGACAGATGGGGAAATGGAGGCTCGGGGCTCAGAGGCAGCCCTGCTGGTTAATGGGCAGAAGCAGGGTCCAAAGGCAATGTGGAGGGGTCTTCTGAAGACCCCTCGTGCTCAGCGGGGCTTCTCCACAGGGAGGTGCAAATGGACAGAGACCTCCCCGTCCCCACCTTGCTTCGAGCCTCAGGCCTCCTTGCTCCGAGCCTCAGCTTCCCCATCCGTCTCCTCCCTGCAGCCTGGAGGCCTGGTTGACCTGCTGAGGTTGAGCAGGGGCTGTGGGCAGGTGAAGGGCCCGCCTTGTAGCCACAGCCGCCTCGGTGGTCTGCCGGGGAGGGGGGTGCCGGACTTGGTGAGGACGCCACATGCGGCCCCGGCGGGGGGATGGGAGCAGCCAACCACCTGTGGCTGCAACAAGCCTTGGAGAAAGCGGCTCTAGAGACAGGAACAGGCCTCAGTCTCTCTCCAGCCTCTCCCTCTGCCCTCCACTCACGCAGAAAGGAGACACCCCTGGCTCCCTCTGCCCCTGGCGCTCCCTTTCCCTGAATGTGGGCCGCGGGGCAGCCGGGCAGCACCTCCTCACTCCCTCCCCAGAGGAAGGGCGACGCCTTTCTGCCTCTGGTGAGACAGGGCTTATTAACAGGACCTTGTGAGAACTCACCCCCTTGGAGAATCGCAAAAGCCACCCCCAGGCCCCAGACGCCCTGATGCTCACACAGCCCCCCAGCGGGGTGAGGTCTCGAGGGTCCGGGGTCCAGGAGGCGCCTATCCGTGCGCCAGTGGAGGTTTTCTTGTAACACCCTGAGGAGCAGCAAGTCTGAACGTTTCAAGACAGAGACGCGAACGATTTCCAATTTCCGCTCTGCAGACGGCTTTCCTGGCCCGACTCTCACACTTGATTTCATCCTGACCTTTATTAAGCGTAATGGATGCGATGGACTCATTTGCCTCTAACTGGCTCTAGCACTTTCCTCATTACATGAGGAGCAGCTGGCGTTTCTACCGTTGCAGAAACGTAAATTAGCCCCAAGATGGGAGAATTCCTCCTCTAATTGCGCTGAATTGATCAGAGAGGCCGCTGGTGTGGATGGGTTAGACTCGGGTGCGTGGGAGCTGGGGCCAGAACACATGGCCACGTGGTCCTGGAGCAGACGCCTGTGCCAGTGCATGGGCTGGGGGCTGCCCTCCCCTGGGCATGTACCAGCCTCAGGGCCACAGAGCTTTGTCCTTGCTGATCCCTCTGCTGGAACACTGTTCCCTGCAGCTGCCTCTGCTTCTCCATCCTGGCTCACAGGTCGCCGCTCCGCGCACCGTTCCCTGGTCTTCTCCCCACTTAGGCCTCTCCCCGCAGGTGGAGCCCACGCCCCGGGTCCTCCCGGGTCACCTCGGGCAAGCCCCACGAGGCGCACGCTTTGCCTGCTTTGCTCTCCGTGGAACCCGAGCCCAGAGCAGCCTCCAGCACCTGAGCTCACTCAGAAGGAATCTGTTCAGCCAATGAATAACTCGCTTCCCTTTGACGCCCCACCCGTCCTGCCCTGGCGGGAGCACTACGGAGAGACTATCCTGATGACTCATCTGTTCATTCACTAACACCCCGGACACCGGCCACACCCTGCTGCAGGCCCTGGGGCCACACTCGCAGGCACAGCACTGCAGCAAGTTCTGCTCTCACGAGCACACATGTCGGGACGGGGCTGGGAGAGAGGCTGCCTAGGCCTCAGCGGGGCTGTCCCCACCCTTCTCGGGCCACACGGCCAGCATGGTTGGCAAGTTCTTAGCTGGGAAGCCACCAGCCTCTCCCCGAGTCCCAGGTGAGACGGAAATCACGGTCACCGGCATCTGTGAAGCACCAACTCGGTGCCAGGCACAGGGTTCAGGGCACCACAGGTGTTCACTGGTTTAATCCTAATAAAGGAATCCTTTCTCCGATGAGGAAGCCGAGGCTGGGAGAAGCCAGGAGCTTGCCCAAGGTCACCGTCCGTCGGGGGTGGAGTCACAGGCTCTCGGCCCGATCTCAGCCACCTCCCTCTGCTGAACAAGCAAAGAACAGTGAAATAAAGAATGCACATTCCCGACCCTCTTGCCAGGCCGACCTGGGTCCCGGCGCCGCCCCCTCGAGCCTGGGCGGGCGTGTGGCTGCGTCCATCAACAGTCACCACCGGGTCATCCAAGGCGGGGCATGGAGGGCACCGTAACTCCAGCCTGGGCCACCAAAATTCACGTGCCGCCAGGAAGCCCAGCTGTGGACAGGCTGCGCACAGCCACCTGCCCCAGCTGAACCCTCCGGAGGCCACGTGTCCCCTGCCGCCATTTGTGTGCGTGCACCTTGCTGGATGTCCGGCCGGCGAGCCTTGTGATGGGGGCTGCCGCACAGGACAGCAACTGCCCTTCCCGAGTTCCTGACCCCCAAGATTGTGAGCAAAATGAAACGGTCACATTAAGCCACTAAACTATGGGGTGATCTGCTATGAGGCAAAAGGAGCTGGGATACAAACGACTGCGGGGGGGCGGTGGTGGGTCCGTGGGCACCTGGCGTTCGCTGCTGGATCGATGGGCACAGAAAAGGCCCCATAACCCACGCGGGCTGGGGAGCCCTGTTAATCCGTCCACTGCCAAGGCCACGCCGCCTGGCCCTTGTGGTGGGGGAGCCCTCATGGAGTGGACGAGAAGGCTGCCCGGGCAGGACCCCTTCCCCACAGCCCTTAAATCAGAAGGGTGAGGCCCTGTCCTCCTGTAGCTGGGACACGGCATATTTTGGCAGGGAGGGGCTGGCTGATAGCCACACCGGGGGCTGAGGTATGTGTTAACGGGTTAATAATCCGGGTTAACGGGTTAACAATCCGGGTTAACGGATTGATTTGTTGGTGTTTCAGCCTCCTTTCAGCTCATTACAGGCAGACCACACCACAGGCCACTGCAGGGCTCCTAACCTCCATTCGGGACGTCTTTGCGAGCCTCTGCTGAGCCTCATGCTCTTCCGGGCACTGGGAAAATAGTGACAGAGGCTCACCCTAGTGCCACACACTCAATGGCGTGAGAGAGGAGACAGCGTGGAGCCCCTAGTGCCACACACTCGATGGCGTGAGAGAGGTGACAGCGTGGAGCCCCTAGTGCCACACACTCGATGGCGTGAGAGAGGAGACAGCGTGGAGCCCCTAGTGCCACACACTTGATGGCGTGAGAGGGACAGCATGGAGCTGGCCTGCAAACTCTGAGTGTGTGGGGCAGAGGACAGAGCTGGAGGAGGAGTGAGGAGCCGGGTGTGGGGGGCGCTGTGCACGGTGTGGTCATTGGAGCCAAGACCCGGAGACTGGGAATCAGGCAGTTTCCAAAATGTGCCAAAGAACAAACCGTGTGGGGTAGAGCCAAGATTTGAACCCAGGGTCCTAGAGGAGAGGTGGATAGGAGGAGAGAGCAGAGGGAGAGAGTGTTGGGGGTGCCAGCTGCGGGAACTGGTGCTCAGAAGAGAAAGAGAAGCTGGGGCACAGCTCAGAGGTGGGGAAAGGTACCCGATCTGTTTCCAAACCCCTCAAAGTGCCCCGCCAGGGTGGTCAGTGTGGAGTCGGGGAAGGGGGAGACCCCGCCCTGCCACCCACCCCATGGCAGCCAGAGCCAGTCGCTCAGCCGGGGCCTGTGTCCCTGGCTGCCCCTCCGCCCCTGTGGCCCTGGCGGCCAGCTCCTCGGGACAGGGCGGGAGGGTCCTCTGGGCTGGAGTTCAACCCTCGGGACAGGGCGGGAGGTCCCCTGGGCTGGAGTTCAACCCTCGGGACAGGGCGGGAGGTCTCCTGGGCTGGAATTCAAGGTCAGATGGGCCTTTTGAATACAAGCAAATGCCAGCCTCCCTCCCCTAGGCATTGATCTCGTGAATAAATCAGCAATGACAGTCCCACAAATCTTCAGCCAGCTGCCTCCAAGCTCCAGCAGGACAGGCGGCTGGTGGGGAGCGGGTGGGGGCCACGGCCCTGGGGTGGGGGACGCGGTGGGCCTGGGTCAGGGCCAAGGGAGCCACATCCAGTGTGGGGGCTGTGGGCTCCAGGCCTGATGTCTCCGGAGGGGGCCTCGGAACCGAAGGGGAAGACAGCACAGCCTCTGCAGACTTCCCCGAGGCCCCGCGGCACCTGTCACCATGGCTGCCAGGCAGTCAGCTCTGCGAAATTATCACAGACGTGGGGGGACGGCGTCTCTCCCTGCCCCAGCCCTTTCCCCTCCCTTCCTTCCCACTTTCTTTCCTTTCTTCTATCTTTACCTTCAAGTTCCAAACTTGCACTTTGATTTCCTTCAAAAGAGTTCACCCCTATCTGTACCTAGTTAAAAGAATCAGCGAAAACCAAAGCCATCCTGAAGATCACCCGGCCTCGAAAGGTGCAAGGTTTCAGGGCATCAAGCCTGGCCTCTGCCAGCCACACCTCCTGGGGGTCTCCTGTGTCTGTCTTGCTGTGCCCCCAATTTCAAGTCAGTGGTGATCCCTGTGGTCTATCCTGGGCATGAGCGTTTGCCCAGGGTTGGTGCAGCCACAGCCTTTGTGGCATCAGGACAGGAAAGCCGTGTGGGCACTGGTCGTGTGGCCTCCCACAGCCTGGCTTCCTCTCGCAGGCCCCATGGCTGTTCTCCTCATCCCGTCTGGTAACCCGTGAGTCCTGGATCTCAGGGTGCTCCATGGGCCATGGGATTCCACCCAGGTCCTCTTCTCCACTGGATTCTCCTCCATCTCACCAGGAGCCCAGGGCGGCCCTGACCCCAGCATGGAGCGGCCAGGTCTCTCAGGACTGTGGCTGCTGAGGCTGTGCAGGCAGAGTGGGACCCAGGGCTGGTCGGCTGTGTCCTGACCCAGAGTCTGACTGCCTTCACATGGAGCTCCTGTATCCCCCATGTACCCTCGGCTGCCCCAGGCCCCCTGCTCACACCCGTCCACACCTGCTCACACCCGTCCACACCTGCTCACACCCGTCCACACCTGCTCACACCTGTCCACACCAGTTCACAACTGCTCGCACCTGCCTACACCTTCTGACACCTGCTTGTGGCTGTTCACAGCTGCTCACACCTGCCCACACCTGTTTTCACCTGCACACACCTGCTCACACCTGTTTTCACCTGCACACAGCTGCCCACACCTGCTGACACCTGCGTACAGCTGCCCACACCTACCTATGTTTGCTCACAACTGCATATACCTGCTCACACCACACACCCGCTCACACCTGCCCACAGCTGCCTCTGCAGGAGCTGCCCAGTATGGTGGGTGGTGGGTGGTGGGTGGTGGGTGGGGTCCCCTCCCCTGTGCTCAGGCAAAGGAAATATCTACTCAGTTCGGGGCCACCTGTGCAGAGTTGGTGGGGCCTGACACAGCCTCACCACATGGCATGGAAGCAAGCCCAGGACAGCGCTTGACCCGAGCTGGGAGGCCTCTGCCAGGCCTGTGGTGGAGGTTGGGGGGTGGGACTCTACATCCGTGGCAAGTGACCCAAAACCTCTGCACGAGGGACTCCCACGCCAGGCCTGCTCGTGCTGCCCTCCAGCTTCAGGGCCTCCACCGCTCCCCAGCGTGCAGCCCAGACCCACGCGCTCAGGAAACATCCGTGACCCCAGCAGACAGGGAGCCGGGCTGCGATGCTGGAGTGGGTGAGCCAAGGTCAGGTGGAGGTCGTATGCGTTTCCCATGGCTGCCGTCTGCCACGAATTCCACAACCCGGTGACTTGAAGGACAGTCATGATCTTACGGAAACCAGCCTGTCCAACACAAGGCTGAGGACGCGGGCAGGGGCTGCCCAGGACCCAGGAGAGAGGGGGCGTCATCCCACAGCCCACGAGGGACTCGGCCGGCTGCTGAGTCCCTTATGGTGGAGACCGAGGACAGCCCTTTGCAGGTAGCTCTGGGGTCCCTGGCGAGGGGGACAGAGCTGGATGGGGGGCTTCAGGAGGGGCCGGGCAGGAGGACGTGGAGACAGTGCACTTGTAACCCCGCTATGGCTTCCTGTCAGGGGGAGTGGAGGCCGGGGCAGGAGCCGCAGGGGCAACGGTGTCAAGGCCTCCTGGATGTCACGCCACTGCTGGTGCTGGAGGGACCACGGTGTGCAGGTGCCCAGGACAGACCAGAGGGCGGGGCCTCGGCACGGGGAGGGGCTGCCCTAGGGATGGGGGCTCCTGGCCTGGCTGACCTGCACCTGGGCCAGTGGAAGGCGGAGTTGGGCCGGCCTGAGTGTGAGTCTCACATCCATCTGCTGTGTGGCCCTGGGCAGGTCACTCAGCCTCTCTGGGCTTCAGCTCCTCCCCGAGGCTGTGGGAAGGGCCAGGAGAACGACAGCCCGATTCCTCCGCCCCCTCATCTGCAGGCCGTCCGCCGGGGGACGTGCTACCATTTACCTAACACACGTCTTCACGTCCACCCAGAGGGTAACTGCGTGAATTTTAACAGGAAACTCCTTATCACTGCCTTAGGAGTGGACCATTATCTCTTGCCAAAAATGAGAGAAAACTGTACAAATAAATACCATAAAATACACACCGCAGTTACAGTGGTTGGATACCACAGTCTGAGACTGTGCAGCGTCAGAGGCGCTCTAGAACCCGGCCTAAAATTTCCTCTTGAAATAATCAGAAAGCTTAGAAGAGAACGGGGGTACTTTTCAGGATGAGGGAGAATTTTTTATCTTCATGTGGGGGTGCAGGCTACACTGCATTGACGTCTGTCAGACCCCAGGAGCTATGTGGGGGTGGGGGACAGGCAGAGAGAGACAGAGAGACAGAGAGACAGAGACAGAGAGACAGAGAGAGTCAGAGAGGCAGAGAGAGAGACTGAAAGACTGACAGAGATCGAGACAAAGAGACAGAAAAAGAGACAGAGACACAGACACAGAGATTCAGAGACAAAGAGACAGACAAAGAGACATAGAGACTGAGACAGAGACAAAAAGACTGGGGGAGACAGAGAGACAGACACAGAGAATAAGACAGAGACTGAGAGGCAGAGACAGAGACGCAAAGAAAAACAGAGACAAAGAGAGACAGTGACACAGAGAGACAGTGACACAGAGAGACAGTGACACAGAGAGACAGTGACACAGAGAGACAGTGACACAGAGAGACAGGAAGACGACAGAGAGAGGGAGACACAGAGAGAAGAATCCTTCTCTTGTGAGGGGCCTGGCCTCACGCAGCCGCCTGCCCGGGAGCTGCCCTGCTGCTGCGAGGCCGTCTGGTGTCTGTGGGGAGAGGAGTGATCAGAGGTTCGGAGAGGCTCCCCGACCCCGGCCGGCCGCTCTAAAAGCAGGAAGATCCACAGTCCTTGGGCAGTTTACAGAACCTCTCCCCTTGGGGCCCATCAGGATGTGTGGTCTTAAATCATTGCCGTTTAATATTCAACAGATGCTCCACTGAGAACAAGTGTATTTAGGGGAGGTTGCTTGAGAGGAACCCCTCCCTAAACGGCGGGGTTGAGTGGGGTGGTCGCCCTACAGGACAGGGATGTGGAATACGGCCAAGTCGGGCGCCGCCGTCAGCCTGGGGGTCACCGTGCCCCTCCCTGCAGCCCTGGCCCAGCCCTTGCCTCTGGCCTGCAGGCTCCAGGGCTGCAGGGAGACCCCACTGAACACGCCATGCTGGCCGAGTGGCTGGTGAAAGGGACCCTTTGGCTTCCAGCCTCCGCTCGTTCAGCGCAGACATGGCCTCAGAACCAGCCCTCAGAACGGGGCAAGTATAGCTGTGCCCATCTTGGACCCTGGACGACGCTCACTCCAGTCATTGGCACTGCTGCTGCCGGCCTGGCGTGGCCCTGGGGCTCGGCTGTGGACTCTGTGCGTGGCCTTGGGCTCGGCTGCGTTCTGTGGGCCTCGGACCTGCTCCCCTTCACTCTCTGCTGTGTTTTTCTTTCTCTTTTATTCTGTTTATAATTTACCTTATCTTGCTGGAACCCTTCTGTGTCCTGGCAAGTTCCCAGAACCTGATCACCAGCAGAAGTGGAATGTGCAGTATGATCTATACATATTTACACACACACCACACACCCTTCTCGGGGCCGTCCGTGCCCACAGTGGCCTCAGTGTCCCGTCCTCCCCACCCTCCGGAGCTCTCTCTTGTGGAGGCCTCGACTCCTTTGCTGTTCTACCTGCAACGCTCTCCAGCTCCCAGGGGAGAATTCCCACTCGTCTTCCGATGCCAGAGCTCCCGTCCCCCCAGGGCTGGTGCGCACCTGTCTCCCGTCCGCCTGGGGCTCAGCTGCAGGTCCCGGGGCCACAAGGTCTCCCCACCCTTTGTCTCCATCAGCCCCTAGGCACCTGCACGGCGACGTCCTGGGTGGGCAGCGCCTCCCCTCATGCCAACTTCTCCTTCAACAGACCAGAGGGCCTCAGGTGGGGGCCCCACCTCGCAGACCTGAAGGTAGGGCGTCCACTCTTTGGGGAAACAGAGTTGGGTTCATAGGGGCAGCTCTGGTGTTGTTGGTCCTTCCCAGACGCCGCGTGTCTCCTTGCCTGGCTCCCACGAGGCCCCGGTTCTATTTCTATTTCTCCCGCCTCCGTCATCCCCTCAAATGGCTTCTGCACAGCCCCCACTCTGCCCCTCAGGCTTTAACCCTAACTGTGAGCCCCACCTGGCTGTCCCAGGGCCCCTGACCTCCACGTGTCCATCGCGGCTCTCCCCCACGCACCACCACGCACCACCAAGCACCAGCCAGCATTCCGTCCCTATGAAGGCCCTGCCCACCAGGGGACTGGGACTCGGCCACCGTCGCAGCCCACCCATCAATCACCCGTCAATGACCGGCCAATCACCCGTCAATCACCCATCAATCACCGGCCAATCACCCGTCAATCACCGTCCCTTGCCAGCTTTGCATCCTAAATATTTATTGGAAGAGTCCCGTGTCCGCCACATCCCACAAGAAAGAAAGTTCACCCCACTGGGCTCAACGGGAAAGACGTTAATGAAGGGAAGCTTTAAGGATGTGTGGTCAGGGTCATGGGGACAGACGGGGGCAGTGCAACCTCAGGGGCGGCAATGTGCAGTTCTCGACACTAGCAGTGTGTGGCCTCGGGGGCCAGCCACTCGGACCACAGTGCAGCTTCCAACAGCCTGAGGTGCCTCCACAGGCCAAGCACACAAGTTGGGAGCAGGGAAGGAGCTGGGGGACTGGAAAGCGGCAGTCAGCATCTGAGAGCCCGGCAGGGCTGGGGCTGGACAGCGGGGCGTGGTGATGGGTCTGGATGAGGGGAGTGGAGATGGGGCTGGACGGGGGATGTGGAGATGAGGCTGGAGGGGGGGTGTGGTGATGGGGACAGGTGAGTTGCCCGTCCCTCGCAGGGAGAACCGGGTTCTGGTTCTCAGCCTGTCTCCCACCGTATAGCAACCTCTGACTGCCAGACAGAACACCAGGGTGAAAACTGCCACGCCCCCAGGACGGGGGAGAGGTGGGGGGAGAGGCGGGGGGGGAGAGGTCGGGGAGAGGTGGGGGGAGGTTGGGGGAGAGGTTGGGGGAGAGGTCGGGGAGGTCAGGAGGTCAGCTGGGGGAAGAGCAAACGCCCGGCGTGGCCACAGCTGTGCCTTGTCAGAGGATGAAGGTGGAAAGAACCAGTGGTGACACAGGCTGCCCCGCCCCTCGGAGGAGTCAGGCTGTCAGAAAGGCCCCTATGCTGGCCAGGCGCAGTGGCTCACACCTGGAATCCCAGCACTGTGGGAGGCCAAGGCGGGTGGATCACCTGAGCTCAGGAGTTCGAGACCAGCCTGACCGACATGGTGAAACCTCGTCTCTACTAAAAGTACAAAAATTAACCGGGCGTGGTGGTGCGCGCCTGTAGTCCCAGCTACTCAGGAGGCTGAGGCAGGAGAATCACTTGAACCCGGGAGGCGGAGCTTGCAGTGAGCCGAGATCGCGCCACTGCACTCCAGCCTGGGTGACAGGGCGAGACTCTGTCTCAAAATATAAAAAAAGAAAAAAAGAAAGGCCCCTGTGTCATGGAGACTGGAGGGAAGCTCTCCGACGGCTGCAGCCGGGGTCCCTGACCCTCGCCCGCCACACGGGTTCACTGTCGTCCCGGCTTTGCTCTGAGCCTGGGATGTGCCCGTGACCCAGCCTCCTGGCCTCTCACTGCAGCTGGGTTTGGCCCACGGAGCCAATTTTGTTTGGAGGGGGAGATGGGGGCATTTCTCCCCTGGGCCCCTCCTGTATAGGTCAGTTGTCTTCTGCTGACAGTGGCTCTGTCCCCAGGACCACATCTGCTGGGTGCCCTCCACCCCAGGGCTCCCGTCCTCCCTCACTCTCCAGCCTCGGTGGTGGCTGTGTGCTGCCCGTCCCCGGCACCCTCCTCAGGCTGTCCTCCTCAGTCTCTGCAGTGCGCTCTGTCCCTCTGAGGGCCTCGGCTTTCTTAGGCCCCTGACCCGCTGGCTGGCCTCCTGCCCTGCAGGGTGAGCATCGGGGGAGATGGTGAGAGAAGCCGACACCCACGTGGCTGTGTTCAATCCACAGCTGAGGTCTGGTGTTTAACGATCACAACAGTTAAGGGAAGTCAGAATATTAAAGAGCCTGCCAGATTAACTTCCAGCTTCCATTAAAAAAATGTGTAATTGAGGATTGATTCTAGATGTGCAATTTAAAATCAGACAGGATGAGAGGATTAAAGGCACCTACAAACAGTCCTGACGTGCTTCACAGAATTCCAGATCTGGTCTCAATTCAATTTACTAAACTAGAATTTTTAAAGCACTTGGTCGGGGGGATTTCTGGTATGAAATCAGGTATTCAAAATGATTAAAATAAACATTACATTTTTGAGTGCCGTTTTTAACAGGCTCCAGGGACTTTAATTAACTAAAGGCACAAAAGCAGTAAATTGCTGTTTCACGGTATTATTATTTTATTTTATTATACATTTTTTGAGATGGATTCTCACTCTGTCACCCAGACTGGAGTGCAGTGGCGCAATCTCAGCTCACTGCAATTTCCACCTCCCGGGTTCAAGCGATTCTCCTGCCTCAGCCTCCCAAGTAGCTGGGATTACAGGCATGCACCACCACCACTGGTTAATTTTTGTATTTTTAGAACAGATAGGGTTTTACCATATTGGTCAGGGTGGTCTCGAACTTCTGACCTCGTGATGCGCCTGCCTCGGGCTCCCACAGTGCTGGGATTACAGGTGGGAGCCACGGTGCCCGGCCTCACGGTATTATTTAATCTGCCCAACCTGAGTCAAACAATCGTAGCCACGGGGAAAGAGGCCGTTTTATTGATTGAATTTGTTTCCATGATAATACAATCTTTAAGGTGAACGGCAAGCTTACAGCACATAGGTTTTGAAAGGTGCAACTTAATAAACTATATATAAATTTTTAAAACTTGCCTTAAATCTTTTCTGTGAATAGAAGCCCCATGGGCAAAACACAAAGGAAACCAAACGAACCTCCAAAATAAAAATCCCATAACCTCCAAAATAAAAAACAAAGAAGCAGAAGGCTGGCCGAGCTCAAGCCTCACACGACACAGTCCCTGGAGGTGCGGCCTGGCCTGAGGGCCGTTACGTCTCCGTTCGCTGCAGGAGCCGCCTCTGCCACCGCGGTGCCAAAAGCAGATGCTGCTCGGGGATTCCTGGGCCAGGAGTCCTGCTCCGGGGACATTCCCAGCTCAGCCTCCTCAGACGCGATTTTCTCTTCTGTGAAGTGGGAACGTGATGGGGCCCATCTGCCCAGGGGCGTGGGGAGGATTAGCCGGGGTCCGGAAGGAAAGGCACTCGGGTGGGGCCTGGCACATCGTCCACACCCGCTGTTGGGTGACACGAATGCCGGTTAGTTCACACCGTGGCAGGTGCTGTGGGACCATGGTTTATGTGCCTTGTGACTCTCCTGCCCTCCGTGGGGCAGGCTGCGGCCCCATTTACACCGACGGAAACTGTCTCAGGCAGAGGCAGAGCAGTGGGAGGGCTGCGCCCTGTGGGAGGCCCTCTGTTCCCCTGGGTCCCCCACCCACCCACCCAGGGTGGGAGCTGCTTGCTGAGGGCGGGTCCGAAATGGATGCGTCTGGATGAGCTGCTGCCGCCTAACGAGCTGTCTGGACCATGGGGCCGGACGCATCTGCCGCTCCTGTTAGGAGCACGGATTCTGTGGGTCACACGCTTGGAAAGGCCAGAGCGGGGACGACGTCTTGCCTGTGGCGTCTGCGCTTCTGCTGGGAAGACTTGGAGGCTGGGGCCAGAATCCCCTGGAAGCTCCTTCGTGTCCTTCTGGCTGTCGGCTGTGACCTTGGCGAGGGCGGGGCAGAACCCCTGGTCCCGTCTCTACCTGGCTGATGGGCTTCCTCACAGGAGGGCATCCGGGAGCACGAGGCGGAGGCTGTGTGTGGATTACGGCCCAGCCTCGAGAGTCACTTGGCATGGAGCCAGCTGAGCCCTACAGTGGACGGTCGCTCAGGCCGGCCCAGACTCACGGCGGAGGTGCCAGGCACTGTCTCTGCAGTCAGGGTGCACGGACGAGGAGCGTGCGGGCCATGCAGTGGGAGAGCCTGCGGGTCGGGTGTGTCTGGTGGCCGCCTGGGAAGGCCCTGTCCACACAGTGTGTGCATGGCGCAGTGACGTGGTCAGACTCGAGGCTGCCGCGTCTCTCCTGGGTCAGGCACCAGATGGACCCAGGCACTGGTTGGTGTTCAGGGACCTGGTGTGAGCCAGGATTCACAAACACCAGGTGAAGCGCCTGCACTGAAGCGCCGCAGAGACGGTGCCACCGCCATTTTTCACTGTGTCTTCTTCCCGCTGTTGGCGTTAGGAACCCCCAAGTGCTTGTAACTGAATGTGCCTGCGTCCACGTTACACGTCCCTTCTCCACATCTGAATGTGCCACGTTACAGGTCCCTTCTCCACATCTGAATGTGCCACGTTACAGGTCCCTTCTCCGCATCTGAATGTGCCACGTTACAGGTCCCTTCTCCGCATCTGAATGTGCCACGTTATAGGTCCCTTCTCCGCATCTGAATGTACCTGCGTCCATGTTACAGGTCCCTTCTCCACATGTCCCATGTGACCGCACGTTTTCCGGGCTGGACCCACAGGCTAGAGTATTTGGTGACAGCCTCTGTGGCCTTCAAGGCCGCTCCTGTGAGCCGTGGTCAGGTGGTCCTATCTGGTTGGTTGCACCACGTCTCACAGGCTTCTGTGTCTCCCGGGACTGGACCCAGCACCCTGGGCCCCCAGATCTCCAGCCTGGAGGGGCCCGGAGGCTGTCATGGCACCCACTGCCCTCCAGGACTCTCGGGAGACCCAGGGGATTAGCGGTGAACAGCCAGGAAAGGCCTCCGTGCTCGGGCGTCCCCAGGCATGGGCCTGGGAAACCCGAGTGCACAGGGCAAGTCCTCTGTCGTGGCTCCACTCTCGGGTCCCCAGAGCCACTGAGCCAAGCCCCCTGCTTCCCCTGGGCGGGACGCTGCTTCCTCGGGCTTCCCACTTCTTCAGGAAGTTCACCTTCAGGACTGCAGGGTGGAAACAGAATCGGCGTCTCCTCCTTCATCCCCGGGTCCCTCCAGAGGCTCCAATGCTCCCTACTCAGATCCTAACTCATCACAACCACACAGCAACACACAGCACATCCCTATTAGGAAGAAACTGTGCCCTAAAAAAATATGCTGGAGGCTGAACCCCCGACACTCAGAATGTCATCTTATTTGGAAATAGGGTCTCTGCCGTGATAACTAGTTAAAAGGGGGTTGTCAGGGTGGGCCCTGTCCAGCGTGACTGGTGCGCTTATAAAGAGGGGAAGACAAGCCCGGAGGGAGGTTGATGGCGGACACGGGGGGAAGACGGCAGCCGGTGCCTGGTGCAGCGAACCCGGGAACGCTGGGCAGCCCGCAGCACCTGAAGCTGGAAGGGGTAGGATGGATCCTCCCCGGAGCCTCTGACCGCCTGGCCCTGCCCCCGCCTGGATTTCAGCCTTCCAGACTCCAGAGCAGTGAGAGGATGAATCCCTGTGGCTGTAATCCCCGCAGTCTTTGCTATTTTGTTCCTGCCACCCCCGAGACGAACATGCGCAGGATCTGCGAATCCTGCACTGACCTCCAGGGCAGCACCTCTGTGTTAGACATGGGGCTGACTAGCGGTGACAGACCCAGACCAGCTGGGGCTTAGCTCCCGCCTGGGTGCCCCGGCTCAGACACACCCGTTCTGCCTCCATGGGGTCCCTGTGAAGGGGGCTCACTGACCCCGGGCAGGCTCCTGCAGGGCCATGGGGGCAAAGAAACTGCATGGGCAGCACCTGGCTCACGGCAGGGACTTGGCTGCCAGCGAGTCTCACACACCCGGCCTCAAAAGCTTCACAGCAACCCCTGCAGGAAGGGGGTTCTCCAAGCGGCATCCTCGGCACCCCACACCACACACAGCCTTTGAAAGCCTCTGCCACGAGGCCTGCACAGCTCTCACCAAGCCTCCTTTCATGGCTCGCCGAGCCCTGCCTGGTGTGATGAAGCCCTCAACGGAGGCGGTAGATTGGGCCGCGCCATCTCTAAGTCCAAACCCAATTTTATCTCTTTTCAGAATAAAATGATGTGTTGAACTTTTCTGCACAAAATACTCAGAAAGCAGATGGGGCAGCAGAGCCACGCTGGCGGAGTGGAACCTCAGGCCCTCCTCGTGCCCCGGCCTCTCCGGCACAGTGACGGTGCCTGGGGCCTGCTCGGGGCTCTCTGTGACCCTGGCCAGCAACAAGCACCCCCTCCGGTTAAGCTGCAGCCTGAGATCCACGCTGCCCGGCAGGGGCTCTGGGGGCCGCAGGGCTGGTCCTGTGACAAGTGGGGGATTCCCAGGTCCTGCAGGCTCCTAGCGCTCCACGTCTGGAAGCAGTGTCTCCTCACATCGGTGGGCACAGCTATTTCCCAGCTGCACAGGCCCAACTGCAGGGCCTCCTGTGACCCCTACACCCCCTCGTTCCACCCACAAACCGCACGGAATTCATCCCCCTCCCCACCGTCTCCCTCCTCCCTGGTGGCCCGGAGCCCAGGTCTCCTGGCTCTGACTCGGGGTGAGGTCTCCAGACCCCTGCGGTCTGTCCTCTGCCACCCCAGGAATCACAGAGGCCACAGGGGTCCCTGGAGGAGGACGCTGGGCCCACTCCAAGCTCCACCTCCCATTCCACCTGGAGCAGGAGTGGGTGGTACTGAGACAGCCCAGGCCCTGCCTGCCCACCGCCTCCATTTCTTCCCTGCCCACTGCGGCTGCACCAGCCTCCGGCCTCTGGAGCAGCCGGGCCCTGAGCACAGTGCCACGAAGCCCCTGCCCCGCAGGGCGAGGGCCATTCTGAGCTGAGGGAGTCCAGGAGGAGAACGAGCTCGGCCACTCTGGATTCCCTCATTCGTAACTCAGCTTCTTCCAGAACTTTCCATCAGTTCCCTAAGCCACCGTGAGAGGTTTGAAATGGGGAAGAGGGTGGGACGGAGGGGCGGAGGCTCATGGTTCTCCCTCTGGGACAGGCCTCACTGGGTGGCCGGGCGGGCAGCCAGGGGGAGCCTGCTGGGCTGGCCTGGGCCTCCTGTGTTCCTGGAACGTGTGGGGTGTGGAGCTGAGACCTGCCCTCCGCAGGCCCCCAGTTCTACACAGGCCTTCCCAGCTGCACCCCGAGGGCCCCCCAGTACTACACAGGCTGCACCCCAGGTCCCTGCCATGGCTCCTCATGGGGACCCCAGGCACCCCCACCTCCCTCTGCACCCTCCACACTGAGCCAAGACAGAGGCACAGAGGACGGCTTGGGGTCACCACCACTGCCCCCGCCCTCTGTGCCGAAGGACCCACTTTTCTAAGGTCCCAATCCATTGTCGCCTGGGGGCAATTCACATAACAGCAACACACAGGGCTTGAAAAATAAAGTAGACGTGGGAAATGCCATCTTTTGTGATTCTACAGAATTTCTCAGCAACGTTGCCACCAAACGTCTAGTGAGACTCAGGGTAGCCCGTTCTCTCTGTTCCCAACTCCAGCTCAGGGACCGTGGGGGCCTTGGCTGCCCAGCTTGGCTTCCAGCTGCCTCAGCCCAGGCTCTGGAGAGGCCTCAGTGCTCTGAGCAGGAGTCCTGGACCTCACCCTGTCCCTAGACAGTGCCCGCACTTGCCTTCACCCCATCCCCAGATGCCACAGCCGCACTCGCCCGCACCCGCACCCTGTCCCGTCCCCGGATGCTATGGCCTCATTCGCCCTCACCCCGTCCCCAGACGTCGTGGCCTCACTCACCCTCACCCTGTCCCCAGACACCACGGCCGCACTCGCCCGCACCCCCACCCCATCCTGTCCCCGGATGCTATGGCCTCATTTGCCCTCACCCCGTCCCCAGACATCGTGGCCTCACTCACCCTCACCCTGTCCCCAGACACCGCGGCCGCATTCGCCCTCACCCTGTCCTCAGATGCCACGGCCTCACTCAGCCTCACTCTGTCCCCGGACACCGTGGCCACACTCACCCTCATGCCCAGTTCTACGTTCTCGCCACCGTACACCTCCATGCCAGGGTCTAGCAGCCCAATGTCTCCGAAGTACTCGCGGTCCACCACGAAGGAGCAGCCGATCATGGCCGGGGTCCTGGGAGGCAGAGATGGCGGCGTGAGGACCTCGCTGTGCAGGCCTGAGCCCTGCCTGCGGGGCCATGAGCCAGGAGAGCCTGGGAGACCCCGCCACCCCTCCCTGCTGTGCCTCCTCCCTGCGCACTCAGGTCCCTGTGCCCAAGGTGAGGGGCTGCTGCTCCTCCAGCCGTCAGGACTTGAGTCCCTGGAGCCTGGTGAAGCACTCAGCCCAGACAGCGTCCAAACGCTGAACGCCAATAGATTACAGGACCTGCATTGAATTCAGCTTAGTGTAGAGGTTTAAGAAAGATCAGTTGGCTCACGCCTGTTATCCCAGCACTTAGGGAGGCTGAGGCAGGAGGATCACTGGAGCCTGGGAAGTTGAGGCTGCAGTGAGCGGCTATTGTACCACTACACTCCAGCCTGGACAACAGAGTGAGATCCTGTCTCCCCTCTCCCCTGAAAAAAGATCCGTTTACCTAAGGAGCCCTGTGGTTGCCTTGAACATCATTTCCCAAGCTCGAGTGAGTCACTTGCCCACCTCCCCCATGCTTCATCCTAACTGTGTACCAGGAACCAGGGCTGCACTGGGCAGTTGCATAGGTTGTGCACTGCTCAACTCCACAGAACCTTGTCAATGGCAGCCTCTGAACACCACAGCTTGGAGCTGCAAGTACACAGCCTGTGTAGCTACGTGTAACAGATTGCCAGCTGTACTATGCTTCCTGTAATAACTCTAAAATGTCAGCTGACTTAGCCTGGCCCCATCTCTGTGAAATCATGCATTGGTATGCTAGTTTTATTTTTTCTGATATGTATTGAGAGTGCCTTGGAGCTGCAAATCCCCCAGGAAGAGGCCGCATGGACAGCAGTGGTGAAGGCAGGATCTGCAGAGTGGAGCGGGAGGATAAGCTGGTGTGCCATTGTGGGTGATGCCGCAGGCTCATTCATTCACCCCTCTTGGCTTTCTACTGGGTGCCTGGAAGGTGGCAGGGATTGAAAAAGAGGCAAGAAAGCCACATCTCCAGCAAGGAGCAGGCAGAGTCTGTGTGTTGTAAGGAAGGAGGAGCTTCTCATCTTTGCTGAAATATTTTGCCTCAAAACAATTTCCATGTCCATGGAGGGCTTCATTTCTTCCGAGGCCTCAGGAGCTGTCAGAGGAAGCAGCAAAGCCTCACACTGTCCCCAGATGCCATGGCAGGCCGGCCAAAGGCCCCCGCAGCCACGGTCAAGGCCAAGGCCGCCCTGCAGGCCTTGAGCTTCTCCGATCCTCCTCTACGTGTCAGTGCATTCTTCCATAAAAACAACAGCAAAAAGTTGGCCTCTGTCATAATTTAAAAGAAGCAATTCTGTCCCCAACGACTCAGCTGTCAGAAATAAATGCCCATCAATTGTCCAAGAATAACAGGAGCATTAAAAAGAGATTATCCTTTTCTTTGTGCAAACATCCAATTTGTTCTGTCATTAGATTTCGGCCACAAACCTAACAGTGATGAAATTTTAATACCCTGTTTGATTTTTAATAGCAACGTTTGATTGGGTAAGTTATAGCTCATCGCTTACGACAGGTATCTCTCCCGTTTTCTTAACAACCACAATCATCTCGGGGTGATCTCTGATGAAGTGAAGAGCCAGCCAGACCCTCTGCCACGTCTGTTGTAGGGTAGTGTCATTTCATTATTGCTCAGGGTTCTAAAATAAACTCACGAGACAAGGGAGGCAGCACCAGCTGGAACCGGATTGACCTGCCGGAGAAATGCCTGCGGTGATTACGGAAAAAGGCAGGGCGGAGGGTTCTGAGGCTCGCGTGGGAGTGCCTGTCAGCGTGGAGACAGCCTCCCCTCGGGGCGGTGCTGCCGCACGCGGGCACAGGGGTGCAGGGTGGAGGCCCCAGGTCCTGCCTGCTGGAGCTGCTCTGCCCAACGCCCGCGCCTGCCCTCCGGTTCTCAGCTTCTGGGGCGTTCGTCCAGCCGGACGCCTCTCGTTCTTGTTAGCATTAGAAGTGAGTCAGCCCGGCAGCCACGGAGGGACAGGTGGATACATGGAGAGTGGCCCGTCCAGGCTGTAGACCGCGATTCCGGTGGAAGGAGCGAGGCTGACACAGG
This sequence comes from Macaca thibetana thibetana, assembly GCF_024542745.1. Lineage (NCBI taxonomy): Eukaryota > Metazoa > Chordata > Mammalia > Primates > Cercopithecidae > Macaca > Macaca thibetana. The sequence continues at coordinate 128,621,936 of NC_065588.1, forward strand.
TTGAGACGTGGAGGAACCCTGGAAACGTGGCACCAAGGGCAGGAGCCAGGTGCAAGAGGCCGCCCCCCGTCCGCATGCAAGGAACAGAAGAGGCAAGTCCACGGGGGCAGGAAGTGGATCGTGGAGGCAGGGGCTGGGGCGGGGGAGGGGAGTCCACGGGGCAGGAAGTGGATCGTGGAGGCAGGGGCTGGGGCGGGGGAGGGGAGTCCACGGGGCAGGAAGTGGATCGTGGAGGATCGTGGAGGCAGGGGCTGGGGCGGGGGAGGGGAGTCCACGGGGGCAGGAAGTGGATCGTGGAGGCAGGGGCTGGGGCGGGGGAGGGGAGTCCACGGGGGCAGGAAGTGGATCGTGGAGGCAGGGGCTGGGGCGGGGGAGGGGAGTCCACGGGGGCAGGAAGTGGATCGTGGAGGCAGGGGCTGGGGCGGGGGAGGGGAGTCCACGGGGCAGGAAGTGGATCGTGGAGGCAGGGGCTGGGGCGGGGGAGGGGAGTGGCTCCTTGTGGGTACGGGGTCCCCATGGGGAGGGAGGACAATGCTTTGGAACGAGACGGAGGTGGCGGCTGTGTGACACTGTGATGGTCTAAACGCTGCTGAGGTGTGCACTTTAGTGTGGTTAATTTATGTTATGTGAGTTTCACTAAGGGCCCATTGAGTGCTCTGATCCTCCACAGACCCTGATAACAAGAAAAGCCATCGTGGCCGGGCACAGTGGCTCACGCCTGTAATCCTAGCACTTTGGGAGGCCAAGGCAGGCGGATCACCTGAGGTCAGGAGTTCAAGATCAGACTGGCCAATGTGATGAAACCCCATCTCTACTAAAAATACAAAAAATCAGCTGTGTGTGGTGGTGCACACCTGTAATCCCAGCTACTTGGGAGGCTGAGGCAGGAAAATCACTTGGACCTGAGAGGCAGAGGTTGCAGTGAGCCAAAATCACACCACTGCACTCCAGCCTGGGCAACAGAGAGGGATTCTGTCTCTAACAACAACAACAAAGGCTCAGCTCATGCCTACGTAAGATGGCAAGGAGGCAGTGGGCGCTGCCCGTGTGGGTGGAGTCGGGACCCACATCCCCGGAGGCCCGCAGTGGGCCTGTCGTCTGCACACGTGCACAGGGAGGCCTAGTGAGCCAAGTGTCCGTGAACCTGGGATAGGGACGTAAACAGCAGAGCATGTGTAAGACACAATCCACGGAGAAGCTGAGACAAGGGCACTGGAGCCACGTCCTTCCACATGGAGTTCAGAACACATGGAGAATAACACACGCTGAAACCTCGCTGTGCAAGACCCACGTGGTGACCAGCACACGGTACATGTATGTGCAGATGTGCAAGCCACAAACGCATGGAAACATCACCTGAGAGCTTATTTACATTTCTTTCACACTCATTTGGTTTTATGAATTTCAGTCAATACAATTTTAACTTTGGTTTTAGTCAACACTTGCCATCTTCAATCAGAGGCACTGAAACGAAAAGTTAAAATTAAAACTGGGGTACATTAAGGATGGAAAGCGCAGGAAGGCACATCCAGTTCATGGCGCGGGTTCGGGGCAGGAAGCTGTGAAACAGGCCGGGTGCTCTGCGTCTTGGGGGCTCCCAGCATCCGCTTTCTGGGGAGGGGTGTGGCTGCTTTCGTTTCTGTGTGGCTTGTCAATGGGGCTGGGGTCGCTGACTCCTTAAATCCTCGGAGCGCAGGGCCGTGCAAGCCCAGCTCTCAGAGGGGACTCCTCCAGCGCTGCGGGATCCTGCTGGGGCCTCCGGGCCCGCACCTCCCTCCCAGGTCCTCTTCTGACCGGGAGAGGTCTCCGGGAGAGCACACTCTTCTTTGTTCCTTGGATGAAGGAGAAAATCAGGGGTCTCCTCCCTGCAGGCCCAGCCCCCGGCAGGCAGGGCTCTGCGAGCTGGAGGGCCCTGGGAAATGGAGGCAGTGCTTGGGGTTCCAGAGCTTTGGAGGGAATTTCTGAGTGATTCTCCGCTGGGCAGGCCTGATGTCAGCCCAGCCCTTGATCCTGGAGGGGCTGGTGGCATATCAGCAGCCTCTAAGCACCTACAGCCTGGGGCCCCTCCTCCTGGAACACGTGTCCCCAGGTGTCCTCTGAAGTCACACCTGAACCAGCAGCCACGATGAGGGCCAGCTCCCCGGGCCTGCCCCCCACCTGCCAGGCTGTCAGTCCTTCCTGCGTTCTCCCGCCTTGCTCACGTGTTGGAGGTGCCAGGTCTTAACTGGGATCCCAGGAATCCTCCGGGATGAGGATGGTCCCCAGCATTTGTCCCGGGAGAAAGGAGCAGGGGAGCGGGAAGAAGAATAGAACAGGGTGGAGGCCAGCAGGGCAGCCACCTCCACAGGCCCAGGCAGCGAGGCCACGCTCCTGCCCAGGACTGTCCCATTGACCAGCTCAGGTGCTTCAACTCTGCAGGGAGCAAAGAGGCCTCCGAAGATGAGCCACAGGCGGCTGTGAACGCAGGAAGGGCAAAGTCCCAGGCACGTGAGCGCCTCCCGCAGCCACATCCCCGCTGTGACGGAAGGCCCTCCTGTCCTGCGGCCACCGACACTGACATTTAATGTTATTTAAAATCTGTGTCTAAGAAGGCAGAGAAGCACGTGCCACGTTTTAGAAAGAGTTTGCATCCACAATGGGAAAAGTGAAAGACTGTTCGTACTTAAAAAGTGAAGTGGCTAGCCCTGCACCTGAAGGTCCATTCCCCAAACAGATCACGGAAACGCCGTCCTGGAGCAGGGCCCCCTTCCCCTGCGGCCAGAAGCCTGGGTGGCAGCGACTCCACTCTGCTGTGATATGCAAACGAGAAAACATGGCCATGTGTCAATAAAGCTTTATTTACAAATACAGGACTGTGGGCCATGATTCCCTGACTCCTGCTGTACATCCTTGAAAATGCTGGCCGGGCGCGGTGGCTCAAGCCTGTAATCCCAGCACTTTGGGAGGCCGAGATGGGCGGATCACGAGGTCAGGAGATCGAGACCATCCTGGCTAACACAATGAAACCCCATCTCTACTAAAAAATAAAAAAAAAAAAAAAAAATTAGCCGGGCGAGGTGGCGGGCGCCTGTAGTCCCAGCTACTCGGGAGGCTGAGGCAGGAGAATGGCGTAAACCCGGGAGGCGGAGCTTGCAGTGAGCCGAGATAGCGCCACTGCACTCCAGCCTGGGCGACAGAGCGAGACTCCGTCTCAAAAAAAAAAAAAAAGAAAAAAGAAAATGCCCTCCACTGAGGCCGGGCGTGGTGGCTCACGCCTGTAATCCCAGCACTTTGGGAGGCCAAGGCAGGCAGATCACGAGGTCAGGAGATCCAGACCATCCTGGCTAACACAGTGAAACCCTGTTTCTACTAAAAATACAAAAAATGAGCCGGGCGTGGTGACGGGCGCCTGTAGTCCCAGCTACTCGGGAGGCTGAGGCGGGAGAATGGTGTGAACCCGGGAGGCGGAGGTTGCAGTGAGCTGAGATCGTGCCACTGCACTCCAGCCTGGGCGACAGAGCGAGACTCCGTCTCAAAAAAAAAAAAAAAAAAAGAGAGAGAGAGAGAAAATGCCCTCCACTGCTTTTTTTCTTTTTTTTTTTTAAGACTGAATTTTGCTCTTGTTTCGCCAGGCTGGGAACTCCTGACCTCAGGTGATCCACCCGCCTCGGCCTCCCAAAGTGCTGGAAATACAGGCGTGAGCCACCGCACCTGGCCCCTCTGTTGCTTTTAATATGCATATTTACTTTCATTTATGGAAATTTTCAAGCGTATGCAAAAGGAGAAAAACGAGGAGAATGTGTTGTCGGTTTCAGCGATGATTAGCATCGTGTCCTCCTTATTTTTTTCTCTCGCCTGTTACTCTTGATCCTCCAGCATGAGGGGAGTGATTCTAATAGGGCTCTTGTCTGTTACTCCGGTCCCCTGTGCGAGGGGAGTGATTCTGACAGGGCTGTTGTCTGTTACTCTGGTCCTCTGTGCTGTTGTCTGTTACTCCGGTCCTCTGTGTGAGGGGAGTGATTCTGACAGGGCTGTTGTCTGTTACTCCGGTCCCCTGTGCGAGGGGAGCGATTCTGACAGGGCTGTTGTCTGTTACTCCGGTCCCCTGTGCGAGGGGAGCGATTCTGACAGGGCTGTTGTCTGTTACTCCGGTCCCCTGTGCGAGGGGAGCGATTCTGACAGGGCTGTTGTCTGTTACTCCGGTCCTCTGTGCGAGGGGAGCGATTCTGACAGGGCTGTTGTCTGTTACTCCGGTCCTCTGTGCTGTTGTCTGTTACTCCGGTCCTCTGTGTGAGGGGAGTGATTCTGACAGGACTGTTGTCTGTTACTCCGGTCCTCTGTGCTGTTGTCTGTTACTCCGGTCCTCTGTGCGAGGGGAGTGATTCTGACAGGGCTGTTGTCTGTTACTCCGGTCCCCTGTGCGAGGGGAGCGATTCTGACAGGACTGTTGTCTGTTACTCCGGTCCCCTGTGCGAGGGGAGCGATTCTGACAGGGCTGTTGTCTGTTACTCCGGTCCCCTGTGCGAGGGGAGCGATTCTGACAGGGCTGTTGTCTGTTACTCCGGTCCTCTGTGGGAGGGGAACGATTCTGACAGGACTGTTGTCTGTTACTCCGGTCCCCTGTGCGAGGGGAGCGATTCTGACAGGGCTGTTGTCTGTTACTCCGGTCCCCTGTGCGAGGGGAGCGATTCTGACAGGGCTGTTGTCTGTTACTCCGGTCCCCTGTGCGAGGGGAGCGATTCTGACAGGGCTGTTGTCTGTTACTCCGGTCCCCTGTGCGAGGGGAGCGATTCTGACAGGGCTGTTGTCTGTTTACTCCGGTCCCCTGTGCGAGGGGAGCGATTCTGACAGGGCTGTTGTCTGTTACTCCGGTCCCCTGTGCGAGGGGAGCGATTCTGACAGGGCTGTTGTCTGTTACTCCGGTCCCCTGTGCGAGGGAGCGATTCTGACAGGGCTGTTGTCTGTTACTCCGGTCCCCTGTGCGAGGGGAGCGATTCTGACAGGGCTGTTGTCTGTTACTCCGGTCCCCTGTGCGAGGGGAGTGATTCTGACAGGGCTCCAGCACATGACTCTGTGACCCTCCAGTGAGTGCGGAGCTCATTTCTGACAGGGTCTCGCCCAGACTCTGGTCCTCCAGGGTGAGTTTTGACGAACTCACTCACATGAAGGTCAGGCAGGTAAAGTACAGGAGAGAAGAGGACTAGTTTCACGTGTTGAACATGATGGAATCAAAGACTTCATCTTCTTTTCCTTGAAATAGTCAATCCTCTCGGTCTATCGCTATCCTCCCTCTCTCCGTGAGGACCCAACTCTAGAGAAGTATTCCCCCACGTGGAGCAGCGGCATCAGCAAACGACAAACAACACAGGACAGACAGGCTTGCTGGGTGTGGCTGTTGGGACTGGTGGTGACTGTGGCTCTGCTCTGTCCCCGGGAGCAGCCGCAACTCAGCTTCAGCTCATCAAGACTGAGTAAGAATCGGGGCCTAGAATCTTCCAATTTTCAAAGAGTAGAAATCATTTTCACGTAAAATAAGATTTCACGTGAAAATGATTAAGTATTGGTTCTGTCAACCAAGAATAAAATTCTAAGACCCCCAACCAATTGAATGGAGCCCCTTCTCAACCAAAGGCACCCCAAAGTAACCCAGGAAAACCAGCTCAGGTCCTGATGGGAAGGGGGTTTGGACACGCCCCCTCAGACCCTCCTCCCTTTGGAATTCAGGAACACTAAAACAGAGATGTTAAGTCTGACCAAACAGACTCTTTGTAGAGATAAAACGCATCCAAAATGACAGTTAACAGGCCCTGAAAGAAATTAAGTATTTTACCCCAAAATATACTTCTTTGATGTATTTTGAAATGACCTGCAATGCGGTCTCTTGTGGGGGACTCCACATTCCGTAGAGACTTCCTTGTCCTTTGGAGGTCTTTTCTGACCCAGATGAGACCAACCAGAAGTCTGACCCCTTTTTAAGTCTGATGAGAAACATTTACAATCTCTTCCTTCTGAAGCTCCTTCTGAAGCCCGATACCTGGAGGTTTCATCTGCATCGTAAAACCTTGGTCTCCACAACCCCTTATCTTAACCAGACACTCCTTTCTACCGATGCCAGCTCTTTAGATAATAACCAGTTACCAGTCAGAAAATCTTTGAATCCACCCATGACCTGGAATTCCCCACTTCCGGTCGTCCTGCCTTTTGGACTGAACCAGTGCGCCCCTGACATGTGTGGACTGATTCCTATGTCTCCCTAAAACGTATAAATCCAGCGGGCTGCACGCCTGCACGCTGAGCATGGAAGCAGGGGCGCCGGCCGCGACAACACCACGTGGACCCGAGGGCACCTTTGCGATCATCACGCTGGGCGTCCACTATGGAAGCTGTCCTGGAACTTTCAAGGTGGCCTCGTCTCGTTGCGGCTGTCTGCTGTTTCTGTCCCCATGAGGGCGGGCGAAATCCTGAGCTCAGGCAGTCCACCCACCTCGGCCTCCCAAGTGTCGGGATTACAGGCATGAACCACCACACCTGCCTTAGTATTTCATTTATTCTTTATAATCAACTTTGGGGAGTGAAATTTATATAAAATGAAATGCATCCATGTGATATTTGCATTTTGGTCCATTCTGACTGATGGAGACCCCATCCTTGTCCAGGAGAGGACACTGCTGGCCTGGAACTGTCCCAGGCTCTGTCCCTGTAAGCCCCGACCCTCGGCCTCTGCCCCAGGATGAGTTTTGCCTTCCGTGGAATTCTGTGTGCAGGAATCACGCAGAAACTCTCTTCCATGTGTGGCTCCCAGGCTCAGCACAAGCCTCTGCATCTCACCATGTTGTTAGGTGTGGAAGGGTCTGCTCCTCCCTGTTTCTGAGTATTCTGTGATGCGAGTGGAGTCTGCCCTGCTCAACCATTCACCTGCTGACGCACAGGAGTTTACTGTGAGTAACACCACTGTGAACGTTTGTGTGGAAGCCTTTGCATGTACATGTGTCTCATTTATTTTGAGAAAAACACCTGGGAGTGGGATAGGTGGGACACTGGAGGGAGGGACTGGAGGGGGGACACTGGAGGGGGGACACTGGAGTGGGGAACACTGGAGGGGGAACACTGGAGGGGGGACACTGGAGGGGGGACACTGGAGGGAGGGACACTGGAGGGGGACACTGGAGGGGGAACACTGGAGGGGGACACTGGAGGGGGACACTGGAGGGAGGGACACTGGAGGGGAACACTGGAGGGGGGACACTGGAGGGGGGACACTGGAGGGAGGGACACTGGAGGGGGAACACTGGAGGGAGGGACACTGGAGGGGGACACTGGAGGGGGACACTGGAGGGAGGACACTGGAGGGGGACACTGGAGGGGGGACACTGGAGGGGGACACTGGAGGGGGGACACTGGAGGGGGGACACTGGAGGGGGACACTGGAGGGGGACACTGGAGGGAGGGACACTGGAGGGAGGGACACTGGAGGGGGGACACTGGAGGGGGACACTGGAGGGGGACACTGGAGGGAGGGACACTGGAGGGGGACACTGGAGAGGGTTTTGGGCCTTCAGAAGGAGCTGCTGCTTTTGCAAAGCATCTGTGCTGATTCACAGTCCTGCCAGCCACGTCCAAGAGTTGTGTCTGTGCCTTGTCCTTGTCAACACTTGGTATTGTCAGCCTACACCTTTCAGCCACCCCAGTGGGCATGGAGCCCCATCTCACTGCGGGTTGAATTTGCCTCTCCCTGGACCGTGGGGAGCACCTTTCATGAGCTTTCTGGCACAGGCCAGTCTTCTCCTGGGTAGTGTCCGGTCACGTCGCTGCCTGTCCTTTAGCTGAAGGTTGGAACGGGGGTTTCAGCAGCTGTCCAGGTGGTGGCTATGAGGAGCAGTGCGCAGCCATGCCCTGCAGACTCGATGGGGCCAGTGAGCCTGCTCCTGCTGCAGCTCAGGGCATCCAGAGCCTGCCAAAAACTGTGGGAGTTGCCTCCCATTGGGTTCTCTGAATTTCACTCATTTTTAAAATGTCAAACGCAAGGCAATCCTGACACAACACAATCCTTTTCCTGCTGATTGGGGATTATCAAGTGCATTTTGAATGAAGAAAAATAACCTTCAAGCCGTTAGTCCCGGCTCCAGTGAGCCCCGAGGGCTGCATCTGCATCTCTGTGACACAGACAAGCTCTGTGTGCCAAGTTTTTATGGCAAAGGCCGGGGGCCCCAGCACCTGGCCCAACCCTCACCATGGTCTCTGTGACGGCCCCTGCACCAGGCTGTGCTTGCTGGGGGACGTCCCCCGCCCCTGTCCCCCCCCACCGTCCCCAGCCCCCTCCCCCGTCCCCCGCCCCTGTCCCCCTCCCCCGTCCCCAGCCCCCGTCCCTCGCCCGCCTCACTCTGCTCCGCTCCTTCCGGGCAGGGCCGCCCTCAACCCCTGCTGGGGCAGCTCACCTGATGGGTGCTGACTCGTCGCCACGGTCCAGCCAGTCCTGCGGGGGGATGATGTACATGCACCAGAGGCCCCAGTTGTAGCCGTGGGCAGCGTTGGCGTACTGCTGCACCTCAAACGTGCTGTACTTGATGTTGTCTATGGCTGGCAGCACGATGCGACGCCGGTCCTCTCGGATCCGAGACAGTGCGGGCTCCGCCCTGCAGAGGCACAGCCGTGAGCGGGGGCAGCCCCAGCCCACCGCACTCCCCGAGGAGGGTCCACTCGCCCACAGGGAGGGGAGGCCAGGCCCCACCTGGTCTGCATCCAACCCTGCCACCCCCTGCTGCCACCGCCTCACTTGGAAGCCCCAGGGCCCCTCTCAGCAGCAGACCCACCCTGACTAAGGCCTCACCCCTGCTGGGGCAGCCCCTCGAATGCTGCTGGCCCCTGGGGGACACTGGCACTGGCCACGCTGGCCCAGCTGCAGCGTCTCTGAAGGGCTGCCCAGGGGTCCACAAGAGGTCAGCTATGTCCATCACAGGGCTCCCCAGCTCAGTCTTCCTCTCTGCCCAGCCCAGAGTCCCTCCTCTCCTTTCTTGTTCCTGTGGGAGCTGCATTCATTTGCAAGAATTAATTGAGGATCTACTATGTGCCATGCCCTGTTCCCACAAATGGGAACACAATCATGAACTAAGGAATAAAAACAATCCGTGTCATGGGGAGCTCGCACAGTGTGGGATGGAAAAGCCACCAGGCACCGCTGTGCAGTGTGGAACCTGTGCGAGTGTGCAGTGGCCCCGCTCCAGGATGGGACAGAGGATGAGGTATAAGCAGTCATGGATGTGGTAGAAGGGGCTCACAGTTTTAAGTAGGGCTGCCCTGGGTAGTGACTGGCAGGAGGCGTGGAGGGAGTCTTGGAGGGAACAGCAGTTGCACCGAAGCCCCAGCGTGTGCCTGATGGGCCTGCAGGGCTGGCCAGGAGGCTGGACAGAGCGATGGCGCAGTCGGGGGTGAGGAGGGCAGAGAGGAAGGTGAGCAGAAGCGGCCTCCGTGGGCATCAGTTCAGTCTGCGATTCCCCATCCCAGGCAGGGGTCCTGGGAAGCAGGTGAGACACCATGGTCTACCGAAAGGTGAGACGGCTGCAGAGGCCTGCCATCCATGCTGGAGTCCCACGGGGCTGCAGCCACCTAGCCACCAGCTGACACAGAGCCCAAAGGCCGCAGTGAGGGGCAGGACGGCCTGAGGGCAGATTTGGGCCAGCTCAGGCAGGGCCGGTGTGGGGAGTAGCGAGGCCCTGACCCTGCCTGTGAGACCACGTGGCTGTCCTCACCCCTCCTTCCCATCCTTCTGAGCGTGAGGCCTGGTATTTACCTGCCTTTCAGCTTTGTGAGGAGGATTAATTAATTACTGTTAGCAAAGTGCTTCAGAGATGAAAAGCTCCCTGGAAATGCCAGGTCTGCTAATACGGCAGAATCCTTTGTGGAGACAGTTATGGGAGCGGTTGCTATTTACAGAAGGATAACTGGGTTTTCAGTTGTGAAAATTAAAGTTGCACTGGTTTAAAATTGCATTTTGGCTGGGGGTGGTGGCTCACACCTGTAATCCCGGCACTTTGGGAGGCTGAGGCGCGTGGATCACGAAGTCAGGAGATCAAAACCATCCTGGCTAACACAGTGAAACCCCGTCTCTACTTAAAAAAAAAAAAAAATTAGCCAGGCATGGTGGCGGCGCCTGTAGTCCCAGCTACTCAGGAGGCTGAGGCAGGAGAATGGCGGGAACCCGGGAGGCGGAGCTTGCAGTGAGCCGAGATCGTGCCACTGCACTGCAGCCTGGGTGACAGAGCAAGACCCTGTCTCAAACAAAAAAATTTGCATTTTGATGTGACAGACACAAGGCTCCCCCACATGCCCTCAGGCCTCGGGGAGCTTACGCGGCATCAGAGGGACTGAAAGGCTGCGGGTGTAGTTGTGCAGTGCGCAACTTGTGCGACCATGTGGGGTGACCCTGAGGGGGGCAGGCAGTGGAACACGATTCATGCACAACACGTCAGAAGCTGATGAACATTGAGGGAAAGGGGAGCACCCGGCGGAGGAGCGAGGAAGGGGCAGGGAGGGCACAGGGCAGAGGAGGCAGCGTCTCATCAGAACAGCGCCGGCTGGGCGTCGGCTGGGGGCTGAGATGCCCCAGGAAAGCCGAGTGTGAGGCGAGAAGCCTGAGAGGTGCCAAGTCCCCGCTCAAACCCCCTGATGCTGTTATAGAAACCACCGGTTTTCAGAAGCCCCAAAACGCCAGGTTCCCCGGGGACCCAGCAGGAGGCCCGGGTCACATGCAGTGGGGTGTCCCAGCCAACAGTGACAGTCCCCGGCCTCCGTGTAACCCTGAGATTGATCGTCAGCTGCCGCTTCCCACCAAAGTCCCCTGCGGCAACCACAGCTGGCATTTCCCTGAGTTTAGAGTTTAGAAAAATGAGTCAGGAGAGTTGATATAAAATCTTCAGTTTTGGTTTCTCCAGGAAGTGGGGAAAACGGCCTCCCAGGTCTTCCCTGTGGTTGGGTGGAGAGGGGCGGGGCACACAGCCCTGTGCATGGTGGGGGCGGGGCCTGGCCTGGGGGCGGGGCACACACCCCTGTGCATGGTGGGTGCAGAGTCTGGCCCGGGTGCCGGGCACACACCCCTGTGCATGGTGGGGGCGGGGCCTGGCCCGGGTGCGGGGCACACACCCCTGTGCATTGTGGGTGCAGGGTCTGGCCCGGGTGCCGGGCACACACCCCTGTGCATTGTGGGTGCAGGACTGGCTGAGGTGCAGGGCACACACCCCTGTGCATTGTGAGTGTAGGGTCTGGCCTGGGTGCAGGGCACACACCCCTGTGCATTGTGGACACAGGACTGGCTGAGGTGCAGGGCACACACCCCTGTGCATTGTGGGTGCAGGACTGGCTGAGGTGCAGGGCACACACCCCTGTGCATTGTGGGTGCAGGACTGGCTGAGGTGCAGGGCACACACCCCTGTGCATTGTGAGTGCAGGGTCTGGCCTGGGTGCGGGGCACACACCCCTGTGCATTGTGAGTGCAGGGTCTGGCCTGGGTGCGGGGCACACACCCCTGTGCATTGTGGACGCAGGACTGGCTGAAGTGCAGGGCACACACCCCTGTACACTATGGACCCTGTAGGTGCCCTCTGTGGGGCTGGCTTTGGGGTTTGGATGGGGGCATCCTGGGCTGCCCCAACTCTAATGACAAGAGTCCTTGCACAAGGCAGGGACGGGGAGACAGACACAGGGAGGGCGTGGGGGGCGGAAGGGGGGCTGCAGCCTCCAGGAGCTGAGAGAGGTGGGAGGGATCCTTGCCTGGAGCCTCTGGGGGAAACTCAGCCCTGCCCACACCTTGAGGTGAAGTCCTGCTGCCCTGAGCCGCCCAGCAGGGGTGCTTTGTGCTGGTGGCCCCAGGACCCCATAAACAAGGTGACCCTCAGCCCAGGACCTTCACGGGTAAAGCCCGTGCTCACTTCCCACGCCCCTCGCACTCGGCTCAGGCCTCCAGGGCACCTGTGGCCACCTCCAGCGACTGAGCAGGGCCTGAGAGGCCGGACGTGTACACTTCAGCCCCACCCCACCTGATCTGAGGTTCCCGCCCCACGGGGGACACACAGTACCCGAGACTGCTGCAGTCAGGACGGGGTCACGTTCTCCCGGGGCAAGGTGGGCACAGACCAAGCCTCACACACGTGCCTCAGAGCTTCTAAGAACCATGTCCTTGGGTGCGTGCTGGGCCTGCCCTCCAGTGGTTCTGCATTCGGGAGCTGGACACGGAGAGGCCGCAGAGGTAACCGAACAGGTGGACTCGGTGGTGGCTCTCAGCTCCAGCTCCTGAAGGCTACGGTGGGTACCCCAGCCCCGGGGCCAGCCCAGCGGCCAGGCTGCAGCAGCACAGCGGCTGAGGAGGGGGATGGTGGAGGGGGACCCGTTGAGACCGGCTGTCCAGCCTGTTCTGGCCCTTACCAGCCTGTGTTGAACTCGACGTGGGCATCGAAGAAGCCGACGACTGGGGCAGTGGCCGCCTTCCAGCCCTGCAGCCGGGCGCGGATCAGTCCTTCCCGCCGGCTATTGCGGACGATCTTCACGAGGCCCGGGTACCGCTTGTTGACATACTGGTCCAGATTGAACTTGAGCTCCACTGAGGAGAGACAAGACGTCAGCACGCTGGCAGGTGCCGGCAGGCGCGGGGCCACCAAGACCCAAGGCCAGAAACGCTGCGTGCCCCGTGTGGGATGGGTGTCTCGTAAACGTTCTCTTAGGACCCACTGAGCTGCACGCGGTTCAGCGTGGGAGGTCCCAGAGATGAGACCCCAGTCTCACGACGCTGACATTCCCGTGGGAGACACAGCAAACAAGGACACACACCAGACCAGACAGCAGCCCGTGCTGCAGAGACGGGATACACAGGGCTGAGCAGTCAGCCGTGAAAAAACCAAGTCCATAGATGGTTGGGTGGACACACAAACGTGGTCTCTCCACGCAACGGAACCGGCTCAGCCAAGTCCATGCATGGATGGGTGGACACACAAACGTGGTCTCTCCACGCAACGGAACCGGCTCAGCCAAGTCCATGCATGGATGGGTGGACACACAAACGTGGTCTCTCCACATAATGGAACCTGCTCAGCCAAGTCCATGCATGGATGGGTGGACACACAAACGTGGTCTCTCCACATAATGGAACGTGCTCAGCCAAGTCCATGCATGGATGGGTGGACACACAAACGTGGTCTCTCCACGCAACCGAACCGGCTCAGCCAAGTCCATAGATGGATGGGTGGACACACAAACGTGGCCTCTCCATGCTGGAGGCAGGGTGTCCTGATGGAGCTCCCTGTGGCCAAGGGCAAGACACAGGTAGCCAAGCTGGACTGGATGGTCCTCCCCACACACCACCCTCTGCAGCGAGATAGGGCTCAGGAGGGTGGCCACACCATTCAGTCCTCCGCACACAGACCCCAGTGTAGACGGTGCTGCCGGGCTGGGGCCCTGCTGCAGTCCAGAGCTTGCCCCACAGCCTCATGGTACAGCCTTCCGCCTCCACAAGGGGTCGGGAAGGGCCTGCCCAGGTTTCACTCCATTTCCGGAGGGAGTGTCATGGCTGTGGGCTCTCTGCTCTGCGCCTGGGAAGGGCAGATGGGGGACAGGCCTGGGGCAGTGCCAGATCCTCGTTTGGTGTTTCAAGCCTGTGTGCCAGAGGGTGTGAGCAGTGCTGCCCTCAGGGCACCTGAGGCTGAGGAGGGTGGCGTTGAGGAACCACGGGGCTTGGGCTCCAGCCGCCAGCTCCGTCCAGCCAAGCTCTGGTGCCTCTGTGGGCATGAGAGGCGGGAGGTGGCACCTGGGAGAGCTCAGCTCTGCTGGCCTCTGTGGAGGGTGGGGTGGCTGACCCCAACTTCACCTCCACCCGGAGCCTGAGAGGGGAGCTTGTCTGGAAGCAGGGACTTTGTAGACGTATCCAGTTGAGGATCTTGAGATGAGATCCTCCTGGATTTGGGGTGAGCTCTGAGTCTAGTGTGGGTCCTCATGAGAAGAGGAGAAGATGCAGACACAGGGGGAGAGGCTGTGTGACGGAGGCAGAGAGAGGCACGGGCAGCCACACAGTGGGGACAGCATGTACGAGTCATGACAGAGGCTGGAAGGCAGGAGGGACCCCCGTAGCTTTAGAGCCCCGTGGACAGACGGGGTGCGGTCCTCTGTCGCTCCGTCCCGGAAGGCTCCACCCAACCCCAGCTCAACCCAGCTACAGGCAGCCCCCCGTGAGCACCGTGCTGAGGCCGCGCCCACTCACCATTGTCACTGTTGTCGTCCACCAGGATGACCTCCTTGAGGAGCTGGGAGGGCGTGTGGTTGACCACGCTGTGCACGGAGCGCAGGATGACCGACAGCGCCTCGTTGACGAAGATGAAGACCACGGAGACCTGGGGCAGGTCCTGGGCGTAGCTCATGTGTCTGCACCTGCAAGAGACATGGTTTGGGGTGTGGTCAGGGTGGGGTGCACGGGACCCTGGGAGCCAGGTGCACCCTTCGAGGGCTACTGGACAAGGCTTTGGCCCTACAACCAGACGTCAAGGGTGTACGGGGGTCAGAGCTGTTCTAGAAAGAAACTAGTAACAGTAACACGGCACCCAGCATACACACAGCCCCTGTGCCCACCCTGTCCTCAGAGCAACCTCAAGAGATGAATGTCCCCGTTCTACAGACAGGAGCCTCCCCCGTGGGCCATGAGTGCAGGTGCTGGGATTCCAACCCCAGCTGTCAGCTTCAGAAGCACGTTGGGGACGGTGCTGCTGGGCACAGCTGAGGAGCCAGGCACAGCCAAGGAGCCAGCCACCCTCATGGGCAGCCACTTCCCGCCCTGGCTAGCAGCTGGTTCCGAGCCTCTGGTGAGAATTTCAAAGGGACGAGGGCTGTGCGTCACCATCACATTTATCTGGACTGTGGTGCTCAGCGAGGGAGATTTCATCACTCAGAAAAATGCATTCTGACCAGAAGACTTCACTCCATTAGTCTGTAGAGGAAAAAGCTTGGATTGCACAATTTTCATGAACTTGCAAAATGTGTAAAACAAAAAATCCTGAGAAAGGAAACAGATCTTAGGACAGACTGCGGGAGCGGCTGCAGGTTGGAGAGGAGATGTTTTGGGGTTGTGGGGGCAGAGGCACTCCCAGAGCCCAGCGGGAGAGGGGCAGGGCTGCTCAGAAAGCCTGGGACCAGCCCTGTCCCACGGGGCGGCCCCTCTCACCGTCCCCAAGCGCACGCCCTGTACCTGTTTGTTCCTGCAGGTCTATCTCCCCCCATGACCAGAACGTGAGCCCCGGACAGCAAGCTCCTTTTCTGTCCCGTTGGCAGCTCTATACCAAGAACCCAGGCTGTGCCCGGCACACAGCAGGTACTTTATAAACATCTGTGTAATGAGGGGACAAATGAAGACTCAAGGGGCCCCACAGGCACCGGCTGGGCCCGTGAAGTACTCATGCCTGTCCCCGATGCCTCCTCGAAGCAGTGGAGGAAGCCGCTGGCCTTGGGGACAGTGGTGGACTCCACCCCTTCTTTCTCCCTCCATCACTAGGCCAGGAGGCTTCGGGGCCACATGCACCTGTGCTGAAGAACTCGCAAGCAGCAAGGACAAGGGATTTATGGCGTGAGCATTCCCGGGGGCCTCCAGCCTTTTCAGACTTTAGAGCGAGGGCGGGTGGGGGCAGAGAATCCCTGTCACCTACTCATTCTCAATGACCTCTCATTTGATTTAGAATCCGTGTCCGGGACCCACTCCTTGCCCCAGGATATCGACGGCCTTTTATGGATGGATCTCAGCGGCCACTCGCTTTATAAACAAGCTGCCCGCGTGGAACAGGCTTCCCTGCAAGCTCACGGCCGCAGGTTTGAGGGATGGACGCAGAGGCCCCCGGGACGCTGGCCATGCTGGGGAGCGTGTGAGGTGCCCAGGAGCGATGAGGGCGACAGAACCTTCCAGATGCACCCTCTGCTGTCCGCTCAGCAGGAACACGGAGAAGCCGAGCCGGGCTGGCCTAAGCAGAAAGAGGGCTGGTGGCTCATCCGTAGGAAAAGTCCAGGTGGGTTCGGTTTCGGGCCAGCTTGACGGGGGGTCAAAGCTCGTCAGCGGGACACGGGCCTCCGTCTGCCTCTCTTGGCTCCAGCCTTCTGGCTCGAGTTTAATCTCAGGAAGGCCCGTCCGCGTGGCCGGAGGCCGTGTCCCCGCAGGTCCGGACCTTCCAGGGGTTTGAGTCCAGGGCAGCAAACCCGCCTGTCTTCCCAGGACACGCAGGAAAACATCCCTGTGTCTCCCGGGCTCTGACTGGGTGACGTGCCCTTCCCTGAACCAATCGCTGTGGCCAGAGGAAATAGGGCGCTCTGATTGGCTTATGCTCCATTGCGTCATGCACCAATCACTGTGGCCAGAGGAAATAGGGCGCTCTGATTGGCTTATGCTCCATTGCGTCATGCACCAATCACTGTGGCCAGAGGAAATAGGGCGCTCTGATTGGCTTATGCTCCATTGCGTCATGCACCAATCACTGTGGCCAGAGGAAATAGGGCGCTCTGATTGGCTTATGCTCCATTGCGTCATGCACCAATCACTGTGGCCAGAGGAAATAGGGCGCTCTGATTGGCTTATGCTCCATTGCGTCATGCACCAATCACTGTGGCCAGAGGAAATAGGGCGCTCTGATTGGCTTATGCTCCATTGCGTCATGCTGGGCTCAGCACCTGGCCGGTGGGGCTCCTAGAAGTGGGGCCTGCGGATGGTGGACCAGCCGTCAGCAGACGTTCCTGACGGGGAGCAGCGCCAGCGTCTGATCCAGGTTCGAGCCCAGGCGCCCACAGGTGAGACCGACAGCCGTTGGGAGCCTCAGTTCTCCGGCACAATGAGGATCCCAACCGCGTCCGCCTCGCAGGTCGTGCGAGGGAGATCCTGCCAGGTCATTTCCACACTCGTGGAGTTGAAGTGTTTTTATTTCACTCCCTGTCACCCACCGTCTGGCAAATGGAAGACAATGAAGACCAGGATGACTTTTCCAAATCTCGCTTTTCTGCAACGCTCAACCCAGCCCCAAGAAACAGATAAAGGAGCTCAAAGATTTTCCAACAAGTCCAAAATGCCCATCAGTGAGGAAGGCAAGTCGCTCACCCTGAAGTTCAGCCCCCCAGCCTTGTCCTCCTGCGCTCCTGCTGGGGATGAGGGAGAGGCCACGGGGAGCAAAGGACGGCTGGGCCGGTGCTCCCTGAGGAAGCCCTTTCTTCCGTGGTGGGCTGAACGGTGTCCTCCTCCCGCGACCCAGGACATGGTGTCAGCAGGACGTGACCTCTGTCTCCGACCTCGGAAACATGTCTTCTGGCCCGGGTTTAATCTCGGAAGGGCCTGTCCTCATGTGACTGATTGCAAGTAGGATCTTTGCAGATGTAGTTAAGTTAGGGATCCTGAGATGACCCTGAGGCGGGATCGGTAGGGGTGGGGAGGCCACACTGACGTCCTTGTTCCCTGTGTGAAGCCCCCCTGCCCAGTAGGGGCCCAGGAAAGAGAATGAAGGTACTTCTTCCTGATGTAGCTTCCCCAATCTCCAGCCAGTCAGCACCCAAAGCCCACGAAGCTCTTAGCCACACATTCCTGCCTTGGAGGGGCCAGGGGCATCTCCAGGAAGCTGTACACACAGTTAGGCTCCAAGTTCAGCTTACAGGGACCTTTCCCTCATTTTAATAGTAAGAGATACACCCCCAGTGAGGATTCCATATGTAATGATACAGGCAGTGTGTGTTGGAGCACTTAGGTACTGGGCGTGTGCACCAACCGCAGGCCTGTCTGCCTTTACACACCTGACCTCACCGTATTTCACGAACAGACACGCAGAGTCAACCACAGGCCTGTCTGCCTTTACACACCTGACCTCACTGTATTTCATGAACAGGCAAGTACAGCCAACTGCAGGTCTGTCTGCCTTTACACACCTGACCTCACCATATTTCACGAACAGACACGCAGAGTCAACCACAGGCCTGTCTGCCTTTACGTGCCTGACCTCACCGTATTTCATGAATACACATGCACAGCCAACCACAGGCCTGTCTGCCTTTACATGCCTGACCTCACCGTATTTCATGAATACACATGCACAGCCAACCGCAGGCTTGTCTGCCTTTACACACCTGATCTCACCGTATTTCATGGATGCACACACACAGCCAACCACAGGCCTGTCTGCCTTTCATAACCAACCTCACTGTATTTCATGAACACGCATGCACAGCCAACCGCAGGCCTGTCTGCCTTTACACACGTGAGCTCACCGTATTTCATGAACAGGCACACACAGCTAACCGCAGGTCTGTCTGCCTTTATATACCCAACCTCACTGTATTTCATGAACGTGCACGCACAGCTCCCACGAAAGGACTCCCCTCAAGGCACCAGGGGCTGCTTCTCCCTCCGAGGAGCACTTTCGCTTTGTGACAAACTTCTTTGCCTACTTGTGTTTTGGACTTGCTCTCAAATTATTTTGTGCTGCAAAGTCAAGAACCTGACCCAGCCACCCACTGACGAAGAGATCATCCTGGATTTAGGGTAAGTCCTAAATCCAACAGTGTCCTTAAAGAGAGGGCAGAGGAAACGCAACATGGAGGCCCAGGCAGGAGGCCACGTGGAGGCGGAGGCTGAGACTCAAATGGCACAGCCACGAGCCCAGGGATGCCTGGAGCCCTAGAAGCTGGGAGAGGCAGGAAGGATCCTCTGGAGGGGGCACAGCCCTGCCCACACCGTGATCTTGGGGTCTGGCCTCCAGAAGGAGGGGGCACAGCCCTGCCCACACCGTGATCTTGGGGTCTGGTCTCCAGAAGGAGGGGGCACAGCCCTGCCCACACCGTGATCTTGGGGTCTGGCCTCCAGAAAGAGGGGGCACAGCCCTGCCCACACCTTGATCTTGGGGTCTGGCCTCCAGAAGGAGGGGGCACAGCCCTGCCCAGACCGTGATCTTGGGGTCTGGCCTCCAGAAGGAGGGGGCACAGCCCTGCCCACACCGTGATCTTGGGGTCTGGCCTCCAGAACGGGAGACGGTGCATCCACAGTGTCGGAAGCCACCTGCTTGTGGCCCTTGTTACAGCAGCCACAGGAGATGTTTTGTCTTCTGCTCTCGAACGTGGGGCTGGGACCTCCCCTCCTGCAAGGTGGCTCTGCCAGCACAGCGGTGGCTGCTCCCGGCATTGCTGAGTGGGTCACCACCGAGTCAGGCAAGGGGGCTATGAGGGGGGTCCTGGGCCTCTGCCATTATTTCCTGCTGTCCCTAAACAGGCTCAGGGCCTCCCTTGGCTGGGGGCAGAGACTCAGATGAGCATCCCGGCGTCTCTGAGAATAAAACGTCACAGACGCAGCCTCCACTCAGCGAGCAAAAGGGCCAGCCTGAGGCGTGATCTGCGTCTGGACGTGCAGTTGAGCTCTGTCCCCCAGGAACGGTGAGGAGGTGGCATGTGGGCACAGAGAGGGATGGAGGTGGGAAAAGGGTGAGGAGGTGGCATGTGGACACAGAGAGGGATGGAAGTGGGAAAAGGGTGAGGAGGTGGCATGTGGGCACAGAGAGGGATGGGGGTGGGAAAAGGGTGAGGAGGTGGCATGTGGGCACAGAGAGGGATGGGGGTGGGAAAAGGGTGAGGAGGTGGCATGTGGGCACAGAGAGGGATGGGGGTGGGAAAAGGGTGAGGAGGTGGAATGTGGGCACAGAGAGGGATGGGGGTGGGAAAAGGGTGAGGAGGTGGAATGTGGGCACAGAGAGGGATGGGGGTGGGAAAAGGGTGAGGAGGTGGAATGTGGGCACAGAGAGGGATGGAGGTGGGAAAAGGGTGAGGAGGTGGAATGTGGGCACAGAGAGGGATGGAGGTGGGAAAAGTTGGGCTTGTCCCACAAAAAGGAAGACACTTGAGCCCAGAGCTGGAGCAGCCAAAAGGAGGGGCGGGGAACAAAGGCAGGGCAGGAGGCAGGCGGGGAACCAGGGCGGGGCAGGAGGCAGGCGGGGAACCAGGGCGGGGCAGGAGGCAGGCGGGGAACCAGGGCGGGGCAGGAGGCAGGCAGGGCCACATGGCACCAGCTCGTGGCAGGGGTGGATGGGGTGGGCTCCACAGCAGGGGCCACTGGAGCAGACCACACAGAGAGGTGTGTGACCAAGCTCCCAGCCACTCACTTCAGCACACAGGCTGGCCCATGGCAAAAAGAGCAGACAGGAGGATGGGAGGTGAGCAGCGGGGGGTCCTCAGTGAGGCTAAGACACACTCCCCTGTGCACGCGGAGACCCCACGCCGTCGCATCAGCACCCCAGCGCGCTTCAGGGTAGAACCTGAGCAGCTGATTCTGAAATTCATGTGGGAATGCAAAGGACCTTGGAGAGCCAAAGTGATCTTGAAAAAGAACCAGGTGGGAGGATTCACACCACCTCAAGTTAACGCTTATTTTAGAACCACAGCCATGGGCAGGGCAACGCTGGTGTGAAGCTAGACACAGAGAAAGATAAATCAAAATAGATAAAGGAGTAAGGTGAAGAAAGGATACTGCTTTGGCAAATGGGGAAATACACAAGCACACACACACACGCAGTCACACATGCATACAAATCCACATGCACTCACACTCACACACTCACACACACACACGCACACAAACCCACACACACACAGACACACGCAGTCACACACACACAAACCCCCACACACACTGACACACACGCACACACATGCACACAAACCCCCCACACACTCACACATGCACTCACACGTGCACACAAAACCACACATGAACTCACGCTCACACACATGCAATCTCACACACAAGCACACTCTCAAACACATACATGTACACACGCACTCACACCCATACACATGTTCACACACATACCCACACCTACACACGCACGCACAAACTGAAACACAAACATATGCTCTCACTCACACACACCTTGGCAAGCAACAAACACTTCTCATTCTGGATAAATGAATTTTGATCCGTATCTTCCACCACATACAAAAATTAACCCAGAGTGGATCATTGACCTAAATGTAAAACCTAAAACCATGAAGTCCCTGGAAGGGACTAGAGGAGAAAGTCGTCGTGCCCTTGGCTTAGGCAAAGATTTCTTCAATATGGCAACAAAAGCACGATCCAAAACAAAACAAAATGGATAAATTGGACTTTATCAAAATACAAAATGTCTGTTCTTTGAAAGACACTCTTAAGTGAATAGAAAGACATGCCACAGCAGACTGGGAGAAAGTATTTTCAAAGCACGTGTCTGATAAAGGACTTGTATCCAGAAGTAACACAGAGCTCTCAAAACACAAAAGAAAACAAAATGTCCAGTGAAAACTGGGGAAAGATCAGAACAGACCCGTCAGCACTGAAGATGCCCAAGCAGCCACCAAGCACGTGCGCAGGTGCCCCCCAGGCAGCCGCCAGGGAGCTGACTGACACTCGGAGCCACACGGGGGCCGCTGTCTGGTTACCGGAAGGGCTGATGTGCCCTCGACGTACAAAAGCGGCGTCGGTGAGGGTCACAGAGGGGCTGGAACGCCCACGTGCGGCGGGTGGGGATGGGAGGTGGCACAGACCCTTGGAAAACAATCTGGCTGTTTGTTGAAACATAAAACGTGGATATTTGAGCCTGGAGTGCAAGCCAGGGCTAGAGCTAGATGTCTGGGACTGTTTGCCTCCATTAGACAGGATTGAAAGGCATAGACAGAGGGAGGAGGCCAAGGCCTGGGCCCTGGAACCCCAACCTCAGCGCTCTGCAAAGGCACAGAGGCTGTGGGCTGTGCGGCCAGGGAGGACCCAGGGCGGCCTCAGCACAGAGTCAGGGGGAGGCCTCGCGAGGCGGCGTCACCTGCCCGACGGCGGCCGAGGAAGATGCTGGCCGAGAATTTGCACTGGGCTTGGTGACGGGCGGCCTCGACGAGTGTGATTTCCACAAGTGGCAGGTCCCACCCCCCCGTGGGAAAAGAGAAAGCAGAACCAGTGGCTGCGAGCTTTTCCTAGGAGCGGGACCGCCAGGCAGAGCAGAGGAAGGGGCAGGAGGTCAGTGGCGTCCTCTGGGCGGGAGCCACCCAGTCCCATTTGCGTCTGGTGCTGCTGGAAAAAGCGGGAGACAGCGGAGGGGAGTCGGGGAGGAGCCTGTGCCGGGTCCTAGAGCCCAGGGCGGGGTGGCCTTCGCCCAGGGCAGGTGCCGCTCAGAGCAGGAGGGCGGGGCGTAGGAAGCCGGGCCCGTGGTCAGACATGGTTTCAGCTCAAATACCAGAAGTGACTGTGAAGAAAGCAGGAGTTCGGCTCCACGAATTCGGGGCCGAGGGCGGAATTGGGAAACAGACACCGCTGGGAATGCACACCTGGGGCAGGTGTCAGACGCATGGGGCCGGAGCCCTGTGGGGTGGCACGGGGTGCCTGCTGGGATCCTGGCCTGACCACTCACTTTCCCGTGTCTAACCAGCTACGCAGGCCTGGCCTTTGCCTGCAGAACACACCGGCGAGGGAGACAGGCGCACCGGCTCGGCCAGTTCCCCGGTGACTTAGGCCCAGCCTGCTTTATAAACAGCTCTGAGGTCTGAACTGCACAGACAGACCCTCTCACTGAGGGCACCCCCAGGTGATTTCGGTCTCCAGCTCTGTCTCAGGAGCCACGCTCTGGAAGAAACTCTTCAAAGAAAACTGTTCCTGAGACTGCTCTCGTTCAGTCCAACAAGAACAAGTCCCATTTAGGGATGAGAAAGGAAATAGGGTCACATCTATTACAGGACATAGTGCTGAACAGACACCTTTTGTAAAACAGTCTATTGACTGTGGCCAAGACAATTGTAAAATATGGGATCGATTAACACTGAGCTTGGCACATAGTGAGCACCTCTGATCCTGGGTGTGAGAAACAGAAGCTAAGTTGTCATAGAGGGGAGCGGGGCTGAGAATCACGCCAAACCCCATGTCTCCCTGAAATATGATCACCAGGAACCTCCTCCAGAAGGCAAAGGCAGGCACGGAATCCTGCAGGCTTCACGGAGCCCTGCCTGGGGGCAAACCGGAGAGCTGGGGCCTGGAGTATCCGGCAGGTGATGCCATCTCTGTGCCCTACCAGGTGCCACCTGGAGATAAACCCCAGGGACAGGAGCCCCTGGGAACAGCTGGCTTCACATGCTAGCTCTTGGGTACATAATGGTTCGGATTTTACGACTGTAATCAATAGGAACCCAATTTGACTTTAATTGACTTCAATTCTTTCTTTAAGAAGAAATGGATCGGATGTGTCTGAGGTCCCAGGTGGAGCTGTTGGCCGTCATCTCCCAGCCAGAGCCCGGCCACACAGCCACAGCCATGGCCACGGCACCCTGCAAGGGATGCCAGGAAATGTGCTCTTCACTCTGGCTGGAGCCCAGATACATTTCAGAATTCTGTCAGGGAGGTGGAGTGGGAGAAAAGTAAGAGGGAGATGATGGTCAGTCATCGACACAGAGGGAGGAAGGGGAGTGGGGGAGGAGGCAGGGAGGCAGAGGTTCAGAGAGAGGAAGGAGGAGATGAAGCAGAGAGACAGAGCGGGGAGGAAGGAGGGAGGGAGGAGACAGAGGCAGAGAGAATGAGACAACAGCAGCACAGTCCTTAAAAATCAAGTAGAGGCCGGGCGCGGTGGCTCAAGCCTGTAATCCCAGCACTTTGGGAGGCCGAGACGGGCGGATCACGAGGTCAGGAGATCGAGACCATCCTGGCTAACACGGTGAAACCCCGTCTCTAGTAAAAAATACAAAAAAATCGCCGGGCGAGGTGGCGGGCGCCTGTGGTCCCAGCTACTCGGGAGGCTGAGGCAGGAGAATGGCGTAAACCCGGGAGGCGGAGCTTGCAGTGAGCCGAGATCCGGCCACTGCACTCCAGTCTCGGCGACAGAGCGAGACTCCGTCTCAAAAAAAAAAAAAAAAAAAAATTCAAGTAGAGGGGAGAGCAGGTGCCTCAGCCGCTGCCGTCCGCTGCTTCCCCACAAAAGACGCTGCACCCGTCACTCTGCGCCCGTCACTCTGCGCCCGTCACTGTGCCCTTCACTGTGCCCTTCACTCTGCGCCCGTCACTGTGCCCGTCACTCTGCGCCCGTCACTGTGCCCTTCACTCTGCGCCCGTCACTCTGCGCCCGTCACTGTGCCCTTCACTCTGTGCCCGTCACTCTGCGCCCATCACTGTGCCCTCCACTCTGTGCCCGTCACTCTGCGCCCGTCACTGTGCCCTTCACTGTGCCCTTCACTCTGCGCCCGTCACTCTGTGCCCGTCACTGTGCCCATCACTCTGCGCCTGTCACTGTGCCCTTCACTGTGCCCTTCACTCTGTGCCCGTCACTCTGCGCCCGTCACTGTGCCCTTCACTCTGCCCTTCACTCTGTGCCCATCACTCTGCGCCCATCACTGTGCCCTTCACTCTGCCCTTCACTCTGTGCCCGTCACTCTGCGCCCATCACTGTGCCCTTCACTCTGCCCTTCACTCTGTGCCCGTCACTCTGCGCCCATCACTGTGCCCTTCACTCTGCCCTTCACTCTGTGCCCTTCACTCTGCGCCCATCACTCTGCGCCCGTCACTGTGCCCTTCACTCTACACCCGTCACTGTGCCCTTCACTCCGCGCCCGTCACTCTGCGCCCATCACTCTGTGCCCGTCCCCCGTGCACCCTTCAGTGCTGTGTGTTACTGTGGCAGCAGCGGCCACATGGGGCCACATGGGGCCACACGTTCTCAGCAGGGCGGTCACACGTGAACAGCTCGTGTTTGTCTTTGAGCCCTGGAGACACGTTTGCCAGCCGTCGAAACTCCAGTCACCCGCCACTGCCAGGGCTCGAGGGTGGGGGGAGGAGGAGACAGGAGAGGGGAGAACGCCATCACGCCCCGCCAGGCTCCCCAGCTCAGAGCAGCCCCAGAGCCATCGGGGGATGCACCGTGGGGACGGAAGCACGGCGGGGACCCCTCTGTGGGACCGGCCCAGGTCTCACGAGGACCCAGGGAAGCGCCCCTCAACAGGACACAGTGGGCAATGGCGTGGGCAGGATGGGGTCGGGGCAGGCGCTCCTTGGCGTTCTGACGGTGGCTCCACACAGGCCCGCCACGATGCCCCACAGCAAACTTGTGCAGAAGAAAACATCGCAGTGCCACCGTCCCACTGCCGGGCGCTAAATTAGTTCCCAGCTTCCCACGACACCCGGCAGCAGTGGGAGTGCCAGGGCAGGTTGTCGCACATTCCTTCTGGACTGTTCTGTGTTTTCCGCAGGAGAATGCTCTATCGCACTTGGTGCCATTAATGTGCACCTAACAACCTGGCACTCATCACAACCCTTTGTAGACAAATTGCTGTTTAAACTGGAAATAATGTAATACATACACCCCATTTTTCACCCAGCACTAGTTAGCATAAAATAATTTGTTTTACCCATAATACAGTACCCTTCTCAATGAACAAATTGTCTTTAATTTTTAAAGGGATATTTATCAACCATACATTAAATATAACGATGAATGAAGCAATACAAAGCCTGTGCCCGACGCCCAGTTTAGGAAAAGTGGGTGATCACCCCGGCGTCCACCCCCCTCCGCTTCGCAGGCTGCCGTCTCTGGGCCTCGTGTGCGCCTGGGCTGGGCCTTCCCCATGGCTCTGCCCCACACCTTCCCATCCCCAGTCGCGCCCGGCATGCCTTTGAATTCAACGCCATGGCCATTGTCTCCCGCACACAGGCCTCAGAGCCCCACTCCTTCTCCTGACTTTTGAGTTCCTGAGATTCCACCCAAGTGGCTGTGAGCTCTGTGGTCATTCTCGCTGCCAGGCTGTGTCTGTTCTATGAAATCACAGTTCCACTCTGCTGGTGGGGGCAGCAGTGGCTTCTGGACTCTCGTTCTTTCTTTCTTCTTTATTTTTGAGGCAGAGTCTTACTCTGTCGCCCAGGCTGGAGTGCAGTGGCTCACTGCAAGCTCCGCCTCCCGGTTCAAGCTATTGTCCTGCCTCACTCTCCCAAGTAGCTGGGATTACAGGCGCGTGTCACCACACCCGGCTAATTTTTGTGTTTTCAGTAGAGACAGGGTTTCACCTTTTTGGCCAGGCTGGTCTCGCGTGATCCGCCCACCTAGGCCTGGGGCTCCTGTTCTTGTTTGGTGCAGCTGCTGCTGGCTGCCTCCTTCTGGTTTCCAGCTGTGCCTGAACCAGCTCGCCCCACTTCAGTGGTGGCAAAGTGCCCTTCCTGGGGGCGGGCAGCCCAGGACCCACAGCTGGGCCCCCATAGGCTTCAGCAGCTCTGTGTGAGCAGCCCTGGCCCCTGGCCCTATGCTGGAGGCAGCGTCCTCCCCATTCCGACGTCACAGAGGAAACAAATGTAAACCGCCCAGCAGCGGCCCCCGAGTAACTCAGCCTGAGCGGAACCCGAGGGTTCTCTGTGGGATTTAAGTGGCACCGTTTCTGTCAGACAGAAAATAAACAAAATTTATGGTGTTTGGAAAGCATCGGAGTTGAACAAGATCATGGCACCCGGAGCCGCTTGAGAGCCGCAGTGATTGAGGGCTGGGCAGAGGCGACGCGGCTGGGGACAGGCCAGGAATGTCGGCCGTCGCCCCATTCAGGGAGCACAGGGCGCCCTTCCCAGGGCCTTGGGGCTCGGAGGAAATTCAACCCTGTCAAGCTCTGAGGCCTTCGGCGCATTTAGCTGTTGAAGGAAGACCCACCGTGGTGGGCTCCAACGAGCATTTTCACATTCACAGTGAGGCCAGCCCGTTCCCGCTCCCACCAACCCATTGCAGGCCAGAGAAAAGCCAGACGCCTGCTCCACGTCCCTCTCACACTTCTCCGCTCTTCACAACAGGCAGCCTGGCCAGCCCCTTCTCACCTCCCTGGGCACTGTGGCTGCAACCCCAGGCCTGGCAAGGTCACGGTGACCTCCACACCGGCCCATGCAATTCCAGGCTTCCCATCACCCCTGAGAAGGTCAAAGGCCCGGGTTGCTCAGCCAGGCTGCTCCCTCCACCATCCCCTCTCAGTTTCCTTTGGCTCACTCCCCTGCGGCCCAGCCCCTGGCTCTGTGGCCCGTGCTCTAGGCCTGCTCCTGCCCCAGGGCCTTTGCGCTCCCCACCCCCACCTGGATACCTGGATGGCCACATGGGCCCTCACCCTTCAAGAGGCTCACCCCGTGCTCAACGTAAAATCACACCAGGGCCCCAGCCTCCAGCGTGCTGCTCTGCCTCTCCCGCCCCCACCCCCGGCTTGCTCTTTGCATCCCTGCCCTGCTCTCCTGCCAGCCAGGGCTCCTGGAGCAGGGGTTCTGCCTGCGGGTTTGCTGTTTCACCGCCTCATCCCGGCACCCAGAACTGTAGACGCACACGGGGCTCCATGTGTGGCCTTTACGGAGCTTGAATTCATCGCTCACGGCAAAGGGGAAGGCAGGTGATGAGCAGGCAGCATCCAAAGCCTCAAAGCTGTCAGTGAGTCTCCAAATGGTTTTGTTTGAACATAACATTAAAAGTCTAAGTTGTGGCTTGGGCTGAATTAGAAGGTACAGCACCACACACACACATGCACACGTGAACATATGCCACACACAAGAACATAGCCTCCACACACGCACACATGTGCAGACACATCTGTGAACACACCACAGACACACATGTGCACACAAGATACACCGCACACACACGCACCCTCCCCCGTGGGCTCCTGGCAGCAGGGACTGTTCCCACCACTCAGGTGCTTGCCCCACCTGGGGAACTGTCCAGTTGTCACCAACTCACTTCTAAGCCATCCATCGGGGCTTCCCAGCCTTAACCCCAGACTGCACGCTCCGCCTCTCCCTATCCAGCCTGGCGTGCAGGGTGTGATGTGTAAAGGTTCAGCACCTCCCTGTCCCTTCTTTCCCCACATCTAGGCTGTCCTCGCCAGGCCATGGACTTCTGCTGTTGCCCTGTTCGGCTCCTTTCCTCCTCCTCCTCCTCCCCGTAAAACGTGGGGCTCACCCTGGCAGGAACTCCCCAAGTAGCGGGGTGGAGTTCCAGCCTGGATGAAGCGGAGGACACAGAACCAGGTCTGAGCCAATCAGCATGGCAGTAGGCTCAGAGAGAGATGCACGGCCCAGTCAGAGCCAGGAGAGGGTGGCCGGGCTCCGGGAGACAAGACGTGAGGCTGGAGCGGCTGCAGCCTCTTGCAGACAGTGGAGGCTCAGGCTAAGCCCGCAAGGCCAAGAGGAGCGTGGAGAGCTGGCAAGACGCTGGCCCGATGACATTGCCTGAGCCATGAATCTTACTGGCCAACGCCAGGACTTCCTCAGGCCTCGTCATTGCAGGGACACTTCCCTCCCTTCCTCCGTCTCTCTCCCCACCGCCTCTCTGTCTAGCTTGAGCCAATTTGAGATGGATTTTCTGTCACTTGCTGTTGAAGGAGTCCTGCTCCAGCACAGGTGGATTTCGTGCAAATGAAACCCACAGTATTCAGGTCTGTGTGGAAGCGCTTGCCTGTGATCGGCACGTGCCCTTCGCCTTGTGAACAGGAGCCGTGGGTGATACGAGCGCCTCGGCTGGGCTGCCAGTGTCCATCTGAGGTCCGTCTGTCTTCAGGTGTGTGCTGCGTCTGTGGGTGAGACGCTGTGTGTGCATGTGCGTGTGCCCAGGTGTGTGTGTGGGAGAGGGGGGAGCTGGATCCCAGGCCTGAGAAGGCTCTTCCTGCTTAGAGAGTCCAGGGCTGCCCGGCATCGAGCAGGCTCTGCCCCACAGGTCCCAGGGAATCCACACTGCAGCAGGAAGCCACAGGGCGGGAACCACAGCTTTCTGGTTTGGCTTCCATGAACCAAGGACAAGACTGGCTTGAAGTTGTGCCCATAGAGGCCCACAGAGCTACTTCAAAGGCAAAGACCACCCAGTGGGAGTGGGTCCCCCTTGAGCTCACCCGAGGGTCCCACTCCCCCTGAGACATTTCCTTCCCAGGGCACAGACCCCAGGCCTGGACGGAGCCAGGCATGCGTGAAACGGGAAGATGTCAGTTGGGGAACCGGCTGCAGCTCCCACCCTTTGATGAGAAACAAAACCTGGTAGCTGCCCCTCGGAAAAGCCACACGGCTCGCCGCACGTCTCCACAATGGTGCCTGGCTTCTCCCATCCTCAATGTCCACGTTCCCCACTTCTCATCACAGACCCGAAACGCAGGAGGCTTTAGACAGAGCACCTTCGTCAGGAAGCCGGACTGGGCTGAGGTACCTGCTCCCAGCTCCTCAAAGTGCCATCCACTAAATATGCACCGATTAGAGCTGACGGCCAGGCTGCTCAGGCTTACACGATTAATATGCATGAAGACTCCACACACACAGAGCAGGGGTATGTTACTGTGCTGGGATGTAGGACGGCTTCTCAGATAAGGTCATTCATTTTTATGATTCTGCTTAATTTGGATTTGCCAGTCTTCCTTTCATTATCCCATGGGCCAGTCCTAATACTCAGGACCTATGTTACGTGCTTTACGGCATAATTAAAGCCACTGCCTAATTAGAAAAGCATCTACTGCCCGACAAAGAAAATCAGTAACGCAGCTCATGGAGAAAGTGGTGAGGAGTTGGTTTGAAAGCGGATGGAATCACCTGTTGGAGCCAGAACACACACACACGCACATATGCACACACATCACACACGTGCACACATGTCCACATACGCACGCATGCACACACATCTGCGGACACACACACGTACGCATCACACACGTGCACACACACACCCCTGTGGGCACGCACACGGATACATGCACACATGTACATGCAGACACACACATACACACACGCACACACATCACACACGTGCACACATGTCCACATACGCACGCATGCACACACATCTGCGGACACACACACGTACACATCACACACGTGCACACACACACACCTGTGGGCACACACATGGATACATGCACACATGTACACGCAGACACACATGCACATGTACAGGCATGCACACACTCCTACGTTCTATGTGTGTTTCCGACGACTAGACCCACCAAACCAAACCAATCAGCAGTGCAGTTTCTGCCGAGATAGTTGGCGTCTGAGGGGTTAAAGCCATGCAGGAAATCCAAGTCTGAGTTTTGAGTGGGCCCGGCTGAGCTTGCTTTTGTTTACTTCTTTAATCATCCATGGACTCTTCTGAGGCCTGCAATAGCCAGGCACACCCACCCATGTGGGACAAGATGCAGCTTCGTGGCTGCCTGCAGGGGATGGAAGACTCCCACAGACGCCTGCTAACATCACATGCCCGTGTGTCACCGCGATGCCACGTCCAGTCTGAGCCATTCCTCGCCCATGTCCCTGTCCTTGTTGCATAGCCGGCCTCCAGCGTGTGGCTTCATGCAGTGACCGGACTGCCGTGTGACTTTCTGCCACGGTTGCCAGGGTTGGCACTGAGGCAGACCTGCTGGGGGATTCTGGGTTGCAGCTGGAGCGCTGGCACTGGCTGGACGCCTCTCTTCGTGCTGCCCAGGGTCCGTCCACGTCGACTCCCCGTGTGAGGCGTGTGGGCTGCCTCACAGCCCGGTGGTTCCAGGACTGCTGAGGACTCCCCTGCAGCCCCGGCTCTGCTACCAGCACTGGGCTAGAAGCAACTCACCTTCCCACAGCCGCCCTGAAGGCACGTAGCATCACCCTGGATGTCCTGTCTTGATGGGTGCAGAATCCCACGGGTTTCAAGGGCAGGAACGAGGTTCTGGAAGGCGTGTTTCCATCCATCCTTGGAAAATACCATCTGCCACAATGGGCTCTGTGAAGAAGTGAGATTCTGGGAAAACGCACACCGTATAACAGGAGCCAGTGCACGGCGGCCCAGGGGCCAAGTCCTGCCACCATCTGTTGCCATGGATGCAGGGGCCCGGCTCCCAGCCATGCCCGCTCACATGGGACTGACCGTGGCCACCCTTCTGCCACAACAACAGGGTTGGGGAAACTGATAACTATCCCTCAACAGCTATCCCCACGGAGACTGTGGGGCCCAGAAGCCTCAAATGTCGACATCTGGCCCTTTCTAGACAAAGTGTGCTGAGTCCCAGGACGTCAGCCACGAGGGAGTCGCTGCCCAGGCATGAGGCAGCCTGGCGAGGGAGTCGCTGAGCAGGTGTGACTGCAGCCTGGCGCCTGAGCTGCAGCCGGGACTCCGGCTGGGGAGACACTTCTCCAGGGGCTGGGGAGCCCCTGCCCCGAGCATGGCTCTGAGCCTCTCTTCTGAAGCTGAGGCCCTGCCTCTCAGTCAGCATCCAACAGTGGCAGTCACAGAAATCCAGGTCAGCCTGGGGAGAGGCAGACATGCTTTGGTTCACACAATGGCAGGGCCTAGGGAGGAGCTTCAGGTTCTGCTGGACTCAGGGCCTGGGATGTGCACTCAGGGGAGCCCCTCACACGAGGCCTCACTCACACCCAGATTCCCTGCACGTCCCAGCCGAGGCTTCACTCACACCCAGGCTTCCTGAGCGTCCCGGCCAAGGCGGTCCTCAGAGGCCCTAGCTCTGTGGTCTGCACATCTGTGTCCCTCCCACGGTCACATGTTGAAGCTGTGACCCTCTAACCAGTGACACTATCAGGAGGCGGGACCTTTGGGAGTGACAAGGTTGTGGGGTGGAGCCTCGTGATCGGGAAATGGGATTCATGCCATATTCAAGGGAGTCCCGAGCTGCCTCGCCCATTTCACCCCAGGAGGATACAAGGGGACAGCTGCCGACAACCTGACAGAGACCCTGTGCCAGGCCCCACCCCACCGGCACCCTGACCTTGGACTTCTGGCCTCGAGAACGGTGAGAAACTCCATGTGTTGTTTATAAGCCACCCGCTCAGTGGCGCCCTGACCACGGCCAGCAGCTCTGAGGCCCTCCGTCCACCCCGGCCCCCTTCCCCTCACCCCCACACCCTCTCTGGTTTTTCTAAACTCCTTCTCCCCATTCTAACCCCACCCTCTGGCCCCTGCGGGCTCTGGAGAAGCCCTGGGGACAGTAGGCAGGGGCCAGGCTGTTGGGCTCCCCGAGGCCCCTGGGGGCTGGGAGTGGGGGTTAAAGTCATCCAGGGTTTTACCGGGGGTGGGGGGGCTCCGGCAAGACCCTGTTTAAACCTCCTTTCTACCACAGCATGAGCACCGGGTCACACCCTTCCTACCACAGTGTGAGCGCTGTGTGATGAGACCCTATTTAAACCTCCTTCCTACCACAGCTTGAACGCCGCGTCACACTCCTCCTACCACAGCGTAAGCACCGCGTGACGCTCTTCCTACCACAGCATGGGTGCCGCCTCACAAGACCCTGTTTAAAGCTCCTTCCTACTGCAGCGGGGCGCCGCGAGTGCCACGTCACACTCTTCCTACCACGGCGAGAGAGCCGCCTCACAAGACCCTGTTTAAACCTCCTTCCTACCACAGCGGGGACGCCGCGTCGTGCTCTCTGGGTGTGTCTCAAGGTGTGGATAATCCAGACTTCTGAGTTTAAAAAAATACCAAAAATAAAATAATTAGGCATCCAACATACAAGTTATTTGAGGACTTAAAAATAGCACAGCAGGCTGGAACACGAGGCCTCTAACCCGATGGTGCCATCTACACCCACAGCCCCCGCCCGGGAGAGTCTGAGCCAGGCAGCCTCCCCGGGAGCCGGTGCTGACACAGCCAGAGAAACCATGCCAGACCCGGGCCCCGCTGTCCCCAACACCTGCAGGCCAGTGACTCAGGGCGGTGGAGAAAGCCCAGAGGAAGTGGAGGCGGAGCTGCCCTCCCTGGGGCCAGGCCCGCCATCTGGACGTGTCTCCAGCCGCTGGTTTAGGGGAATCGGGAGGGCTCACTTGAGCGTCCCTTCTCTGCTCGCTCTTCCAACCCGGGACAGAAGACCTGACTGCTGCCCACACCAAAGGGTGTTCCCAGGGCACACGCCGCTCGGGCCCGGGCAGGCAGGGCCGCTCCTCGTGCTTGGGGAGCCTGGAGCTGTCGGCCCTGCAGCTGAGGCCACGGGAGGCCAGGGACATGCAAGCTCGGTGCCCGAAGTCACTTCTAGAGCGGGTTCGGTGTCCCTGAAGGTCCAACTCTGCCCCTAGGCATCACAGAAAATGCCACTAGCCCCTGGTGTGGACGCTGGGCCCCCGGGGAGGCCTCTACCCCGTCACCCAGCCCGTCCCAACAGGACTCAGCCTCCAGTGGCTGCCATCAGACCAGGGCACGGTGACTGTCACCGCAGAGGGCCGCGTGTGGGACGGCAGGGGCCGCGGGGTCTCTGTGCTCCCCAGTAACCCCGGTTTCCGCCGGGGCGGCCCCGCTCCCCAGCCCCCTCCAATGCGGATTTAGTCTCGTTTCCCACAGGGAACGTGTAACAAGGCTTGACCAATCAGTGAACGCCATTCCCCAGGCTGTTGGCTGTGATTGGGTCCCAGACAAGCACGTGACCCACTATGGGCCAATGAAAGTCGCCCGAGACTGTCGCTTGCATGGTTGCTGGGACGGTCCAGAGTCCTCAGTGGGGACGGTGGCTGCAGCTGCCACACCAGGAGCCTGAGGACGGCGCGGGTCAGTTCCTCCCTGGGATCTCCCCTCCCCGAGCCCAGGCTCTGCTCAGCTCAGCCCCATGCTGTCCCCTGTGCGACCGCTGTGGGCTTCCTGCCAGGCTCCTCCGCCGTCGGGCTTCTGTTGGGTTCAGTCTTGGGAGGCAGCCCCAGAGCCTGAAGGGTGGAAGGAATGAGGGGCATCCCAGATCCCCTCCCCACCGTCTTGGCAGTGGTTTCTTCTCTCCAGAGTTACTGTCCCTACCCCCTGTCCTCTCTCTGCAGCTCCAACTCTTGGCTGGGCACCTGTGATTCTCGCCCCTGTCCCTTCAGGCCGTGGAGAGAAGAACATTCCAGTGCGGTCACTTCCTGGATCAAATTCCTGGATGCCCAGTGTCCACCGGGTGTCCTGGATTCACCGTGGTCACTGCCTGGATGCCCAGTGTCTGCCGGGTCTCCTGGATCCACTTCCTGGATGCCCAGTGTCCGCCGAGTCTCCTGGATTCACCGTGGTCACTGCCTGCATGCCCAGTGTCCACCGGGTCTCCTGGATCCACTTCCTGGATGCCCAGTGTCCACCGGGTCTCCTGGATTCTGCCCATGTCCACGTGAGGGCACCATCAATTTCCTGCGAGGATCCTAAGGGAGTCAAGGTACATCTAACCCGAGAGCAGTCAGGGGTGGACTATCCCCTAGATCAAGCCATACCTGAAGCCTCACCTTTCAGTTGCCTGAGTCAACAGAGTCCCTTTTTGGATTGAGCCATTTTTAATTGGATTTTATGTCTTATTGACTGACCCATCCGGATGGCCAGCAGTAAGGGGTTTCTTTTTGGAGGATGAGGGACACCAATGTGTCTTCTCCAAGGTGAGGAGATGCCTGAAGGACAGGAGGCACTCACAGGAGGCCCTGGAGACAGATGTGCCCCACAGGCATCCCGAGGACGCCTGCGGCCTGGCAGCATGGAGACTCTGGGTGAAAACAGAACCTTGTGAGCTGCCCTGTCTGTGTCTGTGAAGCAAAGTGTCCGGAAGGGGTGTGCGTGGAAGCTTCCGAGAGCGGTTAGGGGAAGGGGGCCCACGTCCTCCCCAAAGGGCTGGAGAGGGAGGCAGGCTGTGCCCCCAGCCCAGAGTCGGAAGGAGGCCGGCAGTCAGCAGCTGTGGAAAGGAGGCGGAGCCCCCCAACTCCTGAGCCAGCAGAGGAAGGAGTGGGACAGAGCCCGCCCCAGAGGGAGACGAGACCCCGGGGAAGAGACCCCTCAGGGCGGCCCCCCAGCCCCTCCCGGGCTCAGCTTTCAGCCTGCACCCCCGTCTGGTCCCTCAGAATGACTGGGGTTTCCACTCTTTCTGTAAAATCTCTAGACTCCATGTCCCCGCTCTGCCACCACCTACTCTCTGTGGGATCTCAATAAGGAGATTTAACCTTTCTTGCCTCAGTTTCCCCATGTATAAAATGGGACAATAACAGGCTCTGCCTCTAAGCTCGCTGCAGGAATTAAGGGAACAGTGCATGGTCTGCAGCCAGCCCCTTGCAGCCAGCAGTTCTTCAATGACCCCAGGGAAAGGCCGGGCACCGTGGAGATGCTTCCCAGCCATACTCGCTGAGCCGCACTGGGTTCGGGTCTCTCCACCCAAGCTCCTTTTCGGAAAGTGGTCCCTGGGAAGATGGATAAGACCCGGCGTCCACCGGGGTCTGCTTTCTAAGTGGTACGCTGTGAGGGCTGTTGCAGGTGAATAATTCCCTGTGATCTATTCTGCAGGCACTGGGGAAGCTCCAGGTTGGGTGCGGAGCTGGAGAGACCGTGGGCAGGGCCTGCGAGGGGCAGGCGAGGGGCCAGGAGGCCTTCGCGTTCGAGCTTCTCGGCCACAAGTGCAGGGGCGGGCTGGGCGTGGGGTGTGTGTTTCACTGGTGTCAAAGCCTCCTCACTTTTTTGGGGAAAGAAATGGGATATAAATAGATGTGTAAATATCTATATAAAATTCACATTCTCTAATTCAGGAGGCAGATAGCTGTGTGCCTTCAAACCAGAATATCTGTAAACTGGGTTTCTATCAGTGAGGGTACAGAGCAAATGCCAGTTCTTTCAAGGTTCACTCCAATGTCGTCTTCTGTGACATAAGAACGAAGCTGGGACTGGCCACTCCTGCCAGACTTTATCTTGGCAGACGGGGTTTCCTGCCGCACAACAGCTGCCTAGAGGCTCATAGCCAAGAACGGTGCTCACTCCAGCAGTGAGGCTAGCCCTGACAGCAGAGTTCACCCCCAAATTTAGGACACACAGGAACCTTCAAACCCCCCCCCACACACACCCACATGTGCACACATGTACACACGCACATACATGCCTGCACACGTGCACACACGCACACGCGTGCACACACACACGTGCGCACACACATGCACACACACACACCGTGCACACTCAGTGCACAGGTCAGCCGACGTGCACCAGCCACTTTCCAAACCGAAGTCATTCCAGCCCCAAGTCTGTAGCTGGCACCACATGAAAACACCACTGTGTTCTTACTTACGGAGCATGTTTCTTTAAATTGGCCTATTTTAAAACTAAATGCATTTTTTATTTGAAAAGGAATCTTCATTTCACCGCTGCAAATGGAAAGCTGGCATCGCTTGTGTTAAATCATGGTAACCATGAAAATAAGTGGAATGAAAATAAAATAATGTCGCACTCTGGATGTGGTTCAGGTGCCAAAGCCTCCGTGCCCAGGCCTCAGCCCTGTTTGTCTAAATGACTCGTGGAGACCCCCTCCAGGAGGAATCAGAGCCTCGGGAGCTGGGCCCGCCTCACCTGCACCACTCTGCTGTCTAAGGAAGACTCATCACACCTAGAATCGGTTCCCAGGGCGTGTTTGTGGGAAAGGTGTGAAGTGGGCCCCACCTGGCTAGAACAGGGAGCTCCAGCTTCCCACAGCCACCTCTACGTGGCCCGGGGCGCTCCCTGCACCCCCAGACACCGCAGGCCTGTCTGGCCATCTCACGTCCCTCCGTCCACACGCGGGGAACCCCAGAGCAGCTGAGTGAACACCCTGGGAACCACTGCCTGAGTCACAAGGAATGGAATGGGGCTGAGACACGCCTTTCCTCCCCTGTTCTCTTCCCTGCCAGCCTCCCCATCCCCATCTCAAATGAGCTCCTGGCCCAAGAATCCTGGTGTCAGGGTCCCCTGGTGGGTGGGGCAGGCTGACCACACCAGGAGCTGCAGAGGGGGCTGCCCTCCCACCTGCTCTCCCTCTGGCAGCTCCAGGAGGAGGCAAGTATGGCTGAGGCCACCTGCCACCACCCCACGGTGACAACGCGGCCCTGCTGGGCAGCCCTGAGCGCCCGGCTTCTGCAGGACGATGCCACCAGGGGCCCTCCCAGGGAGCATCCTGTCATGGGCTGGGCTCTGTGGACAGAGGCGCAGAAGGGGCTGGCAAATCCTGCCTTGTCGTGGCTGCTCCCTCAGGGCAGGTGTGAGGGTCAGAGACCAGGCTCCATCCCGAGTGGCACTGAGGCAAAGCCGTAGCCTCCAGGGCCTGGCTCCTGATTCACCCACTCTTGCAGCTTGGGGGGCGACAGGATGGGAGGTGCGCAGGCCACGGATGGAACGGGAATGCCCTTCGCTTCAGACACAAGCGACACCCAGCTCAGCAGTGAGAGGCCACAGCAGGTGGGACCAGGGCTGGCAGGGCCTGACACAGGGTGCCTGTGCTGCATGAGCCATGATGCCTCAGCCCGGCTTCCGCGGTCCCCAGATGCAGCTACGGCAGGGGTGCCCCAAGCCTGGGGTAGGCCCTGGGAAGGACGCCCGCAGCCAAAAGTGGGGGAGGGGGAGAGACACAGAGAGAGAGAGAAAGACAGAAGATACAGAGAGATTGAGAGAAGGAGAGAGGGAGAGACGGAGAGAGACAGGGAAGACGGAGGAGGCAGGAGGGCCCCACGGGCCGGGACTCCTGACCGCTCCACTTTCCCACAGCAGACCTTTGCGCCTTTCTCCCAGGAGCCCACAGCTCGGGAGACCACTCACTTCCCCAGCTGGCTCGGGGGGGCACTCACTTCCCCGGCCGGCGCGGGGTGGGGGCCACTCACTTCCCCGGCCCGGAGTGGGGGGCCACTCACTTCCCCGGCCGGCGCGGGGTGGGGCCACTCACTTCCCTGGCCCGGAGTGGGGGCGGCTCACTTCTCCAGCCAGCATCGGGGGGCAGCTCATTCACTCACTTTCTGGGCCGGTAGTCGGGGATGCTCCGATCCAGGGAGATGCGGTCACTGAGCTGAGCGTTGTAGCCGTACTCCTCATACTTGCCTTCCGCCTCCTGGCCGTCATCACGCAGGGTGGCCGCCAAGCCGCCCTGGCCCAGGCCTCCTGGCCCCTCCACCAGGCCGATGGGCTTGGCGAGGCCTGGGGGAAAGGAAGAGAAGGAGGTCAGGCAGGCCCAGGACACGCTGCATCTGTACCCAGGAGACTCCCCTCCCACCCCTCTCCCCGACGGCCACTT
Organism: Macaca thibetana thibetana; assembly: GCF_024542745.1. Classification (NCBI taxonomy): domain Eukaryota; kingdom Metazoa; phylum Chordata; class Mammalia; order Primates; family Cercopithecidae; genus Macaca; species Macaca thibetana. Next base: position 128,659,871 of record NC_065588.1, read on the forward strand.
CCCCCGCCCCCGGTGCAAGCCCAGCAAACTCTGCAGATGGGAGGCTGCCAGCTTGGGACATTCCAGAAAGTGCAGAGGGAAGGGCGGTGCTGGGCGGAGGAGGGAGGGATGAATGGGTGGTGCATGGGCTCTGAAGGCGGTGGACTCTGTGTGATGCTGTAATGGTGGAATTTGTTACTATGTATTTTTTGATTCAGGGTCTTGCTCTGTCACTCAGACTGCAGTGCAGTGGCACTATCTCAGCTCACTGCAGCCGGGCAGCCTGGAACTCCCAGGCTCAAGCGATCCTCCCACCTCAGCCTCCTGAGTAGCTGGGCACACCACCAAAACCGGCAAATTTTTGTATTTTTAGTGGAGACGGTTTCACTGTGGTGGTCAGGCTGGTCTTGAACCCATGACTTCAAGCCATCCACCTACCTAGGCCTCCCAAAGTGCTGGGATTGCAGGCGTGAGTCACTGCACTGGCCAATACTTGTTCTTACGCAATTGTCCAAACCCACAGCAGGTGTGACACTGAGTGAGCCCCTGTGAGCCACGGCCCTGGGTGAGCCGCCTGCATCGGGCGGCGTCGGCTCGATACACAGTCACACTCACGCACGTTCACGCCCGGGCACTGTGCCTGGAGGGTGGAGGATGCGGGAACTCCGCTCAGTCTCTATCAACCCGAAACTGCTCTGACGGTCAGACCTACCGATGCTAAAAATATTAACTCAAAAACTGCAACGACTCTAAGAAGATCAGGTGTTTTAAACGCCACGCCACTGCCACCAACCCCACCAGCCCTGAGCTGGACACATATCCGCATGCATGCTGCTACTCTGGGGTAGGAAGAACCGAGCCGTCGACACAGGCAGCAGCCAAGACGCGGCTCACACACGTGACGCCAAGTCAAAGAATCAACACAGGAGACCTCATCCCGTGTGGCCACCGGCGTGAGGTTCAAGAACAGACGGAATCCCAATCCCATCCCACAGCCATCGGGGCGGGACGGGGACCCCGGGCTGGGGCAGCGTCGACTGGAAAGGGGCCGGTGGAACCTCTGGGCTGATGGGGAGGCTCCACGGCTTTGTCAGGGTGTATGGCGCGGGTGCCCAAGGGGGCCGGGCCAGGGAAAGTTCTAGGTGCTCAGTTGTGCTGGGCAAGTGGACGTGCCTTGGGGATGCTCATCCCACGGGGACGGGGGTGCGAGGGGTATCTGCCCCCATAGATGGCACCGTTGGCTGTCTCTGAGCTGGGAGTCTCTGGGGCATCGTGGATTTGGGAGGCAGGTGCCCAGGAAGAGGCGGCATGGACCCCTGGGGCTGGGCTGCCTTTTGTCAGCTTGCACAGAGAGGTCTCTGGTCCTCGGAGGAGGGCCAGTGGAAACACAAACTTGGGAAATACCCGATGCTGACGTCCCACAGCTGCCCGCATGGGAGGGGCCCTTCTCTTGTGGCACCAGCTCCTGGGGCCCGGCGGGGTCTCTGTAGGATTCCTGCTCCGGGCAGGGACCGATGCCCTGGGGAGACTCCAGTCCGTGACCCTCCCCCCGCAGCAGGGCAGTGAGTGGGTTTCTCCCCTCCGCAGAGCCGAGGCTTTGAGCCTCCTGGAACCTCTGGACTTTCTGGAATATTCTATTTTAAATGGATAAACAAAGTGTTCTTATTTATGTAGGACTGAAGGCTACAGATTGGACGTACAATTGAAAAACGACACAAATCACTTCCCTTTGTTAATACTGTGCGATAAATACGTAATCATGCTATTTTAAAATATCAATACTGCACTTGCATTGTTCACTTTGGAAAGTCTGGAATTGGAGGTCTCCCAGAGGCAGGCGCAGCAGCTTCTACCTCGAGAGAGACCTCATCATTCCCAGGGCTCAGGCCTCAGGTGGGGATTGGCCGCTTGGCCAGAGGGTGGCTGAGCGTGGTTCCGGACGGTTGCCCAATGCCTGGCATTGGGGCTTGACACCTGGCAGGAGGGTGGCTGAGCATGGTTCCGGACGGTTGCCTGATGCCCAGCATTGGGGCTTTATACCTGGCAGGAGGGTGGCTGAGTGTGGTTCCGGACGGCTGCCCGATGCCCAGCCTTGGGGCTTGACACCTGGCAGGAGGGTGGCTGAGTGTGGTTCCGGACAGCTGCCCGATGCCCAGCGTTGGGGCTTTACACCTGGCAGAAGTGTGGCTGAGTGTGGTTCCGGACGGCTGCCCAATGCCTGGCATTGGGGCTTGACACCTGGCAGGAGGGTGGCTGAGCGTGGTTCTGGACGGCTGCCTGATGCCTGGCATTGGGGCTTGACACCTGGCAGGAGGGTGGCTGAGTGTGGTTCCGGACGGCTGCCCGATGCCCGGCATTGGGGCTTTACTTTTTCACTTGTAAAATAAAACATGCACGAGTTAAAAAATTCAAACAATCCAGAAAATCACGAAACAGAGAGTTGACGACTGTGTGCTCTGTCTCCTCTCCAAGCGCCACACTTCAGAGGAGATGCCTTTTTCTGGTTTGAGTCCTTTTCACTGTGTCTGCTGCAGATCCAGGTCTCGCCTCGTCAGCCTGAGACGAGGTCCCCTGACTTCTTGGCATGAAAAATGAGGGGCTGAGCCCGTTTTCACCCCACCTTCTTCCCCTGCCCCCCTCCTTCCCTCGATTTTTCTTAGCTATTATTTTTAGTGATCCTGTGGTTACCTTGGTGGCTTCAAAAGGAATACGTAAGCCTCTATTTCTGGAAGCTCTGACTCTAGCCAGCATCTCCAGACTCCCTGCCTCATCAGATGAGAAATGGGCGCCCTGATCCACCTGCCGCTCAGCTGTGCCGCTACTTTTACACCCCTAAAGGCATCTGTGACACCCACCCTCGGCTCTATCACCGTGAGTGAGTGTTCACAGGACTTGACGACGGGGTGGTTCTGAAATGCAAAGCAGGCCGGGCGTGGTGGCTCACACCTGTGATCCCAGCACTTTGGGAGGCCAGGGTGGGCAGGCCGGGTGCCGTGGCTCACACCTGTGATCCCAGCACTTTGGGAGGCCGGGGTGGGCAGGCCAGGCGTGGTGGCTCTCACCTGCAATCCCAGTACTTTGGGAGGCCGGGGCGGGCAGAACACTTGAGGTCAGGAGTTGGAGACCAGCCTGACCAACATGACAAGACCCCATCTCTACTAGAAATATAAAAATTAGCCAGGTGTGGTGGTGCGCACGCACTTGTAATCCCAGCTACACGGGAGGCTGAGGCAGGAGAATCGCTTGGACCCAGGAGGCAGAGGTTGCAGTGAGCTGAGATCGCGCCACTGCACTCCAGCCTGGGCGACAGAGCGAGTGAGGCTCCATCTCAAAAAAAGAAAGAAAGAAAGAAAAAAAGCAGTAAATTGACATGCCCACATCAGGATTACGTAGTTACAATCCACCATGGCACCAGCACGGCATGGACACTATGACGGAAATATTCTATCACCCACTAAACCTGTGCTGCTTAATGAAGAACTTTCAAAGGTCAAGACAGTATCATTGATTTTCCTGTTACACTATCAATTTCTCAGAATTATGCATATTTTGACTTGTTTTAGGTTTGGATCTTGACTTTTCACATGCCCTTTTGGAGAAGACAAAAAGATAATAATAATAATAATATCTACTGAGCAAGTGCCCTTCATACACATTAACATGTCATTCTCCACAACACCCCTGGGACATAGGCTCTGTATTTCACCCCATTTTGCAGATGAGGAAACTGAGGCTCAGAGAGGTCAGGCCACACACACAGGGTCACAGGGCTGGTCAGCATCAGAACCATGTTTGAACCCACGCAACGTGGCATGGAGCAGCTCCTCCCGACAGCCGTGCTCTGCTGCCATGTGAGCTCAGGCCTCCTGGCGATGTGACCGGGGAGCACAGCCCCATCTTCCCAGAGATGTTCCCGACTACAGGGCTGGCCCTCAGTGCCCTCGCCTCATGGCCTTCTCACTCCCAGGTCCCTTTGCATCAATTGTTTGCCCAGCGGCCACCCCCGGGCCCTCTTCACTCTAAGCCTGGGTAGGCTCCATCGCCCTGTGGATCCCATGTCTGCTCAGGTCCTGGAGGTCCTCTCATCCCACTGAAGTATGTCTCTAAAGAAGTCTGAAGAAGGGCTGTGTGGAAAGTAAACTTGCTGAGCCCTCAAATGTCTGGAAGTCTCTTTCGTTGCTCCTCATGCTGGCTTGATAATTGTGCTGGGTATAGAACTCCAGGCTCGACGGTTTTTTCACCTCATGCAGCGCCCAGTGCTGCCTGCGAGTGTTCTGAGGTCGGCAGGACCCTCTTTCTTCTTCAGACAGGCATTTTGTTTCTGCCTGTCTCTGGACACTGATTTTTGTTGTTGTTGTTGGGATCCTAGATTTGGTCAGGGCATATCTTGAAGCGAATCACAGTCACACTTGGCAATCCACACTTTACAGTCACACTTGGCAATCCACACTCATGTCGACGTTCAGCTCCAGGAAGTTTGTTCTGTTAATGATGTGACTGCATTCCCATCTGCCATCCCTGTTTTCTCTTCTGTAACTTCTGTTAAGTGAACGTTTCCTCTCCCGGTTTATCTCCTGCCTCCCGAGGCTTCATTCTCCATTTTCATTCTCTTGGTTTTCATCTCATCGGCTTGATCTCTTGTTGTGTTGCCAGTTAGCCTGTCCCTTGAACTGGCTTTGTCATCATCTATTTAATCCCAAAGGATGCTGTTGTCCTCCAGCCGCCCTGCCTTGCACGAATGGCAAACTTGTTTTACTCCATGTGGTTGGCAGCAGCCCGAAAGCTGTCCACATCCGAATCCCTGGAACCAGCGAGTGTCACGTTACACAGCTAAGGGGGCTTGGCAGACGCCCCCAGCTTTGCCTGAATCTGCTTCATTGGCCAGAAGGTGCGGAGGAGCTGGGCCTTCACTGGCCTACGTGCTGTGGTCCCGTCACTTGCACGGGGGTTAGGGAACACCCTGGCCATGCCGCTGCTCACAGCTTCCTTGCGGAGGAATGAGGGTTGCCAGGCCTCCCACTGAGTGTTTTGAAGAGAGAGGCTGCCATTCCCATCCTCCCTCCACCCTGGGGCTCCATGCCTCCCCTCACTGCTGCGCCTGTGCTTAAGAGAACCAAGCAGCCCCTGGTCCAGACGCTGCTGCCCGCTGAGCTGCCTGATTTCTCCTGGCTGAGGGTCCTCCTTGGTCACAGGTGGGCCACCGTCGAGTCCCTGTCCCAGGACTGTGCGGATGGTGGACATGGAGCTCAGGGACCCTGAGCCCTGCACTGGGCGTGCACTGGGGTAAAGGAGCCTTTGCTGCCTCGGATCCGATCTTCTTCCTCAGCTGGTGGAGTCAGTGCTGTCACTATTCCATAGCTGCTGAGAGAAGCTGCCTGGGGAACACCAGTGCCAGTACTGGGCCTCTCCTTCCCTGCCTGCACGGTGCCCAGCACTGGGCTGTCGGTGAAGCCAGGGTGTTGGGGGTGGGGAAGAGCAGAGCAAACTCTCCAGATGCCCGTCCGAAGGCCCTACTGGCTTCCCAGGCTGGAGGCCCCATCTCCAGCCCCTGGGCTGTGGCAGCACCGGCCACTCCCTGTGACCCCCAGTGCAGCTACAGGGACCACTGGCGGCTCCATCCCACAGTGGGTTTAGAGGGATTTGGTCCTGAGCCCTGCAGCCGCAGGCTGGGCGTCTCCACACTTTTACCAGTTTCTTCATCATTTGTCCTTGTTTCCTGGTGGGATCAAGCAACCCTGCCTCTTTGGAAGGAATTCTTTGTGAAAGAAGATATGAGGCCATGCTGCAGAGAACAGACAGGGAAGATGAGAGCTCCAGAAATCCTGCCACGAGGCACCCACGGCAACCTTCCTCACCGGCAAAATCAGGTCCGTGGGATTTTCACTTTTCCGAGCTATTAACGGATTCCTCCTGCTCCAAAGAACGTGACCAGGAAAGCCAAGCAGCTCTGACCGCACCTGCCCTCCCAGAGGCTGCCCTGGGCCTGCGCCTGCTCCTGCCCTGCCCTCCCGGAGGCTGCCCTGGGCCTGCGCCTGCTCCTGCCCTGCCCTCCCGGCTGGAAGTCCTGACCCCAGCCTCTGCTGGCACCTTGGCGCTGCATGGCCGCTGCCACCCTGAGCAGGATGCCTGAAGCCTCTGAGACCTGGCTCCAAGGCCAGAGCCGGAGTTGGTCCCCAGCCTCAGCCTCAGCATCACCCGGAGTTCACCAGAGCTCCTGAGTCTCCTGCCTGACGCGCGCCTGTGGATCAGACACTCCCGGAGGGGCCTGGTGGGCTGTGTTTTAACAAGGACCCGGGTGACACAGCCAGGTTTGAGAAGCACTGTTCTCAGGCTGCTGTTCACGGAGGAGCCTCCACCGTCAGGGGCCTCACCGGGCCTCAGGGGCGCAGGCTGGGGGCCATGGGGAGGCGGCTCCCATCTCTTTGCTGACTCTGGTCAGAGTCATTTGTTCATCTGACCCACCTGCTCCAGGGACAGCTCTGGGGGGAGGTCAATGGTGAAGACCTGGTGCCCCAGGAGAGCCTGTGCCCCCCAGTCCCACCAGCCCCACCAGTGTGTCCATAGCGGTTGCCAGAATACCAAAGTACCGTTGGCCACATCATTCACAGATTCTGTGTTTGCAAATGTTCCTACTCCCTAAAATTCATCTGTAATCCCAAAATCGATGCTCGTGGTCTTCCATGGCCATTCACAGACAGGCTTAGAGGGGCAAGATCTTTGGTCAAACAGGGTCAGGCTCCACTTCTCCTTCCAGCTCCAACTGTACACGGGGTCCCCTACCTTCTCCTTCCAGCTCCGACTGTACACGGGGTCCCCTACCTTCTCCTTCCAGCTCCGACTGTACACGAGGTCTCCTACCTTCTCCTTCCAGCTCTGACTGTACACGGGATCCCCTACCTTCTCCTTCCAGCTCCGACTGTACACGGGATCCCCTACCTTCTCCTTCCAGCTCCGACTGTACACGAGGTCTCCTACCTTCTCCTTCCAGCTCCGACTGTACACGGGATCCCCTACCTTCTCCTTCCAGCTCTGACTGTACACGGGATCCCCTACTTTCTCCTTCCAGCTCCAACTGTACACGAGGTCCCTCATCTTCTCGACTCAGCTCCGACTGTACGCGGGGTCCCTCACCTTCTCCTTCTAGCCCTGACTGTACATAGGGCCCTTCTGCAGCCACTTCCATCATAACCAATTCACTCGAGATAACTAACTCACTCCCAGGATAACCAAGCCACTCCCAAGATAACCAACTCACTCCCATGATAACCGACTCACTCCTACAATAACCAACTCACTCCTGAGACAACCGGGCCAATTCCACTAAGCGACTCACTCTCATAATAACCAACTCACTCCCAAGAAAACTAACTCACTTCTGAGAAAACCGACTCCCAAGGTGACCAACTCATTCCCGAGACAATTCCCTCCCATGATAACCAACTCACTCCTGAGATAACCAAGCCATTCCCAAGACACCTAGCCCACTCCTGAGATAACTAACCCAGTCTCATGATAGCCAACCCATTCTTGTGATAACTAATTCATTCCCAAGGTAACCCACTCCCAAGTTAACTAACCCACTCCCATGATAACCATTGCACTCCGGAGCTAACCAAGCCACTCCTGAGATAACCCCCTCCCATGATAACTAACCTGCTCCCACCATACCTAACCCACCCCTGAGATAACCAACCCACTCCTGAGATAAGCCACTCCCATAACTAACCCATTCTCACATTAAGGGCATTAACCCCTTGGAGAGGGCAGGGCCCCTGCAGACCCCTCTCAATGCCATGGTGGGGGTGAAGATTCCCACGCGGGGGCAGCTGGCAGCGCATTCACAGCACAGCACTGACCGTGTTCCTCGTGCAGGCGTTGCACGAGCTTTGCCTCCTTTAATCCCCAGGGTTCCCTCCAAGCCAGGTGCTTTTGTCACCCCCCTGTAACTGATGAGACTACTGAGGCTGAAGGTTGGGCCCATGGCCAGGAGGCAGTGAGCCCCAGCCACACTCCGCCACAGTGCTCTGAACTGCAAAGCTCTCAAAGAGGGTGTCCCAGGGGACCGAGAAAGGCACCGCCCCGTATCGTGTCAGGCAAAGGTGTTAAATAAACAGCCACTAAACCATGGTCACACCCCTTTCAGGAGAGGAAGGGCATCCTCTCCCAAGGAAGCAGGTGACGGTGCCCGCCTGGCCTTGGGGACCACGGCTGTGCTTCACTGTGTGCCCTGCTTCACAGACGGAAGTGCTGCTGCGGTGGGCACGCGGGAACCGTCCAACGAGAACCACACAGGATTTTCTGGGCCAGACTAAGGTGCCAGCTGGACACTTCTCCTCCAGGGCACGTAAAGGGTCTCCATCCATGGGGCTGCCCCATTGCCGGCCCCTGCCCCTCCCAATTCTGCCTGGAGGTTGGGATGGCTGTGCGAACATTCACCACCGGCACCGCACGAGGACTGCCTGGTGGCCACGGGGAAGGAACATGCCGTGTGGACACATTCAGATTGAACCTGGTGGCCACGGGGAAGGAACATGTCGTGTGGACACATTCAGATTGAACCTGGTGGCCACGGGGAAGGAACATGCCGTGTGGACACATTCAGATTGAACTAGCCCTCAAAGGAGGGACCTGGGGCCCCACTCGGTGGCCGGAGGGGAGGCCAACCCCTCCCTGGCAAATGCAGCCTCGCCGCTGCCCTGCGTGACTTTGGACAGGGCAGGTGATTTGGATGCGGCTCCAGGGCGCACAGAACATGCGTGTGCCACCTTCAAGATGGAGGGGTCTGCATTTTGCTTTTTGCCTCCACATAAAGTTATGGCCACAGATGCCTTCTGTGCCATCACAGGTAGAATTCAATTACAGTCATAGCAATGACCTTCCAACCACCAGGAAACATCCATCAGACGGCAGAGTCCACAGAAACGACTGCCTGACAACCCCGAGAGCTCACGTGTTTATCACTTATTTATTAATTATATATTTAGGATTGCTTATTTCAGAAATTGAACCACTGCGTCAAAGATAGAGAAATTTCACGAACCTTGGTGCCAAGTCATTTTCCAGAAGGTTTAGATTAGTTTTGTTTCACTGCCAGCAATATATGCTTCCACTACTTTAATTAGAAAGTGCATCACTTCTGATTGGAAAAGTCATAAATGCTTCCGGTAGAAAATTCTACACACACGGACACACACACACACGCACACATGCACACATGCACACACACGCACACACACACACATGCACACAGAGGATCACCTGGGGTCTCATGCTGCAGGGAAAACTAATATCAGTATTTTCGCGCTCCATATTATTTTATAAGATCACGTGAACCTCCTCGGCGCAGCTCCATCCACATATCTGGTGTCTGCCGCCTGCATTCTGCTGTTATCACTGCGTCTTGAGTATTTTCCCACGTCACTAAAAATTCTTCATAAACATAACTTTTGATGGCTGCAAACATAAAATGTCAATTTGTAGCTGCGCCATTTATTCCTCCATCCAGTAGCAAAACTCACGGAGCTTCTGCTAAATCCCACGAGCCGCCCGGGCCGGGGAGCCCCAGGTGGCCCCGGTGAACGCAGCACACACCTGCCTGCCCCCCAGAGCTCATGCACACAGGTGAGCAGGTGCCAGCCCAGGGCAGCCGCTTCCTCGCAGGTGCGGCCAGAGGCAGGGGCAGAGTCCCCACGAGGAGGAGTCTGAGGGGAGAGAAAGGCCAGGAGGGCAGGAAGGTGTCCTGCGAGTGGCTGCGTGTGCGGGTCAGGGCTGTGGGGGCAGAAAGGGGACGATGGGACGGGGTGAGAGCTTTCTGTGCCGGCTGGGATCTTGCTTTGAGCTTTGCAGGAAGTGGGAGCGCAGAGGAGCTTTGAGCTGAGGCGGAGAGAGGAGGGTGGGCACAGCGGTCAGGCTTTCCACGCAGATAAACCACTCCGGTGACCGTCCATGGGGGGACGAGGGTGGAACCCAGGGGCCTGTGCAGAGTCCGATGTTCTGATCAGCCCGGGGGTGAGATGGTGTGTGGACATCGACGACTCGGTTTCCCACCTTCTGTCTGTCCATTTCTCTCCGGACAGCCTCCCTGTGTATTTCGGGACTAGCCGTCCCCATGCGCACTGTGGCTGCCACCTCTGTGGCCTTCACCCAGCAGTCCCTGTCAGACCCTCCACCGCTGGGATGCAGTGGTCGCCCGAGGCTGGGCCAGCGCCCTGAGTGGATTCATCACCAGGAAAGAGGCCCCCACCCCAGGCATCTTCAGCAGCACAGGCCACCTGGGCATCTTTGTCTAACACGAGAGGCAGCTGCTCAGAATCCACTACCAAAAACGGAAGCAGAGGAGAGATGAGAAGCAGCACCCTCGCCCAGGCACACCTCCACCCGGGCACACCCTCGCCCAGGCACACCTCCGCCCGGGCACACCTCCGCCCGGGCACACCCTCACCTGGGTACATCCTCGCCCAGGCACACCTCCGCCCGGGCACACCCTCACCCAGGGACACCCTTGCCCAGGCACACCTCCGCCCGGGCACACCCTCACCCAGGCACACCTCCGCCCGGGCACAACCTCACCCAGGGACACCCTCGCCCAGGCACACCCTCACCCAGGCACACCCTCACCTGGGTACATCCTCGCCTGGGCACAGCCTTGCCTGGGCGGCCTCCTGGAGCTCAATTTGGGGGGTGTTTGGGCTCAGTGGGCCCTGAGAGGGGAGCCAGGGAGCCCCTGGGGTGGAGGGTGCGGCCCAGGTGCCGATGTGAGGGCCAGGCCTGGGGTTTCTCCTCCTGGCTCCTCACGGCACTGGGTGGTGGGGACCAGCAGTCCTGGGTGGGGCTTGGGTCTGAAGGAGCTGAGTCAGGGCCGGCAGCACAGCCTTTAGGACGGCGGCTCTCACAGTGGCACCTGGGCCAGGGGGGCCCACCCTCAGGACAGGGGGACTCACGGCGGGGCCCACACTCAAGACAGTGGCTTCCACCCTCAGGACAGCAGCGTCCACCTCATCTGGGAGCCTGTGGGGACCACACATTCTTGAGACCCTCCCCAAACCCACCGAGTCAGAACCCCCGGGGTGCCGGTGCTTGTTCTAACCAGGCCTCCAGGGGACTCCCATACAGGCAGCACTGGAAGCGGCCGCCCCGGGTCAGCGGATGAAGCCCATCCACACCAGAACCACCTGGAGAGTCTGAGGGCGCCGGCGCCTGCCTGCGCCTCCCCCACGGAGTTGACGTAACTGCCGGGGCATGGCCTGGACGCTGAACCATCCCCAGGTGACTCTCAAGTGCAGAGCAATGGGAGCTGCTGTCCGGGATGGTGAGGAGTCGGCCTGGCTCCAGGCAGGGCCCCAGCCAGGAGGCGGCCCACTCAGGGGCGTCTCGGAGCCGTGCAGAGGCCTGTTGGGGTGACCCTCCTGGGGTCTGGGGGCCAAGGTCCAGGAAGGTGGGCAGAGCGGAGGTCCAGGAGGGTGGGCAGAGCGGGGGTCCAGACTGTGGACAACAAGTTCTTAAGGGAAAGTCAGGTCGGACATGGTGGCTTGGAGGACACAGCCGCATCTCCAGGCCTTTCTGGGTCCCCCCACTGCCCCGGTGCTGCCGACGGAGTGCCATGGGGCACCCACTTTCCCCAGGACATTCTCCACGCCTTCGTCCCTGCTCAGAGCCAGGGACACCACTTGGTTTTGGAGGCAGTGATTTGACTTGTGAGAGGAAAAGCAGCTTCCTTTTGAGATTCAGGGCTGAACACAAGGCTTCCTCCCCCTCATTCATCATCACTGTGGTAATTGGAAAAGATGGCTCACTTCCGACCACGGCTGCCGAGTGCCCATGGTCATTCTGCTTTTATGGAATCATCATTTCAAGTTCCTTTCCCATGACCCGAGGGAACGCACTTTTCTAATTATAGGAGATAATTTGGAAGACGATCACAGGGGAGGAAACGGCCGTCTGGGAGTGTGGTGGGGAAAGCGATTTCCTCGGGGGCTGACTCCGTTTGTGAGCAGATGGGCAGGCGGGGGTGGTCTGGGCTGTGAGGGGACCTGTGCCCGCTTCTCAGCCACCTCCTCTCAACGGACCCTGAGGAAAACAGGGAAGTTGAAGGATGAATAGATTGTCACTTGGCGTGTGTGTCTGGGGCAACGGGGAGTGGTGGGGACTGTGGCTCAGACCCACGGATTACTGCCACCCAGGGACTCGGGTCCAGAGATGCCAGATCTTCTAAAATTCCAACAGGAGGTGCCGGTGTACAGATTTCTGTCTCTATATGTCAGCAATGAATTCACGTTTTGGAAGAAATGGCATTAGGTTAACAAATACACACTGGGTCTGTCTATATCTGTTAATCGGGCAGGACAGGTGTGGTGGGACACATAACAGATCCCAAAGGCATCAGGCTCTGATGTCTGGAACCCACGAGTCTGTCACTTTCCATGGTCAAGGGACTTTACAGATATGATTAAGTTAGGGGCCCTGAGACAGAGGGTGCCCTTGCACCCAGGTGTACCCTGAATGCAATCACCAGTGTCTTATAAGAGAGAAGTGGGCCAGTTGCGGTGGCTCACGCCTGTAATCCCAGCACTGTGGGAGGCCGAGGCAGGTGGACCACGAGGTCAGGAGTTCGAGACCAGCCTGGCCAACATGATGAACCCTCATCTCTACTAAAAAAAATTCAAAAATGAGCTGGGCGTGGTGGTGGGCGCCTGTAACCCCAGCTACTCAGGAGGCCGAGGCAGGAGAATCGCTTTAACCCTGGAGGCAGAGGTTGCAGTGAGCTGAGATCGCGCTACTGCACTCCAGCCTGGGTGACAGAGCGAGACTCCGTCTCAAAACAAACAAACAAAAACAAGTGTCTTATGAGAGAGAATCGGGCCAGGCGCACTGGGTCACAGCTGTAATCCCAGAACATTGTGGGGCTGAGGCAGGAGAATCACTTGAGCCCAGGAGTTTGAGACCAGCCTGGCCAACACGGTGAAACTCCATCTCTACTAAAAACACAAAAATTACCCTGGTGTGGTGGTGGGCACTTGTAAGCCCAGTTACTTGGGAGGCTGAGGCAGGAGAATCGCTTGACTTTAGGAGGCTGAGGCTGCAGTGAGCTGAGATCGCACCACCGCACCATAGCCAGGGCAACAGAGTCAGACCCTGTCTCACAAAAAAAAAAGTAAAAGGCACGGGGAGGGAGATTTGATGCAGACAGAAGAGGAAACAGCTTCGTGTGATGGAGACAGAGGGTGCAGCAATGTGGCCAAGGACGCCTGGAGCCCTCAGGAGCTGGGAGGGAAGGACAGACCCTCCCTGCGGCCTCTGGAGGCCGCACAGCCCTGCCCGTAGCTCGGCAGTAGCTCAGTGAAATCCACTTTGGGCGTCTGGATGCCACAGCTATGAGAAGAAATGTATGTGATTTTAGGCCCCATCTGTGGTGATCTGTGACAGCAGCCCCAGGAAAACAATACAGGAAGCTAAGCTGGCACAGCAAGCAGACCCCTGAACACCCTGCCCTGGGCCGACACTCCCTTGCTGGGTGCTGCTGCCCGTTCTGTTTGCTGGTCTCGTTCCAGCAGCCCCCAGGCAGTGCCTGCCCCTCGTGGGTTCCCAGACACTTCTAAAGGCAGGGGAGGCCTTGTGGGATGTGGGGCAGCCCCACGAAAGCAGGGCAGGCCGGGGAGGCAAGGTGCGGTGGGAGGGACCCTCGACCGCTGGGGCTGAGACAAAGAGTGGGGCCCGGGACCTGCCTGGTACCTCGGAGTGCCCGTCCTGTAATCCTCACACTGCCCATGATGTCAGCGCCATGCTGTCCCCATTGCATAGACAGTGAGGCTCACCGTGGCCACAAAGACCCACCAGGCTGCGGTTCCTGGGCCCTTCCGAGCCGCGTCTGCACCGGCCATCCTCACGCCTCATCCACGGGGCTCGGGATGGCCACACTGTTCCCCCTGTGCCCGAGGAGGCAGGAGGTGGCCGTGGAGCAGGGGTGAGCTGGTGCCCGGGAGGACGCTGCTGGCCCCACCTCTCTGCCCCCAACCAGGGAGGTTCCTAGAGCCCCCGTTTATGGCCCTGCAGGGTGGTGGGCAGAAGCTGGCCCCGCCCATTCAGCCCACGTCCACTGGGCCGCAGGCGTGTCTGTCCCACGCGACGCTCTCAGAATCCTGAGTTTTGCCAACATTGAAACCCTGTAGATTTCACCTGAAACCCTGGAGCTCCCACTTCCTCGGGAGGATCCAACAATCTGACAGCCCAGATCTGCCACGCACGTCAGAGATGGGCTGGAGTGGATCATGGCCCCCAGGACAGCCACGGCTGACTGGCCCCACGCCTCTAGCTGCCCGTGGGCCTCATGCAGCCACCCTGGAGATCGAGGGATCATGCCCCAGTTCAGATGAATGGAGCGGGATGGTGGGTTGAATGAGGGCCCCAAAAGCTACCTCCACTCTGAACCTGTGGGTGTGGGAGTAAGGTCTTTCCAGGTATAATTAAGGATTTCAAGATGAGGTCATCCTGGACTCGGGGCAGGAGGCCTAAATCCAGTAGGAAGCATGCTGATTAGACAATGCGAGGGCTCAGACAGTCAGAGGCAGAGACAACGCCGGAGCCCCCCAAGTGGGACAGGCCTGCAGCAGACCAAGACCCCCAGGGGAGCTGGCCCTGCCGGCACCGTGACTTTGGACTTCCGGCCTCCAGAACAGAGACAGAGTAAGTCTCCGTTGTGTACAGCCGCCCAGTCTGTGGTCAGTGTTACAGCAGCACCAGGAGTCCCACAGAGGGCAGAGAAACAGACCACGCGAGGAGGGCAGTTAGAGGGAGAGGGCCCAGCAGACGCCCGGGCCGCCCCCCATCCCCAGTCCCTCAGCAGCAGAACGATAGTTCGCTCGACGGCAGCGGGCACAGATGAGACCCCGGCCTCCCCGGGTGACTCGCAGCGGAGGGTGGTGCCCGACTAACACCTAGTCCGTAAGATTCAAGTGGAATTTGCTGGGTGGAATGCCTGAGAAATGTGTCTGAAACAGCAGACTGCTGGCATCTGAGGTTTCCACCTTTTATCCACAGCCCTGTACTGTTTTTTGTGCCTGGAACCAGGACTCAATGCTCAGGGCTGGAGCAGCCAGTGTGTGACCCTGAGGCCGAATGCCTCCAGCAGAAAGGGAGGAGCTGGGATTCACGTAGGGCTGGGCTTGTGAGGGTCCCACCAGCCCTCCAGGCTTCCCCAGCCACACCGCGGTTCTGCATTTCAGTCGGGGTCTGTAACACGCAGAAGTAAAGGAACTGAGGCACGCAAAGGCCGGGACGGTCAGAGGCTCCGAGTTCCCTCACCCAGAGGAGCCAGGGCCAAGTGCCAGGAGCGAGAGGGCACCGACATGAGGTCAGGCTGCCTCCCACCCAACAGCCCCACCCAGAAGGATGGTGCTGGCCGTCTCCTGGGGGCTGAGAGCGCTCAGAAAGGCAGGCATCCCTGCCAGCTTCCTCTGGTCCCTGCCCCCGAAGAGTCATTTCACACTTGGCTGCCTGCTCTCCCAGCACATGATACCTGGGATATGTGGGCGGCTGTGATTTTTCAGCTTGGAAGGAAGTGGGCTTTCAAGCTCCCGGCTTCTCTTTGAGTCACGGATTTCCATCTGTCACAGCGACTGAAGCCAATATTCCGAGAGAGGAAACAGCACAAACTGAGAGGTGGCCGGGCACAAGATAATCGGGGAGGAAGCGGCAGAGGGAGGGCACTGCTAGGAAGGTGGGAGCCACGTGGGAGCCACGCTGTGCTCCCACGCAGAGAGAAACTGGGCATGGCTGTGGCCCGAGGGAGGTGATCCCCAAACAGCCCAAACCCGGCTGTCCTGTTTTGGAGCCTCCGCCTGTCCACACCCATCCTTCAGGGCACCCGCTCTCCCTGGGCCCACGGCGCTGGCAGCCCAAGACAGGGACTCGGCCCCAGCTGAAGTTTCCCGGAACTGTGGCCTCTTCGAGCCAGACCCACCTGCCTCCCGCTGAAAAGCACTAAGAATGCTGGATTTAAACAACAACATCAACTTCTAAAAAGCAATAAATACCTGACAAGATGGCAAAAAGTTGCTAGGCCAAAAGTGAAGGGAAAACAGGAATCAGAGAAATGATTCTGCAATGATTTCCAAAAGAAATGGGCCTGCAATTTGCTTTTTTCCTAAGGGGGTGTTCTGAATATTGTGACTTTGACATTTCAAAGAGGGAGAAAGGGGGAAGAAACCAGAGGTGCCAAATAGAAAACTCTCCCTCCATAAACAGCGGTGAGGGTGAAGCACTGGGGGACTCGACTTCAGGACGTGCAGCCTCGGCGTGGTCCAAGCAACCATCAAGACCTGAACTTGATGGAGGAGCAGCACGGGCAGGGACAGCACGGGCAGCCTCCAGGAGCCTGGAGGAGCAAACAGAACCCTCTCCAGAGAGGAGAGCTTCCAGCCTAGGCCTTGGGTTATGCCTGCAAATCAATGTTCAACGACAACGACCAGCCTACAGTCAAACGTAACAAGGCACACAAGGAAAAGAAACACCGTGAGCAAGTGCCGGCAGAAAGAACAGAGGTGGACTCCAGACCAGGGCAGCTGCCGTGGGACAGTGGGCCCTCCCTCCACCCTCAGATTCCGGGACACCAGCAGCCGCCACCATGACCTTTGTCCAGCAAGCAGGACTCTACCCTGTTTGCAGTGGGGGAACCAGCAGCACCATCACCTCCCAGCACTCCAGGCCCCATGTCCTTCACGTGTGTGCAATCTTGGCTGTCCACTTCAGGGAGTGTGGAGGGCAGAGGGGAGTGTGGAAGCTGCAGCAGGCAAAGCGTCCCACCAGCTCCCTTGTCCCTCTCTTTATCTCCACTATAAAAATGTAAACCGATTTAATGTGCCTGGCTATTAATTTTGATGATTACAAAGTGATGATAAAAAGGAGAGACCCTGGTTTGCTTTTGTAGATAATGTCTCTCTCTCTCTCCCAGCTTCGATTTTATCCACTCTCTCCAAATACAACAGCTAATTTCATTACAGACCAGTCTTTTGAGATTCCCTGGGGACCCAAACTAGTAACATACTGTCAATAGTGAAAAGACTGACTGCCCTTCTGAAACCATGAAGTCATGAATATTTTGCAGGACATGGCAATACCTGTAAAATATATTCTCACTGAGACTAATATGGTGTTTGATAAATCTTCATACATAATACTTGTGTTCAACGAATATGAATATTTATGGGGCCAAAGCAAGGGAGATGGGGAATGACTGGAAGTATCTGGCGGGAAGGATTTCCTGGCCCTCTGCTTCCCTTTGGAAAGCATGCAGGGCTCCGGAACATCCCACGGCTGCTCCATGCAGCAATAAATGCCAACCTGACCCAGGTTTGGGTTTAAGGGCGGCTGGAGCAAGGATGAGGGACACTTGGGTGCACCATCACCTTGGTGGCCACCTCTGAGAGAAGCTGCACAGAGGAGCAGAGTGGATGGGCCCCCACCCCTCCCCGCGCCCACGCTGTCCTTTGATGGTGCACACGCCTGGGTCAGCTCTCTGCTCAAACCCTGACTCTGGAATCTCCTGGAAATGCCTGTCCTTTGGACACAGCCCCGCCTTGAGGGTCACAGACAGGAGGAGACCTCAGGAACCCACACACGGAGGACGGGAGGGGAAACTGGCCCTGCCCCTGGTGAAGCCCTCAGTGGAGTCCAGGGCATCTGGCTTTCCCTCAGCCACTTGCTGAAGGGGAGCCTGCCCTGAACCCCTGTTGTCAGGGGGCAGCAGATGCTCCATGTCTGCCCCCAAGGTTGATCCCCTTCTGCCGGGGCCCAGGTCAAAGATGAGGTTGTCAGTCCAACGCTTGTGTCAGTCTGGGCTGCTCAACAACACATGAATGCACTGGGACCCAACCTGCCTTCCTGGTCTTCTCTCCTAGTCCAGCACTCCAGACACCGTCCCTCCTGGTCCAGCGCTCCAGGAACCGTCCATCCTGGTCCAGCGCTCCAGGCACCATCCCTCCTGGTCCAGCGCTCCAGATACTGTCTTCCCTTTCTCAATGCTTGGCTGTCCTCACTCTATAGAGTCTTCTACTATATTTATTCATCCTCCACTCATCCACCCGCCCATCCATCCACCCACCCATCCATCCACACATCCACCCACCCATCCATTCACCCACCTACCCATCCACCCACTCATCCATCCACCTGCCTCCTCATCCATTCATCCATCCACCCATTCACCCACAAATCCATCCACCCACCCACCCATACATACATACATCCACCCATCCATCCATTCACCCCCCAACTCCTCCATCCACACATCCACCCATCCATTCTTATACCCACCTACCCATCCGCCCACTCATCATCCACCATCTGCCTGCCCATCCAGTTGGATGATTAGGACTCAGATCCATCCAGCTCCGAATGTGCAGCTCAGATTCCTCGTCCATGAAGCTGTCCTGACCTTCCCCTTCAAAGCAACCCCTCTCCTGTGCCTTAGAGAGCAGACAGTGCAGGCTGCCCCCCGCCCCCGCATGACTGTGAACTCCCAGGGGGCACCTGCTCGGGGCACGGGGCGCACCCTGCTGGGCCCTGCACGGTAGGGCAGTCATCTGGTGAATGAAGCATGAATCGGATCAAACCCTCTCCCCAGTGCCCCCTCCAGTTTCCCGTGGAAGCCGGGAGTTCGTGCGTCTCGGGCGGAGTGGAACTAGCTTCCGTGGGGTGGAGTCAGGCTGGAAGGTCGGGTGGACCTCGGATGGCGGAAAAGAGAAACCACAGTGGCCTTTGCCGAAGCAGCTCCATCGTTATTAAGCGCGACCTGGTGCCAGGCGCTGCTCCCAGAGCTCCTCCCGTCCGGCGTCCTCACGACAGAGGTCTCTGCACGCTCCTCCCGTCCGGCGTCCTCACGACAGAAGTGAATGCTGTTCTCACCCCATTTTACAGACGAGGAAGCTGAGGAGTGGGATGCTGGGCGGCCTGACAGAGGTGGCACAGGGGGAGGTGGTGGGGCCGGGCTCTGAGTCCAGGCAGCCCAGCGCTCCAGCCACGTTTTAACCACAAGGCTCTGCACCGAGCAACTAAGATAATCATGGTGGCCTCCCCTGTGTCCACTGCAAAGTGCTCGAGCCTCAGAATATTAACAGGCATTTTCCACAATTTTCTCAAAATAGTGTGAAAATAGCCCCTTGCAGAATTCAGACCCTGTCTGTTCTTTTCTGACTTAGAAGTAAAATCAGTGCTTGCTGGATTTCACACTGGGCTACACACGGAGCTGATGCGACTGAACTATTCTGTTGAAAGTAAAAACAGCCCCTTTCTGCCGTGGGCCATGGGCGAGGTCGCGCGGTGCCCGCTGACCTGAGAAGGTCACGGCTTCTGGGCCAGTCTCTGTGGAGGCCGCCGGTTTGGGTCCCAGCTCTGCCGCTACCAGGCTGTGCATCCACACCCAGCCCTGGTGTCCGTGCAGGAACACAGGGTCCAGAGACGGCCTCCCACACGCAGCAGAGGGCTGAGCCGCACACTCACACTCCCCACCACGTCACACGGGTGTGAGTGACACGGCCTCAGGGGAAGACCCCTCTACGTTGGGGCTGCAATAAACCGCTGTGCTGGGCCCATTCCGAGACGTTAATGGGGACTTGGAGCCTGAGAAAGGGGATGGTGTCTGGCCCTGAGAAGTCTCCAGAATGTTTGAGAGTGGAGGACGGTGGGGACGCGGGGTCCTGGAGAGGGCACGGCGGGCAGGCAGCCCCTGAAATGGCCCGCCCCCCACCTCCACCTGCAGGTCTTGGGTTCCATCGTTTCCTCATCAGCCTTTCACCTCCTCTCTCACTCGAAGAGGCAGGCAGAGGCCGGAGCCGGCCAGCGGGCTGGGAGGCAACGCTACAGGCCCCAGCACCCCGTCCAGGGTCAGCTCTCCAGCAGAGGCGTGGAGCTGGATCAAAGGGGGCTCCCTGCCTGGCAGACACGGCCGTGATTCTCCACCACACAGCCTGCGGGTTCTTCCCCAGCCTGACCCCACGTCCCCATTTCACGACGCATGTTCACGCCCCTATTCTGGGAGGAAACAGATTCCCTATAACTGAGCATATACTTCCTTTAAAAATCTATTTAGTGCTACAGCTTCACTAAAAAAGGAAAAAGAAAGAAAAGGAATTTGCAGTTCTCAACCTCAGGTGACCTTGCTTCCTTCCTCCCTGGGAAACGGAGAATCCAGGAGCACTCGCGCTTCCGCCTGTGTGCAGGGAACGGCCATCGAGGTGCTGCTGGGACCTCCCGGGGCCTCGTCCCTCTTCCTGCCCGGCCGTGTCCCTGCTCTCTTTCCGCCACTTCAGCAAATCTCCCCATGCTCTGTGTGGTCCCTCGGCCACCCTTTCACATCCGACAGGAACGCCCACCCCAGCCCACTCCCTCTGCCCCCATCCCACACCCCACAGAGCACGGCCACATCCTACACCCCACAGAACACGGCCTCATCCCACACCCCACAGAGCACGGCCTCATCCCACACCCCACAGAGCACGTCCTCATCCTATACCCCACAGAGCACAGCCTGCACCCTACACCCCACAGAGCACGTCCTCATCCTATACCCCACAGAGCACAGCCTGCACCCTACACCCCACAGAGCACGGCCTCATCCTACACCCCACAGAGCACAGCCTCATCCTACACCCCACAGGGCACGGCCTCATCCCACACCCCACAGAGCACGGCCACATCCTACACCCCACAGAGCACGGCCACATCCTACACCCCACAGAGCATGGCCACATCCTACACCCCACAGTGCACGTCCTCATCCTATACCCCACAGAGCACAGCCTGCACCCTACACCCCACAGAGCACGGCCTCATCCTACACCCCACAGAGCACAGCCTCATCCTACACCCCACAGGGCACGGCCTCATCCCACACCCCACAGAGCACGGCCACATCCTACACCCCACAGAGCACGGCCACATCCTAAGAGCACAGCCTCATCCCACACCCCACGGAGCACGGCCTCATCCTACACCCCACAGAGCACAGCCACATCCTACACCCCACAGAGCAAAGCCTCATCCTACACCCACAGAACACAGCCCCCATCCCACACCCCACAGAACACAGCCCCCATCCCACACCCCACAGAACACAGCCCCCATCCCACACCCCACAGAGCACAGCCTCAGAACACAGCCCCCATCCCACACCCCACAGAGCACAGCCTCATCCTACACCCCACAGAGCACGGCCACATCCTACACCCCACAGAGCACGGCCACATCCTACACCCCACAGAGCACAGCCACATCCTACACCCCACAGAGCACAGCCTCATCCTACACCCCACAGAGCACAGCCTCATCCTACACCCCACAGAGCACGGCCTCATCCCACACCCCACAGAGCACGGCCTCATCCCACACCCCACGGAGCACAGCCTCATCCTATATCCCACAGAGCATGGCCACATCCTACACCCCACAGAGCACCGTCTCATCCCACACCCCACGAAGCACAGCCTGAATCCCACACCCCGTGGAGCACAGCCCCCATCCCACACCCCACAGAAGCAGCTGGCAGGGTCAGCTTACCCAACTTGGGAGACAGGACCCTTGTGCCGCTCCCACCACCCCCAGGCCATACTCTCTCTCCTGCTCCTTCCACTCATGTCCTCACAGTGGGTGCCCAGACCCAGGACTTGGACTTGCCACTCTTCCGTCCACACTGGCTCCCTAGCGTGGGGTCAGCTCCTCTCCAGGGCCACCTCACCGTGGAGACCTGTGGTTTTTATTTTTTTTGAGACGGAGTCTCGCTATGTCGCCCAGGTTGGAGTGCTGTGGCCGGATCTCAGCTCACTGCAAGCTCCGCCTCCCGGGTTTACGCCATTCCCCTGCCTCAGCTTCCCGAGTAGCTGGGACTACAGGCACCGCCACCTCGCCTGGCTAGTTTTTTTTGGGTTTTTTTTTTTTTGGTATTTTTTAGTAGAGACGGAGTTTCACCAGGTTAGCCAGAATGGTCTCCATCTCCTGACCTCGTGATCCACCCATCTCAGCCTCCCAAAGTGCTGGGATTACAGGCTTGAGCCACTGAGCCCAGCCACCTGTGGTTTTTATTAATTCCAGGATCATCGTGGGCCACCTCACTGCGGAGACCTGCGGGTTTTATGAATTCCAGGATCATCTGTGAACAGCACAATTGGATCACACTCCAGTGAGCCTGTTAAAAGCATTAATTTGTTATCCATGAACATGTAAATACATCATAATTTTGGTAAGCCTGTGTTGAGATTTTGTTTTTAAAAATCTTCCTAAAAGCTCAAAAACGCAGTGGCCAGCTCCCCCTCGCCCAGTAGAGGCTGTGCTCAGCCCTCCCCAGCTGGCCCCACCTTCGGGCCCCTCCAGCCCCGGGGCCCAGCCTTGTCCCTCCCAACCAGGGCAGGGAAAGAAGCAGGAGGGGTGTCGGTGGGGCTGCACGGGGGCTGCTGGGAGCCACGGGAAGATCCATGGTCGACCTGGCACCTCTAGATCTCACTATTTCTCTGGCGTTCCACCAGGGTCCAGGATGGTGTTTCAAAGAGCAATTGCACTTGGCTTATTTACTTAAAATAAAACACCGATGGGCACGTTGGCTCACGCCTGTAATCCCTGCACTTTGGGAGGCTGAGGCGGGTGGATCACTTGAGTTCAGGAGTTCAAGACCAGCCTGGGCAACATGGTGAAACCCCGTCTCTATCAAAAAATAAAAAATTAGCTGGGTGTGGTGGTGTGTGCCTGTAATCCCAGCTACTTGGGATGCTGAGGCAGGAGAATTGCTTGACCCTAGGTGGTGGGGGTGAAACCCTGCCTCAAAAAAGTTTAAAAAATAAAAATAAAATGCGGACAGCCAAGGGCCTGAGCACAGCCCCTCTGGCCAGGCAAGCGTGGGTGGCAGGATGCTGACCAAGAGTGCTGGATGGCTCATGGGGCTGGGCGGGTTCTGGGCAGGCCTGATCCAGAACAAGAGACAAGGTGGGTGCTCGGGGAACCCACATGGCCGCCTCTCCTCAGGGCCAGAGGTGGGGCTCGAAGAGCACCTGCCCTTCGTGCCCCAGCTTTCGGTCCAGCCTCCAATGCAGGGGCCTCAGGCCACCAGGGACACGAATCTGCCATCCCATCAGCACAGGGCCTCAGGGCCTCACAGGTGGCATCCACGCTTGAATCCCGGCACAGTGTCGCAGCTGCAGCTGTAGGATCATGCAGAGCTGGTGACTTGCAGGTTCGGGGCCGCCCTAAACCTCCTGGTGGATTCTGGGATGTGCACCCTGACTGACCTCCCAGCTGGGCCTGCATCCTGGCATGTGGGCGGTGCCGACGCCTGGGGCCAGTTATGACCAGGCCAGTCCCACAGGGCACTCCTCCCGCCCTCTGCCAGTGGCTGGCTAGGTGCTCAGAGACGACACAGTCCTAACAGAGAGGCAGGAAGCTTGTGTGTCCCCAAACGTCCCTGCGGGACCTCCCGCCTCTCAGGGCCCTGCTCATGCACACCTGGTGGCTGCACAGGTCCTTTGGACGCCGGCGGCGGCTCTCCGGGAGGGAGGAGCAGAGACAGACCTGGGTGTCCGTGGCCGCCACCGAGCCACCAAGCCTGCAGCGTGCGTGCGTGCCTGCACAGGAGGGACACTCCCCGTGGTTGAAGCGCTGTGATGGCGAATTCTGCGTCCGCCGAGAGGGCCTTGGATGCCCAGGTGGCTGGAAGTGTTGCTTCCAGGTGCGTCTGTGCGAGAGTCGAGTCTGAATCAGGGGCTGAGGAAGAAAGGTCTGTCCTCCCCGGTGCGGACAGGGAGCAGCCCCTCCTCGGAGGCCCGGCTGGAACAGAAAGGCAGAGGACGGCAGCTTCGTGTCCTGTGTGAGCTGAGACCTCCCTCTGCTCCTGCCTGTGGACGTCGGACGGAGCTGCCAGGTCTCGGGCCTTTGGGGTAGAAGTTGTGCCATTCTCCCCAGCGTGACCCCGGCTCTCAGGTCTCTGCACTCAGGCCAAAGGACCCCACCCGGCTTCCCTGGCCTGCAGCGTGCAGACGGCAGATGGTGGGGCCTCTTGGCCTGCATAGTCGCGGGGCCAATCCTCACTCTGCATCTCCTCTCAGGTCTCTCTGTCTCCACTGGCTCGGTTCCTCGGGAGAGCCCTGACCCACGCACCAGCCGAGTTTGCTTTTCATCAAGCCTTTCCGTCTGGTGCAGGTCAACACCCCACTCCGCCACGCACACAGCTGTGCCCGGCACCACACACGTCCACAGGTCACCTCGGGTCCCTCAGGTGCTCCTCCCGCAGCCCCACGTAGACAGAAGGCATTCCTCAGGCCTGGGAGCCCAGCCTCCCGCGTCCTTCTAAGGGCAGCCGGATTTCCTGTGGAGCCCGTGTCTTCTCCACTCTCAGCGTCCTGAGGTCCGGAGGGCAGGGACCCCACCATGCAGGCAGGGATACGAGGCAGGCGCTCCTAAGGAAAAGGGGCAGCAAGCAGCCCCCGCCACTGGGTCATGCCTCACCCTCCACCAGAACCACTGGGCCGCTGGGTCCCGTTAGCGTTCACTCTGTTAGACTTGAGTTTTCTGTAGCTGAAAATCAAAGATCTCAGCTGCTAACAGAGCTGGTGAGCCTCAAGCTGCTCCCGCAGAAACAGCTCCTGCAGTGACGTCCCCAAGTCCGCGTGGGTACAACGTGCCAGGGCCGGCCGCCAAGCCCAGGAGCCTCCCCGCAGCACATCCACACGCGCTTGTTTTGTTTTTATTTGTTGCTGTTGTTTAAACTCAGGCTGAGAGGCACAGAACGCCCCGGGGAGAGTGCAGCCCGCAGAGCTGGGAGCTCGCTTCCTGGGTTCCGATTCAACCTCGAGCACACGGGTGCAGCAGACACGGCCCAGAGCCCTCGAGGGCCACGTGGCGCAGACGCCCCCACCTCAGATCTTTCCGGATTCCTGGGGAATCTGTCGTCTCTGCAGAAGCTTGAGTTCATATTACTTAACAGTTTCTTTTAAATCGACCCATCTTTTAAGTTCAATTAATTCGTTTCTTAAATAAGTGATGGGTTGGCACCAAAAATAGAAAACATGTATCGTTTTACTAGTAAATATCAGTAAACAGAATGGAAACAGGATGTTGCATTGAGAGTCTGGCCAGGCGTGCCTGTTAGAAAGCCCGTGTGCCCGGGAAAGGCCCCTCTCCTACGAAGAGAGAGGTTGTCCAGGTCAGAGGCCAAGAGGCAGGTCCTGGTGCCGTGGGAAAGGGTGGAGGAGGGTGGAGGGAAGCTCCCGCAGCGTGATCTGATTCTCTCCAACTCCATGTCCCTGGGCCAGCTCAAGGCCTCCGCCCCCACCAGGCACGCTCGGGGTGGAGAAGCAGCAGCCCACCTCATCTCAGAGGCAGAGGGGAGGTGGGCGGTGCCAGCGGGCGGTCCTTCTGCTGTGCTGGGTGCCTCCTTCAGTGCCCACAGGGCCCCCCAAGGCTGTTGCTCCGGGCACCCCCCTTTTACAGACAGGGAAACTGAGGTGCAGGGGGCGTGTGACCGGCCCACAGTCATGCAGCTGAGGAGGGAAGAGCTGGGTTTGAACCCAGGCAGTCAACGCCATAGTCAGCGAGGCAGGTGCCCAGGGTGGGCTCTTGCTCCAGGGGCCTCCTGGCGTCCCAGTGGGGAGGAGGGTGCCTGGCAGTGGGTGGAGCCAAATGCTGCTCAATGTCCATGACCCACCATGGGGCAGCCCCACCAGGAAGAACTGCCCGGCCTGTGTCAGCCCTGACTGAGGCCCCCATCGGTGCGGGATCGAGGCCCTGTCAGTGCGGGATCGAGGCCCTGTCGGTGCGGGATCGAGGCCCCCGTCGGTCCAGAATCGAGGCCCCTGTCAAGGCCCCTGTTGGTGCGGGATCGAGGCCCTGTCGGTGCAGGATCGAGTCCCCCATCAGTGAGGGATCGAGGCCCCCGTCGGTCCGGAATTGAGGCCCCCGACGGTCCGGAATCAAGGCCATGGTACACCAGCCACTCTGGAGACCTTGGTTTCCCGTCTGCTGATGAGTCGCCCGTCTCATCTGGGTCCTGGCAGATTCAAGTGAAACTGAAAATGTGCTTCAAGCAGCCAGGAGACAGGCACCACCAGAGATGGGACCTCAGTGCCCCCGGGAAACGGGCACCCACAGCGTCACATCCCTCGTCAAGAACCTTCTGGCACGGCCCGGAGCCTAGGAGTGCAGCCAGCCTCCTTCCGAGGCCTATGGGCTGTCCAGGAGACCGAGGCCTGCCCTGGTACCTCATTATCTCCCTCACTCACTTCGCCCTGACCACCCTGACCCCAGGGCCCACTGGGGCCTCTGCACCTGCCACTGACACCCGGCACTTCCCCCCGATTCTCTCCTGGCAGCTCCTTCTCCTCATTCACACTTCGGAGAGTGGCTCCCTCCCCACCCAGCTGTGTGTGTTCCAGGTCACTGCAGTGGCACCAAACAGGGAGGCTCCACCCCACACACCTGTCCCCTCACACGGGACCCCACACAGCTGTCCCCTCACAGACCTGTCTCCTCACACAGGAGGCCGGGAGTCGGATGTCAGGCGCGCAGGGCCACACTCCCTCTGAAGGCCGTGGGTAAGACACATCCTGCCTCTGCCAGGGCCCCCGGCTGTGGCCACACCACTCCAGTCCCCGCCTCTGCCCCCACGGGGCCTCCTTCCCTCCAACCCCCCACGGTCTCTCCTCGTCTTATAAGGACCACAGTCATTGGATTTGGGGCCCACCGAATCCCCAGTCCTGGCTGAGGGCATCTTAACTAATCACCTCTGCAAAGACCCTGTTTCTAAATAAGCCACTTTCCGAGGTTCCAGGTGGACGTGAGCTTCCGGGCGGGCCCCATTTAACCATCCCCCCCCACCCAGGTACCCATTCATCCACATCACTCGGGCCTCCTCATAGGTTTGGCTCTGTCTGAGACCATCTGGACGATGCAGCGCGCTCACTCCCTGTCTTCCTCCCTAGGATGTCAGCCCCTGAGGTGGGGACATCTCTGCTCAGGCCCAGGTCCTCAGCGCAGTGCGTGAACGCAGCAGGTGTTCACGGCTTTGCCAGGAAGGAAAAGACGTGCGGCGCACGAGGTGGTGCCGCTGCCCACAGACACAGGCCTTCGGGTTGAAGGGGCCGGGCCCACAAATGCCAGTTCGAGCACAGCAAAGACCCGGGACCCCCGTCCGTGGCTCAGTCGTCCCACGGAAGGCTCCGGGAGGGGTGAGTGTCTGCACAGGAAATGGGGGCGTCTCCCCGACCCCAGCTCCTGTCACCCCTTCACAGTTTGCCCCCTCCTACTTCCGGAACTCAGGCAGCACCATGGGCGTCCCTAGGCATGGGAGCGGGGTTTGTAGGCTCTGCGAGGATGGAGGCGGGAGCAGTCCTGGGCGGCCTTCTGGGAGGGCATCATGAGCCCAGGAGACGGGGTGCAGGGCCCAGGGCCGAGCCGCTTCCATGCTACAAGATGATGCAACCCTTGGCACCTTTTCAATGACTGGAATATGAGTTTCTCCTTTCTGTGACTGGCAACCAGAGGGCGGACTGTGAGACTTAGGCTGACACCAGTCCCCTCACTGAGTGGCGGGACGGCCATCATTCTCCTCACCATCCCGTAAGGGAAGCCCAGGCCACAGGGCATCTCCTAGGGCATGAGAGCCGTGCGTCAGCCTTGCCCCCTCCTCCAGCACCTCCCGGCTTCTCCACCTCCTTGTCCCTTCACAGGCATCTGTGCTTGTTCAAGAGAGAACGGGCCACTGA
The DNA here is from genome assembly GCF_024542745.1 of Macaca thibetana thibetana. Classification (NCBI taxonomy): domain Eukaryota; kingdom Metazoa; phylum Chordata; class Mammalia; order Primates; family Cercopithecidae; genus Macaca; species Macaca thibetana. Next base: position 128,687,581 of record NC_065588.1, read on the forward strand.
CCACACAGGTCTGAAGACACAGATCCCGTCCTGCCCGCTTGTCCTCAATGGGATATCTGACATGGAAATTTACAGACTTATTTTTGTCAAGTTTCCAGCCAATGAAGGATAAACTGTCCTTTCAGAAAATAGTTCCAAGACTCTGAAATACGCAGGTTGCTGAGCTGAATTGTAAATGCAAACACTCAGCCCAGCACACGCCGACGCGGGGATCACCGCCTGCCTGGGTCATTCCTAGAAGCTTGGGCTGCTGCGTTTGCAGACAGAAGGCCCCACGCAGGTCTGCTCCGCCCCAAGGGAAGTGGCTGACAAGTGTTTAGGAACTCATCTCCCCCAGGACTCAAAGGTGCAGGTCTGCAGAGAGCCCAGCCTCCGGGTCAAGGGAGCAGGCTGAGTGGCTCTGACCCGTCTATGGTCACAGGGGGTCAAAATCCCCAACAAATCCGGGGGGCAGCTGTGGGGAGGACGGCTGTGTGCGAACGCACGCGAGGAAGAGAACGCACAACCAAAATGTGTTCATCTCCTCAGCCGGGAAATGCCAGACTCCTCCGAGTGTCAGGAGGCCCAGCGGACGTCGGGAAACAGGAGAGGCAATTCCCATCCTGTAGCCACGAACCAGCCTCGTCATCGGAGTCAGAGCGGGGGCTCTGGCCGTGCCTAGTAACTACTTTTTCACTTTTTGTAGTAAATCCGCAATCATGGGGAAGCTGTGAAACTCCGCCGGGGCCTGGAGGTTAATGATCCAGGCGGAAAAACGGTCACCACGTCAATGCTGCTGCCATTTTGAAGCGAGACCTGCTGGGGCCGCGCCTGAAGCCTCCAGGGCACTGCAACTGTCTTCCCGGCCATGGCCACTCCGGCCGTTTGGATCAGCAACGTGGGGTGTTGGGACACACGGAGGGAATTCAGGGGAGGGTAGAGACGATGAACTCAAGCTGGAAAGGCCGCCTGGAACCAGCAGGAGTCATTTGGGAAATAAAACTCACGAGTGAATAGGAAAAGCTTTCTGCTGGAAACCGCATTTCCTCGCAAGGAGAATTTCTCAAAGCATTTCCAAAATGGAAATGCTTACGCAGAGCAGACGCTTGGAAAGCCCTTTTTAGAAACCCACACCTGACACCCTCCAGAGCTCTCGAGGGAGGGTGTGCCGGAGCCGGCAGAGCGGGGGCCGCAGGACACGCTGAGATGCACGCGGGGCGGCAGCCAGGCACTGCTGGGACCCGACCCTGTGTGCCTCCGACCGCGCCTTCTGCACCACCCCATGCAGCTCCGATGGCACTGTCTGCGAGCTCCCGCCTGGCCTTCACTCATCACACAGGACTGACAGGCACGTGCTTTGTGCCGGGCACGCCAGAGACGCTGTCCTCGTGCAGCTGATGTGCCCGTGCCGCGTCCGAGACCCCGGACCAGCGGCTGTGGACGGGACAAGGGCAGTGTGGGCCGACCGCCTGTCACTTTGACAGCACGGCGTCTTTGGACTGGCTCCCCAAGTTCACGCTCCGCCGTGCGGTCTGCCTGCCGCTGAAGCAGACGCCATCGCCCCTGCTCTTGTCGGGGAGACACCCTCCCGTCTAGCCTGCCGCCCCTCTGCAGCCGGGTGCAAGGCAAGCGTTGGGTGGCCTGGCATTCTCCCCCCACCTCCCCTTTCTCACCTCCCCGGCCTCTACACTCTGGTTCAGCCAGGTCTTCACTGGTAGTCACTCATGGTGCTGGGACTCCTGGCAGTGTTTTGCGTCTGAATTAGAGTTCTGGGCCCCCACTGTGGCGAAGGCAGCCTGGGGAGATACGCCCCTTGGCAACCTGACCACCCCTTCCCCAAGTCCACCAGCCCCACAGGAACATCCCCTCGGCTGCCGCTCTGCACACACTCTGGGGCTTCCCAAAGCAGGGGCTGCGTCCCAGTGGGCCCAGCTTGCAGACATGGCTGTGGGCCATGCACGGGCACAGCTCCATGAGACGCCACCCCTCTTCAGGCCTTGCTCTCCCGAGTTCTTCTGGCATCGTACTCCTGTGGCCCTGGCTCAGGCCTCCCTTGGGCACAGGGCAGGCCTTGGTGGGGCAGCTTCTTCCCTCGGGCACAGGGCAGGCCTCGGTGGGGCGGCACCTGCTGGAGTCTCCAGGCTGTTCCCATGACACTCAATCACCTTCTACTCACGGGTGCACTGGAGACACACAAGTGTCTCTTAAGTTCATTTAAACAAAACAATGAATTGCTTGGAGAAAAACCCCCTCGCTTGCTCACTGGACAGATATACATGGAGCGCCGTGTTTGTGGTACCGCCAGAGGCCTTGGGCGTCAGAGCCGGAACCAGACAGACACGGCCTCGCCCTCAGTGGACACGAGTGAGGTGTCACACAGTCATGGGGGGATGCATGAGGCACGTGGGAATTCCTGAGACTGGAGGGAGCCTGAGTCCGTGTTTCTGGAGAGGGGGGCGTGGGCAGGACAAGTGTGCAATGAGCGCGCGCCACACCCCAACCTTCTCTGGCCAGCAACCACCTGGCCACAGTGGGGCCTTCTGTTTTTTCAGTTTAAACTTTTAGTAACTACAGAAGCCTAGGTCCCTCTGAAGCCAGTGCCACCTCGCCGGACCTCTCTGGGCCCTGTGGTCCACCCTGTCCCAGTCTCCCAGCTTTCCTGCTGCTCAGGCCCAGACCTCTCAGACCTGAGCCTGCCCTGTGACCTGGGCTGGGGCAGGTCAGTTAGACGGAATTCACACGTGTGTGCTCTGAATTTTAGAAACGACCTCCCTCACCACCAACTGACAAAAGGAAAACTTCCCATCGCCATCCCCGGCTCCATCCTCCGTTCAGAGCCTTTCTTCCTGAGGGGCAGGAGGGCCGGAACCGCGCCAGGCAGGGGCAATTCTCCTCTCCCAGCAGAGTGAGTCCAGCCGCCGCGACGTGGGCAGCCCTGCTCCCTGGTGGTGACCTTCACCCCCTCCACGCCCACAGCAACAAACAGCCCAGCGTGACTTAGCGCTGCCCAGGCCTCGCATGGACACAGGGCGGGCCCTGCAAACGCCTAGAGAAAGTGGGGGCTCTTTGTCTCCCTCTCCCCTTCCCAACCCAAGGGGCTTGAAAATTTTCTTAAAGGCAGATGGGTTTGAATACCCAGACAACTGAACAGAGACCGTTCCTCCCGTTCTTTTCCTTGAGTTTAGAGGCTCTGAAATTTAGTGTTTATGAGACTTCCTGTGTCTGCTGCGTGCACAAAACCATGGATGCTGTCATTTATGTGCAATTGAAAATATTCAGAAGGACGGTTTTTGTGTATAAACATTTTTTCCTTGCCTTGAGCGCTGAATTTAGAAGCAAACGTGCACAGAGGAGTGACCACACAGAGCTTCCTTAACCAGCATCCCTCCGGGGCCTCATGAATTTGAAACTGCACACATTTCTTAGGACTTCTTTGCCAAGGTCAATGGACATCCCAAAGAAAGGCCACTGGACCAGCGGAGGCAGGGTGCGGGGAGAACTTCAGATTCCAGGCCCCTCCCCAGCCCGACGGCCCTCCTGCTCCTCCACTCCGAGGAAGACGTGGACTTTCTTCCACCAGGCCCCTCCCAGCCAGCGGAGGAATTCCAGGAAGCAATCAAGGCAGGGAAAAGTGATCAATCCATCTTGTTTTGGATTTCCCCCTCTCCTTTCTAAACTCAGACGGATTAGTATCGAGTGGGAGCTCCCAGGAATCAGTCTTGCATCCTGGGATGTCACATTCTGGAACAGGCTGTGATGGAAGCAGGCTGCCTCCTCCAGGGAGCCTCCTTCCACACCCTGAACACCGACGGCCTGTGCCAGCATCGGAGCGGGTAATGCTGTTTCGAACGGCCTCGTGGGGACAAACGTCAAGCCTCTACTGCACTGCCCTCCCCTTAGGGCCCCACCAGGGGTGAGAGTAATTTGGTGTCTCCCACCATTTCCTGGGGCCAAGATTGACTGACTCTTGGGTTAGACACTGTGCCAGGCCCACTGGTCACAGAGAGGAACGCGGCACAGCCTCATCATAGAGGGGGATGGAACTCGGCCTCATCAAAAGGTGGACGGCAGACAGAGCAGACAGATGGTGGGGGCAGTTCAGAGGCAGGCTGACAAGGGAGGAAGCTGGGATGAAGGAAAAGAAGGAGAAACTATTTTAAAAGCAAGAAAGGAGGAAGGGGGAGGGAAGCGAAGAGGAAGAAGGGAGGGGAAAGAGGACCAGAGGAGGGGGGATGGGAGAAGGTACTGGGGGCGGCGGGCTGGGGCAGGGGGAGACACACTTTCCTGGAATGCTTCCTGATGTCCCGCTAATGTCAGCAAAGCAGATCATGGGTCCTGGCTTTTTCCACCACCAAGAATCCCGGCCGATTCTCACCTTGAAGGGTGAGGCAGGGAAAACGACTCACAGGGCCGAGCTGCCCTCGTGGTGTTACACAACCTCAGCGTGCTGCCAATGTTTTTATGTAATCCTCCGACTCTCCCCATAAAACAGACCATAACACCGTGGCAAGCACACTTCAATAGAGCCATGTGCTATTGCCAGGCACGCCGCCTTCCGGGAGACGAATTGCACTGCCGGGCGGCCAGGCGGCTGCTTGAACTACTTTTCTCCCCTCGTGGCTCCAGCTGAGTCAGAAAGATCAGAGAAGCCACAGAGCTCACCAAGCACAGCTCTGTGGAAACTCAGGGATTCTGTGGGTGATGGTGCTCGGGAAGTCGGGCTGCTCTGAGCCAGACAAAGCTGGGACGACCCCTCGTCATGGGGACTCACTTTCCCTCCCACCCCACGGCCTGTCTGCAGCTTGCCCTCAAGAGAGGGTGCGGCTCCTGAAGGAAACGAAAGACCACCCCCGTGCCTTCGCCCCCACACACAGCAGGCACATCCGGAGCCCGTGCTTGCCCGCGTAACCCCACACAGCAGGCACATCCGGAGCCCGCGCTGCCCGCGTAACCCCAGCTCCCGTCACCTCCCACTCCAGCCTGTTCCGGATGCTTTCTGGAGGAGGTTTGCTGGGGCTGCCAATGCAGAAACCTGAATCATCGACAGGGAATGGAAAGCCACGTCGGGTAGTGATGTGGGCACATGCAAACTTTCTCCTCCTGCCTGGCACCCCGATGCAGCACGGCCTTGGGGGCAGCTGCTCCTCTGGTCCTGCTCCAGGAGGGTAGAGCGAGTGGAAAAGTGCTTGCTCTCAGCAGCTGTGGCCGCTGGCCCTGACCTGTGGTGACACCGGTGCTGCCACTCGGGCTGACCTACGTCCACTCGTGATGAAATAGACCCACCAGGAGCTGGATGCTTTCATAGACTCTGGGGCTCCCAGGTGCCACAACCTGCGTCTCCCCGGGTAATGAGTCCTGCCAAGCCCTGCTTGATCCTCAACTCCATCCTCCCACGAGTCTCAGGTCTCAGCCTCATGCTTCTCCCATAACAACTTTCTAACGAGGCCTTGGGCACCCCCAGGACAGGGGCTGCCCAGCACAGTGGTTGAAGCATTTGGTGCCTTCGAACCTCAGGGGCAAAGGATACGGCACCAGCAGCCTCCCAGGGGTGGCGTCCCCACCCTCCTCTTGCCCCACCTTCAAGAGTGGAGGGATCCTCCGCAGCCTAAACCTGACGCCCCCGCCTAAACCTGATGCCCCCCGCTCCTGGAGCTCCAAGCCAGCCCCCGCCCCACACTCCTGGACCTGGGGCACTGCCTGCTCCTAGACCCCTGCAGAAGTTCCCCTGGGGAGTAAGTTTGGAGTCATTGTGAGGGCAGGGGGACTCCTCAAGTCTCCCCTGGAGGGGTGGGTGCCGTGGGGCGGGGGGGGGGGGGACCCAGGTTGCTGCCTGCTGCTAGAGGGGCCTCCGCGGCCCTTCCCTTTCCTCTCTCCTGCATATTCCCTCCCACAGGGGCGCAGAGGGGCGCCCACCCGAGTCCGGCCTGACCCATCGCGCCCGGGGTGGCCGCTGTACCCAGCAGGGCTTCCCCTGCCCCCTGGCGCCCCCGCTCACCGTTGAGCTGGTTGTAGACCACCTCCTCCAGGTGGTCCAGGCGCTGCAGGATGGCCTCGCGGTCCCCCAGCGCGCCCACCTTGGCGTGTCGGCTGCGCACCCGGCGGTCGCCGCTCACGATGCGCACGAGCTCCTGGGAGCGGCCTTGCAGGCGGCAGTACACGGAGAACAGGACGATGCCCACGAACACCAGGATGTTCACCGTCAGCAAAGTTCGGATCTTCCTGGCCACCGCCATGAACGCGGCTGCAGCGGGGGCCTCACTCGCGGGGCATCCCCAGCATCCCCGCCCGGGCCTGGGCTTCGGCTTCGGCTTCGGGGACCATGAGCCGCCCGGGGCTGCAGGGCTCGGCCGGGAGCTGTCCCTTCAGCACCAGCTCAGCGCGCCCGGCCACTGCCGCCCGGGGTCCCCCAGAGCGCAGGGGGCTGCCCGGGGCTGGGGTCGCGGGGCGCGGCCGGCATCCCCCACTCAGAGGGCGCGGCCCCGCCCCGGGGAGCGGCGAGGGGGGCCGGGGGCGCCGGGGGCGGCGGGGGAGGTGCGGGCGGGCGGCGCTCGGTGTCGGTGCCGGCTCCTGTCCTGCCCGCCCCGCAGCCACCGCGCCGGTGCAGAGTGACGCGGCCTCAGCTCAGCTCATCTGCATCCGCGGCCCCGGGACCGCCCCGCCCCGCCTCCCCCGCCCCGCAAGGCCGCCCCCCGGGACCGCCCCGCGCGCCCGCCCCGCCCCCCACCGCGCCCCCCGGGGACCCCAGCACAGCAGGTCCGGGGGCAGCGCGCAGAGCCTGGGCCAAGGGCACGGGCGCGGGGGGCGGGGCAGGCGCGGACCCTCCCTCCCCAGGACCCGCCAGACGCCCGCGGCTCCCAATGGCCAGCGCGGTCCGAATCGACCCCAAGCTTCACCCGAGGGCAGCGGGGCCCCCGGGAATGCCCGGCCAGGGCGGTGTCGCCGGCGTGAATGGGGGAGGGGGCGGCCGGGGCAGGACCCGGGGCAGGGCCGCTCTGGTGGTCTCCTGCCCACCCCTCCCCAAGCCCAGCTCCCGGCCTCCCTCCCTCTCCCCCGTCCAGGGCTGAGGACTGGGGAAGCCGAGTCCCGGGGCGGGTGTGGGGGGTGGAGCTTGGGATGCAGCAGGGGACCCCGAAGCCACCAGCAGGGGAGAAGGCCCGGTCCCTGAGCCAGGCTCGCAGGTAAGACGCGAGGCCGCAAACCCCGGCGGCCCCCACCCCCAGCCCAGGCTCTGATCTGGCCCCACACTGGCGTTTTGTGGAGGAGAACCTGGAATCCACGGGAGATGTCAGCCAAGCCACGCAGCACAGGGGCCCAGCTTCCAGTCGCAGAATGTGAGCACCCAAGACACAGGAGTTTCACCCAAAGGCAGGGTTCACCCCTGTGTTCCCAGAGACCGGACACGGAGTGGTGCTCAGTAAATGTGTGTGGGATGAGTGAATAAATGATGGAGCATTTATTAAGCACCTGTCCTTGGCTCTCCACACAGAGATGAGTAGGACAAGGGGCTTCACAGCTCTTGGCTCTGTGTGTGTGTGTGTGTGTGTGCGCGCGCGCACATGAGCGTGCATGCATTTGCCTCTGCGTGCCCATGTATCTGCATATGTGCACGTCCGTTTGTCAGCGCACATGCATGTGCATGTGTCTGTGTGTATATCTGTGTGTGCATGTGCCTGCGTGTCAGTGTGTATTGTGTGTGTGCTCATGTGTGTGCATGTGTCTGTGCATGTATGTATCTGCATATGTGTCTATGTGTGTCTGTGTGTGTGTTCATATCTCTGTTCATGCGTGCATGTGTCTTTGTATGTATATCTGTGTGCATGTGTCTGTGTATGTGTGTGTCCATGTGTGCAGGTGTCTGTGTATCTGTGTACAAGTGTCTCTGTGTGTCTGTGTGTGTGCATGTCTATGTTTGTGTGTTCACATGTGCATGTTTCTCTCCAGGTATGTGTGTCTCTGTGTTTATGTTCGTGTGTGTGGATGCCTATGTGTGTTCATGTGTACATGTTTCTGTGTGTGTATGTGTCTATGCATGTTCATGTGTGTGTTGTCTGTGCATGTTCACATGTGTACATGTCTCTGTTCATATCTGTTCATGTGTTCATGTGTCTGTATGTATATCTGTGTGTGCATGTGTCTGTGTGTGTGTGCATGTGTCTGTGTGTGTGTGCATGTGTCTGTGTTTGTATGTATATCTGTGTGTGCATGTGTCTGTGTGTGCACATGTGTGTAGGGAGAGCTGGGGGGTTCTGGCTCTGAGCTTAGTAGTCTATTCTTCAAATATCCATTTCTTGGTGTCAGGCATGACAGCCCATCTAACTTGGAGGTTTTCTGCCCCTTCGCTGAGGCTGGGTGAGATGAACACCCATTTCTCCTTTCTTTGTTGAGCCATTCTTTTCTTCCTCAGGACGTTTATCTCAGGAAATGCAGAGGACCAGAACCAGGCAGGACCGGGCACTGGGACGGAGGCAGCTGTCTGCAGGGCGTTTACCGTAGATATGTATCACCTGTTCTGAGACGGAGCCGGGGAGGCTGTTTTTAATCATCCGGGAGGTGATTACGATGCAGCCAGTGTGATAAACCCTGGTCTGTTTTTGATCAATAGCCATTCCCGTGTCCCTCCTTAAAATGCCGTATTTTTCTGTTTATAAAATGCAGTTTGTAAAATGTTTCCCGACGTTACGAGGACAGCTGCTGGAATAATGATGCAGGTAGCTGGCACACACACAGGGCAAAGGTTTCACCAGGCACGGTCTTCTATGCCTGTCACCTGGTTAGTACCAACAGTAGCCACGTTAAGGTGTGAAACAAACTGGTGTTACCTAATTTTCCATGTGAGGAAATTGAGGCACCCAAAGGGCAACTGGCTTGCTCAAGGTCACGTCAATGGCAAAGCATGGATCTGGGATTCAAGCCCAGACAATTGGGCTCCAGAATCGACTTTATTAGTCATGGTCACTCAAGAGAAAACATCATACGCTTTTCATTACATGTTTAATGAAAATGATGTTAAAGTGGCTTTGTAGGAGAAAACATTTTATTCGTGTAAATACATTTTACTGCATTCTAAAATCTAGCAGGAAAAGATGTGGCCTAACTACCATCAAGATTTGGGTAAATTTCATTGGAAATATAAGCACACTGGACATGGGAAAATAATGGTGTAGTTTACATGGAAGAGAATCCATCTGATAGTCCAGCAAACTATCATTTGCTGGATTTTCAGGACATACGGGAGGCCAGGTGCGGTGACCTCCCCCCAGCAATTTGGGAGGCTGAGGCCAGTGGATTGCTTGAGCCCAGGAGTCTAAGACTAGCCCGGGCAACATGGCAAAACCTCATCTCTACAAAAAAGTACAAAAAATTAGCCGGGCGTGGTGGTGCACAGCTGTAGTCTCTGCTACGTGGGAGACTGAGGTGGGAGCATCACCTGAGCCTGAGGAAGTCAAGGCTACAGTAAGCTGAGATCACACCACTGCCCTCCAGCCTGGGTAACGGAGTGAGACCCTGTCTAAACAAACACACACAAACAAACACAAAAATATACATATGCTGAATGCTCAGTGAGTTGTAACATGTGAGGCAGCCCCCGGTGTACAGATGAGCCCCTGTCTGAGAAGACGCATTACCCCACAGAGTGCAGAGATGAACCCCTGTCTGAGAAGATGCATGTACCCACGGGGTGCAGAGATGAACCCCTGAGAAGATGCATGTACCCACGGGGTGCAGAGATGAACCCCTGTCTGAGAAGACGCATGTACCCACGGCTGCCCCTCATCTTAGCACCACAGTGCCAGCCCCACCCCGTCTTTGATAAACCCTGGCCTTCCAGGGCCTCCCTTAGAGAGCCAGTCCCTGCCGAGTCCACAAAGGTAGCTGCGGTCCGGGGTGCCGACCCTTCGCATTGGGAGAAACCCTCACCAGTAGCATCAACCCCAGTGAGCCGAGGTCACACCACTGCAGCATCACTGGGGAGTCACCTGGTTGTCACTGCAGAACTCTGGAGGCGCAGGCTCTCGTGTGGGTGGGGGCCATGGAGGACGCAGCGTGGGATTTAAAACGAGCCCAGTGAAGGGAAATGCTGGTACTTCAATGTCCGTGAGCTCAAGCCCTGTGGGAGGTTTAGCCTCGATTACTCTGTACAGATCTGAACAGCATTCACCCCCAGTTGGACGTGGCCCTTTCCTCGAACCACAGATTGGAACTCAAGGTCACTGAAGTGCTTTCTGGCCACATCATGGAGAGAAAGGCATTTTCTCACTCAGGCGTCACCCAGGGAATGCGGTGTGCTGTGTTTTAGCACCTAAATGTGTCCCTCGAGGAGGCAGGGTTATGCCGTGATCACAAGCAACCCCCAAATCTCAATGGCATAAATGACACAGGGTAATTTCTCACGGGATTGCGCGTCCACCTGGGTCACCGGGGAGTTCTGCTGGCCAGAGTCACTCGGAGCCCCTGCGTGAACACTGGATGGCCAGCCGGGGAGGAGCACTCAGGGGCCTCGCACCGTCCATGCCCCACTCCGAAGCCACACCCGTTGCTTCCACCCATCACCTGCTGGACAGAGACTGTCACACGGGCCCCGAATGCAGTGGGGTGGGAAGGGAGCTCCTACCGCGTGCTTGGAAGACGGGAGAACCGGGGTGTTTTGGTGAGTAGTGCTCTCTCAGTCAGCACCGCAGCCTTCCAGCAAATCGGGATTTTATGCCAAACCCACCTCACGCCCCCAAATGCCAGGCTCCCCAGTGTAGCAACGAATGACACGCTGTCGAATCAGACTTCAATGCAACCATGTCACAGAAGACATGACTAAAGCAAAACACGACTTTTGGTTTTGACGAGTTTGGGTCTGGGCCTCTGCTTCCCTCTCCTGGGCCAAGATCCTCTGGGTGTGGAGTTCAGGAATGAGGGTGGGACCTTCCCCAGGAGACCCAAGTGTGGGCGGCGGTTGCTCGGACCAAGTCCTCACTGAGAGTGACCTCGACAGACATCCACTGGCAGCTCCAGCTTAGGCCCAGGAGACAAAGTGGGGGTCACTGACACCCCAGATTTTTTTTAATGACTGAATCATTATTTGAACACTGGTCTGTTGGATTTCAAGACCTGTGATTTTTCCACTGCTGACTCCTGGGACAGCAGAGTTTCTTAGATTGGACATAACAACACACTGATCCCCTCCCCTCCTGCTTTTCTGTTTTTAAAATCATTTTGTTTTTAATTCACAAATATTTCATATGTCATATGGGGTACCATGTGATGCTGATATATGTTTAAAATGTGGAATGATTAAATCAGGCTAATTTACTTTTTTTTCTAAAAGGACCTTGGATTCAGAATTAACTTTAATTTTCATTCCACTTTGCTTATTTAGCCTTGGCAAGATCAGTCCTTTGTGGCACGTCCAGGATTTAAGCTTTGGACCACCAATGAGGAGGGCGTTGGTCTGAGCCTGCTTTTCCAAATGCCGTCTTCCCTTCTTGGGCTCAGGCAGCAGATCCAACTGTAAGTGGCTTTAAAGAGACAGCAGACATGTCTGTGGCAGTCTATTCATTGCCCCTGGGTGCCACCCTTGCATGCCCCCATGTGACAGCTGGTGGCCCGCAGCCCATTAACTCTGCAGATGGGCACAGCAGGCCTTGGGAAGGCGATGCAGGTTCACAGTGTGCTGAAGATGGAGAGATGCAGGGGACTCAAACCCACCGGCCGAGGCACCACCCGCTTCTCCAGGTAAAGAGGTGAGTCCCAGCCGGTGAAGAGATGTGAGAAGTGGTGCCAGGGTGAGAATGTGTGTGTGCCTCTGTGTGTGCCTGTGTGTGTGCATGTGTGTGCGTGTGTGTGTGCATGTGCGTGTGCATGTGTGTGTGCATATGAGCCTCTGTATGTCTGCACCTGCACATGTGCATATGTGCGCATGCGTCTGTGTGTGTGTGTGCATGTGCGTGCATGTGCACCTGAGTATGTACATGTGTGTGCACGTGTCTGTGTGCGCATGAGCTTCTGTATGTCTGTGCCTGCACATGTGCCTATGTGCCTAAGTATGTACACGTGTGTGCATGCATGTGTGCCTGTGTGCCTATGTACATGTGTACCTGAGTGTGTGCCTGCACATGAGCACATGTGTGTGCATGTTTGCCTGAGTATGTACACATGTGTGCATGTATGTGTGTGCATGTTTGCCTGAGTATGTACACGTGTGTGCATGCATGTGTGTGCATGCTTGCCTCTGTGTATGCCTGAGTATGTACGTGTGTGCATGCATGTTTGTGTGAGACAGGGAGAGAGAGGGAGTAAAGGAGGGAGAAAGAGAAAAAGGGAGAGAGAGGAAGATGGAATGGGGATAGAAGGGAGTTATAATAAAAATGGAGGACTTTGGGTGCATTTTCTGCTATTTTCTTCTCCCCAAAACACTGTAAAGGGATTATAGAATTTGAGTTTCCTCCCAGCTGAAATTGCGTTTACCCCTTGGGTGCTGACCCAGCTCTGTGATGACTGTGGTGCGATCCCGGTTCCCTGGCAGCACTTGTCAACAGGGTCAAATGCCTGTTCCTTGCTGGTCTCTTCCGTGGAACAAAAACCTCACCTAGGAGGTTTCAGGTTTTGCCTCAATTTATCAAATCTGGCATTAGCGTACCAGATACCACTCCAGACACTTTTCAAAAATGCATTCTCTGCACCTTCAGAGCAGCCCTTCGAGAGGGGGCATCTGTGCTATGCCCGTGGTATAGATGGGGAAGCAGAGGCAGCTGGAGTTTCCATAACTGGCCTGAGGCCGCGCAGTTACAGGAGATGGGGCTGGGGCTCTGCCCAGCAGTCCAGCTGTTAAATTCATCTCTAACCTGCCTCTGCTGCCAGTGAATCTAAAATAGATTTTTTTTTTTTATCCTACAAAGGATTCATTTTTCCTGTTTTCTCCTGGCCCATGATGTGGACAACTTGCCCCTTCATCGTAAGTGCTCAGGTTGGTGAACAATTCACCCACCAGCATATTCAAACCACAGCCAAACAGTGGCTGAAAATGACAGCAAGCAGCCACTTAGCACAGGGATCTGTCAGTGGGGTGGACGCGACAGGGAAGATTTGGCTCTGCACCTGGGTCCGGGACCCCGAATGGCAGTGGGGTTGGCTCTGCACCTGGGGCCCGGGACCCTGACTGGCGGTGGGGGCTGGAGGAAGCTGCGCTCATTGGACGGCTCGGCACTCACACATCTGAGGGTTGTGGCTGGCCTTGGCAGAGACCTGCTCCTGGCAGTGGCTGAGCTGTCGGAATCCAGCACCTGCCCCTCCACTTGGCCTGAGCTTCCTCACAGCATGGCTGCCGGGTTCCAAACTCCAGCCCCAGGAGAGATGGCCAGGCAGGAGCTGCATCATGTTCTCCCATTTCCTGTTCTTGATTCACCCCCACTGGGCACTGCAGCCTTCCTGCCAACACAGCTCTCAGGAGTATGGCTGCCACACGCAGAGGCATTTCCCCACACGGCCCTCCTGTGTGCTGTAAATGCCGACAGCTCCTCAATGGAACCCGCGTATGGTGGGCGCTGCTTCCTCGTGTAAATGCTCCCGTCATAACTGGTTTCAAGCCGACAGTACGACCACCGAGTCCAGAGTCAGGAACGACGGCTCTGCACGCTGGTGGGAATTCGCCCCGGCTCGCGCCTGCACCCCGGCCATGGCTCTGTGGAGCTCTCTGTCCCAGGGAACCTTCTCCTGGCTTTCGCGTCCTGCCCCTTCCCAGATTTCCGACCTCTCTGGCTGTGCCTTCTGTGCCTTCCCCGCAGCCCCGATGTGGGCACGGCTCATGTCCAGCACTCCTCAGCACTTCCTTCTTTCCCAGCTCCGCCCACGACTTCCTCCACGCCTGCTCCGTTTCTGTCTGAGTGCGGGCCACTCCCAGGTTGACACCTGTGTTCCACATTGCACGGCTCGGCGTGTGGGCTTAGACAGTGGGAGATGCAGCTTTCCATGAACAGCCATGGTGTGTGGTCTGGCAAGTGGCGAGGCAGCTCCGTGGTGGTCAGGACTGAACTTGGGGTCTTGCTGCTCTGCTACCCTCCACCCAGATCTGCAGCTCAGAGCTGAAGGTGACATTGTGCCTTCTGGTCAGTGGGAAGGAGTTAGGAGAGGAGAGGGCGGGACCCGCTTCTCTGTTGAGGGTGTAGGCGGGAAGCACAGGCTTCACTCCCCCCCACAGCCAGGCATGTGGGTGACGTGGCAACGTGCGGGTGACGTGGCAGAGAGCGGGTGACATGGCGGCAAGCGGGTGACGTGGCGGCATGCCGGTGACGTGGCAGCATGCGGGTGACGTGGCGGCGAGCGGGTGATGTGGCAGCGGGCCAGTGACGTGGCGGCAAGCGGGTGACGTGGCGGCGAGCGGGTGACGTGGCGGCGAGCGGGTGACGTGGCGGCGTGTGGGTGACGTGGCGGCGAGCGGGTGACGTGGCGGCGAGCGGGTGACGTGGCGGCGTGCGGGTGACGTGGCGACGTGCGGGTGACGTGGTGGCGAGTGGGTGACGTGGCGGCGTGCTGGTGACGTGGCGGTGTGTGGGTGACGTGGCAGCAAGCAGGTGACGTGGCGGCGTGTGGGTGACGTGGCGGCGAGCGGGTGATGTGGCACCCTGGGCGTGGGGAAAGTGGGAAGCATTGGCCTCGGCTGAGCAGCTGCCGCCGCCTGTCCCTACGTGAGCAGGAGAATGGCTCACGGTTTGCGTGTCAGGATCTCCCGAGGAACAGTCACTGGACGTGTGGGGATTGAAGGCAGCTCATTCTCAGGAACCGGCCCACGGGATGACAGAGCCTGAAAAACCCAGATCTACAGGGAAGACCCTCAGACTGTCTGAAGGTCGACTGCCAAGGAGGCCCCATGTCAGGGAGGGAAATCGGTGCAGCTCAAAGTCCACGATTTAAACGTCAGTCTCATCCAAAAACACCCTCGCGGAAGCATCCAGAGAAACGTCTGACCGAATGTCTGGACCCCGTGGCCCAACCAAGTCTACATGTAAAATTAGCCATCACGGGCCACGCAGATGCCTCTCTGGGTGGCACCGACTGTGGCGGCCTTCACGGTTCTCTCGAGCTAGAACTTCCCATTCACGGGCAGAGCCTCCCAGCAGGCCCACGGCCCATGCACCGCGGCCCCACAACTGTCCTCCTGGGTGCAGGGCTTGGCCCATGGGGACATGTGCACCAGCAGACCCCATGAGACCGCCCACGCATGTGCAGGCCCTGAGCGAGAGAGACCCTAGACCACAGCTGCTGCTGCGCCCGTCACATGGAGAAGCAGCCTGAGGATGCAGAGGAAGAGCCGGCCACCCCCAGAGGAGACCTCGGACGGGGAGAGAACGGGGCAAGGGCTGGCGGGTGACAGGTTTCATTTCTGGCTCCAAGGAGGGCCGCTGTTGCCTCCGACTTCCCAGAAGTGGCACGAACAAAATCCTCCTCTCCCTTAAGCTGGGTGGAGCTGGGTCCACGTCGCTGCAGCTGTGAGTGTCCGGCTGTCCCCACGCGGCGTCCTGAGCGAACATCACATTCTGCTCAGAAGGGACGTGTCACCTCGCCAGCATCCCCTCACAGGCAGGACACCTCACCTTTTACCAGGTCCACCTCCTGACAAGACGTGTGGCCGGGGCCCAGGAGCGCCGCGTGGCCGACGTTTAGGTCACTTCTGCGGCAAGTCTTGCTCTCCCGGTCGGCTCCTTGGACGTCCCTCCCTGTCACAGCAGGTTGAAGTGGGCCCTGTGAGACCACTGGTGTCCATGTAGCAAGAGAGAAGTGTGGGCACAGACGCATAGAGGGAGAAGGCCGCGCGGGGACCGGCGCAGAGGCTGCAGCGAGGTGCGGCCAGGAGAGCGTGGCACGGCCTTGCCAGCTGAAGGCCGGATGTCTCCAGTGGGCCTTTCAGGCAGGGCTGAAGAAAGGTATCAGCCGGATCAACGGCTGCACAGCAGGCACCACAGTGAGTGGATCTGCTCGAGCAGCGAAGCCACGCCTGGCACAGCAACTGCAGTTGGAGGCCCCACCTGGGCCAGCCTCAGGCACCCATTGCTTCCCCAGGACGCATCTGTCTACTGCACAGGCCAGATGGCTGAGCCGGATGGGGCTGGGGGTGGATCGCCACCGCTGCATCTTCCAAGGACCTGGTGGGGACACTGAGCTCTGCAGCCCTTCTGCCATGCGGTCTTGCTTTTGATTTATGGCTTTTTTTTAAAAAGTAGAAGCAGCTCTGATGTCTGCCACCAGCATCTCCCTCCACCCCAGCCCTCACGCCACAGGGCAGGGAGCGGACGTGGGGTCTGCCAGCTCTAGTGTGTCTGTTCCAGTTGCGCACCTGGAGCTGGGAAATGGCCCTGGGATGCATCCCGGGACCCACTGGGCCTGCGGTGTCAAACCTGAGCTAAAATGGCACGGCCACCCGCCCTCCACAAGCCCCTAAGTGGAGAGCCGCAGTGATGCTTTGGGGTTCCCAGAACCAATGTCAGTTCAGCGCCCATGTCCAGGAGTCCCTGAAAGGTCTAGTTCAGACCCGGTCACCGAGGCAGAAGCCCACAGGTCCCGCAGGGCAGGGCGGGGAAGAGGAGCCCACACTTTCAGGGGGGCCCAGGGCCCTTTCTGAAGGGGTTTGGTATGTAAACCGCACGCATCTGAGAACCTGAGACCTGCTGGAGGGGCTGAGACTGGTTTGATGACTCCATTAGACTTTTGTTAATCTAAAACCTTCCTGCTTATGTAGATTAGGTAAAGATTTGGGAGGCCTCCCGTCGGTCCTTGGAAGGAGTGCTGTGGTGGGTCCCCGATGCTGTGGGTCCACGACGTCCCCTCACCTTCAGCTTCACTCCAGTTTCTGTTACTCATAGCCAACTGCAGCCAAGAATACGAAAGCCCAGGAGGAAATCGCTCACGGGTTTTCAACTGTGCCGTTCTGAGTAGCGTGGTGAACCCTCACGCCGCCGGGCTCTGTCCTTCCCGGGTCGGGGCCCTCCCCGCGCCCAGCGTCTCTGTGCTGCGCACACTGCCAGCCCTCGCAGGGTCACGCCACAGGAAAAGGCATCGCGTACGGGATTCAGAACCGCCTGGGGCTTCGGGCATCCACTGGGGGTCTTGGAAATAGCCCCCACACCTCACGACGAGGGGTACGACCGCGCATGCGTAAGGCTACCCTGACTGCCGCTTGGCCTGGCCGTCCACGTGGTCACACCTCCCGCCCTCCCCTGGCAGTGGGTGAGTCCCGCCTACGGCTCTGCCTCCCGGGGTCCGTTCGTCCCGTGGTGCTGAGGCTTCCGAGGCAGTGGCCACGTTTCCCACCAGAAGGAGCCATCACGGAGCCCTCCCCGGTGTGGAGTCCCCACCAATGTATTTCTCCCAGCTGTGGTGACAGCCTTGTCCCCAGGCCCCTGCTGGGGTGGCTGGCAGGTCTAACGACAGGTCCAGCCTGACACTGCAGCCTCCCTAGGCCTCTGGATCCTTCCCTCCAGTTACACCAAGGCAGGTGCGCCGTTTCCAGCCCTCTCACTGGGCCACCATGGGGCCTGTGTTCCAGGCAGCCAGACAAGCAGCTCACACCCATCCTGCCCCCCGAGCTGCGGCCTTCGGCACAGGAGCTCTGCGTAGCGAACCCACTTCCAACGTCAGCCCAATGCTGCGTTCTGTTCCTCCGTTACCCACACCCTCAATATCCACCCCGCATGCTCACCCTGGGCCCTGATCCTGGAACTGCTGGAGCTCCAAGACCAACCCTACTCCCCGTGCCTGATTCCTGGGGCAGCCTTTGCCTGCTGTGGACCATGTGTGCTCCAGCATGCGGATGAGCTGCTCCGAGCTGCGCGGTGTGTACACGTGGGCCCTGAGCACTTGGGGGTCTCCCGAGGAGGGAGGACCAGCCACTGGCAGCTGATGAGCACGTGGGAGGCTGGAGGAGGCAGAGTGGAGCGCCGACATCTGACTTGGGGTGGGGGGACCCAGGCAGGGACCGCAGGAGGGTGGGGGTAAAACACTGGGGGAGGTGGGGGGAGGACCTGCTAGAGGCTTCTGCTGGGCTGGGGGCAACGCTGGGGGTTCCCAGGAGGTTGGGCGGGACCGAGAGTCCCAGTGTGGTTGCCAGGGCTCAGTCCAGTGTGGTTGGCTGGTGTCCGGGCGCCGGCACCTCCCAAGCTGAGTGTGTGCAGATGAGACTGTTTGTTACACAGAGCAGCCCCGGGCCCACACCTGGCACCACGACAGTGTGCGGGCCAGACAGGGCCTCCTGCAGCCTCTCCAGGGCACCCACGCACAGCACACACGGCAGGCAGCCTCCTCCAACATGAGGCAGTCTCCTCCTCCCGCTCGACGCCTCCCATGCCCCTCCCTGTAGCTGGTTGCAAAGTGCGGGAAACACCTGCCCGGTTTTCTGTCCCGCGGGTGGCTGAGACCCCGGCACTGGACCCCTGAGGCAACCTGTCTAAATGCAGAAGACACACAGGCCCACGGTCCCGGCCACGGCCCCGAGAAACCCACTGCTTTCCCCTGGGGGCTACTGATCGGCCGCCTCTGTGGCCAGGCACAGGCCAGGGAGTGCAGAGAGGCCCACCCCCCACTGCAAGCCTGAGATGCGGACACCTCACAGCAGAGCAGAAAGGCCCCACTGCAGTGGGCATCCGGGGCCAGAATTTGGCCATGCCCGGGGCAGGTATGACAAAGGGGGCCACGTACACGGCGTCGTCTCTCGCTGTCCTGCTCCATGCACACTTTGATCAGATCAAATCCCATGGGGTGGGGAATGGGAAAACACCAGAAATTATTTTCTTTGCAGGTACAAAAGAGCCATGACTTTTGTTGCCCTAAAAATGAATTCACAGAATGAAGACAGTGCGGGAAACAGGTGTCCTCCGATGCACCGGGCCACCTGCCGTCCCGAGCCCAGCCCGCTTTCTCTTCTCCGTGGCCTTCCTTGCAGCGGAGGCTTGGAGGGAGCCAGTCGCTGAGACTGCCTCTGCGCACATCCAGCTGCCACCTCACCTTCCCCCTCGCCCTGGCTCAATCCCAGGCCTTGGTTTGCAAATGCTGCTCCCGTCCTCCCTCCCCCAGTCCAGAAGATTCCAGCTGGGAAGGGAAGGGCGGAGAGGCTGGCAGTGTCCCCTCAGGGGAGTCCCACCCTCTGCAGGTGATTCCCTGGTGGTCACGGGAGTCACTGGGTCCCTCCGTCCCTGCTCCACCCTCAGCCCCTTGAGAGGAGAGAGCCCTGGGGGTCACCATCTCCCCCGCCCACCCGCTGTCAGCTGGGGTTCCTGCCTGCCCTTCCCAGTGGCTCCTCCAAGGAAGAGGATGTGGCAACCTCCCCGCTGGACTTTGGGAACAGGAAGCCAAACTTGCCGTGAAATTCTCTCCTGTCACTCAACTGCTTCCCCCTCCTGCCTGGTGTGAACCATTCACCAAGGCCCTGCCCTCAGGAGAGAAAGCACAGAAGATGCTGGAGTGCTATGAAGGAGACTGGGGTATGGGGACGCTGTGTGTGCACATGTGTGTAGCTGTGTACACGTGTGTGTACAAATGTGCACACTCATGAGTGTGTATGTAAGTGTGCATGTGTGCACATATATGTCTGTGCATGTGTGTGAATTGTGAGTATGCACGTGTGTGCATTGTGAGTACACACGTGTGCAGGGTGTGTGCGTGTGTGTATGCACATATGGGTGTGCATACACACGTGCGTGTATGAAAATGCATGTGTGCATTGTGAAGTACATGAGTGTGCAAGTGTGTGAATGTGTGTATATGTGTGTACACGTGCATGAGTTTGTATATACAAGTGCATGCATGTGTGTGTGCACACACCTGTGTGTACATGTGCATGTGCAAATGTATGTTGTGTATAGGTGTGAGCATGTGTATACATGTGTCTATGTGTGGATGCATGTGTGTACAAGTGCATGCATGTGTGTACAAGCATGTATGTCCACGTGTGCATCTGCATATATGTACAAGTTTGTGCATGTCTGTGCATGTGTGGGTGTGCATGTGTGGGTGTGCATGTGTGTGCATGTGTGTGCATGTGTGAGTGTGCATGTATGTGCATGAGTGCGCATGTGTGTACAAGCATGTGAGTGTATATGCATCTGTGTACACATACATGCATGAGGATGTGCACGTGCACAAGCATGTGCGTGTCCCTAGGTGCATGTGTATGTGAGTGCTTTTGTGAGTATGCGTGTATGTGTGTATGTGTGAGTGTGTATCTTTTGCCCACCTCAGAAGGGTGGTGGGGAGCTGTTCCCTCTGGGGAGACCACATCTGAACTGGATGAATGACGAAAGAGTTGTGTAAAAATTGGGTGAAGATGTTAGCAGGTCGCAAAATCCCCCAGGGCTGAGGCCTTACATGGGATAGACAGAGAGGAACTTTGGAAACATAAGCGCTCCCTCATTCGCTGTTCTAAGCCCTTGCTGAGTGCAGCTTTTCTGTGCCCAGGATCTGAGCTGAGCAGGGATGTTCTGCTCCGTGCAATGCCAGTGCTGACTGGCAGCCACTGGGGAGCACGGGCCGCCCCTGGAAGGCGCTCCAACTCGCATGATTTATGAGGTGCCCTCAATGTGAGCTGGAACAGCTTGCTCCTTCACACTAAATAAAACCAAAAGCGGCACAGGAGTGCGGTGTCTGTGAGCGCCTTGTGTATACAAATGACCATCATCAATCTTTCTGTTCCGTGATGCATCTCTGGGGAGTTTAGCTGAGAAGCCAGAGCTGGAGAGAGCGCCAGGAGGGAGAGGAAGCAGAACCCAAATGTCCGGTGTGTCTGCGTGGGTCCTGGGGGGTGGGTGCTGTCCTGCAGGAGACGGGGTCTCTGTTGCTCTCCCCCTCCCCACTCCTGCTGTTGGCGGCTCCTGAATGGCACAAAGCAAGCCTGTCTGTGCGGAGCACTGCTGCCGGCCAAGGCGTTCGGCTTGAAACAGTTCTTGGGAAGCCCAGTGAAGGTCCCTCTGTAACAATCTAGAAGGTCACTTCTTAGAACAAAGAAACCACCCCTGGTGTTCGGGCCTGACGGGGTTTTGTGTTAATAGAGAAGATTTTGTCAGCGGCAGCAGAGATCCACCGCAAACCAGCCTAACCAAAGGAGGAAAGATGCTGATTTATAGAACCAGGACTTGCGTAACAAGTCGAGCGCCTCGGGCACAGCTGGATCCAGGAGTTAAATGAAGTCATCGTGCTCCTTCCGTGGGTGCGTGTGGCTGACTCTCCCCATTCTCAGTGGCCACACTCCACAGCGTCACCACCACACAGGCAAATGCTGAGCCTCTGGTCCTTACGGAAACAGGGTCAGGTTCCTTTGAGCCTCTGGTCACCACATTTTCACCACCCATCAGTCTGTCACCTTGGTCTATGTCTATTTCTGCTAAAGACGCCGTATTTAGTGTATAGAGTTGATTCATTTACATTGAACTCACGGCCAACAGCCCACACAGGCCTGAGCAACGCTTCTCCATCGCACGTCACAGCTCCTGCACTCAGGATCACTGGACAGAACCTCAGCTCTGTTCCTGAGGCCACTTTAAGCTGCAACATCACCAACAAGAGCACAAAAATGCGAACGACGTGACGCTAAAGAGAAAAGGATTCACGTTTACTCCGAGAGCGGGCACAAGAAGGCGGTGCAGCCTCGCTCCCTCCCTGCCAGGGACGCTCATGGCAACGCGGCTTCCCGAAGCTCTGTGCACGCCTGTGAATGACCAGGAAAGACCCAGGTACTGACCTGGGGATTACGAATACGTTTTAGCAAGTAAGCGGACGTGTCTGCGTCTCTGCCCGCCCCCCTCCCTCCCACCTCCCCTCCATCCTGTGCCCCTGAGCTGACTTGATTCCCCAGCGGGGCCCTCCCAGGATTTCTATCAGCAGCTCCAGATTCGCCTCTTGCCCCTAGAGTTCCCCACCAGAAATGCCAAGGGCCTCTTCTCAGCAGCCCCAGCTACAGCCGCCGGCCCCCAGCAGGCATCTGGTTCCACCCCAAGAACAGAAGTGGCCTCGTGGGCTGTGTAGGCTGGTGGGTTGGAGGTGGAGAGCGAGAGGCCATGGCTATCGGCGGGTGGCGGGCAACAACCTGGCCTTTACCCTCAGGGTCCCTTTGCAGGAAGTCAAAGCCCCCACGCTCAGCGTCCGGAGCTCAGCACCTGCCTGCTCCAACCTGCCTGCCCCTCCATCCCCACGCAGTGAACAGTGACTCTGTCCCCGCTATGCCTGGCGGCAAAGTTGACCCCTGACTTCCAATCTGTCAGCAAACACCGTGGGCTCCACCCCCAGGTTAGGTGCAGAATCTGACCAATTCTGGCCACCTCTGCGGCCCGGCCTTGACCCCAGGCACTCTTGTCTCTCAGCTGGACAACGGCCGAGGCAATGGCTACAGCACCCACCGCCCTCCTGCCTCTCCCAGGTCTCAGTCAGTCTCCGGCACAGCAGCTGCCGTCACACTGAGGTCAGTACACTGCCCTCCGTGCCGGACCCCACAGCGCCCCCCTCCCTCCCAGTCAAAGGCTCAGTCTTCACGGAGGTCGACCGAGGCCACGCAGCCCTCCCTGCTCCAGGCAGCTCCCACCCAGGGCCCTCCCGCGCCAACCCCTCTGCCTGGGCTCCTCCCTCCAAGGACGACTCCCCGTGTCCTTCTCCTGACCTGGCTGCTCACGGCCACGCAGAGGACACGCTGTGCGCCCTCGAGCACTCCCAGGCCATTCACACGCATGTCCGTGATGCTGTGGGCAGCGGTCGCTGGGACCTGCCAACGTGGGCTCCGTGTGCTGAAGCCCCGTGGAGGTGACTGACCGGAGAGCAGGTGCCTCAGCCAAGCCGGGCCCTCTGGGACCATCATAGGTAAAGTTTTCCCATCTGCAAATGAGAATGCAGGGATACTGACCCCGCACCATCCGCCGGGACTCCCCGGTGCTCCATGGGTGGGTCTGTCTGCTGCAAGGGTGCACGACCCAGGTGGGGAAAATGGAAGACAGCAGAGGTCACCTGGGGGCAGGAGCCCAGGACGCCCAGCCCGTGACCACACTCAGAGCTGTCTCAGCCCATGGATGACGGCAGTTTCCTTGTGTGCAGACCCCGTGAGGAACCTGACTGCACGAGGCTCCTCCAGGGCTCCGTGAGGCCCTGTCTTAGGGGCCTTCACCTGCTCTCGGCTTTAAACGAACCACTGAGAATCACCTGTAACCACCTCACAAAGAGAATAAATCTCCGTGCTGGCTTCAAGGCTCTGGGGCCAGGGCTGTGGGCTTTTCAAATCCTGCAGGCTGTGACCTGGGCATTTGCCAACTCTCACTACTGCATAATTTAGTCTAATTGATCAATTAAATCCAGATAATTTTTAAACAAGCTGTAATAACAGTTATATAATTTCAGTACCACGTATAATTATCTTTACCAAAGGAAATGACTTTCGAAGACATGCCGTCTGCGTTCTGGAAAGTGTCACCTCTGGAGCTGCAGGACTGGCAGGCAGCTGTCCTCTGAGCCGGCCACCCTGGGACGTCAAGGCTGCCCTTGGAGGAGGCCGTCACTGTGGGTCTGAGTCCCGCGGCCCTTCTGAACCACCGCGTCGTGTGGCCTGTGGGGATGCTGTGACGCCTTCTGTGTCATCCGTAAGAATGAGGAACAACCGCCTGGATCCGTGGGATCCGTTTCTACTGCCAGAGTTACACTGTGTGACAGCCACATAAATCCTCAGAGAAGAGCAGGAAATACTCACTTCTGCTCACGATTCTGTGGGTTGGCTGTGGGTTCTGAGGACTTGGTTGGGCCTATGAATCCGTGGCCGGCTCTGGGTCTCCCCGGACTTGGCCATGTTCACCTGTGAATCTGTGGACCCTGTGGGTCCCCCTGGACTTGGCTGGGCTCACCCGTGAATCAGTGGCTGACTATGGGTTTGTCGGTGGCTCCGCTGCCCCACCTGGCTCCTCTGTCTGGGCGTCCGTTGAGATGATCCCACTCTCTCCTGGAGAGCTGGCCTGGGCACATTTCCGTGGTGATCATGGGGTCAGAGAAGACACGAAGATACTCAAGGGCCGTTCTGAGCCCTGCGTGCATCCTGGTGGCCGCCGTCCCCGGCAGCAGAAGTCCACTTTGGGGGACTGGTCGCACCTGTGAGCTGGGCGCAGCCGTCCGCACCCCAGCCTCCGCCTGGTACACCTTGGGTTCCTTCCACTCTGATGCCGCGGTGGTGTCGGGGTGGCCTCTGGGTGCCCTTCAAGGTGGGGGGGCGGAAGCTTACAGGCTTCTGTGTCCTGGAGACCCACACTGGGGACACACCTGAGCTCAGGTCTGGCTCCGTGACCTCGAGCAAGTTACCCCACCTTCCCATGCCTCAGCCTAACCTCGCTTCACCTGTCAAACGCCAGCAGCCACCCGGCCCTGGCAGAGTCGCACAGGGAGCGTGCAGGGCGCTGACCCCACAGCAACACCCACACAGCGTGAGCCCCGCCCAAGCCCCACTGCTTAGTTCATTTCATGACAGACAGTGGGAGAACCATGAGTCCCCGACACAGAGGAGCCGAGGCCAGGGAGGTGGAGGCTGGAGCTGGTCGCCGGCGTTCAGTTCTGGGCCCGCCGCGGAGTCCGTGTGCCAGGCGGCCTAACAAGCCCTGCTGGCCGGGCGCCTCCACCTCCAAACATGTACCCTCTTGTGGCTCTGGAGGCCATGGCCCGCACAGCTGCTTCCTTCTGAGGTGGGAGGTGCAGTCCGTCCCCGCCTTTCTCCAGGGCGGCTGGCATTCTCCATCTTTCCTGACTCTAGACCCGTCTCCCAGCCTCTGGCTTCGTCTCCCGTGGCCTCCTCCCTGTGTGCGTGTTTCTGTGCCCGAATCTCCCCTTTTCATCAGAGCACAGTCATGCTAGGTTCAACCCATCCCACTCCAGGGTGGCCTCATCTTAACCCCTCACGGCTGCCACAGCCCCAGATCCAACCGAGGTCACGCACACGGGTTCTGGGAGGTCAGGGCCCCCACAGTGACTGTGGGGAAATGTGAGTGAACCTGGGATAACCGGTGAAGAGCATGAGCCTCGGACAAGTCCTTCAGCTCTCTGAGCCGTCCCGTCCTGTCTGTGTCTGCGAGATGACCTTTCTGTTCCACCCGGGCCGTGAGGAGGATTGAAGAGGAAACGCATGTCGAAGGCAAGGCACAGACCAGCCACGAGCAGCTCAGGCCGCACCAGCCACAGTTACAGCCATGAGCCACGAGCAGCTCAGGCCGCACCAGCCACAGTTACAGCCATGAGCCACGAGCAGCTCAGGCTGCACTAGGCACAGTTACAGCCACGAGCCACGAGCAGCTCAGCCACAGTTACGGTTGGCCTGAGCGAGGAGGCTGCCCCGACCCAGCCCCAGTCTCCACCACCTCTTTCCCTCCATCTCTCTCTCCCATTTTCTCCTCTGACCCAGAATCTTTTCTGCCCCTGTAGCCGAGGCCCAAATAAAAGGCCTTTCCTCCTGGTCAGAACTCTGTCTCCTTCATCGGCCCCTTGAGGAGCTGGGAGGGGCCTCTCAGAGCCCCTCATGAGGAAATTCGCAACGTTTCCTCTGAACTGCAGCAACAAAGCTTTTGTTAATTCTCTGTAAGTGTAAATGTTCCCACAGGCCCCAATTACAGGCCTCCAGGGAAGTGAGTTTTCCCAAACAAGCACCATTTTAATTTGAATATCAAACACTTTACACAACAGGGCTGCTGCAGTGGGTTCCCACGGAGCCGGCCCCGGGAGAGCAGGGCACCCTTTGGAACCCTGGGATCCCCACTTCAGTCAGCCCCCACTTGCTTTCTCTAAGGAGGTACCCCTGAGACCCAGGACTCCCCAGGCCTCAGAAGTGGAGGGAAGACAGATTTGGAGGAACCTGGAGCCCCCTGGGGGATGGAGGCCTGGGAGGAACCCTGGCCCACCTTCCTGGAATGCAGCGGGTGGAGGGAAAGGGTCTTGCTCCCAAGGCCCTTGATTTCCTTCTCTTCTACACTTCACCTGCATTCTGAAAAGAGGCTTTCAATATTTCCAGTGAATACGTCTTCTGTGGCACACCAACACTGCCTTAAGTTTTTTAGTTATTGGCCAATATTTTCAAAGCAGAAGATTTTGCAGTTTTTCTGGTGTCTGTAGAAGTAACAGAAAATGTGGCTGCGTAGAGCTCCTGTTTCCTCACGGCAGAAAGTGGTGGACCTGAGTAAGTACTGCTGCTTTTAGAAGAATGTGCAAAATCCAGTTTCCCACAATTCCCGTCCAGCCCACATCAAACATTTATTTTACATCCCTGGCTTGTGGACTTTCATATTTGGAATCACTTTTACAGAGTTCTCCGACCTCTCTTCAGATCTCCTGTTTCAGGAACAAAGTTATGCGATCACTATCGTAATCTCCACCACTACCCACTCCACCACCAATACCACCATCACCATAATTATCATCATCATCGCCATCATCATCACTATCACTATTATCACCATCACTATTATCATCACCATCATTATCACACCATCATCATCACCATCATCACCATCACCACCATTATCATCATCATCACCGTCACCACTATTATCATCACATAATCACTACCATTTTCATCACCACCATCACCATCATCATTATCAGTCACCATCATCACCATCACCACCATCATCACCATCATCATCACCATCACCATCACCATCATCACCACCATCACCACCATCACCACCATCACCACCATCATCACCATCACCATCATCACCACCATCATCACCATCACCGCCATCACCGCCATCACCATCATCACCATCACCATCATCACCATCACCACCATCATCACCATCACCACCATCATCACCATCATCACCACCATCACCATCACCATCATCACCACCATCACCACCATCACCACCATCACCATCATCACCACCATCACCACCATCACCACCATCATCACCACCATCACCATCACCATCATCACCACCATCATCACCATCACCACCATCACCATCACCATCATCACCATCATCATCACCACCATCATCACCACCATCACCATCATCATCATCACCATTATCACCATCACCACCATTATCATCATCACCATCACCATTATCATCATCACATAATCACTACTATTTTCATCACCACCACCACCATCATCATCAGTCACCATCATCACCATCACCACCATCACCATCACCATCATCACCATCATCACCACCATCACCACCATCACCATCACCATCATCACCATCATCATCATCACCATTATCACCATCACCACCATCATCATCACCATCACCATTATCATCACATAATCATTACCATTTTCATCACCATCATCACCATCACCATTATCATCATCACATAATCACTACCATTTTTGTCACCACCACCACCATCATCATTATCAGTCACCATCATCACCATCACCACCATCACCGTCACCATCACCATCATCACCACCATCACCACCATCACCATCACCATCATATCATCATCACCACCATCACCACCATCACCACCATCACCATCATCACCACCATCACCACCATCACCATCACCATCATCACTATCATCATCACCATCATCACACCATCATCATCATCATCATCACCATTGTCATATCACCATTATCCTCATCACCACCACCACCACCATCACCATCATCATCACCATCACCATTATCATCACCACATGATCACTACCATTTTCATCACCATCACCACCATCACCATCATCAGTCACCATTATCACCATCACCACCATCACCATCACCATCATTATCACTATCATCATGGTCTCCACCTCCATCACTACCAACTTCCCTGATACTATCACCACTATCACTGCATATACACACAGAGACTCTGTCTCATCAGATTCATTTGGTACCTCTGACCCCTCTGGGAGCTCTCTCAATACATCCAGTCCATACAAGTTAGTAAAATTGGGTCAGAGCTGGGGGTGGGGGATTGGGTACAAGTGGAGATGGGTTGGAACCCTCTGTTGAGAATGCTTGTCTTGCACAGTCCTGAAGAAGCTGGTGAAACTTACTCGTGCTGTGCAGCTAGCTTTGGCTCCATGTCTAGCTGAGGAAGGATGCTCATGCCGTGGTTCTCTGGCTGGCACATCACTGTCCTCCAATTTTTCCCTCCTTGTGTAACTGTCCTCCAAAATGTCATTGAAAAGCTGCCTTTTGGTTTTTTTTTTTTTTTTTTTGAGACAGAGTTTCACTCTTGTTGCCCACACTGGAGTGCAATGGTGCAATCTCGGCTCACTGCAACCTCCACCTCCTGGGTTCAAGTGATTCTCCTGCCTCAGCCTCCCGAGTAGCTGGGATCACAGGCATGCACCACCATACCTGGCTAATTTTTTGTTTTTTAGTAGAGATGGGGTTTCTCCATGTTGGTCAGGCTGTTCTCAAACTCCTGACCTCAGGTGATCCGCCCACCTCAGCCTCCCAAAGTGCTGGGATTACAAGCATGAGCCACCATGCCCGGCCTTGCCCTCTCTTAATCTATTGGTTGGGATAAGGTTGACCCAACTCTCAACTCCAGAAATGGCCCATGACTTGTCTGTCCTGTTAACATATACCAAGCCCTCAGCCCAATGATTGGGTCAGGGTTGGGCATGTGGCCCCAGCCAGGCCAATGAGACTCAATTCTTAGACTTTTTTGTAGAGGACCAACAAATGGTGCCTCTTTTCCGTGGGGTGGGCACGTCTGGTGGGATGTGGTGAGCAGCTACTGGGGATCGTCTTTACCAGCAACGGGGAGCCTGGTTGGGACTGCAGGGCTTGGGGAAGGAAGCAGAGAGAGCTGGAGGCAGAGCCAGGGTCCCCGGGATGCCCTCTGCCCCTGTGCTCAGCTGTGTCACCTGAATCCAGCTGTGTCACTGAATCCAGCTGTGAACTTGAATCCAGTTGTGTCACCTGAATCCAGCTGTGAACCTGAATCCAGCTGTGAACCTGAATCCAGCTGTGTCACCTGAATCCAGCTGTGAACCTGAATCCAGCTGTGTCACCTGAATCCAGCTGTGAACCTGAATACAGTTGTGTCACCTGAATCCAGCTGTGTCACCTGAATCCAGCTGTGAACCTGAATACAGCTGTGAACCTGAATCCAGCTGTGAACCTGAATACAGTTGTGTCACCTGAATCCAGCTGTGTCACCTGAATCCAGCTGTGAACTTGAATCCAGCTGCATCACCTGAATCCAGCTGTGAACTTGAATCCAGCTGTGTCACCTGAATCCAGCTGTGAACCTGAATCCAGCTGTGAACTAGAATCCAGCTGCATCACCTGAATCCAGTTGCGTCACCTGAATCCAGCTGTGAACCTGAATCCAGCTGTGAACCTGAATACAGTTGTGTCACCTGAATCCGCCTGTGAACCTGAATACAGTTGTGTCACCTGAATCCGCCTGTGAACCTGAATCCGGCTGCATCACTTTCCTTTGCTCTTTTTGCTCTGCCACCTTGAGTTGGGTTCTGCTGCTTGTCGTCACAATAGCCTGGGCACATCCATTTCCTTCCCTGGATGACCCGTCTGGCAATGCCCCAGCGCAGCCTGTCTCCTCTGGGGCTCAAAGGTCACTTGATGCTCTCAGCTTCCACTTCCCTCTCCAGGAAGCAGGGTGAGCACGCCGGACTCGATGAGCACACGAGCTACACACAGGCTGCTCACCAACCAAGGTGCCTCCTTGGAATCACCAGAAAGTGGACCCTCGGGGGCTGGGCCCTGCGCTTCCCCACCCACCCAGCCCAGCCTGGTCCCTCTGGTTGGATTCTTAGGCAACGGAATGGCCCCTGTCCCTCTATCTGTGTCCCCACCTCACCAGGCATCTGTCCTTTGAGATTCTGAGCTGAGCACAGCTGTGGGCCTCTGGGGACAGGAGGGATGGACACTGAGAGTTAAAGCTGGGAGAGCCTGGTGGCCTCTTTAGACGTCCTGGCACAGCCCTAGAGGCCAGCATGAGGACCGAGAGCACGGGGCTACCCAGCCCCTGCCCCAGGAACTCATGAAGGACCCAAGGGCTCCCGGACCTCTGGCCTGGCTGAACAAGTCCCTGGGCTCTGGGCCGGGCTCTGAGCTGGGATGCAGGGTTGGGTGCAGCAGGCCGGGTGCTCCCATTCCAGTTCCTGCAGCTCTGCAGGGAGCTCTGCCCAACCTGCCTCCCTCAGCCCAGGCTCACCCAGCTGTCGACTCACCATGGTCATGACCCCCAGGGACGGCTTTTCTTGTTGTTTTAAAAGTGCAGGCCCGGGATCCCCCCATTGCCAACGTGGGACCTCCCACCAGTGTGGGGTTTTCTCATCTGCAAAATAGGCAGAAAAATCTGAAGTTGGCTCTTTCCCAAGTCACGTGGAGGCAGAGGCGGAGCTCGGTGGGCTGAGCGAAGGTGACATGAGTGGTGAGCGTGTCCGTGTCTCCTGTGCTCTCGACTTGGCACTGCCCGTGACCCCCACGCCCCCGCACGGCCACAGCTGCTGGTGTCCTGGACACTGCTGCTGTTTTGCGAGAGGCCAGAGCCCCACCTCATCCAGAACGTGGTCCGCAGAGCTGCCACCGCCATAGACAAGCGTGGAGACCCCTTTTGTGAGCCTGCAGCTCCGTGATGGGGCACGTAGGTCACCCTGGTGGAGGGCCCTGTGCTGACCTCCAAAGAAGCCTCATTAAGGCTGATGACAGAAAGACACTGGGGGAAGGGCGGCCTCTATGAACACCCCGGGAAGGGACTGGCTGCAGCAGTGTGGAAGCGAAGGACCACGGACGGCAGAGACTCAGGCCGAAGAGCTTGGCTCATGCTCCTAAAAAGAATACAGAAAAAAGTGGGTCATGGTGGCGCACACCTGTGGCCCCAGCTACTTGGGAAGAG
Organism: Macaca thibetana thibetana; assembly: GCF_024542745.1. Classification (NCBI taxonomy): domain Eukaryota; kingdom Metazoa; phylum Chordata; class Mammalia; order Primates; family Cercopithecidae; genus Macaca; species Macaca thibetana. The sequence goes on from NC_065588.1 coordinate 128,718,375, forward strand.
GCTGAGGCGGGAGGATGGCTTGAGCCCGGGAGGTCGAGGCTGCAGTGAGCCATGATCACGCTGGTGAACAGCCACTGCCCTCCAGCCCGGGCGCACAACCAGGCACACAGCCACTGCCCTCCAGCCTGGGCGCACAGCCAGGCATGGGGCTTTGCTTTCATGGAATAATAGCCCCGTGTTGTGGTCACACAGGACCTTGCAGCTGCCACAAGCTACAAGCTGTGTTGCGTTTCTGCAACTCTGGGCAAATAGGGAGCAGTGGAATCTTGGTGCCTTCTCTGGGTTTCCGGGAATTCATCTGGGGGCTGAGCCTTCTCATGGAAGGCACACGTGCTCCCCAGCTGCAAGCCCTCCCTCTTCTCGGAACCCCACGGGCCATCCGCCTTCCACTCTTAGATGAACATCCGCTGAGCACAATGGCGTCCCAGGCTGGGCGTGACTCAGCAGACACAGGGCCTCCACCTCAAGGAACTCGGCCTGCCAGGGGCCCCCAAACCCCGACCCCACCCGAGGCGACGGTGGCTCAGGGGGCCCTGAGGGAGGCCCCTATCCCGCCCTTGTCCCGGGTTTCTTCTCGTGTTTATTTTTTCTCCATGTCTCTGTTTGCATCCTTCTGTGTTTCTCCTGCATTTGGAGAAGAGGCGCCCGGTCTCCACGCTGACCACAGCTCTGAGCTCGCCCGTGCGGGCAATGCAGGAGGCCTCAACAGGGCGCCCACTGCCCAGCTGGCTGTGAGTGACGCCTGCATAGCTCAGGAAGGCAGAGACTATGGCAAGTGTATAGGTGAAGCAGGCACTAAAAGACGGACAGCCCTACAGACACCGCCAATCCCCAGAAGCAGCCAAGGCGGCCGTGTCCACCCCCTGCCGGGGGCCCTTCCTGCACAGCTCAGGGATCCCAGCCCTTAGCTGCCACTCCCGACCCAGAGCCTGGGCCCAGCCTCTGCCCCAACCCCGCCAAGCCTGTGTGCACGCCCGCCAGGCGGCTCCTCCACCGCCCCTTCCTTCGAGGCCCCGAGCGTTCACTCCAGGCACCACGTTCCCCCAACCCTGGAAGAAACTGCTTCTCAGGGGATGGGCTCAAACCCCCTCGTCCTGCCAGCACCCCTCACTGAAGGTCCCAGTGTTTTTGGAAGGAGGGAGGAGTCAGGGAGGGAGGAAAAGGAGTCAATCAATGAATGCACACCTGCAAGAAGGAGTGATGAACCGGGCGCTGGGGGCTCACGCAGACCCACCTATGTTGTGCTGATTAATCTCCCCCACGGTTCAACATCGTCTGGAGAGACAGGAAGGACTGCAGGAAACTGGCTTTTCTGTCTGGCTTCCCCCAAGGGAGGTGGGTCATGTGCAGGGTCCGTGGCCCCGTTCCACCAGCAGTGATTACAGCAGTAAGCCCGAGTTGTGATCGGGAAGCGGCTCTGGCCCTTCCTGGAATAACTTTGTGCTAAGCCTCCCTCCCGTGTCGGGGCAGCCGCGACGCCCCACGTGCACTCAGGCGCCTCGCGTTACACTGAGGCGTGTTTGGTCCGTTAGCTCAGTGGGGGAACGGCTTCCCCTGTGTCTGTCTCCAGTGTCTCGTGAAGAGTGTGGTGGAACTTTTCTGGCACCGCCACTGCCTCCTTCAGTCCACAGAGAGTTGCAGGGGTCAGAATACGGCGTGACGAGGGCTGGGCGGGGGCAGTTGGGGCCCAGCTGTCTCCAGGGTGTGGAGGGGCAGACGGTGTCCCGCCGAGGAGGTTTCCAGCTCCGGCATCAGCCCGGCAGTGAGCACGAAGCCAGCCGTGAAGGAGGATGGCCGGGAGGCCTTGCCTCTGCGGTTCCACTCGGGTGTGCAGCGGGACCACATTCCCATGGGGCTGGGCCCCAACAGGTGTGGGCGTCCCTGCAGGCCTGGCACTCAGGCCTCCTTCCCACCTATCTTCATGCCCTGCTCCCAGCCTCTGGCTGAGTGACGAGAATTCAGAGGGTCAGAGGGGGACACACGACAGCGGAGGAGGCTGGTCACTCAGACGCTGGGCCACCGGGGACCGCGCCTTCCCCCCGCCGACCAGCCACGTGGCTGTGCTTGATGACAACACGGCCTTTTGATGCCGAGGGCGAACATTTTGTTTGAAGTCGCTGAGATTAGCGGCCGCGGCCACCCCAGCAGCCAGCGTTTCCCCCGTGCCGGGGATGTCGTCCCCCGACTCAGTGTTTGGCACTTGCTCGGGTCTTTTTGTAGCAAGTAACAGGAAACTCAGCTCTTGGGGCTGGAGCAGAGCCCATAGGATTCACAGCCCCCGAGTGTAGGTGCAGGGTGGGGAGATGGAGGCATGGCTTGCTCAAGGCCCCAGAGCCGGGGGCGCTGGTCTCTGGTCTCTCCCTCCTTCGGCAGAGGCCCCTCTGGCCAGTGCCTCGGCAGCCAGGCCCACCTGCATGGGGCGGAAGGGTGCACCTGGTGGAGACCCATGGGGCCCTCCCAACCCCGGCTGGAGCTCGCAGGGAGGCCCCGGCACTGTGGGCTCTGGTGTGCCCAGGCGACAGGAGCTCTTACTGTCCAGGCCAAGGCACACAGACCCTTCAGCTCAGCCAGCATCACCGAGGGAGCCAGCGGTGTCTCCAAGCCAAGGTGGGGACTCTCACTGGAGAACAGTGGGGGGTTCTTGGCTGGGTCCCTGAACACAGGGTGCCAGAGCCAGGGATGCGGGTACAGTAGAGAACTGGGCTTCTGGGGCTGCTGCGGCCTTGCCCAGCCCTCGCACCCTCTTCCTTCGGGACCCCACCCTTTGGGAAACACCCCCCCGCTCCAGCGCACGGTCCTGGGGCAGCCTCCGTGTGGAATCAGCCTGTGGACCAGCCAGCCGGCCAGGACGGAGAACGAGGCAAGAGTCCGGTGACAGATCCCACGAGCACGGGGACCCCAGAGCTACCGGCCTTTCCCGCCTGGGGAGGGAGAAGTTCGTAGGACCCGACGCTGGGGGGCTTGTGGACCCCTTTGAGTCTGGAGATGGGCCACAGGCTTCTGCCCTTGATTGCATGACACCCTTCTAGCGCATTCCTCGTTCCAAAATGAGTTCAGATAGATCTTCTGTCACTTGCAACCAAAGCAAACCTGAAAAATGCAACGTTGTCTGGAGCCCGAGTCTCTTCCTTCTCCACTGTGAAGGAACTTCAGGTTTCCCATGCAGTTTGGGGCTGGGCCTGGGCCCAGAGACTCCTGAGGTCTGGTCTCACTGGTGCTGCTGCGGCCTCCAGACCCTCCCACCCCGGGCCCCCCAGTCCCCACCCATCGAAGCGGCGGCCAGTGGGAAAACCACAGAGGCAGCAGCCCTCGGTCCGTCTTACGTCAGCTTCCTCAGTCCTACGTAAACGTGAAATGTTGCTTCAGGAAGCACAGCTGGTTCTGTCGTCTCTGACGAACGACTGAAGTTTAACGTATCCTCACCAGGGACAGATATTGTCAGACCGTCCCCTCTCCTCCTGAGTATTCAAAAGCAGACGGAAGCCAGTGCCGCCGCCTGCCCCCACCGCCACAGACACTCTGGAGCCCCCACTGCTCAGGGCTGCAAGTCCCCTGAACCCACCAGGGCCTGCTCCAACCCAGCTGAGGTTCTGAGACAGGCGTGGCTGCCTTTGTCAGACACGGGGACCAGGCTGCACTCTGGGCGGTGGCCCCACATGCAGAACGTCCCCTTTGGGAGCAGATTTGGGAGCACGATCTGTTCTGCAGTCCCCAAGCCGGGCAGCTCCCTCCTCCACCCACGCGTGGCCCGGCCCTGGTGCAATTCCACCCAAGACCCCTGCCCAGCCCCAGCAGGACAGTCTTGGCCCAACCTCCTCTCTGCAGGGGTGACCTCCCTGCCCCAGGCAGTCCCCAAGATGCTGCCCGGCTGAGTGCCGGTTTCACACCCTGGGCAGAAGAAGGGATGCTGGCGGCTTGACGTGAGCTCTGCCATCATCCTTTCTCCTTCTGGGCTCCTGGGAGGCACCTGAAGTCGGAGGAGGGAGGCAGCGGCTTCCCGGCCCTGCAGAGAGTGACTCACGCAGCTCGGCGGGGGACATGCCCGCCTCCAAGGAGCTGGCTCCACCGTCCCAGCCCCACCATCTGGCGCTTCTGACTCGGGTCTGTTGGTGTTTACTTCCTGAAACTTTGCATTCCCAGGGTCTGCGCCCAGGAGCAACTGTGTGTGGAGAATCACACTTCCTTTCATATGTTCCAGCGACACAGAACAGCTTGCTTTCAGGCCTTTGCAAAACACAAACCAGAGAGAGAAAAAGAGCCTTTCCAAAACACAAACCAGAGAGAGAAAAAAAACCCTCTTCCCATGAATGCAAAAAGCCGAGACACTCAGAGGGAGCAGAAAGTGCTCTACGAGGTGGGCACCTACGGCAGGTGTGGGCCTGGGGATGCCAGGTGGGTGCAGGGCAGGTAGCAGGTGCAGAACCTTCCACGTGGCACGAGCCAGGCCCAGGCTAGCAGAGTCCACAGGAACCCCACGTGGCACGAGCCAGGCCCAGGCTAGCAGAGTCCACAGGAACCCCACGGCCGTCGGACTTGGGTCCCTGCCCCGTGCATCTGGGTAGCCCAGACCTCCTGGAATTCTTGAGGCAGGTGAGCTGGGGCGAGTGTGGGAAAGAGTGTGCAGAAGAAAGGCTACGCAGGAGCCCACGGGAACCAGATGAACGGGGGAGTCGGGGGCCTTCAGCGCAAGCAGAGGACGTGGCAACGGTCACGGCTCCCTCTGGCCCCAGGCGCCGTCGGGGCTGATGGTGAGTGGTGGGAACCCACCTGAACCTGCCTAATAGGAGGCGCGTGTAAACCCCCAAGATCTAACTCTGGGGAGATGGCGGTGGACGCTGGAAGGTCGAGTCCCACCTGGCTGCTCTCTCCCTCTGCCAGCCCCATCCACGCCCTGCCGCCTCCGTGCCCTGCTGCAGGAATCGCGGCTGCAGGAAGCCCCCTGCCCTGAGCTCGGTGAGGGGCTGCTGTGGCACCGTCTGAGGGCCGTCCTCACACACGCACCCACCCGCTCTTTACCTTCCTGGCAGCGATGGGGCCCAGGCACGGGGCTCCCAGAATGAGGACGGCGTTTCCACCCTCCTGTGCAGCGAGGGGTGGCTGTGTGACCACCTGGCCATTGGACCTGAGGAGTGGGCTCTGGCTGGAGCTGCCCAGGGGAGCCATCCAGACGCGTCCACGGGCAGTCAGGAGAGCGGGGTGCAGGCGGCAGGGCTGGAGCCATATGGAGCAGAGCCGCTGCGTGGCCACAGAGACGACGGCTGCCTGGGAATCTGTATTTTAACCAAATCGTCTCTCTGATTCCAAGGGAAGAGGCCCCAGAGGGCACTGACTGGCCTCACTTGGGTTGGTGCCCTGTTAGGTCAGGGCCCGTGGTCAGGAACTCACGTGGTCCCTCAGAGCAGCGACAGTGAGGGGAGAGGACACATTTCACAGTGGAGGCTGCACAGGGTGGGGTGGACTCAGCAAGGGGGCTCTCGGGCAAGTTTCTGGCCTGAGAAATGAAGCTGGAGAAATTGTGATCTTAGCATCCATCCCCCTCCACGCTCACGGCAGCCAAGGCCTCTGGGCTCTGGACTGAACCCAGCTGCACCCGTGACCCCCTCTCTGGGAGCTCCGTCCTGCACTGCCTGCCTCTCGCAGGCCCTGCTGTCCGTGGCAATGTGTAGGGGAAGCTGCCAGGTTCGGTGTCACCAGAGTGAGCCGGGTGCTTCGTCTATAGCAGGAGCCGCGGGAGGCAGGTGGTCGGCCCAGGTGCGGCCGTCGGGCACCGAAACCCACTGTGTTCCCTCAGGGTCTCCGTCCTCGCCCCAGAAGCAGAACCGCTTCAGTCCTGTGGCCTCCACAGCCACCTCTGTGAGTCCCGTGGACAGCGGCTCATCCTTGGCCCAGTGTGCTCAGGCTTCACCGTCGTGGGTAGACGTGGGCCCTGCGCAGCTCCACATGCAGCCACCCTCGCCCTAAGAAGCCCTTTCTGTCCTCGAGGGACCCCTCAACAGTCCTAGTGGGCTCTGTGGCTTTGGGAATGAAGCCCCTGCCACGTCTGCGGCTCACGGCCTCCTTCTCCCTCCGTCTCACCGCGTTCTAACCTCTGGTCCTCTCCGGGTTCCTCGGATGGGCCAGGCCCTCTCCCACCTCGGGGTCCACTGTCCCCTCCATCGGGGTCACTGCCTTCATCTTCCCAACCTCAGCCCCTCCCAGGATGGGTCAGGATGGCCTGGCTTTCTCTTGGCCACCGTGTTCCTTCTTTCACACTCACCTGGGCGTGCAGAAATGCCATGGTGTGATGATCTGATGCGCGTCCGTCTTTCCATCTAGACTGGAAAGCCCCTAGGGACTGAAGTGTACATCAACCACAGTGTCCCCAGAGGAGAAGGGCGGTCGGGTCCCCGGCGGACATGGGTAACGCAGAAGCGTCTCCCCAGCTCACCCAGAAACCGGTCCAGCACCAGGATCTGCACCCACATTGGAGGCACGTGGGGTAGAGGGTAGCGTGCTGCCCGGAGCTCCATCCACAGCCTGCGCTGGGCTGGGTGGACAGCTGTTTTCCATTTAACCCAAGTGGACCCTTGGAGGAGCTGGAAGGCCGGGCTGGAGGAGGACTCCTCAAACCAGACAGCTTTAGTGTCACCTAAGACAAAGCACTTTAATTGTTTCCATTATCTTTGAGCTTTCATCATTCTGGCTATTGATCTTCCCTCGTAATGAAGACCATAATTAAGCTACTAGGATGCTGCGGCCGGCTTAATGAACGGCTACCACACAGCTCAGCCAAGGAGCTCACTGCGTGAAGGAGACACACCGCCGCCTCCATCTCCCGACCGCCTGTGTCCCGTGTGGTCTGAAGGACAAAGACGGGAAGGGCTGGGATGCAGAGGGGCCCGCGGGGCCTCCCTGGGACGTCCTCATGGGCCGCAGGCAGGAGCCACCCCCCTTCCCAGGGCCAGACACACAGGAGGGCCTGGCCCCACCCCTCCAGAGCTTACGGAAAGGGAGGATTTGGACGTAGAGGCGGGTTCAGGGAGATGGAGACAGCCCAGGAGGGAGGCCTGGGGCAGACCTCCCCCAACCCCTGACAGCCTCTGAGGAACCAGCGACACCTTGGCCGTGGTTTTGCCGCCTCCAGAACGGTGAGAAAATACGTCTGTGTGAATGGCAGTCCGTCGTCGTCCTCATGGCCTCCACAGAAAGGGGCTCCTGCGGGAGCTGACGCAGGGAACACGCTGCGCTGTGGCCTCCGACACACTGGCCTCAGGAGGAAAAGGGGCAGAGCAGGTGCAGGGAATGTGCTGGAAGGGGCTGCGCAGCCCTGGGGGTCAGGCTGGGCCAGGGCTGGGGGGCGGCAGGGAGGCCACAGCAGGAACGCCACAGTGGCCACGCAGGGCCCAGCCCGATGCTCCCTCCTTCCACGGCACCTCCGCAACATTTCTTGGGATGTCAGCCTCTGTGATGCCCTGAGCGGCCAGGATTCTGAGGAAGCGCTGGAGATGCTCCCAGCATGACCCTCCCCACCCTCCCTCCCTGTCCCAACTACACACGCACCCCTCCTTCTCAAAGCTGCTCTGAAGGTCGTGCTGCCCGAGACAGCCCTGCTGGACCCTCGCCGGGGCTTAGGGCGCTCACACCTCACGTGTGCAAGCCCACGGCTACAGAGGCTTCCCTCCGCCGCACGGGGAGAGCTGGGCACCCCCACTGTGATGCGACCTTCTGTACAGTGGGCATCTGGTCACTTGGCGTGTAGGTGAAGGCAGCCCAGGGGAGGGGAGCCAGCAGGGAGCTTGGCCAGGTGGGAACAGGTCCGGGCTGGACTGCATGAGTTGGGCCAAAGTCCAGACCTGAGCTGTCCCCAGGACACAGCCCAGGAGAGCAGCTTGTGCAATGGACCCACCCAAGCAGCCAGGACACTCTGCTGCCCGCACCAACGGCCGCACGCTCACGCCTCGCTGTGCTGTCTGTACTCTGAAGATTCTTCAAGGGTTCCAGAGCTTTCTGCAGGAAGAGGCCGACATCAGTCTAACATGCGACCGCAGATTACAAGGTAAATACACGACCGCTTTCCTCCTCAAATTATGGGTAATTACACCTGGACTAAGTGTAATAATTACAGACAAAACGCGGAGGACGCTGTCATCGGGCCGACGTTCACTCAGCAAACCTGCCTGCTGTGAAGAATGAATAGCTGTGTCAGAGCCGTAGAAAAGGAGAAAGCTGCCTCTGAAATAGTCTCCATCCCTGCCGCCGCAGGAAGAGAGCAGCTATGACGCCTCTGTTCAGGTGTGCCAGGGCCGGGGAAAAGCGGGGCACTTGGCCTTCCCAGCACCTGGGGCACTGCCACGTCGGCCACCTCCACCGCATGTGAACCCCACTCCTCCGAGAGTTCAGACTGGGACCAGTCACACGTGGTGTCCAATGCTGGCTCATTATGCATTTGTCAAAACCCACAGGATGTGCAACACAGGGGGCCCGACGCGAGTGTGGAATTTTGTAACTGACCGCGTGTGATGTCGGCCCGTCAGTGGTAACAGGTGCGCCTCGCCAGCATAACATGTTAATTACAGGGGACATTGGTGGCAGGGGAGGGGCTCTGTACTTTCTGCTCGATTTCCCATAAGCCTAAACCGCTCTAAAAACAAACATGTGACATAACTTTTTAAATGAACTCAAAATGTCCATTTTCACTTGTGCGCAGCCGCCTTCTCCACTCAGGCGTGTCTCGTGCCCTGCCTGCCTGGCCCTTGCGATGGAGGGCTGGACCCCTTGGTCCCTTGATCTCTTGACCTCTTGGCCCCTTGCCCCCCTTGGTCCCTTGACCTCTTCACCTCTTGGTCCCTTGACCTCTTGGCCCGTGCCCCTCTGCTCTGTTTTCTCCTCGGGGTATGGTAGCAGCCGTCAGCCATCCACTGGGCCCACCCTCCCCTTTGCTTCCTAGCAAACCCGATTTCGTGTGGGGTTTAGCAGGACAGCTTTAGAAACCACACTCCCCAGAGGCCTTTGTGGTGACATGTGACCTTGTGTCAAGTCCCCAGGGATTTCTGGGAGAGGCTCAGGCTTTCTGACTTAGCCGTTGCCCCTGTTCCCTCTCCCTGTTGGAATGTGGGTGTGATGCTTGAGGGGTGGCAGCCTCTTTGGGGCCATGAGATCTAGAGACGTCCTCACCGCAGACGGTGGGGTAGTAGTGAGCCCGAGTTCGCATTGACGTCCTCACTGCAGACGGTGGGGTGGGAGTGAGCCCGCGTTCCCACTGATGTCCTCACCACAGACGGTGGGGTAGGAGTGAGCCCGAGTTCCCACTGACGTCCTCACTGCAGACGGTGGGGTAGGAGTGAGCCCGCGTTCCCACTGACGTCCTCACCGCAGACAGTGGGGTGGGAGTGAGCCCGAGTTCCCACTGACGTCCTCAGGAGTTACTTCTTCCTGACACTGCCTCTCTGCCCCCGTTGGTTTAAATCTCCAAAGCCGGGCTTCTGTCAGTCGCAGTTGACCATAATCCCAAATGATGGGTGCTGCTTTGGGGACCAGCCCCCACAGGTCCACGTGCAGCATTACGTGGGCAGATCCCCCTTTCCCACGCCGTGGCCTCGGTGTCCCAGTTCCTGGCCAGCAGCCAGCTCAGTGACAAAGGACCAATGACTCAGACTCCAGCCATACCCGAGCCGCTATAGGGACAGGCTTTGGCCAGGATGGAGAGGAGGGAGCTGCTCGTTCCAGTCTGGCCTGGAAACTGCCCAGCTCAGCCCGAGGCCACCACCTCTGCTCATCCAAGAGGCATTCAGCGGTCAGGAGGTCCACAGAGTGGGAGAGGGTCCCACGTCTCAGAGCGGCGCCCAGAACCACCAGGCTTGTCTTGCCTCAGGTGATGGGGCAGGGTGAGCAGCTTCTGTGGGCACCATGTCTGTGCAAACAGTGCCCACAGATGGAATTTGGGCCACTTCCTCTTAATTTGCTTAATTTAAACAAAAGGGAACCTTTGTATTGTGCTTCTCAGCCTCCTGCTGGCCCAGAAGCCCAGTGACATCACAGGTTCCTGGCTCAGCATCTCCCTTGTTGTCAGACGAAACCTCTTTCCCAAAGCAGCTCATGGGGGTACTTTGACCTTGAGCCTTTGAGGCCAGTTCTGCAAAGAGGATTTCCAAAAACAGCGGCCAGCGAGGAACCAGGCTCAGAAGTTACTCGTGGCAAGGGCGAGGCCCTCCTGCCTTCCTCCGCAGCAGGCGGGGGACAGGGGCAGCGTCCAGGGTCACTCACAGGCGGGGACGGGGACGGAGTCCAGGGTCACTCACAGGCGGGGACGGGGCAGCGTCCAGGGTCACTCACAGGCGGGGACGGGGACGGAGTCCAGGGTCACTCACAGGCGGGGACGGGGACAGCGTCCAGGGTCGCTCACAGGCGGGGACGGGGACGGCGTCCAGGGTCGCTCACAGGCGGGGACGGGGACGGCGTCCAGGGTCGCTCACAGGCGGGGGACGGGGACGGCGTCCAGGGTCGCTCACAGGCGGGGACGGGGACGGCGTCCAGGGTCACTCACAGGGGGGGACGGGGACGGCGTCCAGGGTCACTCACAGGCGGGGGACGGGGACGGCGTCCAGGGTCACTCACAGGCGGGGACGGGGACGGCGTCCAGGGTCACTCACAGGCGGGGATGGGGACGGCATCCAGGGTCACTCACAGGCGGGGATGGGGACGGCGTCCAGGGTCACTCACAGGCGGGGGACGGGGATGGTGTCCAGGGTCACTCACAGGTGGAGGACGGGGATGGTGTCCAGGGTCACTCACAGGCGGGGACGGGGATGGTGTCCAGGGTCACTCACAGGCGGGGACAGGGGTGGCATCCAGGGTCACTCACAGGTGGGGGATGGAGGCGGCGTCCAGGGTCACTCACAGGCGGGGACAAGGCGGCAAACAGTGTCACTCACAGGTGGGGACAAGGGCAGTGTCCAGGGTCACTCTCAGGCGGGGACAAGGGCGGTGTCCAGGGTCACTCTCAGGCCGTGGCAGAGCCAAAGCCTGATGCCAGGAACCGTTAGGACTGAGGGAAGAGTTTGCAAGTGAGTCTGTGGAAGGCCCAGAAAGCCTCCGGCGGTGCCGGGGATTCCGCCATGTTGGTCATATTCTCTGTGGGTGCCCAAAGCGTTGCCTGCAAAAGCTGAGATATGGGTCCTGTGCCAGCCACTCCTGGAGAGGCAGGAAGGAGACCTCTGGCTTCGTTTGCTGAGGCCCACAGTCCCTTGACAGAAAAGCTGGCCCAGGCACCACACGGCCATGCTCCCTGTAGATAAGAAGCCTCAGCTCTGGGTTTCTGGCCCAGGGGCCACAGGACCACGCGCCACGTAGATAAGAAGCCTCAGCTCTGGGTTTCTGGCCCAGGTGCCACGCAGCCACACACCATGTACATAAGAAGCCTCAGCTCTCAGTTTCTGGCCCAGTTGCCATGGTGCCACGTGCCACGTACCTAAGAAGCCTCAGCTCTGGGTCTCTGGCCCAGGGGCCACACAGCCACATGCCACGTACATAAGAAGCCTCAGCTCTGGGTTTCTGGCCCAGGGGCCACACAGCCACATGCCACGTACATAAGAAGCCTCAGCTCTGGGTTTCTGGCCTGGGGCCACGGAGCCACGCGCCACGTACATAAGAAGCCTCAGCTCTGGATCCTGAGTGTAAAAATCACCGATGAATACTCGGTCCCTGCACCCATCCGGACACTCTCAGCTGTAACAGAAAACCCACCTGAAAAGTGACTGAAAGGATAAGAGGCAGCTCATCCCTCATAGGGACTGCACGGCAGCTGCCCACCCCACAGCCCCCTCCTGTGTCACCATCCCAGAGCCCCAGGACCCAGCCCTTCCTCATGTCCCTTTGTGAGAGTGAGGACAACTTCCCCGCAGCCCCTCAGACCCTCCCTGGGTCCCGCCGTCAGGGTGGCCTGGCTGGTTCGGGTCTCTCCAACCATGGCGAGGCTGACTGAATTCCACCGTGGGCTGAGGCCAGTGGGGTGTCACACAGGGGCTGGGGAGGGGCTGCCTTCCCTGAGCACATGGCTGCTGCTCAGAGTCTGAACAAAACCGGCCTTGGTTAGCCAGGGAGGGGTTGCCTAGGCAACCGCAGTGTCGGTCCTTCTCAAGCAACTGCTGCTCCGCTCAGCTGGACCCAGCCTCACAGGTATGAGAGCAGGAGGGAATCGCCCTGTGGAAGGGAACCAGGCAAGCCTGTAGATGTGCCATGAGGGCAGGTGCCTTCCTGGGCACCCAGGGTCAACCCCGCCAGCCAGCGCTGCTACCAGGCACTCTGTCCATCCCAAACGCCAGAATCTGCACAAGCTCCTGGTGGCAGGCCCTGGGGGGTGGCGTCCACTTTCCCTGGATGCCCAGCACACTTAGGTTCCACCATCTGCGGCCAAGAAAAACAAAGTCAGGCCATCCTGTTTGTTCACCCTGGTCTGCCCAGGAATACGGCAAGGAGCTATTAGAGGGGAGTTTGCTAGTAAATATCCACTGAACAGGTGCACACGTGCACACTCACACATACATCCATGCACACATGCTCATGGAACACATATGCACACGTGCACACTCACACGCACATCCGTGCACACATGCTCATGCAACACACATGCACACGTGCACACTCACATGCACATCTGTGCACACACACTCGTGCAACCCACACATGCACACGTGTGCACGTGCACACATGCCTACATATATGAGCACAGGCCTGCATGCCTATCCTTGTACACACACATGTACACAGCTCATGCACCACACCACATTGAGATCGAGCCCCACAAAAAAAGAAGCTGATTTATGTGTCCAATTATAAATATAATTACCTCTCTGATGCCATTGGCACGACCATTCTGTGAACGCCCAGCGCACCGCGTGGCAGGCAGGGATGAGATTCATGAGCGCAGATGAACCAGCACTGGGAATTTTTATTTTTATTTTACTTGAAATTCAACACCAGATAATAACAGCACTGCCTGGATGGAACGCACTTCCACATTCAATTACAACAGAAGCGATCGTTTTTAGCAGACGCCCTGGAGGCGGCAGACTCAGAGGTTGTGCGACTGAGGGAGGGTAAAGAAGCCACACCCCCAGTCCTCCAGCACAGCCCCCAGGGGGAGATCCTGGGAACGCAGAGGGAAGTTGTCAGACCCAGGGCAAAGCTGCGTGCGGACGGGCTGAGCAATGTTCAAGAGATGTTTCTGGACTTGGCGGCATCCACCAGCTCCCAGCAGAGGGAGGAGGAGGAGCCGAGCCTCTAGGGCACCACCCCAGGATGCCTAGAACTGTGTCCTGTGGCTCAACAGAGTGGACTCCAGGAGTCAGGGCCCCGGCTGTGAGGTCTCAGCGAGGTCTCAGCCCTCCTCGGGGCAGCCATGACCTCCGACCCCAGAGCCCCCCACCCTCCCTCTCCCTGATCTCCCGTCACTGGGTTGCCTCTGTTTCTGCTGAGATCTGGGGTGACAAGGACAGGAGGGGACGCTGTGTTGGCATGCAAGCCCTTTACCCCATCCTCCCTGGTCACAGCAGAGAAAACCGCGCCAGTGTTGGGAGAAACAGCGAACCCAGCGACCCCAGCCACCCCCAGTGACCCCCAGCGACCCCCAGCGACCTCAGCGACCCCCAGCGACCCCAGCGACCCCCAGCGACCTCAGCGACCCCCAGCGACCCCCAGCGACCTCAGCAACCCCCAGCGACCCCCAGTGAACCCCAGCGACCCCAGCGACCCCCAGCGACTCCCAACCCCAGCGACCCCAGCGACCCCAGCGACTCCCAGTGACTCCCAGCGACCCCCAGCGACCCCCAGCCCCCAGCGACCCCAGCGACCCCCAGCGACCCCAGCGACCCCCAGCGACCCCCAGCGACCTCCCCCAGCGACCCCCAGCGACCCCAGCGATCCCCAGCGACCCCAGCAGGGGAGCCCAAGCAGGGACCCGGCTCTTCCATCCACCACTGGTTTTGTCTCCTTAGCACCCATCTCTCCTCTCTTGGAAACTCAACCCCATTCTCGATTTCCCTCCCCAGAATCTATCCCTTCCTCCTCAGCCCTCGATTTCAGTATGAGATGGTTAATTTTAGATGTCAATTTGGCCAGGCCATGGTTTTTGGCTAAGACCACTCTAAATGTTGTGAAGGTAAATTTTAGATGGAATTAATTTTTTTTTTTTTTTCGAGATGGAGCCTCGCTCTGTCACCCAGGCTGGAGTGCAGTGGCATGATCTCGGCTCACTGCAGCCTCTTCATCCCGGGTTCAAGCGATTCTTCTGCCTCAGCCTCCTGAGTAGCTGGGACTACAGGCGCCCACCACCATGCCTAGCTAATTTTTTGTATTTTTAGTAGAGACGAGGTTTCACCATGTTGGCCAGGACGGTCTCGATCTCTTGACCTTGTGATCTGCCTGCCTTGGCCTCCTGAAGTGCTGGGATAACAGGCGTGAGCCACCGCCCATGGCAGCAATTAATTATTTTTAATTGTGGCAAAATATGCATGACATAAGTTTTGCCGTTTTAACCATTTTTAACCATTCTTAAAACTGCATCTTCAGCAGCAGGAGGCACATTCATGTTGCTGTGCAGCCATCACCAGCGCCCACCTCCAGAACCTTCCCACCTCCGGAACCTTCCCACCTCCAGAACCTTCCCATCCTCCCAAACGGAAACCCTGTCCCCAGGAAGCACAAACTCCCCACTGCCCTCCCCCAGCTCTAGCAACCTCTGTTCTACTTTCTCTAAATCTGATGATTCTGGGGACCTCATATAAGCGGAGACGGGATTTGTCCTTCTGTCACTGGCTCAGCTCACTTCGCCTAATGTCCTTGAGGTCCATCCACCTTGCAGCCTGCGTTAGAATTTCCTTCCTTTTTGAGGCAGAATAATGTCCCATTGTATGGGTAGACTGCATTGCGTTTATCTGTTCATGTCAATGGACACCTGGGCTGTGTTCACCTGTTGTCTATTGTGAATAATGTTGTATGAACATGGCTGTGCAAATATCTCTTTGAGACCTTGCCTTCAATTTTTTTTTTTCTTGAGTCGGAGTCTTGCTCTGTTGCCCAGGCTGGAATGCAGTGGTGTGATCTTGGCTGACTGCAACCTCTGCCTCCCGGGTTCAAGTGATTCTCCTGCCTCAGCCTCCCGAATAGCTGGGATTACAGGCACCTGCCATCATGACCAGCTAATTTTTTGTACTCTTAGTAGAGACGGGGTTTCACCATGTTGGCCAGGCTGGTCTTGAACTCCTGACCTCAGGTGATCCTCCTGCCTCAGCCTCCCGCAGTGCTAGAATTACAGGCGTGAGCCACCGTGCCCAGCTATTGCCTTTAACTCTTTTGGATGTCTACCCAGAGAGGAATTGCTGATCCAACGGTAGCTCTAGTTTTAATTTTTTGAGGACCCTCCACGCTCTCTTCTGCAGTAGCTACACCACTCTCCTTCCCACCAGCGATGCACAAGGATTCCAGTTTCTCTGCATTTTCACCAACACTTGTACTTTCCGGCTTTTAGCATGTGTGCGAGGTGGTTTCTCACTGCGGTTTGATCTGCATGTCCCTAATGATGAGTGACATGGAGCATCTTTTCATGGGTTTGTTGGCTTTGCATATCTTCTTTGGAGAAGATTTCTATGTCTCCATTTCCTCTTCGGAGTAATTTGTATTTTCCCAATTGTTAAATGTTTTGACATAGAATAATTGCATGATAGTCAAGGGTTCCATAGTGCTCTTTTGATATATATAACCCACACTGACCACATAGGGTAATTAGTGTGTCCATTGTTAAATCAAATCCATTGGCCTAAAGCTGCATCCTTCCACGTTTTAAGTTCGGCCTGAAGGTTTCTCTGTATGTGGTGAACTGTAGCCTACATGGAGGTGCAAACAGACTGTCACCTACTCTAGTGCCAATCACTGAGTTTTGGCCAATCACAGGTGGTCAACTGTTCAAACCGTGTTCAAATAAGACAAATGCCAAGCTGCCACCAATCCGGCTGTTTCTGTCCCTCACTTCCGTTTTCTGTACATCACTTTCCTTTTCCCGTCCATAAATCTTTTTCCCCCACGTGGCTGCACGGGAGTCTCTGCACCCACTCTGGCTCGGGAGGTTGCCCAATTTGCAAATTGTTCTTTGCTCAATTATACTCTTTTAGATTTAATTTGGCTGAAGTTTCTTTTTTTTTTAACACCGTTGTGTCAAACACGTATTTCTTTCTGTTAGGAGCATTCAATGTCCTTCCAGCTGTTTGAAACTATGTAACATGTCAACTCTGGTCATCCTGTAGTGACATAGACACTCACACCTTCCCCTGCCTGGCCGTAATTTTGTTTCCTTTAACAAGTCTTTCCCCCTCCTTTCCCCTCCCCTTCCCACCATCCAGTATGTTCTATTCTACTTTTTACTTATTTGAGGTCAACATTTTTTAGCTTCCCCATGTGAGAACATGTGAAATTTGTCTTTCTGTTCCTGGCTTATTTCATTTAACCTAATGTCCTCCAGTTCCATCCATGTTGCCACCAATGACAGGATCTCATTCTTTTTCATGGCTGAATAATATTCTGCGGTGTGTGTGCCACACTTTCTTCATCAATCATCTGCTGTCAGACACCCAAGTTGGTTCCATATCATGGCTGCTGTGAACGGTGCTGCAGTCAACACAGGGTGAGGACGTCTCTCCGATGCACTGACTTCCTTCCCTTTGGATAAACACCCAGAAGGGGGGTTGCTGGATCGTGTGGTCCTGTCTGCAGTTTCCTGAGGAAGCTCCGTGCTGTTCTCCACAGCGGTTGTGTTCATTCACCTTCCCACCAACAGGGTGCAGGTTCCCTTTTCTCTGCATCCCTGCCAGCATTTGTTACTTGTTTTGATAATAGACCAGCTCTGACTGGTATAAGATGGTGTCTCCTCGTGGTTTTGATTTGCAGTTCCCTGATGGTTAGTGATGTTGAGCATTTTTTTATAGATCTGTTGACAATTTGCATGTCTTCTTTTGAGAAATGTCTGTTCAGATCATTTGCCAATGTTTTAATCAAATTGTTGCTGTTTAATCTGGTTTTTTGTTGTTGAGTTTTTTGAGTTTCTTGTATGTTCTGGATGTTAGTTCCTTGTCAAATGAGTAGTTGATAAATATCTTCTCCCATTTGGTAGGTTGGCTTTTCACTCTCTTGATTGCTTCCCTCACCATGCAGAAGCTTTTTAGTTTGACATAAACTCCATGTGTTTATTTTTGCTTGTGTTGCCTGTGCTTTTGCGATTTTACTGATAAAATATTTTCCCGACCAATGTCCTAAGGCATTCTCCCTTTGTTTCGTACTTTTGGGTCTTCCACTCAGGTTTTTTATCCCTTGTGAATTGATTTTTGTGTAGGGTGAAAGGTGGGGGTCTAGCTTCATTCTTCTGCATTATGGATATCCAGGTTTTCCAGCATCTTTTATTGAAGAGGTTGTCCTTTTCCCCAGTGGGTGTTCTTGGCACCTTTGTTAAAAATCAGTTAGTGGTAGATAGATGGATTAATTTCTAGGTTATCTACTCTGTTGCATTGGTCTATGTATCTGTTTTTTTAATGCCGGTACCATGCTGTTTTGGTTACTACAGCTTTGTCATATATTCTGAGGTCTGGTAATGTGATTCCTCCAGCACTTTTTTTTTTTTTTTTTTTTTAGATGGAGTTTCACTCTGTGGCCCAGGCTGGAGTGCAGTGGCACAATCTCAGCTCACTGCAACCTCTGCCTCCTAGGTTCAAACGATTCTCCTGCCTCAGCTTCCCAAGCAGCTGGAATTACAGGTGTGTGCCACCACATCCAGCTAATTTTTGTACCAGCTTTGTTCTTTTTGCTCAGGATTGCTTGGGCTATTCTGTGTCTTTTGTGGTTAAGAATTTTAATGTTAAGATTGTTAAGATCTTTTTTTTTTTTTTTTTTTTTTTTTTTGAGACGGAGTCTCGCTGTGTCGCCCAGGCTGGAGTGCAGTGGCCGGATCTCAGCTCACTGCAAGCTCCGCCTCCCAGGTTTTTACGCCATTCTCCTGCCTCAGCCTCCCGAGTAGCCGGGACTACAGGCGCCCGCCACCTCGCCCGGCTAGTTTTTCGTATTTTTTAGTAGAGACGGGGTTTCATCCTGTTAGCCAGGATGGTCTCGAACTCCTGACCTCGTGATCCGCCCGTCTCGGCCTCCCAAAGTGCTGGGATTACAGGCTTGAGCCACCGCGCCCGGCCAAGATCTTTTTAATGTTAAGTTTTTTTCTATTTCTGTGAAGAATGTCATGGGTATTTTGATAGGAATTGCATTGAATCTGTAGACCGCTTCGGGTAGTATGGCCATTTTAATGACATTAATTCTGACCCATGAGCATGGGATGTCTTTCCATTTGTTTGTATCCTCTTCAATTTCTTTCGAGTGATTATAGAGACTGAGAAGTCCCACAGGCTGTCTGCACGCTGGAGAAACAAGGAAGCCGATATCATGGCTCAGTCCAAGTCTGAAGGCCTCGGAAACGGGGAAGGTAATGGTGTGACTCTGAATCCAAGGCTGAAGGCATGAGAACAAGGAGTGGCGGATGCTGGCTAAGCCCTGGGGGCCAAAGGCCAGGGAACCTAGAGCTCTGATCTCCAAGGGCAGGAGAAGAAGGGCATTCCTGGCTGGGCACAGTGACTCACGCCTGTAATCCCAGCACTTTGGGAGGCCGAGGCGGGTAGATCATGAGGTCAGGAGATCGAGACTACCCTGGCTAACACGGTGAAACCCCAACTCTACTAAAAATACAAAAATTAGCCAGGCACTGTGGCGGGCACCTATAGTCCCAGCTCCTTGGGAGGCTGAGGCAGGAGAATGGCATGAACCCGGGAGGCGGAGCTTACAGTGAGCTGAGATCGTGCCACCACACTCCAGCCTGGACGACAGATCAAGACTCCGTCTCTAAAAATAAAAAATAAAATAAAATAAAATAAGAAGGGCATTCCTGTTCCAGGAGAGAGAGAGAGAGAAAGAGAGGGAGAAAGAGAGGGAGAAAGAGAGGGCGAGAGACAGAGAGAGGAAGGAGGAGGCAGGGAGAGGGGGCAAGAGAAAGAGAGAGAGAGGGAATTCACCTTTCCTCCACCTTTTCGTTCTCTCTGGGCCCCCAGTGGACTGGATGGGTGAGGGTGGAGCTTCTCCACTCTGTCCACCAACTCAGGCATCACGAAGACACACACAGTAAGAATGTTTCACCAGTTTTCTAGGTATCCCTTAGCCTAGGCAAGTTGATACCTAGGAATAACCATCACAGCCACTGAGGTTTGGCATTAGCTTTTCCCTGCAGCAACACCCAGCCTAGGTTGACTCGTACACTGAAACAGCGAGGGAAGAGCTCCACATCCAGCAGGAGGAGACTGGCTGGATAAATGCAGTGTGTTTAAACAATGGCTACCCCTCCAGCATTTAAATCATGTTATAAAAAGTATAATGTATACAGAATCTATTACGTTTTTAAAATGTTATAAACTCATGCCCAGTACGCACTCGGTTTTGTAAAATTGAGGAGGAGAGTTATGTGGAATACATAACCGAAATGTAAAGTGTGGTTTTCATGGAGCTACAGCTTCAGAGACAACACCTATTTTCTTTTTTACACTTCAGTTTATTTTACTAGTTCTCTACAATAAACATCAAGTACTGACATAATCAGAAAAAGTTTATTTTTCTACATGCAAAAGCACAAAGAACAGTAAATATGTCACAGATGTGGCACATTTGCACAACCCCATTTTTGACACCGAGGACACCCCCGTCTCTCTGATCTGCCTAGTCAGGTCCAGCATCCCTGAGCCAAATCTCTGCAAGTGTTCCAGTCAGGACAGATTAAGTTTCACCGTAAACCAAGAAGCTCATCTTTATTTCTAAGCAATTTATTTAAGAGCCTCCTAAAATCTACTAACTTCCAGGCTGAAAATCATTTAAAATCAAATGAGTTTCCTCGCAGATAAAACTCGAGATCATCCTTCAGCTTTGGGGATAATAGAACTCAGCGGTCCTTTCCTCCCCACGCTGAGCGGGAGATGGGTGATAGAGGAGCGGCATAGAACCTCCAAGGAGGCCCATGAGCCCCACGGCTGTTTCCCGACGCCAGCGGAGGAAGGAGGTTAGAGGCTCCCTCTGCTGTTATCCCTCGGGTGGAGGAAGCCCTGAGCATCCCTCCAGCCCCTGAGGTCCGAGTCCTGGGGGCCCACGCCCCCACCAGCCTGGCCTGGCCTCAATCCCACTTATGCCCAGCCCAGACCACCCCCTGCCCAGTGAGCTCCCCCAAGGCTCTTCCTCGTGGCAAATGAGATTCTCAGAGCCCTCTGGAGAGTGCTAAGTGCATGGGGAGGTCACAGCTGACCCGTCACCCCCGCCCCAACTGCTCAGTGCCCCAGACTTCTCACTGTGCATGGCCTCAGGCCGTGCAGAGTCTATCCCACTCCCTCCAGCCTCCTTTTGCCCTTCCTCACCACATCAGTTCACCTTTGTAGCAATAATGCTTAGAAACAAATCACCCGGAAACTCTGGTTTCAACCCGAGTATTTATTTAGCTCACAAGCTGCAGGTCAGGGGTCAGGCTGAGCTCAGGTGACTCTTCTGTCCTCGCTGGGGTCACTCGGGGCTCACTCACTAGTCTGGGGCTGCTTGTCTCTCTGCTGCCACCAGGCAGCTCTGTCCCATCCCTCGATGTGTCTCATTCTCAGCTGGGGAGCCTAGACACTGCTCAGTGATGGTGAAGGAGAGAGGAAGAGCCAGCAGGTGCCTTCCCAGCCTCTGCCCTCGTCCCACCCACGGCCAGACACAGAACAAAGGAATGGGAAAGAGACTCCACCCTCGGTAGGGTGAGCGGCTGAGTCACACGGCAGGGGTGGGAGACAGGTGGGTGAGAGCCGGGGGAAATGCAGCGACCCCTCCCTCAGCGCCTGGGCTGGGACCCGCTGGCCCCTACTGACCGAGGCCTGCCCTCCTTGCAGCTCAGCATGCAGCACCACTGGCCCGGGCAGCCTCACCTCCCTCCTCTCCAGCCACACCTGGGCCCAGGAGAGTGTCCCCTCTGGAGAAGCCCCCAAGAGCACCCCAGCCTGAGTCACAGACTTTGATACACTCTGACACTCTCCTTCCCACAGTCGTCACAGTTTGGGACAATCAATGATTCCCCAGTGCGTCAGCCCAGGATGGACGCCGCAGACCAAGACCTTGACCGTTGCATTCCGCCAGGTTGGACCTCCTGGCCCAGGGCAGGGCATGGCAGGTACTCAGTGGACCCTGGTCAGCAGAACAAACAGCAGAGTTGCCACGGGGATGGCCTGGGGGACAGAGCAACCGACTGAATGTGGGCGCTTTGCTATACGTGATTTACTCCTCACCTGAGGTGGCCGAGCCGCTGCCCTGGCGCTGCATCCTCTCTCCCTGGGGGAGGGCCCTGTCCCGAGGGTGAGGCCAACGCCTACCCTCCCCACCCACCCAGCCTGGCCCACAGGGTGCACTCGCCTCACCCCGTCATGAAGGACTCGGGTCCAGGCCCCTGCTCCTCTCTCCAGCCCTGCTTGTGAATTCCGCACAGCAAAGAGAGGGCCCTTCCCGACAGCGTGGGCTCGGCCTCCAGGAAACATGCTCGGGAGAAACTGGGTGACGTGGATGAATCACTGGTGCTCGGAGGCAAATCGACTGCGACTACTCCCTACAGCAGCCCCAGAGCAATGCCTTCTGGATCCTCACTGTCGTTGTGATACTAAAATACATTATTTTTAAAGACTGTTGAGTGAGTCAAACCCCAGCACTCTCATTAATGTTCCCAGGTTCAGAGGAGCAAACCCTGGAGAGCTTTGCCCCCCACTCTGCCTGCCTGAGGCTTAGGAAATGTCCAGCACAGAGGCAAGCCCAGGGGACGCGGATGCTGGGGTTGGCTCTGTCTGGCAGCACGAAGGCTCCAGGACTCTGCATAGAGCCCCAGCCCCGGGGCCTCCCCAGGGAGTGAGGGACACCCCTCCCATCTCGAAAAATAAAACCTGCAGGGAATTCACAGTCTGGGAGACCCAGAGCCCAGCACCCCAGGCAGGGGTCACACCCAGCTACGCGTAGCTGAAACCTGATGAAACAGCGGCTGAACACCTGCTCCTCAGAGTGTGGCCCCAGGCCAGCTGCTTCCACATCATGCAAGAGCCCCTCGGGAATGCAGAGCCCCAGGCCCCTCCCCAGAGCTGCCGAACCTGAATCTTACCAGCATCTTGTGCATTTTATCATAGTCCCCAGAGGATCTCTACTCACAGCAAGAAGACCACGGGGACCTGCATGGCTTAAGGCCACCACAGCTGAGGTCTCTGCAAGAAGAGTGCAGGACGCAGCCCCAGCCATCAAGGTGCCATCAGGAACAAAGGGGGACGGGGCAGGGAGAGGGACAGCACCTAAGGAGACACGTCCCTTTAAGTCCCCACAGACCAGAATCCGTCCCATGGCCATGCCTAACTGCAAGGGACGTGTGGACAACAGATTCTGTTTCCAGCTGGGCACACGGCTGCCTTGAACAGAAGCAAGGTTTGGTAAGAAACAAGGTGGAGGGGAGTCGCTGCGTGGTAGGCAAGGTCTGCTACACGAATACGCAAAGGGTGCACACTGTCGTTCCCCGCCATCCCCGCGCCCGCAGGAGTCCCCATCTGAGGCTGGAAGAGGCAACCAGTCTGTGGCAGATGCCCAGAGGAAGGAGTCCAAAGCCACCCCATGACACCAGAGCAAAGGGAGTATCTGGACAATTATACTCCAGATGTCAAGGTCAAGGTCACCTGGACACTACAGGGGGAGTGGGGAGGGACAGAGAGAGAGAGAGAGAGAGGGAGAGACAGAGAGAGAGAGATAGACAGAGAGGGAGAGACAGACAGACAGAGAGGGAGAGAGAGACAGACAGAGAGGGAGAGAGAAAGAGAGAGGGAGAGAAAGACAGAGAGAGGGAGAGAAAGACAGAGAGAGGGAGAGAAAGACAGAGAGAGGGAGAGACAGATAGAGAGAGAGGGAGACCGAGAGAGAGGGAGGGAGAGAGAGAGTGGGGGAGAGAAAGACAGAGACAGGGAGAGGAGGAGAGACACAGAGAGAGAGGGAGACCGAGAGGGCGGGTGGAGAGAGAGAGAGACAGAGACAAAGAGAGGGAGAGAGAGAGGGAGAGAGAGGGGGAGAGAGACAGAGAGAGAGGGAGAGAGAGAGAGAGTGGGGGAGACAGAGAGACAGAGAGAGATGGAGAGAGAGGGGGAAATAGAGAGGGAGAAAGAGGATGAGAGAGAGAGAGGGAGAGAAAGGAGGAGAGAGAGGGGGAGAGACGGGGGAGAGAGAGACAGAGATGGAGAGAGAGAGGGAGATAAGAGAGGGAGATAGAGAGGGAGAAAGAGGGCGAGAGAGACAGAGAGGAAGAGAGAGACAGAGAGAGAGGGAGAGAGACAGAGAGAGAGAAAGAGAGAGAAAGAGAGAGACAGAGGGGGGAAAGGGGGGGAAAGGGGGGGAGAGAGAGAGACAGAGAGAGATGGAGACAGAGAGGGAGAGAGAGGCAGGGAGAGAGAGAGACAGAGAGGAAGAGACAGACAGAGAGAGATAGAGAGAGAGAGAGACAGAGAGAGGGAGAGAGAGACACAGAAGGAGAGAGAGAGGGAGGGAGAGAGAGACAGAGAGAGATGGAGAGAGAGAGAGGGAGAGAGAGGGAAATAGAGAGGGAGGGAGAGAGAGGGGAGAGAGATGGAGCAGGGGACAGACAGAAACACAGGAAACCTAATTCTAGGACCAAAGGAAGTTTTTCATAATTTCTTCATAGTAAAACAACTTAATAATAACCTAAGTTCAATAAAAATAAGAATTTAAAATAAGGTAATAAAATGAAGTGATATGAAGAGAGAGATTGCAGATCTAAGGAAACAAATTGAAGACCAAAATAACACCATTAAGGTCCTAATAAAGAACCTAAAAGCGCTGAGACATATAATAGCACCATTAAAAATCAATGTTTTAAGAATTATGTATACTACTTTTATTTGTAAAACAACCCTTTTATTATTATAGAAGTAATAGATACGCATTTTAGAATATTAGAAAATATAAGCAAAATGAGAAAACACTTGCAGTCAGGAGTTTGAGACCAGCATGGTCAACATAATGAAACCCTGTCTCTACTAAAAATACATGGCGGGCCGGGCACTGTGGCTCACGCCCGATGTCCCAGCACTTTGGGAGGCCGAGGTGGGCGGATCACCTGAGGTTAGGAGTTTGAGACCAGCCTGACCAACATGGCGAAACCCATCTCTGCTAAAGAAATAAATAAATAAATATAAAAATTAGCTGGGTTTGGTAGCGTGCATCTGTAATCCCAGCTACTAGGAGGCTCAGGCAGGAGAATCACTTGAACCTGGGAGGTGGAGGTTGCCGTGAGCCGAGATCGCGCCATTGCACTCCAGCCTGCGGGGCAAGAGTGAAACTCTGTCTCAAAAAAAAAAATACAAAATAAAAATACATGGTGGCACAGGCCTGTAGTCCCAGCTACTCCGGAAGTTGAGGCAAGAGACTCGCTTGAACCCGGGAGGTGGAGGCTGCGGTGAGCCGAGATTATGGCGCTGCACTCCAGCCTGGGAGACAGAGTAAGACTCCGACAAAAAAATAAAAATGAAAATTCCACGTTTCCACAGTGCAGGCCCTTCAGCCCCTTCCTTGTGCGAACACTCACACAGCCCACACCCGCGTGGACACCCGGCACACACCCCTCACCGCTGCCTGCCTAGATCGGTGCGCGGTCCCCTCCATTCCGTTTCACACTGTTTTGACTCAGCGAATACTCAGGCCTGAACTGACCTAAAAACTGTCCCGGGCAGCAGGTCTGTGGAAAGCAGAACCCACCGAGCGCCACCCGTGGCCCTGGGCTGTCGTGCCACCAAGCAGAGTCCGGCCTGCTGAGGGGACACCGGACGCTGGTTCTGCAGGCGCCTCGGTGGCTGGACGGTCGCGTTGCTCTGCCTGGTGTTCTCAGCTCCACCTCTGCCGCTATCTGGACGCTGCAGGTCACTCTAAAGGCTGAAATCACCAGAAGTCTGGCGTGTCCGCTCTCCACAGGCCGCGCTGTGTCTGTCGAGTTCCTCACAACAACGATGTCCGGCCGCACCAGTGTGAGCCACGGCGAGGTCAGCCCGCGGAGGGAGCGAGCACGGCGGGGTCAGCCCGGGGAGGGAGCGAGCACGGCGGGGTCAGCCCGGGGAGGGAGCGAGCACGGCGGGGTCAGCCCGGGGAGGGAGCGAGCACGGCGGGGTCAGCCCGGGCAGGGAGCGAGCACGGCGGGGTCAGCCCGGGCAGGGAGCGAGCACACGCTGCCTCCTCCATTTCCAGCCGCCTCACCACGCCCGTGTCCGGAAGGTCATCTTCACGGGGTTGCACTGGCGCCCTGTGGACGTGGCCCCTTGTCTGCCATTCCCGGAATTGTTTTAATGCCAGTTGATAATCCTTGCCTGGAGCCATAATGTCACCAGCATTTACTAGCTTATATTTTTCAAATTCTATTATCATTTCTATTTTGTATTATCTGTCACTGAAAATCAAATATCCCCCTAGGAGAAAATCTTGAAATCAGCAGAGTAAATGTAGATGAAAGAGACGTTGAGAGAGAAGCTAATCAACATGAAAGACGTGCAAAAAATCAACATAAGGAAAAAGGGTTTCCCTGAAGTCAAGAGCCCAGCAAGTGGAAGACATGGTGTATCCAAAGACAAATTTCTCTAAAACAACAACAATAATAATAAACACATTGGACTGGCAGATCTGAAGAGGGTATTATTTTCCAGAAAATGTTGAAAGAAAACATCCGACCCTGAGCACTGAGGGTAAAGAAGACTCTTTAGGCAACAAAAAGTAAACCATTTGCAAGAAAACAATCAGCCATACTGGCCTCAGTCGTTCCCATCCGTCTTCGGAGCCAAAAGACACAGGAAAACCACGGCTGGGTGTGGAGGGAATGGCTGCAGGGCCACAGAAGCCACACCCAGCTAAGGCAGCACCCAGTACGCAGGCAGAGGTGCTCACCCTCCAGCATGAAGGATCGTCAGCACACAAGAGCTCTTCCTGAAAACACAGATTCCAGCCGGCAAAGCAATCCAGAGTGGAATCCAACTTCAGGAATAGAGAAGCGGCAGCCACTGTGTTCACGAGAGTACGGGGTCGTGGAAAGACGGCCCATACCCAGTGGCGCAGGAATTACCGTCACAGAGTGCAAACCAGCGTTGCAAAGCAGGACAATCTAAAAGCAAGGATAAAACCAACAAGTCGGAAGGTGGGAGGAAAAGAGGCAGAAGAATCAACACACGAATTCTTCATGTTTTACGGCCATGTCTAAAAGTGTCATATATCCTTAAAAGATGACTCGAACCTTGCAGTGCTTTGTAAACTTTTTACAACAGCCTCAGAGAGCACTCTCAAAAATAAGTTGACAGAGAACTACTCATTTGCCAGTCAAAAAAACTCCGTGAGTTTCCTTTTCTCACCTTAAGCTCAAGTGAATGAAATTTAACTCTGACTGAAAATAGCACCTGCAGCGTGTTCAGTGTTTCTGCTTCTCCGTTATTCACCTGGAGTCACGATCACTGGATACCAGTGCCAGCTTTTCCTGGGCGAAGGCATTTTTTTCCTGGCACATTTCTGCATTGATTAAATTCTTTGTAATGAGCATGTGTTATTTTTACAGAAACAATCGAGTACCTTGAATGGAGGAAAAGCACAGAGGGGCTGGAAGCAACCATGCAGGATTTTACACGTTTTTAACGCTGGGTCATGACCAAAGGAATATTTCCGCCCTGTTCACAGTTTTTTAAATCTTTTTAAAGGAGAGGAACACGGCTCCACCTTTCATACTGTATTTTCCTTTGTCTGTTTCTCATCTGATGAATTTCATTACAGTCCATGAATCTGACACAGCAAAGTGGCCTCACCGCCCTCAGGAGAGGCCCCTCTGTCCTGGCTGCCCTTCAGGTGCAGGCAAAGTGATTCCCAGGGCTCCGGGAACATCCACGTGCCTGGACAGCCCAGGTGGCATTGAGCCGGCCACTGAGGTCACAAATGTACCACAAGGAGAACAAAGGCTGAGGAGGGGTCAGCCGTTGGCCCCGGTCCAGGGGGGTCCTCCTGGTGGACAAACAAGATTTCAGCCACCACAGTGCAATCCCTGAACTGGGGCTAGAGCAGGGACTGGAGCTAAGGGGGTGTCAGGATGTGAGCGAGGCTCCTGCAGCCCCCAGAACACAGAGATCAAAGACCCCAGAGCAAGCCTGAATTCCTGGAGCCCTGGCCTCAGAGCTGCAGCCGCCCTGTCGACGAGTGTGTCCCTCCTCCACCTCTGCCCTCCCTTCCTCGTCCTCAGCTCACACGAGGCAGCACCCAGTACACAGGCAGACAGAAGCCACACCCAGCTAATTTGCAGGTGTGCAGCAAATTAATCCACAGTAGGAGTCCCTGCTCCCCAGGGCCCTGAGCCAGCCTCGTGCCCTCTACCCCCGCCCCAGTCACCCCAAAACCTGAGCAGCTTTTCTCTCCTTGGGCAACTGGCTCACTTCGGGTCTAGGTTGTCACCCTCCCTCCTGCCTCAGTGCCTCACTGCGAGGAGAGAGAATTGGCTGTGTGGAGCCCTGCACTGCAGGGGAGGGCGTGGGGAAGACCGGGGTCCGGGGTCAGGGAGCCTGGCCTGCCGCACAGGGGCCCCCGTCCTGGACTAGAATGCCAGAGCCAGGCACTGCCCAGCCACCAGGAGCTGCTCACTCCGGATGGGAGATTGTGTTTCTGAGGGCAGGGAAGAGGAAAACGTTCCCCACGGCCCTCCCTTCTCAGCCACCCCCACCCTAGCCTACGCCATCTTCTCGGAACGATCTCGAAGGATGTGCTTAGTCGCCAGGACTTAGGGCCTATGGAGGGAGATCCTGAAATTCCGCCACAAGACACTCGCACCTGCCACCCCTCATGGGGCAAGGGGCTCACCAGGCCTTCTCAGAGCAGGAGAAAAGCACAGGCCGGGTCCTAGGGAAGGGGGTGACCGTGATCCAGGGTGGAAATCCCTGTAGAGAGGCCGTCACAGGTGGGGTCTGGAACCAGCATGCCCTCCTGAGATGGGGAGAGGGCTCTGGCCCACCCACCGCCCATGTGCAAACCCTCAGCCCAGGGAGACTCGCTCGCCCACTCAGCAGGCCTTCCCGAGACGGCACCGTGGACCAAGGACACAGCTCAGAGTAAATACACCATGTCCCTGCCCTCCAGGTAACCTGGCAGTAGGTGAGGCGTGTTAATCTCAGAAATAAATGAGCTCCATAAAGAAAAATGAGTAGCGAAGAAGTGGGCATTGCTTGAGTGGGCGGCAGGGGTGGCCGGGGCCACTGAGCTTCCCCCTGAATGATGAGTGGGGAGAGTGGGCTGAAGGGAGGCCCCCAGAACCACTGACCATGCCCACACCCCAGGGCCTGTGATGGGACCGTCTTTGGAAATCGATGTCATTGCAGATGTACTGGGTTAAGGATCCAGAGATGAGACTGTCCCGGATTTAGAAGGATCCTACATCCAATGACAAGCATCCTATACATAAGAGAGAGAGAGGAGATGTGAGCTCAGAGAGAGGGGAGGGAGACGTGAGCTCAGAGAGGGGGGAGGGAGACGTGAGCTCAGAGAGGGGAGGGAGATGTGAGCTCAGAGAGAGGGGAGGGAGACGTGAGCTCAGAGAGGGGGGAGGGAGACGTGAGCTCAGAGAGAGGGGAGGGAGACGTGAGCTCAGAGAGGGGGGAGGGAGACGTGAGCTCAGAGAGGGGGGAGGGAGACGTGAGCTCAGAGAGGGGAGGGAGACGTGAGCTCAGAGACGGGGGAGGGAGACGTGAGCTCAGAGACGGGGGAGGGAGACGTGAGCTCAGAGAGAGGGGAGGGAGACGTGAGCTCAGAGATGGGGGAGGGAGACGTGAGCCCAGAGAGGGGAGGGAGATGTGAGCTCAGAGAGAGGGGAGGGAGATGTGAGCTCAGAGAGAGGGGAGGGAGACGTGAGCTCAGAGAGGGGGGAGGGAGACGTGAGCTCAGAGACGGGGGAGGGAGACGTGAGCTCAGAGAGAGGGGAGGGAGACGTGAGCTCAGAGAGAGGGGAGGGAGACGTGAGCTCAGACATGGGGGAGGGAGACGTGAGCTCAGACATGGGGGAGGGAGACGTGAGCTCAGAGAGGGGAGGGAGACGTGAGCTCAGAGATGGGGGAGGGAGACGTGAGCTCAGAGAGAGGGGAGGGAGACGTGAGCTCAGAGACGGGGGAGGGAGACGTGAGCTCAGAGACGGGGGAGGGAGATGTGAGCTCAGAGACGGGGGAGGGAGACGTGAGCTCAGAGAGAGGGGAGGGAGACGTGAGCTCAGAGAGAGGGGAGGGAGACGTGAGCTCAGAGAGGGGAGGGAGACGTGAGCTCAGAGACGGGGGAGGGAGACGTGAGCTCAGAGACGGGGGAGGGAGACGTGAGCTCAGAGAGAGGGAGACGTGAGCTCAGAGAGAGGGGAGGGAGACGTGAGCTCAGAGAGAGGGGAG
This sequence comes from Macaca thibetana thibetana, assembly GCF_024542745.1. Taxonomy (NCBI): domain Eukaryota; kingdom Metazoa; phylum Chordata; class Mammalia; order Primates; family Cercopithecidae; genus Macaca; species Macaca thibetana. The sequence continues at coordinate 128,747,903 of NC_065588.1, forward strand.
GGAGACGTGAGCTCAGAGAGAGGGGAGGGAGACGTGAGCTCAGAGAGGGGAGGGAGACGTGAGCTCAGAGACGGGGGAGGGAGACGTGAGCTCAGAGACGGGGGAGGGAGACGTGAGCTCAGAGAGAGGGAGACGTGAGCTCAGAGAGAGGGGAGGGAGATGTGAGCTCAGAGATGGGGGAGGGAGACGTGAGCTCAGAGAGAGGGGAGGGAGACGTGAGCTCAGAGAGAGGGGAGGGAGATGTGAGCTCAGACATGGGGGAGGGAGACGTGAGCTCAGACATGGGGGAGGGAGACGTGAGCTCAGAGAGGGGAGGGAGACGTGAGCTCAGAGATGGGGGAGGGAGATGTGAGCTCAGACATGGGGGGAGGGAGATGTGAGCTCAGACATGGGGGAGGGAGACGTGAGCTCAGAGAGGGGAGGGAGACGTGAGCTCAGAGATGGGGGAGGGAGACGTGAGCTCAGACATGGGGGAGGGAGACGTGAGCTCAGAGAGAGGGGAGGGAGACGTGAGCTCAGAGAGGGGAGGGAGACGTGAGCTCAGAGAGGGGGGAGGGAGATGTGAGCTCAGACATGGGGGAGGGAGATGTGAGCTCAGACATGGGGGAGGGAGATGTGAGCTCAGACATGGGGGAGGGAGACGTGAGCTCAGAGAGGGGAGGGAGACGTGAGCTCAGAGAGAGGGGAGGGAGACGTGAGCTCAGACATCGGGGAGGGAGACGTGAGCTCAGAGAGAGGGGAGGGAGACGTGAGCTCAGAGAGAGGGGAGGGAGACGTGAGCTCAGACATCGGGGAGGGAGACGTGAGCTCAGAGATGGCGGAGGGAGATGTGAGCTCAGAGAGGGAGGCCACGGAAGGCAGTGGCCAAGGCTGGAGAATGCGCCACAGGCCCAGAACCACAGGCAGCGGCAGAGGCAGAGAGGCCTGGAGTTGGGGGGACTCTGGCTCCGCGCCTCCAAGAGCCCAGCCAGCACGCCTCGGCCTCAGCCCTCCGGCCTCCGGAACAGAGGGAAGGCGAGGTTCTGTCGATTCTGGTGGCCCCATGTGTGCTGTGCTGGACGGCAGTCGCAGGAAACAGATTTGAGAGAAAGAGGCAGCTGTGGGCGAGGGTTCCGGGCAGAAGGAGGAGTAGGTGCAAAGGCCCTGGGGCAGGGGCGGTGTCAGGGCTGGAGGCTGAGGGATGGACCCACAAATCCTGTACAACTTCCAGTGCAGAGGAGGCCCCTGCAGGTTCCCAGGCAAAGAAACAATGCTGGAGGCCTTTGTGTGAGGTGAGATGCAGTGTGGCCAACAAAGCAGGAACAAGATGAGGACAGGCCGGGCGCGGTGGCTCAAGCCTGTAATCCCAGCACTTTGGGAGGCCGAGACGGGCGGATCATGAGGTCAGGAGATCGAGACCATCCTGGCCGACACGGTGAAACCCCGTCTCTACTAAAAAATACAGAAAACTAGCCGGGCGAGGTGGCGGGCGCCTGTAGTCCCAGCTACTCGGGAGGCTGAGGCAGGAGAATGGCGGGAACCCGGGAGGGGGAGCTTGCAGTGAGCTGAGATCCAGCCACTGCACTCCAGCCTGGGCGGCAGAGCGAGACTCCGTCTCAAAAAAAAAAAAAAAAAAAAAAAAAGATGAGGACAAACAGGCTGAGATGCAGGGCAGGGGTGGCACAAACCCCCGCAGACCCAACCCTACAGACCATCCCCTAACCATCCCCCGCAAGTCCATCCCCCACTGGGAAGGGTGCCGGGGGACAGGCCACAGCTGCTCCCAAGAAGACGCCAAAGGCAGGAAGGAAGCGTCGGTGCAGACAACAGAGCATTGGAAAAAGCCGCAGAGTCGTTTTCTAGAACTGCGGGCGGGTGGGAGGCGTTCGTGCCCATAGCGGCTCCCCGTGAGGCTTCAGCAGATCTGGCTTCATGGAAAGGACCGTGAGGAGACACTCCCTCCCCCCCAGCTGAGCCCACACCCTCAGAACTTCTGCGGGAAAACGGTTTATGAGCTGTGTGTGACCAGGTGGCCGCAGCTCAGGGCTCAGAGGGGCTCTGCCCTGCGGTTCTGAAGCCCAGCAGCTGTGTTAATTGCCTCGTAACGTGGCTGCGGGTTGCTGTATGAAAACAATCGGCATCCAGGCACTGTCCTCTGTCCACAAGTTGAGATTTGATTACTTTTTTATCTCTAAATTAAATTCCCTCTCGTGCTTGTCTCGTTACATTAAATCTCTTTAAATCTTAATAGACTGCAGCTCAGGCCCCTGATAACAGCATCTGGTACTCACGGGTCCCTGGGCCTCAAGGCAAGGACGAGGGAAGGGGATGGCCAGCGAGGCAGCTGGCTCCGGGCACCTGGACGCTGAGGCAGAGGAGAGAGGGTCCTGGGACCCAGGGAGGGTTCTTGCTCCTCAGAACTGCTGCAGACACCAGCAACAACCTTCGAGCGGCCTCCCAGCACCTTCGAGGGGCCTCCCAGGGCAGGAAGAGCACCAGCACCTGCAGAAACGGTTTGCCGGGCTCCTCCCCACTTCCCAGGCTCCTCCCCGCACTTCCAGACCCAGCTCCAATCTTGCAGGAAGCTCCTGGCCGCGCCCCGGCCCCACCTGGGCTCAGTCCAGCCAGGCCGACCCCAGCCCCACCCTCCGCACGCAGGGCCACCTAGCACAAAAGGCCTTGGCGCTCCTCTGCCTGCACCAAGTTTTGGCCTTTCCCCAACCCTGTCTCGCCGGGAGTGGGGGTCTCAGGCCTGCGGCAGGCAGGGAAGTGGGGGTCTCAGGCCTGCGGCAGGCAGGGGAGTGGGGGTCTCAGGCCTGCGGCAGGCAGGGGAGTGGGGGTCTCAGGCCTGCGGCAGGCAGGAGGACACAGCCGCGGGCCGGTGGGAGGCGCGGTGGCTGACGGAAAGTGTCGCTCTGGCAGGTGACGGGGCCGGGACTGGGGTGGCCTTGCCGCTCGGCTCTCACCCATGCACTCTTCCGAAATTACGCTTGGAACTTGTACTGCGTCAGTGACAATCACAGGCCGCCTGTCTCGGGTGCGCGGATGGGGCCTGTAACACGGCCTGCGTTCATCTTCTGAAACCAAAGACCCCACGCTCCCCTCACTAAAGGGCTCCGGGGAGGCACAAATGGCCCCTGGTGGCCGCTGTGGCGACTGTGGCCTCAGGGCCTCCTTACGGCACCCGGCCCAGGTTAACCACCCTGTAAGCCGCACGGAGCACCAGGGGCCACGTGAGCTGAGCTGGAGCTGGGGACTCAGGAGGTGCCGTAGCCCCGGCTTACAGGCGTGTCCCTACTCAAGGTCCCCGCGAGCTGTCACAAAAGCAGGAGGAGGCGCCAGGGAGAGGAGGGCTGGGCTGGAGATCCACAGCCGGCCGAGGGCACAGGTGAGGGCAAGGCCCTGTCCACCCAGCAAGGGCGGCCCTGCAGCCTCTGGCTCGCCTCCCTGTGCCCAGGGCTGCAGCCTCCACTTTCGGGACGAGCCACGTTACCTGGCTTAGGTGAAAGTAATTCTATGTAACCACAGACTGAAAAAGAGGAGGATGGCTGTGTGGAGAGAATTTTGGTTATGGGGTCCCAAGGCCCCTTGTTCAGCTGAGCCCGCTCCTGACCCTCCCCTGTCCAGGCCCTAACGCAGCTGTCGCTCCTCTCTGCTCATGAAGGGCCTCGTATGGGAACACGGTGCTCCCCGTTTCTCCGGCTGCAAATTCACGCCTGCCCCCGTTCTGAGGAGAAGAAAGGCAGATGGGAGATGCGTGAAGATGGGAGATGCATGACAGGTGCCTTCCAAAGCTATGTGTGACGGGCGCGCTCGAGCACGGCCGCACGTGGTCGGGGATGCGGCCACACCGGGATTTGCTTTTGAGAAACCCTCCTTAATGCTTGCTCAGAACTCTGGGATCATTATTTCATTATTTGCCTATTCTTGCCTTTTGCTATTTCAGAGTGAAACGCATCATCCTAAGAAGCTCCCTTTTTGAGGGAAGAAAAAGGAAAGAGGTACCGATTTCAATGTTACGGAGGGAAATTTGGGGAAACAACGCCAGGCGCTGCCCAGGATAAGGGTCCAGCGAGAGCAGGTGGCTGCAGCTGACAGCAAAAGACCCCCAAGCTCCGCCATCCAAGCACGTGCACCACCCGGCGGACGAAACGCAGCCGAGATGACAGCAAATAAGTACAATTCATTCACCAGACCCCAACCACCGCCACTGGAACACAGACACCCAACAGGCCAGACAAAACGCCGCTCCGGACGCCCAGACAAAACGCCGCTCCGGACGCCTCGTGGGACCATCTCCCCGCACTGGGTCCGGCGTCACCCTCTCCAACACTGGGGGTGGTTGCAGGTGACAGAGACCCGAAGAACAGTCACCTCCACAAGAGGCGTTTGCTCTCCTTCCCCCGAGAGCAAAGCCCGAGGGCCCAGGGCCACCAAGACGAGTCCACTCCTCCAAGTCTCAGGCTCTGGGCACCCTCGATCCGCCACCCTGCTCTCTGCAGGGACCCTCCAGCCACCCCACTCTCTGCAGGGACCCTCCAGCCACCCCACTCTCCCCAGGAACCATCTGGCCACCCTGCTCTCCCCAGGGACCCTCGATCCGCCACCCTGCTCTCTGCAGGGACCCTCCAGCCACCCCACTCTCTGTGGGGACCCTCCAGCCACCCCGCTCTCCCCAGGAACCATCTGGCCACCCCGCTTTCCCCAGGTCCTGGCACAGCCCACGGGGGCTGCCCCGCATCTGCCTCCATCTGCACGGGGGCCCCCCCAACCCTACCTCAAACGCTTGCTGGGCCGACTGCACCACCGCCCCAGAGCTTGCTAGAGCACAAAGCCCGCCCAGAAGAAAGAAGAAAGCCAGGAGAGGGAGAACAGCAGACTCCAGACATCGTGGGAACGCCCGGACCGCGCTGCGCCTGGGGCCTGTTACCGTCCCTCTCATCTCAGCTCCTCTCAGCGAGTCGCCTGTTTCTTTGTTTTTTCTTTGTTTTTGTTTTGTTTTGTTTTGTTTTGTTTTTGTGCTTAAACCCCTGTGAGGTGTGTTCTGTCCCTGTGATTAGACACCTGGCAGATTGTCAAAGCTGCGTGACGTCAGGGCTGTGATGCCTTTGTAGCAAGGTGAAGTCCTCAGGTTTCTATGAGCTCAGATCCTCCGCGTGGGCCCCAGAGCATGGGGGCCACAGGGCCAAGAAGGTGCCTTTCAGCGTCAGACAACCCTGGAGCCGGCAGACGGCGCCCACAGCAGGTATCCCGGGGACCTGCTGACTCCAGGCTGGTCTGCGACCCTCACTGAAGACGCTCTTACCTGTAGGAAGGTGCCGGGGACCTGTGTGACAAACCTTCCACTGACCTGTGCTCCAGGAACCACGTGCGGTGCTGAAGTTCAGGCGGCATATCCCACCGGACCGTCTTCACTGCCATGGCGGCAGCTAACCTAGACTGGCTTAAGTAGAAAAGGAAATTTGTTGATTAGGTCAGACAAATCAACACCGGTGGGCTCAAGGAGTGCTGAACACGGGGCCTGGTGTACCTGGGAGGACGCCCACCTCCCCGGCCCTGCTCTGCTCTCCCAGTTCCAGTTTCAAACAAGCTGCCCCCATGGGGCAAGACGGCGGCAGGGGTCACAGCCAAACCCTCCTGGAAGTGGCTGCAGCCCAGGGTCACCCATCAGTCTGTGTTTGGGAAGAGGCAAGGCTCTGGCCAGGTCAAGAGCAGAGCATGAGGCCCCTCAAAGCACCGACTGGGAAATGGAAAGGGGCTCAGTTCTCAGAGTGACAGAGATACAGAGACTGCGAGACAGCGCCACGCAAATGGACGGGGGCTGGGTCATCCTCAGGGCAGACAGGCACCAACTCACCGGGGAACCACCCTGGAAACATGGGAGGTGGGACTCAGAGCCAGAGGCGGGGACCGAACCTCCAGAGACCAGACGGAGGACTGAACAAAACAAGGAGAGGCGAAAGCACCTCCACAAGAGACAGGCCACCAGGGCCGGGTCCGTTTACTGTTGGGCGACCGCACCTTTCCACAGCAACAACCCCACAACCCAGGAGTTACCACCTTTTCTGGAAATGTCTGCCTAACCTGCCCCTTCATCTGCACGAAATTCAGTGTTGGTATGAATGAGGCTGCAGAACTGCCCTGTGCGGCTGCCCGCGGCGCCCTGCCTGTGGGGGGCCTATGACCCTGCGCCTCTGTAAAGCTGCTTCTCCCACCACCAGCTGACTCTTGAATTCATTCCTGAGCAAAACCAAGAAACCTCCCAGGCTGAACCCCAATTTGGGGCTCCCCATTCTGCATCACTGGGGGAGAATGAAGGAGAAAGCTGAGTCACCTGGGGGAGGCCAAGGGTCAGTCATCCAAGAGATAATGGGCGCTGAGTCACCCGGGACAGTGGACGCCGAGTCACCCTGGACAGTGGACACGAAGTCACCCCGGACAGTGGACACCAAGTCACCCCGGACAGTGGACGCCGAGTCACCCCGGACAGTGGACACCAAGTCACCCCGGACAGTGGACGCCGAGTCACCCCGGACAGTGGACACCAAGTCACCCCAGAGACAGCGGATGCCAAGTCACCCGGGACAGTGGATGCTGAGTCACCCCAGAGACAGCGGACACCAAGTCACCCGGGACAGTGGACGCCGAGTCACCCAGGACAGTGGGTGCCGAGTCACCCTTGGGACAACCATTGCCGAACAACAAAATACTGGCCAGCTCCCTCCTGTCACTGGGTCTGTTGCTGCTGTGACATCACGTCACCAGCACCGCAACGGCTCAGAACAACAGCCACGTGTTCCTCACAGTTCTGGGGTCTGGACGTCTTCCCCCCGAAGGCCGTGGGCGGGAGCCTTCTTTGCCTCTGTTGGCCTCAGGGGCCTGCTGGCTGCCCTTGGCATCACCAGGCTTGTGACTACTCCCTCACCAGTGACCTCACCCTCCCCCATGACTGCATCCTCCCCCGTGATCACACCCTCCCCCGTGACCTCTCCCTCCCTCGTGACCTCTCCCTCCCCCATGACCAATCCCTCCCCCATGACTGCGCCCTCCCCCGTGACCTCACCCTCCACCGGACCGCTCCCTCCCCTGTGACCTCACCCTCCGCCATGACCGCACCCTCCCCCGTAACCTCGCCCTACCCCGTGACCTCTCCCTCCCCCATGACCAATCCCTCCGCGGTGACCACACCCTCCCCCGTGACCTCACCCTCCCCCGTGACCTCTCCCTCCCCCATGACCAATCCCTCCGCCATGACCACACCCTCCCCCGTGACCTCACCCTCCCCCTGTGACCTCACCCTCCCCCGTGACCTCACCCTCCCCCGTGACCACTCCCTCCCCATGACCTCCCTCCGCCTCCCTCCCTCGTGACCTCTCCCTCCCCCATGACCAATCCCTCCGCAGTGACCACACCCTCCCCCGTGACCTTTCCCTCCCCCATGACCAATCCCTCCGCGATGACCACACCCTCCCCCGTGACGTCACCCTCCCCCGTGACCTCACCCTCCGGCAGACCGCGCCCTCCCCTGTGGTCTTGTTCTCTGCTGAGTGGTCGAATCTCCCTCCCCCTCTCTTGTGATTGACTTTAGGGCTCACCTGGATGATCCAGGACACTCTTCCACGTCGAGCTTCTTAATGTATTCACATCTGCTGACTCGTTTTTCCTCCTAAGGCCACAGTCACAGGCTCCACAGATCAGGACCTGAGGTCTGCAGAGGCCATCACTGGCCTCCCACAGGGACCCGCACCGGAGGTGCTGCTGACCAGCTCTGACCGGCACATTGCAACCTGGGAGCCGCTTCGCTGTGCGTGGCCTGCAGTGCATCCTGAACTCCATCCTTCCAGCGTTCTATACGCAGACACACACAGGCACACAGACATGCCAGCAAACCCATATGCATGTGTACATACACACGTATGCACGTATACACTTCCAAACACTTATACACATGCACGCACACAGACACGCCAGCAAACCCATATGCATATGTACACACACACATATACACACACACGAATACACTTCCAAACATTTACGTATACACATGCAAGCCCAGGTACATGCAAATACATGTGGACACATGTAAACACCTGTCACACACACGTGCACAGCATGCTCATATGCACACATGTACACACATGCACAGATAGAGCTGTACACATCAGACATGAACACATACATGTACACATCTACATACGTACACAGTTGCAAATGCACATGCACGTACGTGTGCTTCATGTGTGTATGCATAGATACATGTGAGCATGTACATATACTCATGCACACACATGAAATCACACATATATACACATAGACATGCATGGATTGTGAACATGCATATACACGTGTGCATGTGTGTGCACATATGCACCTGTGCATGTATGCAGGTACACACCTGCATGCACACACAAACACGCACATATGCACACATGTACACATACACACATGTGAACTCAAACACACAAAACACACACACCCCTGGTGCTTTCTGGGATTGCCTCCCAGTAAGCTACCAACATGTAGGCCCTTGTCTCATGCTTTCTGGGAGAGCCCCAGCCAGTGCCAGGGAAGCTTGTTCCCCCCCCACCTCCCCCAGCCCCGTGGGTCACCTGCTCACTCTGACCCACCGACCCAGCTGGGGGAAGAACCTGCTCACTGGCCAGTCCAGGTCGTTGGCCCTGTAGAGCGAGGGGTGGAGCCAGCACCTCCCGGGCCACAGATGCAGCCTGTGGGGTGGGAGGTTCCTGGAGGAAGACCCAGGACCCTGTTACCAAAGGAAGGATCCAAGGATGCCAGGAGGCAAAATAAGAGACGTCCAAGTAGAGGCTGGGTGTGCAGGGAGACCCCAGTTGGCTGGACCTACTCCTGCATGTTCCACAGATGTGGCATCTCAGGGACGCCAGTGCCCTGGGACCCACGTCGTCCTGGCTTTGAGGGTTCTGTGGCTCCATACGTGAAAGAAATGAGCACCAATGAGCATGATACACTCATCCCTAATTTGCCTGATGGCTGGTCCCGCAGCCAGCTGTGGCTGGTTGCCCACCACCTGTCCCCTGGGCCAGCACACCCACGTCCAGTGACGCAGTGGTGGGCTCCCCCAGAACGTGCAGGCAGTTCACATATGCGTAATCCAAAATGCACACGTTCACAAAAACAGGAGCGGCACGGCAGGTGTGACTCTCCGCGGAGCAGAGGAAGCCCGAGAAGGGCCCAGTGCCTCTACCGCCAGCTGAACGTGAAGGCAGGGAAGCGCCGGGGGCTGGGACCTGAAGTGCGCGGCCACGCTGCCTCCGCGTCGTACTGAAGCCAGGCCTGGGTAAGTGCGTGCGGGAGAGAAACACAGTGACCTGGACCTTGGGCCCTTCACAGCTCTGGAGTCACCCACGTTTCCTTAACGTCCAAGTGAGGCGGCCTGGGTGCCCGCCCCACCTGCCGGGAGGACCCGGCAAACCCCGCAGCCTGTGCAGAAGCCGAAGGGCCCCGGCCCCCTCTCCTGCCTCGTCTGTGGGTCTGTGGGACGTTCTCCTTCCATCTGGCTCCCCCAGGACAGGGGACGGCCCTGCAGCACTGCCGAGACCGGGAGGTTGCAGCAGGAAACCGACCAAACGTCTTCAGGAAACGAGCGGGTGAGCAGCTCCGCGGAACATGAGGCAGCAGGAGACTCACAGAGGTCTTCGCGTCCCACCCCTCCACAGACCCTGGCTCTCCGGGGACCCAGCCCCTCCCTCCAGCAGCGAGGCCTTCTCCTGCAGCGACCCCCATGGGCTTGGGACAGCCCCACCGAGGAGACAGGCCATTTCTCTTACTGTCTCGTCTCTGAAGAGAAGGAGGAAGTAAAAGCTGAAAAACAGGAATGAAGTCAGTGGCAAGACCAGCTGGTGCCACTGATGACCAGGCCTCAGGTTAAAAGATTAACCCCCCACTGTAATCAGCCCGCACTGTAACCACCCCCCACTGTGACCACCTCCCACTGTAACCACCCCCCGCTGTAACCACCCCCACTGTAACCACACCCCATTGTAACCACCCCCCACTGTAACCACCCCCCACTGTAACCACCCTCCACTGTAACCACCCCCCACTGTAACCAGCCCCCACTGTAACCACCCCCCACTGTAACCACCCCCTAACCACCCCCCCACTGTAACCACCCCCTGCTATAACCATTCTCCAACCACCCCCCCAACTGAAACCACCCCCCACTGTAAACCCCCCAACCAACCACCCCCCACTGTAACCACCCCCTGCTATAACCATTCTCCAACCACCCCCAACTGAAACCACCCCCCACTGTAACCACCCCCCACTGTAACCACCCCCCACTGTAACCACCCCCCACTGTAACCACCCCCACTGTAACCACCCCCCACTGTAACCACCCCCCACTGTAACCACCCCCCACTGTAACCAGCCCCCACTGTAAACCCTCCACTGTAACCACCCCCCACTGTAACCACCCCCCCCCACTGTAACCACCCCCCACTGTAAACCCCCCACTGTAAACCCCCCCCCAACCACCCCCCACTGTAACCACCCCCCACTGTAACCACCCCCCACTGTAACCACCCCTCCACTGTAACCACCCTCCACTGTAACCACCCCCCACTGTAACCAGCCCCCACTGTAACCACCCCCCACTGTAACCACCCCCCCAACCACCCCCCACTGTAACCACCCCCCACTGTAACCACCCCCCCACTGTAACCACCCCCACTGTAACCACCCCCACTGTAACCACCCCCCACTGTAACCACCCCCCACTGTAACCAGCCCCCACTGTAACCACCCCCCACTGTAACCACCCCCTGCTATAACCATCCTCCAACCACCCCCAACTGAAACCACCCCCCACTGTAACCACCCCCCACTGTAACCACCCTCCACTGTAACCAGCCCCCACTGTAACCACCCCCCCCCAACCACCCCCACTGTAACCACCCTCCACTGTAACCACCCCCCACTGTAACCACCCCCCACTGTAACCACCCCCTGCTATAACCATCCTCCAACCACCCCCCACTGAAACCACCCCCCACTGTAACCACCCCCCACTGTAACCACCCTCCACTGTAACCACCCTCCACTGTAACCACCCCCACTGTAACCACCCTCCACTGTAACCATCCCCCACTGTAACCACCCCCCACTGTAACCACCCTCCACTGTAAGCATCCCCCACTGTAACCACCCCCCACTGTAACCACCACCCACTGTAACCACCCCCCCACTGTAACCACCCCCCACTGTAACCACCCCCCACTGTAACCACCCCCCACTGTAACCACCCCCACTGTAACCACCCCCCCTGTAACCACTGTAACCCCCCCCACTGTAACCCCCCCCACTGTAACCACCCCCCCACTGTAACCACCCCCACTGTAACCACCCCCCACTGTAACCACCCCCCACTGTAACCCCTGTAACCCCCCCACTGTAACCACCCCCCACTGTAACCACCCCCCACTGTAACCACCCCCCACTGTAACCACCCCCCACTGTAACCACCCCCCACTGTAACCACCCCCCACTGTAACCACCCCCCACTGTAACCACCCCCCCCCCACCCCCCACTGTAACCACCCCCCCACCACCACCCCCCACTGTAACCACCCCCCACTGTAACCAGCCCCCACTCTAACCACCCCCCACTGTAACCACCCCCCAACCACCCCCCACTGTAACCACCCCCCACTGTAACCACCCTCCACTGTAACCAGCCCCCACTGTAACCACCCCCACTGTTACCACCCCCCCACTGTAACCACCCCCCAACCACCCCCCACTGTAACCACCCCCTGCTATAACCATCCTCCAACCACCCCCCACTGTAACCACCCCCCACTGTAACCACCCCCTGCTATAACCATCCTCCAACCACCCCCCACTGAAACCACCCCCACTGTAACCACCCTCCACTGTAACCATCCCCCACTGTAACCACCCCCCACTGTAACCACCCCCCACTGTAACCACCCCCACTGTAACCACCCCCCACTGTAACCACCCCCCCACTGTAACCACCCCCCACTGTAACCACCCCCACTGTAACCACCCCCCACTGTAACCACCCCCCACTGTAACCACCCCCCACTGTAACCAGCCCCCACTGTAACCACCCCCCACTGTAACCATGCCCCAACCACTGCCCACTGTAACCACTGTAACCACCCTCCACTGTAACCACCCTCCAACCACCCCCCACTGTAACCAGCCCCCAATATAACCACCCCCCACTGTAACCACCCCACACTGTAACTACCCCCCGCTATAACCATGCCCCAACCAGCCCCCGCTGTAACCAGTCCCCAACCACCCCCCGCTGTAACCACCCCCTGCTGTAACCACCCCCTGCTCTAACCACCCCCCAACCATCCCCCGCTGTAACCACCCCCTGCTGTAACTACCCACCAACCACCCCCCACTGTAACCACCTCCCGCTGTAGCCACCCCCTGCTGTAACCAACCCCATTGTAACCACCCCCGCTGTAACCACCCACCACTGTAACCATGCCCCAACCACCGCCCACTGTAACCACTGTAACCACCCTCCACTGTAACCACCCTCCAACCACCCCCCACTGTAACCAGCCCCCAATATAACCACCCCCCACTGTAACCACCCCACACTGTAACCACCCCCCGCTATAACCATGCCCCAACCAGCCCCCGCTGTAACCAGCCCCCAAGCAACCCCCGCTGTAACCACCCCCTGCTGTAACCACCCCCCAACCACCCCCGGCTGTAACCACCCCCCGCTGTAACCACCCCCCCACTGTAACTACCCCCCAACCTCCCCCTGCTGTAACCACCCCCAACCTCCCCCCGCTGTAACCACCCCCCGCTGTAACCACCCCTCAACCACCCCCTGCTGTAACCACCCCCCACTGTAACTACATGTGCTCTCAACCTATCACGACCCTTTCACGTGGGACCCCTTGGGGGTGGGGCCACTGTAAACAGGGCTGGCTCTCTCTCTGCTGGAGGCTAGGGCCTGCTTTTCTCTCCGGGCCTCTCCATGGGCTGCTTGGGCTTCATCCCTGAACAGGGCTGCTTTCTAGGAGCCCCGAGCAGAAGCTGCATCACCTGGAAAGTCTAGTTTTGCTCCCACCAAAATCCCAAATCCCCCCAGTTTCACAGGGGACACAGGCCCCACCCCTTCTCAGGAGGGTCCTCTCGCAGGAGAACCTGAGTGGTGGGCTGTTGCGTTATCTTGAAAATCCAGAATCTGCCACTCAGTCACCACTCGATGAATGAATGGACGAGTGAATGAACGAGCTGGTGGAGAAGACGTCAAATCACCACCGGAGGAGGGGCCGCCCCTGCAGGAGGAGGCTGGGCTGTCCAAGCCAAACTGGTCCCAATCCATTCACACACCCGCGTACTCACACACCCACCCACCCATCCAAACACACATCCACTATCCACCATTTGCCCATCCATCAACCCATCTAGGCATTCACCTATCCCCCACCCACCCATTCATCCAGTCACCCACCCATTCATCCACCAACCAATCCATCCATCTGTCCACCCACCGACCCATTCATCCACCAACTGATCCATCCACCCACCACCCCCATCCAAACACACATCCACTATCCACCATTCGACCATCCATCAAACCATCTAGGCATTCACCTATCCCCCACCCACCCATCCACCCATTCATTCATCCACCCACCCACCCATCTATCTATCCACACACCCATCCACTCATCCACCATCCATCCACTCGTTTATGCATCTAGCCATTCACCCATACACCTACCCACCCACCTAATCACTCACCCATTCATCCACCCACCCATCCACCCATCTATCCATCCACACACCCATCCACCTGTCTACACACCCATCCACTCATCCAAACACCCATCCACTCATCCACCATCCACCCATCCATCAGCCCATCTAGGCGTTCACCTGTACACCTACCCACCCACATATCCACCCACCCATCCATCCACCCACCCACCCATTCATCCAATAACCCACCCATCCATCCATCCATTCACACACCCATCCACCCTATCACTCATTCATCTATCCATCCACCCATCTACCCACCCCTTCACCTCCCATCCACCCACCCATCTATCCTTATTTACTGAGTGTCCACTGGACACCTGCTGTGTGACTGTTCTCCATCCTGAGACAATTGCTCCCTCCCAGGCAGAAAATCTGTGTTCTCATGGGCCTTATATGTGAGTGGGGGTGGCCAGGGAGAAGAAAGGTGTGTGGGGGTCTCTGCCAACTTTGGGAGGGGACAGACATCTGAGGAGAGCTGACGTCCAGCGAGGGTCCCATCCCCAGCTGCCCAGGTGAGGACCAACGTCACAGACACATTTTCCTGCGTGGCCGGGCAGCTGTGGCCTCAGGGGGCTGGAGAAGGCCTGATGTGGCCTCACAGGCTGCAACCCAAGCCCCTGCCTCCACCTCCCCTGCTTGTGGGGGGTGGGCAGTGAGGAGCCAGGGCCACTGCGGGGGGCTGAAAGGATGTCCATGCTGAGCACACACCGGCCAGCTTTGAATTTCAGGTGACAGGAGATTTGCTTGTGTGTGTTTTATCTTTTGCCCAGTGATCAATAAAATGTAATTAATTTTAAAAGAAGACCACCGGTCTGTTCTGCACACTTGGTAAACGTGGGAGGTGTCTGCATCGCAGCCGTGGAGGCAGGAGGGAGGAGGGACACGCAGGAGGCCCTGCCAGGCGGCTGAGGAGGAGACGAGGGGACCACAGGAGGGAGGAGGGACACGCAGGAGGGAGGAGGGACATGCAGGAGGGAGGAGGGACACGCAGGAGACCCTGTCAGGCAGCCAAGGAGGAGATGAGGGGACCGCAGGAGGGAGGAGGGAAACACAGGAGGGAGGAGGGACACACCGGAGAGAGAAGGGACACGCAGGAGGGAGGAGGGACACGCAGGAGGGAGGAGGGACACGCAGGAGACCCTGTCAGGCAGCCAAGGAGGAGATGAGGGGACCGCAGGAGGGAGGAGGGAAACACAGGAGGGAGGAGGGACACACCAGAGAGAGAAGGGACACGCAGGAGGGAGGAGGGACACGCAGGAGGGAGGAGGGACACGCAGGAGGCCCTGCCAGGCAGCCGAGGAGGAGACGAGGGGACCCCCAGCGTCCTCCTTCCCAGGAGCAGCTTCTCCTCGGACAAGAAAGTGAATTTGCCCCGGAAGTGGCATCTGGGAGGAATCACAGCCCTCAGGCCAGAGACCAGGACACCTGCGAGGTCAGGGAAGGCCCAGGAGCCGCAGGACCGGGGGCACAGTGTGGAGCCTGCAGAGGAGCAGGTGGTGTGAGGCGTGGGAAGAGGGCTCCAGCCCTGCACTCACGGTGATGCTGCGGGACCAGCTGCTGGACTCTGGGACGGGGAGGGGGCGGGAGGTGCTGAGGTGCAGCCAGAGGGGGAGCATCATTGGCCCGGGGGACCCCAGGCAGCCGCTGGAACTGCCGTGGAGCCCAGGAGCCCTGTGGGGCAAGGCAGGGGTTCCAGGAGGCGGCCAGGGACCCTGCTGCATTCCAGGATCTCAGGGAGCGACCCAAGCAGGAGGCCCGCCTCATGAAGCCATCAGGGTAAACAAACAGCATTTAAAGGCAACGGAACCCTTGAGTTGAGGGCGCCTGGCCCTGGTGCGGAGCTGTGATCTTCGAGGCTCAGAAAACAGCTTTCCCAGGACCTTGAAAATGTTTTAGAGCAAAGAACAAAAACCTTTGCTCCAAAATACCAGAAAAGAAAACTTCTTCTTAGAAATTGATCGGGTTGGATGACATGTTTAAAACCGGTGTCGCCATATCAAGGAGGCAGGACAGCGTCTGATGCTGCCAGGGCCAGGCCGACTTCCCGGCCTGCTCAGCCCCAGGCCCTGACGGACCCCTCTGCGGAATGACTCTGGGTCCCACAGAACGACCTTGCCCTTGAGTTGCCAGCGGCTGCCTGGTGGGGATGGATGGAGGGTTGGGCCTCGTTCCCCGAGGGAAGGGGCGGGTGCATTTGAACCCCAGGACCTCGCCCTGGAGCCAGGGAGGGAGGGCACAGCCTGGGGAGCTGAGGGGACCTGGGGAAGCTCCCAGGACACGACAGGACAGTGATGTCACCCGGAGACCGGGTGCTGCCAGCGGGAACTGCAGCCGTCTCTCTCACGGAGGTCCTGTGCTTTGGTGCCCATCAGGGCCCAGTGAGGATGCAGAAATCCGCCAAACCGTTCCGCTGGTGGGGCTGAGGGACCAGTGAGGACCACGGAGCGAGGCAGAGGCTCTTCCCACAGAGGGGGACTCAGAGCAGCAGGAACCGCGACCCCCCAGCCGACAGGTGTGAGGAGAGGTCGCCCATGCAGGGACACAGCCAGGCCAATCACGTTGGGGGACAGAGACCCCAACCTCTCCCTTCCTGACCTCTGACCTCCTGCAGGTGCCACAGGGGCTGAATCTGACCCGGAAGCCGGTGGCCAGTGCCCCAGTCACAGCACAGGTGGGAGGGCAGCTCCCCAGCCAGGGCCAGCCACCTGGGTGGCTGCGGGTCAGGACATGGACAGGTTGAGCCATGTCTACGGTCCGGGGAAAGACACTGGGGTCTATCGGTTCCTCCCTGCTGGATCCTGAGGGGCTGTCTCTGAGGGGTACAAAGCTGTGCCCACAGGCCCTGGCGTCCTCCAAGAGCTTCTGCTTTTCTGAGGTTCCTGCATCCAAACAGGACCACACGCCCTGCCCTGGAGCCCCAGCACCCCCACTCCGTCCCGTGAGGAGCACATCCGTGGCCCAGGATCACGGAGCCCCCCGCCCCCAGCACCCCCACTTCGTCCTGTGAGGAGCACATCTGTGGCCTAGGACCACGGAGCCCCCCGCCCCCACCACCAGGCCCCAACAGGGCTGGGCCAGAGGCCAAGGTGGAACCAGAATCCTGAGGACCCACAAGGCGGCAGGGTCCCTTCCCCAGACTGCAGGCAGGAGCCCCTCACCCTTGACCCCTCTGAGGACCTCCTGCTCCCAGCAGTTCTGCAGCTAAAATGCTGCCTGGTCAACACCCTCCCGTGACTCCTTCCCTGGCTCTGTGCTAACGAGGAGGGTGTCCAGAGCCGGCAGGGGCGTGTCCAGAGCCTGCAGGGGCGTGTCCAGAGCCGGCAGGGGGGCGTCCAGAGCTGGCAGGGGGGCTTCCAGAGCTGGCAGGACCAGGAGCGGATGGCAGCAGCTGCAGAGGTACCAGCAGCCAGGCCAAGATGCCGCTATGGCCGGTGGAGGACTCGGGTCCCTGGCCTTCTCAGGAGGGGCTGCCTGTGGAGCACCGCCGGGTCCTGCTGGGGGTGTGCACAGAGGCAGAGGCGGTCCCGGGAGGTCCTGGGGAGCAGGCGGCCCTGCTATCCCCTCCGAGAGCCTCCCTCAGCTGCAGCCGGGTCCTTGCTGTCCGACTTCTCCTTGGGTCCAGCCCGTGGGGGTCACCGGCAGGATGGAGAGGTGGGTGCTCCCCTGCCCCGTGCCTTGGGGCTGTATCCCAGCCGCAGGTGCGTTCACCGGAGGCCCTTCGTCCCCAGCCTGGCTCTCCTGGGTTCCCAGAAACTCCACTTCCTCCCCTCTCCCTTCTGGGGTGGGCACAGGTGGAGCTGCAGTCAAACCCTCAGAGACAGAAAGCAGAAGGGGAGCCAGCAGCTGGGGACGGGGCGTCATGTTTCATGGGGGCCGGGTTTCCGCCCGGGAAGAGGGGAATGGGGCCGGGTTTCCGCCCGGGAAGAGGGGAAGGGGGCCGGGTTTCCGCCCGGGAAGAGGGGAAGGGGGCCGGGTTTCCGCCCGGGAAGAGGGGAAGGGGGCCCGGGAAGAGGGGAAGGGGGCCAGGTTTCCCCCTGGGAAGAGGGGAAGGGGGCCGGGTTTCCCCCTGGGAAGAGGGGAAGGGGGCCGGGTTTCCGCCCCGGAAGGTGGGAAGGTTCTGGGCGCCGTGACAGGGGAATGTGCTTCACGCCACTGAGCTGTGCACTTAAAATGGTCCTGGGGTAGATTTTATGTTATGTGTATTGCACCACATTTTTTAAAAATAAATACATTTTTAAAAGCAGATGGCAAAAATGCCAGGTGCGCTGGACCTGGGGAGGAAGCGGGAGTGGCTGCCTTCTCTCTGCCACGGTGCAGCTTCCAGGGCCGAGTGCGGCTCGGGTGCCCAAGGCCCCACCTGTGCCTAGTGAGGGCTGAGCACACACAGATGGGCTGTTTCTGAGAAGCACATTTAGGCTCTTGGGACAGCAGAGGCAGACTCGGGGCCTGGGGCTCCCACCCCACGTGGCAGGTGTGTGCTGGGAAACCAGGGGGCTCCAGGTGCGTCTAAGGCAGCACCTACCCAACTCGCAGGGCCCCGGGCTGGGGCCTTGCTCCTGCCCAGTCCCGGCCCTTGGAGGACCCTTTTGTCTGGCGCTTCTCCCACAGAGCCCCCCATTGCCTGCACCAGAGCTGGGGAAGCCGCCGCCTGGCCCTGTGGAAGGCGATGCCCTATTCTGTTCAGAAGACAAATGAGGCAATGGCCTGCAGTCAGAGCCCCAGAGGGGATGACCTGGGGGCCACCCCAGACCCCGCCCGTCCCCCCACCTCCAGCCCTGTGGGCCTGACCCAAGGCTCTGTCCCCCAGGGAAGTCCAGCCACATCCTGCCTGAATCCCAGACCCCAAGAACAGTGAGAGGCCCATAAACAGGCCTATGGGGCAGGTGGGCAGAATGACCCACCATGTAGAGATGAAGGACCCCCTGCCTGGGGAGAAGAAAACACAGGCCCTCTGATCGTCCTGAATAGAGGGGCTGGGGGCCCAAAATCTCCCTCCCCCAAGTTCCAAGCGCCATGGCAGACAGGGTCTCCAGCCCTGCGGGGAAGAGACGGCCCACAGCAAGGAGCCGGGCTTTCCTGGACGGTTTCATAGCTGAGCCACGTTGAGCCGAGGGACGCTGCCCTCGACATTCCCAGCAGGCGTGGCTCAGGAGCACCTTGCCGTCTGCAGCTCCCTGGGGGACGAGAAGGAACGGCAGCCACCCCTTTCTTGGGCACTTTCGGCTCCGCCGAGAAGACTCGACACGCAGAGACCCTGCTCCTTGTTAAATGGGAATGAGCCGTGGCACAGACACAGGGCAGCCACCTACCACCGCAAGGTTGTCCACTGCCCAGCTCTGGGGCCAACCCCCTCGGCATCTGCGCAAACCGTACCTCCCGCGTGACGACCGTGTCCGGCCTGCTCACCTGTGCGAGGCAGCCCCGCACAGCAGGTCCCCAGGCCACAGGAGCACCAGAGGAGAAGCCACGCCCACCGCGAGGGCCATCCGGGTTCATTTCCCTGTCTCCACTCAGCCCCAGGCCCACAACCACAGCGACACAGCCCCACATAGCATCACCATCTCTGGGATCCATTGGCGGTGGGGGGGGCCATCTCCCACCTCCCACCTCTTACCTCCCTCTGCTTCCCCAGGGCACGCACTCCCTGGCTCCTGCGCAACGCCCAGCAGGGTCCAAAATGCACCTGGATGCCCAGGAGCCATCGCCAACCCCACAGGCAGCCCCAGGAGCCATCGTCCACCCCACAGGCCCCCAGGAGTCATCCTCCACCCCACAGGCCCCCAGGAGCCATCGTCCACCCCACAGGCCCACAGGAGCCATCACACACCCGACAGGCAGCCCCAGGAGCCATTGTCCACCCCACAGGCCCCCAGGAGTCATCCTCCACCCCACAGGCCCCCAGGAGCCATCACACACCCGACAGGCAGCCCCAGGAGCCATCGTCCACCCCACAGGCCCCCAGGAGCCATCGTCCACCCCACAGGCCCCAGGAGCCATCGCCCACGCCACAGGCCCCCAGGAGCCATCGCCCACCCCACAGGCCCCCAGGAGCCATCGCCCACCCCACAGGCAGCCCCAGGAGCCATCACCCACGCCACAGACCCCCAGGAGCCATCGCCCACCCCACAGGCAGCCCCAGGAGCCACGGCCCACCCCACAGGCCCCCAGGAGCCATCGCCCACCCCACAGACCCCCAGGAGCCATCACCCACCCCACAGGCAGCCACAGGAGCCATCACCCACCCCACAGGCCCCCAGCCATCGCCCACCCCACAGGCAGCCCCAGGAGCCATCGCCCACCCCACAGACCCCCAGCCATCACCCACCCCACAGGCAGCCCCAGGAGCCATCGTCCACCCCACAGGCCCCCAGGAGCCCTCGCCCACGCCACAGGCCCCCAGGAGCCCTCGCCCACAGGCCCCCAGCCCCCAGCCACGCCCCCCACAGGCCCCCAGGAGCCATCGCCCACCCACAGGCCCCCAGGAGCCATCGCCCACCCCACAGGCCCCCAGGAGCCATCGCCCACCCCACAGGCCCCCAGGAGCCATCGCCCACCCCACAGGCCCCCAGGAGCCATCGCCCACCCCACAGGCCCCCAGGAGCCATCGCCCACCCCACAGGCCCCCAGGAGCCATCGCCCACCCCACAGGCCCCCAGGAGCCATCGCCCACCCCACAGGCCCCCAGGAGCCATCGCCCACCCCACAGGCCCCCAGGAGCCATCGCCCACCCCACAGGCCCCCAGGAGCCATCGCCCACCCCACAGGCCCCCAGGAGCCATCGCCCACCCCACAGGCCCCCAGGAGCCATCGCCCACCCCACAGGCCCCCAGGTGCATCACCCGGGCCACAGCCCCCAGGAGCCATTCCCACAGGCCCCTCTGAGCCATCGCCCACAGTGGCCCCCAGGAGCCATCGCCCTCCAGCACAGGCCCCCATTCGCCCCACCCCACAGGCCCCCAGGAGCCATCGCCCACCCCACAGGCCCCCAGGAGCCATCGCCCACCCCCATAGGCCCCCACAGCCATCGCCTCACACACACACAGGCAGACCACACACAGGACCTGTGCTCGGTCGGGTCACAGCGTTCATTCCCGCGGCTCTGATGTTGGAACAGTGGTGACCTGTGTGGCTCCAGCACCCATTCCACTGATGCCCACACACACACAACACAGGCCCATATGCACACACAGGCTCACACACAACACACACACAGGCCTCACACACACACACACAGGCCCCCCCACACACACGCAGGCCCCCCCACACACACACCAGGCCCCCCCCCCACACACACACACACAGGCCCCCCCACACACACACACAGGCCCCCCACACACACACACAGGCCCCCCCACACACACACACAGGCCCCCCACACACACACACAGGCCCCCTACACACACACAGGCCCCCCACACACACACTGGCCCCCACACACACACACAGGCCCCCCCCACACACACAGGCCCCCCCCACACACACACAGGCCCCCCCACACACACACAGGCCCCCCATATACACACAGGCCCCCACACACACACACAGGCCCCCCCACACACACACAGGCCCCCACACACACACACACAGGCCCCCCCCACACACACAGGCCCCCCCACACACACACACAGGCCCCCCCACACACACACACAGGCCCCCACACACACACACAGGCCCCCCCCACACACAGGCCCCCCACACACACACAGGCCCCCCCCCACACACACAGGCCCCCACACACACACACAGCCCCCCAACACACACACAGGCCCCCCCCACACACAGGCTCCCACACACACACACAGGCCCCCCCCACACACAGCCCCCCACACACACACAGCCCCCCCAACACACACACAGGCCCCCCCCACACAGAGGCCCCCACACACACACACACAGGCCCCCCCACACACACACAGGCCCCCCACACACACAGCCCCCCCACACACACAGCCCCCCAACACACACACAGGCCCCCCCACACACACACAGCTCACACACACACACATGCCCCCACACACACACACACAGGCCCCCCACACACACACAGGCCCCACACACACACAGGCCCCCCACACACAGCCCCCCCCCACACACACACAGGCCCCCCCCACACATACAGGCCCCACACACACACACACACACACAGGCCCCCCCACACACACACAGGCCCCCCCACACACACACACAGCCCCCCCCCACACACACACAGGCCCCCTACACACACACAGGCCCCCACACACACACACATGCCCCCACACACACACACACACAGGCCCCCCCCACACACACACACACAGGCCCCCCCCCACACACACACACAGGCCCCCCCACACACACACAGGCCCCCTACACACACACAGGCCCCCCCACACACACAGGCCCCCTACACACACACAGGCCCCCACACACACACAGGCCCCCCCCACACACACACACAGCCCCCCCCCACACACACACAGGCCCCCCCACACACACAGGCCCCCTACACACACACAGGCCCCCCCCACACACACACACACAGGCCCCCCCCACACACACACACACAGACCCCCCCCACACACACACAGGCCCCCCCACACACACAGGCCCCCACACACACACACAGGTCCCCACACACACACACAGGCCCCCACACACACACACACAGGCCCCCCCACACACACACAGGCCCCCCACACACACACAGGCCCCCACACACACACACACAGGCCCCCCTCCACACACACACACACACAGCCCACACACACACACACACACACACACAGGCCCCCCCCACACACACACACACAGACACACACACAGCAAATCAAGTGACTTCCTAGAACAAAGAACAGCCACTTTAAGATAATTTGCTGCCTAGACGGTGAAGAGCCAGCAATTTTCAAAGGGCAGCTTCATTTAATTACAAACAAAATCCAAGTGCTGCCCCACGGCCTGAGTGGTGAGTGGAGGAGGGATGTGGACGCCGGGCTCTGCCCCGGCCAGCGGCCCCGACTGTGGAAGGAGCAGCTTAGGGGGAACTGCCTCCTTGGACGGGGCTTGGCCAGTCGGTCCCACTGGCCAAAGGCTCTGGGGGTATGGGATCTGGGGGAGTCCAGCCAGGGGTCACAGGGTGTGGGGGTGTCAGCCAAGAAGGCTGGGGTGTGGGCAAGGGGGTCTGGAGTGTCAGCCAGGGGGTCTGGGATTTCTGGCTGGAGAGTCTGGGGGCCAGGGATCTGGGATGTGGGCCACAGGGTCTGGGGGTGTCAGTCAAGGGGTGCGAGGGTGTCCGACTGGGGTCTGGGAGTGTCAGCTGGGGATCTGGGGTGTCAGCTGGGGGCTGGGGTATCTGGCTGAGGGGCTGGGGGTGTTGCTGGGGGCCTGGAGGTGTCAGTGGGGTCTGGGGTGTCAGTGGGGTCTGGGGTATCAGTGGGGGTCTGGGTGTCAGTGGGGTCTGGGGGTGTCAGTGGGATCTGGGGGTGTCAGTGGGGGTCTGGGGGTGTCAGTTGGGTCTGGGATGTCAGTGGGGGCCTGGGGGTATCAGTGGGGGTCTGGGGCTGTGAGTCTGGGTTGTCAGTGGGGGTTTGGGGGTGTCAGTGGGATCTGGGAGTGTCAGTGGGATCTGGGGTATCAGTGGGGGTCTGGGGTGTCAGTGGGTGTCTGTGGGTGTCCGTGGGGTCTGGGGGTGTCAGTGGGGGTCTGGGGGTGTCCGTGGGGGTCTGGGGGTGTCAGTCGGGTCTGGGGTGTCAGTGGAGGTCTGGGGGTATCAGTGGGGGTCTGGGGCTGTGGGACTGGGTTGTCAGTGGGGGTTTGGGGGTGTCAGTGGGGGTCTGGGGGTGTCAGTGGGATCTGGGAGTGTCAGTGGGATCTGGGGTATCAGTTGGGGTCTGGGGTGTCAGTGGGATCTGGGGTATCAGTGGGGGTCTGGGTGTCAGTGGGGGTCTGTGGGTATCAGTGGGGGTCTAGGGTGTCAGTGGGGGTCTAGGGTGTCAGTGGGGGTCTGGGGGTATCAGTGGGGGTCTAGGGTGTCAGTGGGGGTCTGGGGGTGTCAGTGGGGGTCTAGGGTGTCAGTGGGGGGGGGGGGGGTGTCAGTGGGGGTCTGGGGTGTCAGTGGGGGTCTAGGGTATCAGTGGGGGTCTGGGGGTGTCAGTGGGATCTGGGGTATCAGTGGGGGTCTACGGTGTCAGTGGGGGTCTGGGGGTGTCAGTGGGGGTCTAGGGTGTCAGTGGGATCTGGGGTATCAGTGGGGGTCTAGGGTGTCAGTGGGGGTCTGGGGGTGTCAGTGGGGGTCTAGGGTGTCAGTGGGGGTCTGGGGTGTCAGTGGGGGTCTGGGGGTGTCCGTGGGGGTCTGGGGGTGTCAGTGGGGGTCTAGGGTGTCAGTGGTATCTGGGGTATCAGTGGGGGTCTAGGGTGTCAGTGGGGGTCTGGGGGTGTCAGTGGGGGTCTAGGGTGTCAGTGGGGGTCTGGGGTTGTCAGTGGGGGTCTGGGGGTGTCAGTGGGGGTCTGGGGTGTCACATGAACCACCATAGGCAGGCACGTTAGTCCTGCAGGGCTGCCTGGGCTGTTTCAGCACATGGAGGTTCCAGAGCAGCAGGTGGTTCCCAGAAGACAAGCTGGGTTCCAGCACCAGGACCTGGGGTTTCTGGCCCAGAGACCACAGCCCTGTCTGTGCCCGGCGCTGAGGGCACAGCAGGTCGTCCTGGCGGTCTTCTTGCCAGTCCTGTGAGGTATCAGGAGCCTAAAAGGCTGGTGAGGCGCTGCCTGCCCGCTCTTGCTCCTCTGGAGGGTAACCCAGCTCCTTCCCCTCCCTGGCCGGCTCCCCGGAGCGGGCTGTGGTCGGTGGTCCAGGGCTGCAGAGCGCTGCTACCCTCTAGTGGGCATATGGGGTCCTGCAGCCCAGAACCCTACCCCGGCCCACGGGAGTCTCTGCCCCCACGCACCTGGACTTCCTCCTGCAGCAGGGACCCCGGAGGCCCCTCCAGTGCTCCCACCTCAGCTCCCAGGAAGACCTCAGGGTCTCGCCCAACCAAGTCGCTTCCCCCAAGAGCCCTCCCTCCAGCCCAGGATCTGCCACACCTTGTCCCAGCCGCTGCCCCATGCTCAGTGAGACCTGCGTGGTTTTGGAGGACGTTGGCTGGGGTTTCTAGACTCTCGCTCAACCGGGGGCCCCTCCAGTGACCGTAGTAGAGTGGAGGGTCTGGGGCCTCCATCCAGGCTGCGGTGGTCTGTCCCTCTGCAAGCTGCAAGCCGCTGTCTCTGGGCTCCATACTCTGGCTTCGGAAGTGGGAACGAGTGTTGAAATCCAGCCACCCTCAGGGGAAGGCCTGTGGCTGGGGGTCTCGCCCTGCAAGCCTGTCCCGGGCACAGAGAAGGTGACAGCTTCTAGGGGAAGGTGCATTCCGCAGCTTGAAGGCACCAGCATGCGGGGAACAGCAGGTCACGGAGCCCCTGGAGACCCAGGCAGGAGGCAGACCCCCCCCAGGCCCGGGTTACACACAGGGCAGGGCAGAGACTGCGGGAGCCGGGAGGAGGCCTGGGGTCTGGGGAGCCCTGCCCCACCCGAGGAAGCCGTGGAGCACCCGACCAGGCGAGTGAGGCTCTCCCCCCATTTCACGGCCATGCACAACCCTGGGCCCCCGTGGGTCTGGGGCCAAGACTGAGTTTCCCTGAGGGTGAGTATCTGTGATTTCTCCCCCAGCAGAGAGGAGGGCCTGGGCCCTGGCACCTGCACCCCCAGCACAGGGACAGTTCTGGGAAGGGCACGGCGCCCGTCCTGGCCGCTGGAGGACGGGACTAACCCTCTGGCCAATAGGGGTCTTGTTGGCTCCGGTCTGTGCCAGAACCACCGACGGGAACCCTGGGATCAGGGGCTGGGGCAGAGCCCGGGAGCAGGGTGGGCCTCGAGCTCTCAGGCACCGCTGCACCTGCGGCTTCCCTCACGGCCCCTGGCAGAGTCACTCAGCCCCAGGGGCCCAAGGATGCCCTCACACAGCCCTGGCACCACGCCTGGCACGGCCGGGCTCTCTGCACCTGGCGTGGGGCTCCCCGAGGCTGACTCAGAGCTGGGGGTCCAGGGAGTCTACATCCTGATGTGCTCCTGGGCAATGTGGATGCCGCTGTTGAGGGACCCCAGCTGGAGAACCCCAGTCCCAAGTGTACCCCCTCCCCACACCGGACAGCTGGGCCTCTGCCTGAGAACTGCCTCAGGGTCTGTCCCCGCCCAGAAGTGCCGCCCCAGATCTGCGGGCACAGACTCAGCCTCCTGGTGCTCTCCCGGCCCTGCACCTCTCCACCCTCTGCCAAGGGCACCCCGTCCCACAGCCCTGAGGCAGCAGCTCCCTCTTGGGTGAGCCACACCGCCAGCTCCGTCTCCTGCACCCTGGGGTCCTGGCAAGTGTCCTGGGGCCTGTGGAGCTGCCGCCCCATCCTCAGGCCGCAGAGGGTGACACAGCCATTTGTCCAGGCTCCCCACCAGACCCCTGCAAGGATGGTGCGGAAGGTCAGCTGTGGTGGCCTCTGGTGAAGGATGTCCCCTCGCCCAGGAAGTCAGGGGCCCCTCGCCCTCACTGTAGCAAACACACACCCAGGACCCTCTCCCAAAGTCAAGGCCACAGCCAGGCCGGGGAGGGCATGGCTCCTACCCCACTGGAGGACGGGAATGCGGGGCCGCCGCGTGTGAGAACCCCGTCACGGCGGCATCTCTGGGGACCAGGCAAGAGTGTCCAGAAGAGAAAATAGACGCACTTCCCATTGTTTTATCTTCTCTGTAGCTTAAGTTATATTTGACCCAAGGCCAGAATTCAGTGAGGTGCCCTGGGCTTCTCAAGGAGAGGACGTATTCCCTGTGCCACTCCACAGCCAAGTGCAAACGGCTGCTCTCACGAGCGCCGCTGACCGGCTCCCAGCACCACTTGAGCTGTTCTCTAAAAGGATGTCAGGCCAGCCTGACGATTAAGGCCAGCTCAGGGCAGGTGGGTAGCCCTCCCAGGCAGGGCCGCCCTAGCAGCCGGGCCCCAGAGCCCCGGAAACCTGGTCAGCAACTCTGTCCTGGCCTCCCAGAGAGGCCCCCATGCCCGGGGGACCCGAGTGTCCCGGCTGCCGGCTGCCTAACGAGCCACCCGGAACTTAGTGACGGCCCACCCCGTCCCCGGAGTGAGAAGGACTCTTGGTTACAGGAGAGCCACCACCCACCCAGCTTCGAGCCAGGGCAGGGGCCACCTCCAGATGGGGGTATGCAGGTCCCAGGTTTCGAGGTCTGGAGGAGCACGTGGGGACACGCCGGTGGCCGTCTCTGGAAACACGACTGGCTGTGGTTTGAGGAACGTGTTGCCACTTCCCGATCCTGGACAGAGCCTTCTGATGGATAATAGGCCACAGACACAGCCAGTGTGCCTGGCCTGAGACCCCCACTCAAATCCTGCGGACCCTGAGGAAGGAGAGCTCCGGCCAAGAGAGGAAGAGAGGGGGCCCGGTCAGGTCTCTGGAGTTGAGACCTCATCCCTAGAGGGAGCAGAGGGGCCTCCCTCCCCACCCCACCGCGGGCTCCTACGGGAGGAGATGCCTCCAAAAGGACTGACGGCCAGCAGCACCCAGTGCAGGAAGGGCCCCACACCCCAGAGGTCAAGGCCAGAGGGCCCAGAATGGCCCCTGAAGGGTTGCAGCTCGGGGCCCTGATGCTCCCTTGCTTCCTAGTGCTCCTGGGCCCACCCCTGCCAGCCCCCAACACCAGGGAGTCCACAATGAACCTCCCACCCCCTTGCTGGCCACAGCCCCGGAGAGGCAGGGCAGGGGGTTCTCAGCCAAGGCTGACCAGTAGCTGAGCGGGGCCCAGAGTCCTGCTGTGGCCGTGCCACTGACCTGAAACCAGGCCTGGTGGGCAGGAGGGAGAAACAGACACATCCCACCTACCTCTGCTGAAACCACACACAGAAGCCAAATGTCTCGCACCCACCCAGCCCCATGGCAGTCCAGCCACTGTCCTGGTCTCCACACCAGGGTCCTCCGCCCCGGCACAGCCGATCCCTTGAAACAATGTCTCCACTGTGTTGTTCATGGTGCTGGGGTCAGCGACTCAGGGGGCCTGGCTGGGGGGATCCTTGCTGGGGACTCAGGAGGCCTGTCTGGGGGATCTTCACTGGGGTCTCTCGTGTTGTGCCGCTGGCCAGGGCTGTGTCCTATGAGGGTGACTGGGCTGGACATGGGCAACCACTGGCCCGGTTGCGGGCTGGGTGCTCCCTGGCTTGGCGGGGGTCTTCCCAAGGTCCCCCACACAGTGGTCCCGGGATCAGAATCTTCAGGCAGTGGCCGCCCCTGCAGTGCAGTGGCTCCAAGAACCAGGCAGAGGCCTTGGGCCTTTCAAGAGCCGGCCACGGGACTAAAGCCTACGGTGTCACCCCTCCATGG
Source organism: Macaca thibetana thibetana (assembly GCF_024542745.1). Taxonomy (NCBI): domain Eukaryota; kingdom Metazoa; phylum Chordata; class Mammalia; order Primates; family Cercopithecidae; genus Macaca; species Macaca thibetana. Next base: position 128,776,073 of record NC_065588.1, read on the forward strand.
CCCACAAAGTCAGGGAGGGCTGGACCCAGCTCTGTGGGAAGCGTGGCAAAGCCATTGGGCACACATTTCAGCACTGCCCGCAGCCTCCTGCCTGTCCCCCTGCCTGTCCCCTCCTCCCACGGCCCAGCCTCCTGCCTGTCCCCCTGCCTGTCCCCTCCTCCCACGGCCCAGCCTCCTGCCTGTCCCCCTGCCTGTCCCCTCCTCCCACGGCCCAGCCTCCTGCCTGTCCTCCTGCCTGTCCCCTCCTCCCACGGCCCAGCCTCCTGCCTGTCCCCCTGCCTGTCCCCTCCTCCCACGGCCCAGCGTCCTGCCTGTCCCCCTGCCTGTCTCCTCCTCCCACGGCCCAGCCTCCTGCCCAGCTGGGGCCGAAACCAACGCCACCCACAGCGCCTTCCTGCTCTCAGGTCAGAGCCCGAGCCAGGGGCCTGCAGAGCCCGCGGGACCCGCCCAGCTTCCCCTCTGGCCTCCGACTGTGCTGCCCCGGCCGTGGCCGCACCGCCCGCTCTGCGGCCGACACTTGGAGCTCTCCCACCGCCAGGCCCTTCCCCCCCTGCTCCTCCTGGCTGTCCAGGCGGCCGGATCTCGCTCCGAGCACTCCGTGTGTCTGGCGTGGTCTCACGCACACCTTTGCTTCCCATCTACCCTGTCCCCATGGGGATCTGAGGCAGCGGAGACTTGTCCTCTGGTTTCCAGCTGCTTCCCCAGCAGGTGGAAGGCTGCCCGGCACATACACGCAGAGCATCCCTCGTGCAAAAATCCAAAATCAGAAAGCTCCGGAATCTGAAACTTTCTGCGCACTGGCATGAGCTCAGGTGAAAGGCATGAAATGCCCATTGGAAGAGTTTGCATTTCAGAGTCTGGATTTTCAGAGGAGGGATGCTTAACTGAATAAGTACAAGTCAAGTATCTAAAATGAAAAAAGATTACAGGTGTGGTGGCTCACGCCTGTAATCCCAGCCCTTTGGGAGGCTGAGGTGGGGGGATCACTTGAGCCCAGGAGTTCAAGACCAGCCTGGGCAACATAGCAAGACCCTATCTCTACAAAAAACAAATGACTAGCGAGGTGAGGTGGCACGTGCCTGTAGTCCCAGCTACTCGGGAGGGACTTGAGGTGGGAGAATCGCTGAAGCAATCAGGTCAAGGCTGCTGTGAGCTGTGATTGCACCTATGCACTCCAGCCTGGGCAACATAGCAAGACCCTGTCTCAAAAATAAAAATGAAGAGAGGGGAGGGGAAGGGAGGGGACGGAAGGGGAGGAGAGGGGAGGGGAGAAGAGAAAGAAAGGAAGGCAGAATCCTGGGCTCCTCTAGACCTCTTGGAGGAGAATCTTTATTCTAACAATACCCGCAGTGATTTACTGCACACCGAGTGTTTAGAAGCTCTGTCCCATGAAGTGGGCCCTGGGGCAGGGAATTCAGTGGAGAGGGGGTGTCTCTCCCACAGTCCACAAAAGAGAAACAGGGAAGAAACACCGAGGCTCAGAGGTCAGAGGCTCCTCCGCATCCTCCACAGCCTCTGCAGCCTGAGAGCTGAGTGAGTGCCACGGTGGTTGTGAATTTCCCCAAATATATTGTCTTGTTGATGTAAAGTTATCCAAATAAGCTCTGGACTCCACAGCATTCAGTGCCTGCTGAGATCCTTTTGAAAAGGCATAATTCAGGGCCAAGCGCAGTAGCCCATGCCTGTAATCCCAGCACTTTGGGAAGCAGAGGCAGGCGGATCACAAGGTCGAGACCAGCCCGGCCAACATGGTGGAACCCCATCTCTACTAAACATGCAAAAAATTAGCCAGGCGTGGTGGCAGGCACCTGTAGTCCCAGCTACTCGGGAGGCTGAGGCAGGAGAATCACTTGAACATGGCAGGAAGAGGTTGCAGTGAGCCACGATCACCCCACTGCACTCCAGCCTGGGCGACAGATGGAGACCCTATCTCAAAAAAAAAAAAGGCATAATTCAGCTGCCACATGGTAACTTTCAATGGGCCCCTCATTTTACCTGCAAACTGAAAGGGGGGCAACTCCGAGCTACCCTCTAACCTTTTCCTTCCTTCCTCCACTCAGTTTTCTTGCCCGGGGAGATGCTCTGAACCCGCTCCCACCTCCAACCCTGAAATCCGTTCTCCAGCCTGAACGCACAGGGCAGCTTTCTTCTCTCTGCCTCCCCAACCAGATGTTTTCTGTAGATGATTTGGCATCTGGCTGTGCCCTCCCAGCCCTCCGTTGCCCACACACTCCCTTTCGTGAAGGTTCTATTCTTCCTGATCCAGCTTCCTAATTTTTTTAATCAGAAATGTTCCAGGAACTAAATTGGCAAAGACCCTCCTTTATGGGTGAAAGGGAAGGAAAACAGAAAGCATTCACCCATCCTGAACCTTGCCGTGGTCGGTCACGGTAACATGTGTTGCCTGACAACCCTTTTGTGAAGGCAGAACAGCCATCAGGCTTTGGATCGATGACTGGCTGAGTGCGTTCGGGCTGGTTAATTCACCGAAGTACAAAAAGCAAAGCCAGAGTTAAGAGATGCATGTTCCCATGATATAAAAGCGGAGAAGTGGTGTCAACAGGGCATTGTTAGAGCTATTTCAGCTGGAGATGTGTGGAAAGAAGTGAAATAGAAAAAAAAAAAAAAAAGCTACATTTCAAGGGAAAGAAAATTAGCCACAGAGGAAACACGACGCATGGTAAGTACGAGGAACTGCGTAAAGGCTGGGAATAAATGTATAGCTCACATACACGCTCTTGAAAGACTATTCAACGGTCTCTGTCAGAGATTATTTGTTTGGTTGCAAAACCTAGAAACACCCTCACGATTGGGAACCACATTGAACTCAACAATTTTTTTTTTTTTTTTTTTTTTGAGATGGAGTCTCACTTTGTTGCCCAGGCTAGAGTGCAACGGGTGATCTCGGCTCACTGCAACCTCTGTCTCGCAGGCTCAAGCGATCCTCCTGCCTCAGCTTCCCGAGTAGCTGGGATTACAGGCACCCGCCACCACGCCCAGCTAATTTTGTATTTTTGGTAGAGACAGGGTTTCGCCATGTTGGCCAGGCTGGTCTCAAACTCCTGACCTCAGGCGATCCATCCACCTCGGCCTCCCAAAGGCTGGGATTACAGGCATAAGCCACCATGCCCGGCCTAAAATGCTTTTTGGTTTTTTTTTTAAAGGAATTGATTGTTTTGTTGTTGTTGTTGTTTGGAGATGGGATCTCACCATGTTGCCCAGGCTGGTCTTGCCCCATAATCAAAATGTTCCAGTGCCTTCAGGTAAGACTTAATCCAGCATCTCAAATGTTGCCTCACATGGGTGGGTCAAGTTCAGGCTGCAGAAGAGGCTGCCTCAGGTGACCAGTCAGGCACATAGCTACTTCCTCCCGATGCCTGGCTGTGTCCTGGCCAGGCGTGAGTTCAGAGTAGACCCACATCTGGTAAACTGGGCTTTATGATTTCGGGGCCTGGCCAATGTTGGTGTTTGCCTTTGTGATGACTGTGAAAAAAGACTTTGAAGCAAATTAATGGTGCAAAATACTGAAGGAGAAAATGTCCAACTTACTATTTAAATCCCATTAGCAAAGTCAAGATTGCCATGCAAATGGAAATTATTAATTTGGTGTGTGTGTGTGTATATATATATATATATATATATATATATAATTGTATGTATATATAATTTTTTTTTTTTTTTTGAGACAGAGTTTCGCTCTTGTTGCCCAAGCTGGAGTGCAATGGCGCGATCTTGGCTCACTCCACCTCCCAGGTTCAAGCGATTCTCCTGCCTCAGCCTCCTGAGTTGCTGGGATTACAGGCACCCGGCACCATGCCCAGCTAATTTTTTGAATTTTTAGTAGAGACAGGGTTTCACCATGTTGGCTAGGCTGGTCTTGAACTCCTGACCTTAGGTGATCCACCCGCCTCAGCCTCCCAAAGTGCTGGGATTACAGGCATGAGCCACCATGCCCAGCCGAGATTGGTAATTTGGGATAACTTCATTGATTTATTAAGATAGGTCCTGCAGATGAATTAACCCACATCAGAGGAATCAGATGAGAGGACTCTAGAAATGGGGGCTGGGAATCCCAGAACAATCCCCAGGAGATCCCCGAGATAGGACACTCCTGTGAAGTTTGAGATGCCCACTGGACGTCCCAGGAGGGCATGGAGTGTGCAGGTGGGTGTGGGAGGCTGGAACTGGCATCCAGGCCAGTGACAGAATAGGCAGGAACAGGCGTGGAGGCCATGAGACCGGGTGAGATGCCGGGGCTGAGTGTGGACGGGGCGGTGAGAGGATAGGCATGGAGGCCATGACTGGATGAGGTGTCAGGGGATGAGTGTGGATGGCGCAGAGGACAGGCTGTAGGTACCGGGTCCTGAGACCGGATGAGATGCCGGGGGTGCGTGTGAATCAGGCAGAGGAGAGGCTGTGGGCACTGGGTCTCCAAGGTGCCCCCTCAGGGAAGAGAGAGAACCAACAGCCACCAGCCCCATAGCAGGAGGACAGTGAGAAGGAGGGGATGAGGCGGCGTGGGGTGGGGGGTGCCTGGAAGTCAAGGGAAGACACCGATTCCAGGAGAAGGACTGGACGGGTCGGCGTGGAACTAGGATACCCGGCCATCGCGACAAGTCTCAGGAACAAGCACAGACCTCAGAGGCTGCCTGACATCACTCCTCCTTGGGGTCATGGCCTGGGAAGCCCCATGGCCTCTCTACTGAGACAGTCACACAGGCAGGCTCCGGGAAGGGGAACAGACTCCACCTCTCAATGGGGACAGTCAGTTCTGGAAGAGCAAGGGGGCCTGGAAACACCTGGGGAAATGCCAGCCGCAGCAGGAAGCAGGACGATTCAGCCTGGCGGGCACAGGGTCCAGACCCTCCCGCTCCACGACCAAGGGCGGCAGCTCCCCCTGCAGACGGATGTCCTCGCCGGAGCCCAACCTGCCAGTCCACACTCTAGGAGCTGCCATTAGCAACTAGTCCACCCCACACCAATGTGTGTCAGGGTCGTTCTGATGCAAGTTATGGAAACCAACTCACAGAAAACAAGGGGATGAAGGAGTTTTAAACGCAGGCGTCCAGGCGCCTCGGATTTCACAGAGGGCTCAGATAACATCATTAGAGCACAGTCGTCTCCGCCTCTGTCTCTCTCTCTCTCTCTCTCTCTCTCTCTGCCCCTTTCCATCTGTTTCTGCCTCTTTCTCTTCTCTGTTTCTCTGTTCCTCTCTCTCTCTATCTATATCTCCATCTCTGACTCTCTCTCTTTGCCTCTCTCCATCTGCTTCTGTCTCTGTCTCTCTTCTCTGTTTCTCTGTCCCTGTCTCTCTGTGTCTCTCTCTGTCTCTCTCTTCTGTTTCTCTGTCCATGTCTCTCTGTGTGTCTCTCTTTATCTCTGTCTCTGTCTCTGTCTCTCTCCCTCTCTCCTCTGTTTCTCTGTCCCTGTCTCTGTATCTCGGTCTCTGCCTCTTTCTCTGCCCCTCTCCATCTGTTTCTGCCTCTGTCTTTCTCTAACTCTGTCTCTCCCGTTTCTCTGCCCCGTCTCTCTGTCTCTTTTTCTCTCTCTCCCTCTCTCTGCTCCCTCCATCTGTTTGTCTCTCTGTGTCTCTCTCCCTCTATCTCCGTCTCTCTCTCCTCTGTTTCTCTGTCCCTGTCTCTCTCTGTCTCTATCTCTTTCTCTCCTCCCCACCCAGGCCTGTCGGCCTCAGGCTGCTCCACTCCCTCCGGGACCCCACGGGCCTCCGCACCACCTGCAGTGCAGACTCTCCCCTCCTGCTCCGGCGAGCCCCGCCAAAATCCCGGGCCTGGCTTTTATTAGTCTAGCTGGGATCACGTGCTCACCACTGAGCCAATCACGGTGTCCAGCGGGCCCGGAGCCGAGACGTGGGCCAATCAGCAGTGCTGGGTGGGGTACTGGGCGGGGCCTGGGCGGCCATGCCCCTCCCCTGAACAAGGCGGACCAGGGGAGAGACCAGCGGCCCGCGGAGGGCCGGGCGGACCGGGTCCGCGGATGAGGAGGGGCAGGGGGCGCGGAGTCTGCGGGCGGAGCAGGGGCTGGGCCTCCTGTGGGACCGGAAGGGCGTGCGGTGCCCAGGACAGGGCGGGACTTTCACAGAGGGCGACAGAAAGAGTGAATTGCCAGGTCCCAGCTCTGCCACTGTGCTGTGTGGCCTCGGGCAGGTCACTCAACCTCTCTGTGCCTGGTTCCCCGCCTGTAAAGTGGGGCCAGCAAGCAGGTGCTGTGGGGTTCACCCTGATGTGTGCGTCACTCAGAAGGGCGGCTGCACCTCTAAGTTACTGTCACAGCAGAGACCTCCCGCGGGCGAGGGGACTGGATCCACAGAGAGAACATGGGCTGCCCTCCAGAAAGCACCTCCCGCCCGCGGGGCACGCAGAGGGCCCAGGAGTTTCCCTTCCCGGGGCGGGAGCTACGCATCCAGGATCCAGCTGCAGACCCACAAGGGCCTGGGCTGCAGGATCCCCAGGCCAGCGACCTCCACCCTCGCCTAATTGTCCCAGCTGCGTCTCCTTCACGCCTAGTTAGATTTTGTTGTAAAGAGATAAAAGGCTGTTACTTTGTATCAGCAAGCCGTCTTTTTCTGCAGGACTGAGTTCGCCAAAGGGGAAGGCGGTGGGGGGCGGAGGAGTAGAAGGAAGGGGGGACGTTAATAGACTTTAGAATAAAATCCTGACAGACTCCAATTGATTCTGCAGCCTGAGAAAAATGGAGTGCAGAGCAAATGAGATTTATGCGCTGTTAACTGTAACTGTCTCTCAGTGTCTGCACCAAAGGCTGTTAAAATGGTGATTTTTAGTCACGTATGGAAATTGTGTGTGAAGAGACGGATGAACCGTCTGGGAGCAGTCTCCTTCCACGCCGTGTCTTATACACAGCGATATTATCACCAGTGACATAATGTATTATGGGTGTAATTTAATCCAAGCATCTAAAGGTACACGCAAACCAAAGGTTCCTGGCACATGTTCCACGCCTATGGTTACCAGAGAACTGTGGGGGCTGTGAAGACAGTGGTGGGCCTGTCAGTCACTGGCACCTGGTGGGCCGTGGGGGGGTCTCACCTCTCCCAGCTTGGGGTGGGGAGGGCTGGGCCCACTTCTACTCATGCGCCAGCCCCGATCCAGGACACTGCTAAGGAGACCAGCCCCTCCCTCGGGGACAGGGCCCTGGGGGATTGTCAAGCCCTTCCTCAGCAGGGCAGAGCTGTGCCCACCCTGCCGCGACCAGCTCCTCCACAGATGCCTCCCGTGGTGTTTCTTGTCATTGTTCCTGGGGGACGTAGGAGTAAAGTGTTCTGGACATTGCTGAAAAACAGCCCTGGGTCCCACTCCCCTCACTGGAGAAGCAGAGCTCTATTCATGCTTGAGGGAGTATATCAGTCAGGCTGGTCTTGGCTGGGCTGTGTAACAAACAGCCCCACACCACAGCACCTGAGCACTTCGCAGATGCACTTCTTTCTCACACAGGCATCCAGTGTGGGCCGGCAGGGGCCTTTGCTGTTTGTCATCACTGGGGAACAGGGACCGAGGTGTCAACACACATCCACAATCCCCAAAGCAGGAAGCTTCATGAACTCATGTTTAAAGGCTAGAATTTCATTGGCCAAAGCAGGTCACATGGCCGGGCCTAACGTGGAGAGAGAGGGAAAGCATAATCCTAAATGTATCTGGAAAAAGAGACCAAAATATTAGTGGGCGGCACCACTGACTTCCACGTCTGCCTTCTGGACTAATTGACTGTGTTCACTCCCCATCATGGCTCCCCAGGTGAGACGACCCCAAACCACAGCCATATCGGGTCTGGGTGACCCCAGACACCTCTTCACTGGAGACTCACGGACTGAAGAGGTTGGTCACTGCCTCCCTCACACTCGGCACACAGTGGACGGCAGGGAATGGACACGACGAGCCCCAGCAGCGGGGAGAGAGAGAAGGGAGATGGCAGCAGTCGCTGGTGCACAGAGGACCTGAAACCCCTGGGAAGGCCCCGGAGCGCCCACCCTGGTGCTGGTCCACGCTCCTTCACTCAGTCCAGATTCAGTTCCTCCTGAAGGTCACCTCCTTTTCCGCCGTCCTCCGAGGTCCCTGGCTCTGCCCTCCAAGAGGTTTCCGATTCCTCCATGACCCTTCTCGGCCAGTATGAGGCGGGTACCCGGGACACGCCTTCCTCGGGGTGGGTCAGTGTTCGCCGCCCGCCTCCTGGTCGCAGGGGTTAGTGGTGGTTTCCATTAATGCACACGTTTCTCTTGTAGACTGAATGGGTGCCGTCCTGTCGTGACTCTCTCAAGACCCCAGGAGCTTTCTCATCTCTGACTTCAGCCAGCTCCACATGCAGCAGCCACCCCTGCAGCTCCCCCGCCGTCAACCCTCCCAGGGCCGCAGAGCCTTCCGCCCACGCCAGTGGCTCGGCTGAGTTTCAGGGACGTCATCCCCTTCTCTCTAGCTGGTCGCTTTCCCCTGCGCTGTTTTGTCCCAGTGAAAAGCACCCCCGCTGCACCTTCACCGTGAGATGCCTCGATCCACGAGAGAGGAACCAGGGCTGTGACACCGTGCCCTGCATGAAACTTTTCTCACAAGCTGCATTTTCATGATCACGGTCTACAGTCAGCCAGCTCTTCCAACGTTCTGGGAGTATAATATTTTAAAATCTCCTTGTTCACTTTCACGCCTGCTGGCAGGATGGACAATTCCTGTCTGGGTCTGACTCCTCAAAACATTTCACTGCCGTGTCTGCGACGTGCGATTTTCCAGCCTTTCCCTAGAGCTGCGGTTTCATCAGGTTCATGGTCCAACTTCCAAGTTGCCGAGTGTTCCACATGGAGTGTGCTCCGGCCTCTGCCCCGCCTCCCCTCTGTCCTCCACGTGAGCAGGACACATGCTCCAGGTGCCCTGTGGCTGTGGCAGCACCTCATTTCTCGGAGCTGCTTTCTGTGCTGTCAGGACTGTTTGGTTCTGCTGCTCTAGCAAACAGTCCCCAGACTCAGTGCCTTCAATGGTGAAGGCGTATCTCTCTCTCAAGCAACTGCTCTCACATGTCCTCAAGGGACCTGCTGTTTGTCCTCACTCAGGGACACAGGCAGAGGGATGATCCCTTTGACACACCTTTCCGTGAGGGCTCGGTTGGCCAGAGGAGGAGATGTGGTGAAACATGCTGGGCGGGGGAGGCCTCTGCCGGGGCAGATCGGGGCACCTGCTCACATTCTCACCGCAACGCAGGCACGAGCTCACACCCAGATTTGCCCTCCACTCCCGCAGTTTATTCCTTGAACAAATGTTTGCTGAGACTCCGCCATGGGTCAGACACTGCTCCAGGCCCTGGGGGTGCTGCAGGGGAGAAAGAAGACGCAGGAGAACCCTGCCCTTGTGGAGTGTGCATCCCAGTGGCGGTGGGTCAGGTCAGCAGCTGGGAGGACCTGATGCTGATGAATCCTGCAGAGACAAATACGCAGGGGTGGCAGGGACACGGGAGGAATCTGAGGCTAAGCAGGGAGGTCAGGGAGGGGCTCACTGAGAAGCTGATGTTGGAAGGAGTGAGGGAGCAAGCTGTTCACACATCTCAGGGAACAGCATCTCAAGCAGAGGGAACCACCTATGCAAACACAGTGGGAATGTTCAGGAAACTGCCCCACGTGGCTGGAGGCCAGCCAGGAAGCAAGGAAACAGTAGGTGGTGGCCAGAGGGTGATGAACGGGGCAGGGCCTGGGGCGGGTGGCTGGAGGGTGACGAACGGGGCAGGGCCTGGGGCGGGTGGCTGGAGGGTGACGAACGGGGCAAGGCCTGGGGCGGGTGGCTGGAGGCCGAGGAACGAGGCAGGGCCTGGGGCAGGTGGCCGGAGGGTGACGAATGGGGCAGGGCCTGGGGCGGATGGCTGGAGGGTGATGAACAGGGTAGGGCCTGGGGCAGGTGGCTGGAGAGTGACAAACGGGGCAGGGCCTGGGGCGGATGGCTGGAGGGGGTGATGAACAGTTCAGGGCCTGTGGGGGGGTGATGAACCAGGCAGGTCTGGGGAGCAAAGCAATGGCCAAGGGGTGACAAACAGTGCAGGGCCTGGGACGCGTGGCTGTGGGGGGATGAATGGGATAGGCCTGGGGAGCAGGTGGTGGCCAGCAGGTGATGAACAGTGCAGGGCCTGGGGTGGGTGGCTGAAAGGTGATGAATGGTGCAGGGCCTGGGGCTGTTGAGACACTAGGAGCTATGAGCAGGGAAGTGCTGTGAGCTGGTCTGGTCTTGACACAATCGTGCTGGCTCAGAGGAGAAGGCAGGGTGGGCCTGCAGCATCTACTGACTCCTGCGTCACAAAGGGTCCTACACTTATCAGCTCCCGTTTTCCTTAGATCAAGGATCAGGTGTGGCTTGGCTGGATCCCCAGGCTCAGGGTCTCAGGCTCAATTTGGGCTCAGCTGGGCGGGGGTCTCATCTGACAGCTCCACTGGGGGAGAACCAGCCTCCAAGCTCAGGCGTGTAGTTCTGGGCAGGATTCAGTTCTTTAGGGCCTCAGCTCCTCACTCGCGTTTAGCTGGAGGCCACCCTCAGTCTCTCGCCCCATGGCAGCTCTCAGCACAGCTGCTGGCTTCACCAGACCATGGGAGAGGGTGAGTGGGATGAGCAAGACGGATACAGGGTCTTTCTGTGACCGGATTTTGAAGTGACATCCCATTGCTTTTGCCATTTTCTATTCATTCGAGATGAGCCACAGGTCCTGCACATGCTCAAGGGAGGGAGTGCATGAGGACTGAGCACCAGCAGGGGTGCCCTGAGCCGTGTGAGGCTGCCCCACAGAGGGCAACAGCAGGAGCTGTACCAGTCCAGGCCTGAGACAGCAGTGGCTTGGACCAGCATGGCCGGGGTGGAGGCCATGAGAAGCAATCGGATGCTGGGTACTTGCTGACAACAGGCTCTGCTTCAGGCTGGGAGAAGAGCTGCACCTTGGCCTTCACCTGAAGGGGGCTGCTGTGACCTGAGATGGGGCAGCCGTGACCCATGACCTGAGATAGGGCAGCCGTGACCCATGACCTGAGAAAGGGCAGCCATGACCCATGACCTGAGATAGGGCAGCCGTGACCCGAGATGGGGCAGCCGTGACCCATGACCCGAGATGGGGCAGCCGTGACCCGAGATGGGGCTGCCGTGACCCATGACCTGAGATAGGGCAGCCGTGACCCGAGATGGGGCAGCTGTGACCCAAGATGGGGCTGCCGTGACCCATGACCTGAGATGGGGATGCCATGACCTGAGATGGGGCAGCCGTGACCCATGACCTGAGATTGGGACGCCGTGACCCGAGATGGGGCTGGGACGCCGATGAGCCGTGACCTGAGATGGGGCAGCTGTGACCCATAACCTGAGATAGGGACGCCATGACCTGAGATTGGGACGCCGTGACCCGAGATGGGGCTGCTGTGACCCATGACCTGAGATGGGGCAGCCGTGACCTGAGATGGGGCAGCTGTGACCCATAACCTGAGATAGGGACGCCATGACCTGAGATTGGGATGCCATGACCCAAGATGGGGCTGCCATGACCCATGACCTGAGATGGGGCAGCCCAGCTCCACTCTAGACAGGGTCCCTCCCGTGCCCTGGGACCTTCCTCCCGGTAGAAGAGGAAGGAGAAGAGAGCGTGGTGGGAAACCCAGGAGCCTTGAGAGCAGCAGGCAGGGCAGACAGTCCTCACGGAGAGACACCCACGCCCAGCTCCAGCCACCTGCCTGGAGCACAGCAGCCTGCCCGTTGTCACTACCAAGCTCGCCACCACGTGAAGGGGCTGCCCCGAACCACCAGCCCTCCCACTAATCCACTTTAAACCCACGATGCGGATGCGGTGGGGGCCTGTAAGCAGCTTTTCAAGTGAGAGACAATGTCCCACACGGCGCGTTGCCCAGGAGACTGCGGGGCTGAGCTGCAGGCTGAGGTTGGCCACTGTGTTTACGCTTCCGTATGTGTTCACCCCGCTCCACCCCAGGCCCAGGAGGGATTCAGAGGCTGAATTCCTGAGAGCACGAGCACAAAGAAAAATTCATGGGAAAATGCAGACAGGCAACGGGAATTTGCTGTCAGTCCCAGCTTCCCCATGTACCTTTCGGCTCAAAATACTCCCTGATCTGCTCATCCCCACAGGTCCCAGAAGGCAGCAGACAGCCAGCCTGGGAAGGCGCCGACTCAGACAGAAACTGATCCAAGCCCTGGTCTCTGTCCCCGCAGACGCAGACGCCCTGGGAAAGGAAACCTGTCCGAAACCTGCGAGTCCCAACTGACAGCTGCCAACGGCAGCCACCCTGCTGCCTCCCTGACCACACAGCCTCTTCCCCACGACAGTGCCGCTCAAGTTCCTACCCCACCGCCTGGGACTTGCTCACCTCCCCACGTCCCGTCCACCTCCCGGCCTCCCCGCCTCTGGGAGTCCACCTCCCGCCCGCCTCCCTGCCTCCCGTCCACCTCCCCATTTTCACACGCGTGGGTTCTCCCATCCTCAGGCCTTAGCTCAGACGTCCTTTCCATGGGGCCTGTGGGAAGCAGCCACCTGCGGCCACTGTCCCTCTCCCAGGGCGCTGGTCACTTCCTAAAACCCGCTCCTGGCCCATCACCCGTCTCCCTCCCCAGGCTGGAAGTTCCCGAGGTCCCAGGCCTTGAATTTCCCCAACAGCCCCTGTGGCCCTGCCCACAACAGGAAACCGCGGAAGGCAGCAGAGTCCGGGGTGCCCCTGTGGGATGCCTGCCTGACGGCGGGGCTCAGGCAGGGACCCTGACGGGCTGCAGCCCCTCAGCAGCCTGCGTCCTCTGGTCCTGGGGGAGCCACGGGTGTCAGGAGCCTGCCGGTGGGCTCTGGACAGGAACCTGGAATTTCCTAGTTCCTGGGAGGCAGCCACCAGATGGCAGCGTGGGCACGTCCTTGCCTGGCCCCTCCAGCACAGCCCCCAAGCCCAAGAGGACTGGGCAGATGGCCAAGGAAGGGAAGGTACCCTCCCCCATCCTGAGCAGGTGGCCATGAGGCCTTGGCAGACCTCCCACCCTGGAGCTGGGCCGCTGGAGCCTGGCGTAAGACATGTGGAAGGGCCTCGGCTCCTGGTGCCTAGCCCTCAACACATCTGAGCACACCTACGCATGTCGGCACACACCTGAGCACACCTGCACACACCTGGGCACATCTGCGCATACCTGGGCATACGTGCACACACTGGAGCACACCTATGCACACCTGCACACACCTGCAGCGCTCATCATCCCTATGTGACCTGGAGTAAGTCACCTACCTCTTGGTGCCTGAGTTTCCTTATCTGTGACAGTGACGACGGCCACCCTGGAGAGCTGTCATGAGAACGAAATGAGGTGATGCCCTTACAGGTGTGTAAGGGCGATGCCTGGCACATTGTGGGGTCATCTGAGGGTTGCTCATCATCCCCCATCCCGGAAGCTCGCCACCATGCCCAGGTGTGCAGCCCACAGACAGCTGCAGCTGTCACAGCCATGTGAGATCACAGAGAGGCAGGTCTGGGAAGGGGCTGCCAGCCCTGGTCTGGTGAACAGCAGGCGGAGCACCAGCTGCAATGTGGTGGGGAGCAGTGGCGGCCGTGGTGCAGCAGGCATGAGCCCCATGGGGCGAGGCAGCAGCCCACACACAGCTGCAGCTGCTTCCTGACTTGCAGGGTGTGGACTCAGCCTTGCTCCACCTTCTGTTTTTTTAAAGAAAAGCTAATACGAGGTTTCCGTAGTGTAGTGGTTATCACGTTTGCCTAACACACGAGAGGTCCCGGCTCAAAACTGGATATTATGGCCGGGCGCCGTGACTCACGCCTGTAATCCCAGCACTTTGGGAGGCCGAGGTGGGTGGATCACGAGGTCAGGAGATCGAGACCATCCTGGCTAACACAGTGAAACCCCGTCTCTACTAAAAAGTACAAAAAACTAGCCGGGCGAGGTGGCGGGCGCCTGTAGTCCCAGCTACTCGGGAGGCTGAGGCAGGAGAACGGCATAAACCTGGGAGGCGGAGCTTGCAGCGAGCCGAGATTGTGCCATTGCACTCCAGCCTGGGGACAGAGTGAGACCATCTCAAAAAAAAAGAAAAAGAACAAAAGCTGGGGCCAGGCGGTGGCCCACACCTGTAATCCCAGCACTTTGGGAGGCTGAGGCGGGCGGCTCACAAGGTCAGAAGACCGAGATCATCCTGGCTAACACGGTGAAACCCCGTCTCTACTAAAAATACAAAAAATTAGCCGGGCATGGTGGCGGGCACCTGCAGTCCCAGCTACTCGGGAGGCTGAAGCAGGAGAATGGAGTGAACCCAGGAGGCAGAGTTTGCGTGAACTGAGATCGCGCCACTGCACTCCAGCCTGGGCAACTGAGCAAGACTCGGTCTGAAAAAAAGAAAAGAAAAGCTGGGAGTCTGGATTTGGGGGCAGAGGTCCCACGTTTGGAAACACTGTGCTGTTCAAATTTGCAACATGCCTGGGTGTTGGCCACGGCCCGAGAGCCCGGGGGCGACATCAGCCTCAGCATCAAGGTGGGCTCCAGAGTCCACACTCACACTGCACGTTCTGAGCGTGCACCCGTCTCCCGGCAGGCCTGGGCTGCTTCCATGGGTCTGAAGCTGCAGACGACAGGATCCGCCTGAGATGAGGCTGCTGTGAGCAAGATGTCTTCTCTCTTGGATTCAGGATCCACCGAGAGAGGTGGAAAGGAAATATCATTCCCCGGCCTAACCATAGGACAACTGCAACGACAGTCCCCGCCCAGCATCCGCCCTACTGCGGGCCTGGCTCACCAGCAGGCGCTCCGCTCCCCAGACGACGGCCCCGCCCAGCACCCGCCCTCCTGCAGGCCTGGTTCCGCTCCCCAGACGACGGCCCCGCCCAGCACCCGCCCTCCTGCAGGCCTGGCTCACCGGCAGGCACTACCCAGATGTGGCTTGACCTGTGTTGAGCCAGAGCCCTAGGTCCAAAGACTTGAGTTTCCAGGTTTGGAATCGGTGTCTACTCATATGATAGATTGTGCCAAAAACACACAAATGGCCAAAACAGTATTTTCAGTCCTGTGTGTTCTTCTAGACCTTTGCCCTCCCCCTCAAGCCCCCCTGAGAGGAGCCCTGCTCCCCTGCTTGAAAATCTGGTCCTCATGGCAGGCTGGGGAGGGGAATGGGGCAGGAGGTTGCAGCCGGCCCACCTGGTCTGCTCCCGGCTCTGGGCTCTGGGCTGGGGACTCTAGGCTGTCTCGTGGAACCAGCCACCAGGCTGTGTGGGAGCCCAGACCACACGGAGGATCCCCTGCAGGTGTCTGGTCACAGCCCGGCCAGGGCTCAGCCGACAGCCACCATGACCCACCGGGAGCCTGAGCCTTGGGCGACCTCAGCCCCCAGCATCCAGGCAGCCCAGCTCCTGCCAAGTGTAGCAGAAACAAGCTGTCCCCAGCAAACCTGCCTGGGCTGTGGATTCATGATAAAAATCAGCCCTGGTGTTGCTGCAGGTCACAAAGTATGGGGGTGGTTTCTGTGCAGCAGCAGGCGACAGGGACATGTGCCCAGCACCAAGCGACCCTGTGCAGCTCAGCCTCCTCCTGGCATTTTCACACCTGTAAACTGGGGACCATCGGGGCCCCTCTCTTAGGAGCGGTGGAGGGTTCCGCATGTACATACGTGGTACTCGGTAGACTGGTGTCCACCCAGAACCTCAGGCTGCAGCCTCATCTGGAAACAGGGCCTTTGCAGGTGGAGTTGGTTAAGATGAGACCCAGCCCATGAGGGTAGACCCTAAGTCCAAAGACAGGCATCCTTATAAGAAAACAGAGACATGGAGGAGACGCAGGGAAGGAGGCAGAGACCGCGGCACTGCGGCCACAGCTGGGACCTTGGAGCCAGCAGAGGCCAGAACGGATGGCAGGATCCTCCCCTGGAGCCTCGGCCCAGTGACGCCTGACTCCAGACTCCGGGTCCCAGGCGGGGAGCACATGTTCCGCTGCGTTTCGTCACTAGCGTGCTGCAGACGCCTATGAGCCTTTGCCGCTGCCCATCCCGTTCCCTCGAGAACTTACTGTTCTATATTCTCAGAAGGATGGAAAACTTAATTTTTAAATTACACAGAAAGAAAATCCTCCTGCTGCAGGCCCGCTACCTTCTAATGGGACGCCTGGGATGGAATCTTCTAGAAAGCACGTTCTGTGTTCAGTAGAGATGGTAGTTTCTCATGGGTTTTCCTAAAATGAGAAGCACCAGAGGGGGGGGGACGCGGGGACCCTGAACGGCCCTGAGCACACACAGTCACTGCTGGTTTCTCCAAGACGCCCGGCACAGAGGCCCAGGGACAGAAGGCCAGCCACAGGGCACAGCTGTCCCGGAGGCCTCCAGCGACTCCATAACCCTCCCAGCGCTGTCCTGGAGGCCCCCAGCAGCTCCGCAGCCCTCCCGGCCTGCTGCTGGGCTGCTGAAGGGCCTCAGCATTGGCTGCATTTCCAAAACCAGCAGCTCAGAGGCCCCATGGGAGATGCTGCCAAGTGGGGCCCCGAGAGGGGCTGGACTGCAGCTGTTTGGAGCCTTTCTTCCAATGCACGGCCTCCACATCTTCCCTCTGCCCCCACCCCCGCCGTGGGAAGCCCTGCCAACAGCGTTTAACTGACTGTGTAAGGCTGGGCCTCTTGCCTTCCCACTCCTGTCCAGCACAGTGAGGAACTGTTCCATCCATCAGAGATAAAGGCCTCCGCAGAAGCCGGGAGCCGTGCCTTCGCATGTGCACACCTGAGGGCTCACGTGTCTGTGGGTACTCAGGGTTCTATATGTACACAGATCTGAATGCGGGCACATGTGCCCGTGAGCACGCACGTCCCGAGAGATGCATGTCTGCTTATCCACGAGGCGCACGCGTGTGTCTGGATCTGCACAAGTGCGCGTCTGCTCGTGGACACGCAGAGGCAGGTGGGGCTGTGCACATGTGCCTGTCTGCACAGGAGGCTGGAAACATAACCGCATGTGACTTGAGGGCCCGTGTGTGATGGTGTCGGGGTCTGCGGCCTGCTGGTAGGCGTGTGTGTGTGTGTGCCAAGGTTGCATGTGTCTGCATGTTCATGCTTATCTCGGCGTGTCTGCGTGTTTGGTGTACACAGTGGATGTCTGTGTGCATGTGCTCTCTCCCCGTCGGCACGCAGTGTGCATATGGTGGGTGCAGGGAAAGAATGTAAGATCGGGGAGCTGGAAAGGACATGCCCTCACCCGGCCAGCCGAGGAAGCCTGTCCTTCGTTGCCATGGCAAGCACTGGCATCTGCGCGTGGCCTCAGCACAGCCCCTCCCCCCAGGCTGGCTCCCAGGGCCCCAGGCAGGCGCTGCTCACCAGGGCAGATGCTTCCCTTGCGGGTGTGGCAGGCTGAGGTGGGAGCTCAGGGGCCCCTGCGCCTGCAGAGGGAGAGAGTCTCCCCAACACCGTGGTCAGGTGCTGGACGGACCCCTGAGCTGCCCCCGTCATCCTGGCCTGGCCAGAGGCAGTGACAGGCAGACAGCCCAGAGCAGGGACACACCTGGAGTCAGACCAAGGCTGCAGCCCGGCCCAGCAAGCAGGGCATCGGCCTGTGGTTTCTGGCTTGAGAGCCACTGGGCCCCAATATCTCCAAGGCCAGAACAGTCCCTGGAGTGAAGGGGTGTCCTCCCAGGGTGCCCGGAGCCCAGGGAAAGACGGGACGGCAGAAGGAACTGCAGGGGGCGCCCACAGGTGTGCAGCTGAGACCCCGTCACCACATCGCGGCGTCCGTCAGGCATGAGTTGACCCTGGGGAGACGTCGGCGCCGTGCCCAGGGTCACCAGGACCGTGCTGAGCCAAAGCGCCCCAGCAGCCCGCCGCGAAGCTCGTGCACCCACAGGTGCAGCCACGGGGCTGGTTCTGACCCAGGGCATGCCACCCACTCTGCGGCCTCCGTCTTCATTGGTACAACAGGGGCCACGGGGCCCAGTGTGTGTGTCCTGTTCCAGAAAGTTCTAGAGACGGCCTGTGCCCTGTTGCTGCTGTTTGATCTACACTGAGGATCCGCTGTGAGTGTAGCCGCCTTCATCCATCATCTCAGCTGGATCTTCAGGAGAATCTGCTGTGGCTTCATCAGGGAGCTGGATGTGCTGCCTCACCTGCCTCATCTGCGCTTCTGTGTGATGGAGGTGGCTTCTGTCCCTAAACCTCAGGAAGCCACCTCCGCCAGCTGCCAGCTTTTCTTCTGGAGCTTCCCCACCTCTCTCAGCCTCCATAGAATTGAGAAGAGTTACACCTTGGTCTGGATCCGGCTGTGGCTTGAGGAAACGTCGTGGCTGGTTTGATCTGTGCCGACTGCTGCAACATTTTCCACATCGGCAACAGGCTTTTTTGCTTCCTTTCCATTCGTGTGTTCACTGGAGTAGCTCTTACAATTTCCTTCAAAGCCTTTTCCTTTATACTCAAAACTTGGCTAACTCTTTTGCACAAGAGGCCTGGCTTTCAGCCTGTCCAGATTTTGGCATGCCCTTCTCACCAGGCTTAGCCATTCCTAACTTCTGATTTGAAGGAGAGACCTGCAACCCTTCCTTCCATTTGAACATCGGAGGCCACTGGATGGTATCACGTGGCCTGACTTCAGTGCTCTGTGTCTCAGGGACTAGAAGGGCCCGAGGAGAGGGAGGGGGATGGGAAGCTGCCGGTCGGTGGAGCACTCAGAACACACAACATGTATTGATGAAGCTTGCTGTCTTATGTGGGTGCAGTTTGTGGTGCCCCAAAACAATGATCACACTAACATCAAAATTCATTGATCACAGATCACCGAACAGATATAATAAAGATGAAAATGCTTTGGCCGGGAGCAGTGCCTCAAGCCTGTAATCCCAGCACTTCGGGGGCCCGAGGTGGGCGGATCACCTGAGGTCAGGAGTTTGAGACCAGCCTGGCCAACATGGTGAAACCCCGTCTCTACTAAAAATACAAAAATTAGCCAGGTGTGGTGGTCGTGCCTATAATCCCAGTTACTTGGGAGGCTGAGGCAGGAGAATCACTTGAACCCGGGAGGCGGAAGTTGCAGTGAGCTGAGATCACGCCACTGCACTCCAGCCTGGGCAACAAAATCAAAACTCTGTCTCAAAAAATAAAAGAACATGTTTGGAACTGTAAGAGCTACCAAATCCTGACACGTGGCAACGTGAGCACAGGCTGTTGGAAAAGTGGCATTGACAGATTTGCTCCACAAGGTGGCCACACCCCCAGTGTGTAAAACACCCACCGGTGACTGCCGTGAGCAAGGCCGGCCTGTGAGCCCAGCAGGTGGGGGTCAGCATTTTTCTCTCTTAAAGGGGCTGTGGGGATTCCAGCATGTTACAGTCAAGGCAGCCAGGCCCCCAGCTTCACTGCGGGTGGGAGCGGAGGGTCGACTCAGAGTGGGCCCCGTTTATTGACCCTGTGCCGGGGCTCTGCAGACACAGCCCAAGCCCCCAGCTCCAGCCCAAGGCAAGCCCTATCCTCGGGGTCCCCTTCCCACACTCAGCCCGGCCGCTCACCTGTTGCAGCAGCAGGGTTTACCGCCTGGATGAGCAGTGCCAACATATCCCAGCCTTCACGACATCACAACCCCGGACACGTGACCTTGCTGGTGGAAGCTGGCATTTGTCATCATTGTCCTCATTCTAGGGCCCCAATGAGAGGTGACAACGTGCTAGCAGCCCTCGCTCTTGGTGCCTCCTCTGCCTTGGCATCCACTCTGGTGGCGCTTGAGGAGCCCTTCAGCCTGCCACTGCACTGTGGGAGCCCCTCTCTGGGCTGGCTGAGGCCGAAGCCGCCTCCCTCTGCTAGTGGGGAGCTGTGGAGGGAGAGGCGCGGGCGGAACCAGGGCTGCGCTCAGCCCTTGTGGGCCAGCGCAAGTTCCGGCGGGTGGGGGCGCGGGCTCTGCCGGCCCCACATTGCAGCCCGCCATGTCAGAGCCCCCTGGCCCCCCTCCATGTCCGAGCCCCTCCCCCTGGCCATATCCGAGCCCCCTTCCCCCACCCCAAAGCCGAGCCTCCCCGACGGGCACCGCCCCCACTCCAGGGCACTCCGTCCCATTGACCACCCAAGGGCTGAGGAGTGCAGGCGCGGCTGGGGGACTGGCGGGCAGCTCCACCTGCAGCCCGGGTGCAGAATCCACTAGGTGAAGCCAGCTGGGCTCCTGAGTCTAGTGGGGACTTGGAGAACTTTTATGGCTAGCTAAGGGATTGTAAATACACCAATCAGCACCCTGTGTCTAGCTCAAGGTTTGTAAATACACCAATCAGTACTCTATCTAGCTAACTTAGTGGGGACTTGGAGAACTTTTCTGTCTAGCACTCTGTGTCTAGCTCAGGGATTGTAAATGCACCAATCAGCACTCTGTCAAAACAGACCAATCAGCTCTCTGTAAAATGGACCAATCAGCTCTCTGTAAAATGGACCAATCAGCAGGATGTGGGTGGGGCCAGATAAGGGAATAAAAGCAGGCCACCCAAGCCAGCCAGTGACAACCGGCTTGGTCCCCTTCCACAGTGCTAGAAGCTTTATTCTTTTGCGCTTTACAATAAATCTTGCTGCTGCTCACTCTTCGGGTCCATGCTGCGCCTTTATGAGCTGTAACGCTCACCGCAAAGGTCTGCAGCTTCACTCCTGAAGCCAGAGAGACCACGAACCCACCGGGAAGAACAATCAACTCCAGACACGCTGCCTTTAAGAGCTGTAATGCTCACCACAAAGGTCTGCAGCTTCACTCCCGTCAGCGAGACCACAAACCCACCAGAAGGAAGAAGCTCCAGACACATCTGAATATCTGAAGGAACAAACTCCGGACATACCATCTTTAAGAACTGTAACACTCACCGCGAGGGTCCGCGGCTTCATTCTTGAAGTCAGCGAGACCAAGAACCCAACAATTCCGGACACACCGGCAAGTAGCAGCCTCTCGGGAGAACACAGCCAAGCACCATCAGAGAGTGTCATGGTTTCACTCACTGTCACATGCCCGCTGAGGACCGAGACTATGCTTTGGTCCCCAAGAAGAGAGACCCTAACCCCAAAGGAGAGAGAGCCCCTGAGCCCGAAGGAGAGAGACACGATGACCCTGAAGGAGACAGACCCTGAGCCCAAAGGAGAGAGAGACCCTGACCCTGAAGGAGAGAGACCCTGAGCCCGAAGGAGGGAGAGACCCTGAGTCCGAGAGAGGGAGAGACACTGAGCTCGAAGGAGAGAGACCCTGAGTCTGAAGGAGAACAAGAGACCCTGAGCCTGAAGGAGAGCGAAACCCTGAGCCCGAAGGAGAGAGAGACCCTGAGCCTGAAGGAGCGAAAGAGACTCTGAGCCCGAAGGAGGGAGAGAGACCCTGAGCCCGAAGGAGGGAGAGAGACCCTGAGCCCGAAGGAGGGAGAGAGACCCTGAGCCCAAAGGAAGAAGAGACCCTGAGTCTGAAGGAGAGTGAGAGACCCTGAGCCCGAAGGAGAGAGAGACCCTGAGCCCAAAGGAGGGAGAGACCCTGACCAGAAAGAGAGAGAGACCCTCAGCCCGAAGGAAGGAGAGACCCTGACCAGAAAGATAGACCCTCAGCCCGAAGGAAGGAGAGACCCTGACCAGAAAGAGAGATAGACCCTGAGCCCGAAGGGGAGAGAGAGAGAGACCCTGAGCCCGAAGGAGAGAGACCCTGAGCCCGAAGGAGAGAGACCCTGAGCCCGGAGGAGAGAGACCCTGAGTCCAAAGGAGAGAGAGAGAGACCCTGAGCCCGGAGGAGAGAGAGAGACCCTGAGCCCGAAGGAGGGAGAGACCCTCAGCCCGAAGGAGGGAGAGACCCTCAGCCCGAAGGAGAGAGAGTGCCCCTGAAGGAGGGAGAGACCCTGAGCCCACCTGTCCCTCTAGCCCACCAGGCTCCCTCTCAAATCGAATGGCTCTGCTCCTGCCCGCTACCCCACCGGCTCCCCGGCACCCTCTGCCGGGGGCAGCAGAGCAGGCTCAGAAGCACCTGGCTTCCGCCCCAGGGCTTTGGGGTAAGAACACAATGAGACTGAATAATTCGCAATAGAAACTTACTTCTCACAGTGCTGGGGGCTGAAAAGCCAAGACCAAGGCAACCGCATTTGGTGAGGGCTGCTCTCTGCCCAAGACAGCGCCTGGCATGCCATGTCCCCTGGAGGGAGGAATGCAGGTCCTCCGGAGGCAATGGTGGGAGGGACAGACCCCTGATAAGGCCCCTTCTAGGGGCACTAATCTCACACACAGGGAAGGGCCCTCAGGCCGGTCACCACTTCACACCATCACATCGGCAAACAAAAAAATTGGCAGGTTCCTGGTTTATTTTCTTCTCCCCAGACTCCACCCCCGACCTCACACAGAGCAAGGGGAACTCAGTAGGTATCTGTCAAATGAATAAACAGAAGAAAGGAATGTGGGGGGTGGGAGGAAAGGACTGGAGAGGAGGGGAGAGAGGATGGAGGGGAGAGAGGAGGGAGGGGAGAGAGGAAGAGCGGGAGGGAGGATGGAGGGGAGAGAGGACAGAGGAAAAAGGAAGGCGAGGAGGGAGGGAGGAGGGAGGGGACAGGCGCTCAGTGGTGAAGAGCAGAGGGGTAGCGGCTGGCCATGCCAGCCCAACACAGGGATGGGCTGTTCCCAGGGCCGGGGGCTGACCCCACAAGGCTCATGCAATCAGGAGCCAGGCTTTGTGGGTGCAGGAGCCGGAGAGCAGTCCCCAGCCACACACCTCAGTCTTGGTGGGCATCCGGGAGGGGTGCCTGGGGCAGTGCTGGTGAGCACTGCGCTGCCCCCGTGACCCCTGAGCCAGGGCTGAGGCTAAGTGCACATTGCCTGCCTGCCTGCCCTCTTGGCCTAGGTCTGGGTGATGTGAGAACCTTCCCACATCCACGTCCCCATGTCGCTCTGCACAGCTTGGGTGCCATGGCTGCCACACTCTTTTTTTTTTTTTTTTGAGACAGAGTCTCGCTCTGTCGCCCAGGCTGGAGTGCAGTGGCCGGATCTCGGCTCACTGCAAGCTCCGCCTCCCGGGTTCACGCCATTCTCCTGCCTCAGCCTCCCGAGTAGCTGGGACTACAGACGCCCGCCACCTCGCCCGGCTAGTTTTTTGTATTTTTAGTAGAGATGGGGTTTCACCGTGTTAGCCAGGATGGTCTCAATCTCCTGACCTCGTGATCCGCCTGTCTCGGCCTCCCAAAGTGCTGGGATTACAGGCTTGAGCCACCGCGCCCAGCCAACTGCCACACTCTTTATACGTGTTTTAAAACCCACAGTGTGGCCGGGCGCGGTGGCTCACGCCTGTAATCCCAGCACTTTGGGAGGCCGAGGCGGGTGGATCACGAGGTCAGGAGATCGAGACTATCCTGGCTAACATAGTGAAACCCCGTCTCTACTAAAAATACAAAAAACTAGCCGGGCGTGGTGGCGGGCACCTGTAGTCTCAGCTACTTGGGAGGCTGAGGCGGGGGAGGGGGAGAATGGCGTGAACCCGGGAGGCGGAGCTTGCAGTGAGCCGAGATCACGCCACTGCACTCCAGCCTGGGAGACACAGCGAGACTCCGTCTCAAAAAAAAAAAAAAAAAAAAAAAAAAAAACCCAAGTGTAGGCCGGGCGCGGTGGCTCACATCTGTAATCCCAGCACTTTGGGAGGCCGAGACGGGCGGATCACTAGGTCAGGAGATCAAGACCATCCTGGCTAACACGGTGAAACCCCATCTCTACTAAAAAATACAAAAAACTAGCCGGGCGAGGTGGCGGGCGCCTGTAGTCCCAGCTACTCAGGAGGCTGAGACAGGAGAATGGCCCGAACCCGGGAGGCGGAGCTTGCAGTGAGCTGAGATCCGGCCACTGCACTCCAGCCTGGGCGACAGAGCGAGACTCCATCTCAAAAAAAAAAAAAAAAAAAAAAAACCCACAGTGTAGGCCGGGCACGGTGGCTCACATCTGTAATCCCAGCACTTTGGGAGGCTGAGGCAGGCGGATCACGAGGTCAGGAGATCAAGACCATCCTGGCTAACACAGTGAAACCATATCTCTACTAAAAACACAAAAAAAATTAGCCGGGCATGGTGGCGGGTGCCTGTAGTCCCAGCTACCCGGGAGACTGAGGCAGGAGAATGGCGTGAGCTCGGGAGGTGGAGCTTGCAGTGAGCCGAGATGGCGCCACTCACTCCAGTGTAGGCAACAGAGCAAGACTCCGTCTCAAAAAAAAAAAAAAAAACCCCACAGTGCATTGTGAATATTTTGTTTAAACAGTCAATTATCTTTGACGGATACTTCATCCATTTGTCAAATCTCAGGTATTTGATTCACCCACACCGTGGCTGTTCCTGGCCACATCTGCGCTGCTCCTGCTGGGAGGACACGCCCACGCCCCACAGCGGTCCGCTCACCACCGCTCTTTCAGGTGTTACCTCTGAAAACACTCGTTCAGCCTCGTCTCTGAGAGATATTCTTGCTGAGTAGGAGATGTAGGCTGACAGGTTTCTTCTTACGACGCTGCTCCCGCATGGGATCACTCGCATTGCTCCTCAGGAAAAACGAGGTGGGTGTTTTCCTCCGGTGACCCGGAAGGTGACCTTCTGTGGCTGGCCAGGCACTCTGGCTTTCGTGGGTCTCTGTCCCATTTCTTCACCTTTTGTGTCACTGAGGCTTGTTGAGCTTCTATCATCTATGGGTTCACAGTTGGTGTCAGATTTGGAAATCTTCGAGTTAAGATTTCTTCGTGGCCGGGTGCGGTGGCTCAAGCCTGTAATCCCAGCACTTTGGGAGGCTGAGACGGGCGGATCACGAGGTCAGGAGATCGAGACCATCCTGGCTAACACGGTGAAATCCCGTCTCTACTAAAAAAAAAAAAAATACAAAAAAAAAAAAAAAATTTTTTGTATCTTTTCAGTGTCTCTCTGGTGGGCTCTTCTTCAGGGACCCCCACATGTATCACAGTTGTGTGTTGGGTACTCTCACACTCACGGGGGTGCTGGGCCCCTGGAACCCGCAACGCACGCAGGTTGCTCTTTTAACTTACTGTATTATTTTTCCTGTTTTATATGGTGGTATATCGTTTGCTCTGTCTTCAAGTTCATTCATCTTTTCTTTCATATGCAGTCTGTGAATCCCATCCATTGTAGCCTTAATATCTAGAAGTTTGGTTTGCATATTTTTAAATAGTCTATGTTTCTACTTAGCTCTTTGAACACAGGGAATGCAGTTATGATGACTGTCAGTGTCACTGTCTGGCAATTCTAACACTTGTGTTAGTTCTGACCAGGATTTCGTGGTGGATTTTTCCGCCCTTACGGGTGGGTTTTCCTGCTTCCCTGTATGTAATCTTTGAATTGATGGCAGACATTTTTAACATTGCCTTTGTTGGGTGTGGATGTTTGTGTTTATGTGGAAACATTCCTCCACCTTTTTCTGGCATGCAGTTCAGTTACATGGAAAAGGTTTGGCCTCTCAGATCTTACTTTAAAGTGTCGGGTCAGGTCAGGTTCTGCCCATTTTGTCCACACTAATTATCCCTCCTTGGGGAGCAAGACCCTTGTGAGATGCCACCGCCACCACCACCCTTGGGAGGCCTCCGGGCTGGGGGGTGGGCACTGTAGGCTGCTGGTACAGCGCCCCGACTCTCTCGGACAGTTTTGCCTCTGGCCTCTGGAGGCTTCCTCCCAAGCTGCAGGGGTCGGGGCTCTTCTGAACACTTTGTAGGACTCCATACAGCCCTCTCCCCTCCATACTCTGTCCTGGGTACTTTAACCCTCTGGGACCCCCAGAGCCCTCTGTCTCCTCCGACCCGGTGGTCTGCTGGGCTCCACCAGGACCCGCCCTGTCTGCAGCCTGGAGCGACCCCGGAGGCCAGGGCTGGGAAACGACGAGCCCTGCCTTGTCTGTGTCCCTCTCAGGGATTCTCATCCTTTCCAGCCTGGTGCTTGATGTCCGGAAGCGCCTCTTCTGTCTGGGGCTGCTGGGTTTTCAAACG
Organism: Macaca thibetana thibetana; assembly: GCF_024542745.1. NCBI lineage: Eukaryota > Metazoa > Chordata > Mammalia > Primates > Cercopithecidae > Macaca > Macaca thibetana. Next base: position 128,801,993 of record NC_065588.1, read on the forward strand.
GGACGGCGAATCTAGTCCTTATTACTCCATTTTGGCCAGAAACAGAAGTCCTCCATTATATATATATATATATATATATATATATATATATATATATATATATATATATATATTTTTTTTTTTTTTTTTTTTTTTTTTTTTTTTTTTGAGACAGAGTCTCACTCTGTCGCCCAGGCTGGAGTGCAGTGGCCGGATCTCAGCTCACTGCAAACTCCGCCTCCCGGGTTTTACGCCATTCTCCTGCCTCAGCCTCCCGAGTAGCTGGGATTACAGGCGCCGCCACCTCGCCCGGCTAGATTTTGCATTTTTTTCTTTTTTTTTTTTTTTTTTTTTTTTTTTTGAGATGGAGTCTGGCTCTGTCGCCCAGGCTGGAGTGCAGTGGCCGGATCTCAGCTCACTGCAAGCTCCGCCTCCCGGGTTTATGCCATTCTCCTGCCTCAGCCTCCCGAGTAGCTGGGACTACAGGCGCCCGCCACCTCGCCCGACTAGGTTTTTTGTATTTTTTAGTAGAGACAGGGTTTCACCGTGTTCACCAGGATGGTCTCGATCTCCTGACCTCGTGATCCGCCCGTCTCGGCCTCCCAAAGTGCTGGGATTACAGGCTTGAGCCACCGCGCCCGGCCTCGATTTTGCATTTTTTAGTAGAGACGGGGTTTCACCGTGTTAGCCAGGATGGTCTCGATCTCCTGACCTCGTGATCCACCCGTCTCGGCCTCCCAAAGTGCTGGGATTACAGGCTTGAGCCACCGCGCCCGGCCGATTTATATTTTCAATGGAGTCTTTTAAAGGGGCACAAAGGGGGGTGCTCTGCAGGCATACAGAAGCCCCCTGTCACTCCTCCCGCCTCGTCTCTGAACCGCTGTGGGGTGGGGAGGGGTCTCTCTCTCCGGCCCACATCACTTTCGCCCCACCCAGCCAAGGCTGCGTTTCCCTCGCCCCCACCCCAGCCCCTCGCGTTGGTAGTGGGATCAGTTTGGTATCCTGAGGCTTCTCTCATTTATCCTTTATCACCATCTGCCCCACAGCAAGCAGGCCCGGAGCCTCTGCAGAAGGCGGGAACCAGGTTCAGGCCCAAAGCCGGTCTCTCAGTGTGGCAGCCTTGCTCCCTAGCAGAAGGCCTGGTTCCTACTCTGCAGCCTTGGCTACCAGGCACGGAGAACATTTTAGCAGAAACACCCCTGGAAAACCACTTCCTGGCCGGGTCCCAGCCGAACACCACCCTCCTCCTTCACCCCAGGGCTCCGTCCCCATCTCCAGGCTCAGCCCAGCACCCAACCCCCCGCCCCCACCTAACCCCCAGTCTCACTGCATCTGCCCGGGCCATCTGCCTCCGCCCTGCCTCACTAACACAGTTATTAATGAGCAATTTTCCTGTAATTACAACGCAGTTATGCCAATTACCCCGACCTGCTGACAGAGAGCATTCACTTCCATGTGGAATTAGCCCCCAGGCCTGAGAGGAGGCAAACACTAGCCCCTCATTCGCTGTCCCCCAACCCCCACCCCCACCCCCACCCCCACCCTGCCAGCCAGCACCACTCTCCATCCACTCTAGGCCCTGAAGGAAGGAGGGAAGGGCCGCGGGGAGGAGCTCTCAGATCCTAAGGCCCCTGCAAGGAAGGCTGTGAGCTTGGCCCCACCCCACTGCCAGGTCCCCAGACAGCTCCCACCTCGCTCCGCGGCCTCCTGAAGGGACCACACTCCCCTGGCTCCTCCAAAATTCGCCAATGAACAAACAGCACGCGCAGAGGGCCCCGCCACCTGCGTGCTCCTGGCCTCAGCCCTCCCTGTTCTGAAACCGCCTTTGCACAGACGGTCGCAGTGAGGAATCACGACAGTGGAAGAGGCCAACCTGACCCGCTCCACCTGCCTCCACCCCAAGCCGCCCGGCTCCTTCCTGAGCGTGGGCCAAACCAACTTTGAGAAGAACTTGGTTTACAGTTTAAGTTTGAGACAAAAATGATAACAGCCCCTCCCCAAAACAGACTTCCTCCTCGCTTGGGAGGACCACCAGACCCCCTTGCAAAACCAACAAACCGGAGGATTAGGAATTCCGGCTCCGGGTTCACGCAGAGGCCACAGGACCCCTCCCAGCCGCTCCTGTAGATGACGACACAGCCCTAAGTCCTCCCAGCCGCTCCTGTAGATGACGTCACCGCCGTAGGCACACAGGGCGCCCTCCCGGCCGCTCCTGTAGATGACGTCACCGCCGTAAGCACACAGGACGCCCTCCCGGCCGCTCCTGTAGATGACGTCACCGCCGTAAGCCCACAGGACGCCCTCCCATTCGCTCCTGTAGATGACGTCACCGCCGTAGGCCCACAGGACGCCCTCCCATTCGCGCCTGTAGATGACGTCACCATCACCGCCCACAGGACTCCCTCCCAGCCGCTCCTGTAGATGACGTCCCGCCGTAAGCCCTAAGATTGATGCTGGAGCGGTTCTTCAAACCCTGCGTTTTGACGGCTCAGCTGGCGCCACTCGCGGGTCAGCTACCTCCTCCGGTCTGTGGCTCCCATCCAGGAACCCACTGGGCGCAGCTGGACAGCTTCAGCCCCTGTGATTTCATCCCGGACCAACCAACCAGCACCCCCACTCCCTAGCCCCCTGCCTGCCAAACTATCTTTAAAAAAACTCTAGCTTCCAAATTTTCAGGGAGGCTGATTTGAGTAATAATAAGACTCCAGTCTCCCGCTAGTTGGCTCTAGATGCTCTAGACTCTATTGCAATTCTCCTGTCTTGATATATCGGCTCTGTCAGGCCAGGAGAACCCATTGGGTGGTTACAGTTTCAAGGCTGTAGTCATAGAAATATCCACTAATTAAATATCTGTTTATGCGTAGGTCCCACCCCCACACCCTCCCTGCTCAAACTGCCTGCAATCCGGCACAGCTTTGTTGACAATGTACCCATCAGCCAACAAAATGTAACAAAATGCACTTTCTCTGTTATCTCCTGCTGCCTAATAAACCTCCCCAGGAGATGGAGGTTGCCATAAGCCAAGATTGCACCATTGCACTCCAGCCTGGGCAACAAGAGCAAAACTCCGTCTCAAAAATAAATAAATAAGTAAATAAGCCTCCCCAGAGCTTGGTGGCCTAAACAGCAATCTACCGTGAGTGCTCAGGGCTCCGGGGTTGACTGGGCTGCACAGGGTGGTTCCTGCCTGGGGTCTCCAATGTGGTTGCAGCAGATGCAGGCTTGAGCTGTCCAGCATCACTCTCTGAGTAGCCTCTCCACGCTCAGTTTGGACCCCCTCACAGCATGGCTGCCAAGGTCATCAAGCTTCTCAGCAGGCAACTGGCCTCCCCCAGGACACACCCACGAAGCTGAGGCAGGAGTTCCAGGGCTACTAAGACACAGTCTCAGAGTCGCACTCTGCCACCTCCAGCTCATGCCACTGGCTACACAGGCCCAGAGTCCATGCGTCCCAGGAGGCACCATCCTGAGAGGCCATCTTACAAGTGAGAAGTGGGTCCCAGGAAGTGGGGTGCCACCATGATTAGCACCCCAAATATGTGCCATCACCTTTGGAGTCACGCAGAACCTGGGGGTCTCCAGGAGTCTACGGGGGATGGTGGGAAGGCTGGGGAAGAGGATAGAAAGGAGACCCCCGCTGAGGGGAGGTGGAGCGCTGGGATGGACCACCTCTGGCCGTGGGGAAGGTCGTGACCCGGCAAGGACCTGTCTAGACAGAGGCTGAAGTGGGGGGCGGGAAGGCAGGGGGGGCGGGCAGGTGAGAAGCCATGGAGTTTGCAGAATCTGGAGGAATCAGGAGGGCCCAGGACAGTCTTTTAAGCCAGTACCAGGTTCTCAAAGCAAGAAATGGCCTCTGCTATCCTGGCTAACACGGTGAAACCCCGTCTCTACTAAAAATACAAAAAACTAGCCGGGCGAGGTGGCGGGCGCCTGTAGTCTCAGCTACTTGGGAGGCTGAGGCGGGAGAATGGCGTGAACCCAGGAGGCGGAGCTTGCAGTGAGCCGAGATCACGCCACTGCACTCCAGCCTGGGAGACACAGTGAGACTCCATCTCAAAAAAAAAAAAAAAAAAAAAAAAAAGAAATGGCCTCTGGCCTAAGGGTGAAGACCTCAAAGGCATGGCTGTAGCAGCTTTGTTGAGATTTGCAAGATTCACAAGTGTGTCTCGTAGACTCGGTAGACAGGCCTCTGAGAACCTTGAGGATGCCCTTCTGCAGCCCCCCCAGGTCTCAGCCCAAGGAGACAAGGGCTTGCCCCACCCAGTGAGCAGGTGTGGGTTAGCTCAGTCGCGCTCACAGGAGACGCACGAGGTTCTACAGAGAGCTCTGTTGAGGAAGTGCCGTCAGAGAGAGGTGGCTTGGTGTGGAAAGAGGCCCCTTAATGCTCAGGCGGCAGGCTAAGAAGCTGCCCAGCCACAGGCACAGGCCACCTCCTGCAGAAGAGGGACCTTAACTCTGACCACAGTCAAGAGCCCAGGAGACAAAGCCTGAGGCCACAGAGTCAGCTCCCAGGAGCAGGTGGCGCTCACCTAGAAGCTGCAGGTGTGGACCTGGCTGGACCTCAGGTTTCTGCCAACAGTGTCTGCCCCTCCTGTCCCTGCTGTTTGAACGGAGGTGTCGGCGTGACCGTCCCGCCCCTGCCTTGCCATCACAGATACCCCCCAGATAAGTGCACGCCTGTGATCCCAGGCTTCTTAGTTCAGTTCCTCAGATGGAGAGGAGCTGCAGATGGAGATGTGGGTGAGAGACACTGACGGCCTCCTCCCCAGCCCTCATTCTGACATGATCAAGGACTCCAAGCCTGGGCCCGAGGACGCAGCGGGATGAGAGGCCGAGGTCTCCAGAGGCTGAGTGTGTTTTCACGTGGAAGGTCGAGTGAGAGGGCGGCCGCCCCTTGTGCTGGCTTCTCCCTCGATGAATCTGGACTGGCCCCGAGCTACCGATTGAATCATCCCAAACTGGGTGACTTACACAAGCCTCTCTCCAGCTTCCAAAAGTTCCTTGGCTTGAGGATAACTCGGCAACCTCCCCTTGTGGAAGGACCCCTGTCCAGGCCTCATCTTTGCTCATCACATCTTCAACGGCCCTATTTCTAAACAAGCTCACCCCCGATGACCCTTTTTTTTTTTTTTTTTTTTTTTTTTTGAGAGGGAGTCTTGCTCTGTTGCCCAGGCTGGAGTGCCGTGGTGCAATCTCGGCTCACTGCAAGCTCTGCTTCCCAGGCTCAACTGATTCTCCTGCCTCAGCCTCCCGAGTAGCTGGGATTACAGGCACCCGCCACCACACCCGGCTAATTTTTGTATTTTTAGTAGAGACGGGGTTTCTCCATGTTGGCCAGGTTGGTCTCAAACTCCTGACCTCGTGATCCGCCCGCCTCGGCCTCCCAAAGTGCTGAGATTACAGGCATGAGCTTCCACACCCTGCTGAAAAAATTTATTTTTTTAAGAAGAGAGAAGTGCTTAGGAAATTCAAGAAACTTCCTTTTTTTTTTTTTTTTTTTTTTTTCCAGAAATTGTCCCTTTTGGAGCATGCTTTGAAAGTCTCAAATAAAGGCTGTTATGTTGTGGCATTCAACCATTTTGTCTGAAAAGCAACTTCCAAAAATCAGCTGTGGATTCATTGTGTTTCTTTCTAAAAATGAATGTTGTAATTAACACTACCCAGTTTCATAAATACACAAAACATATTTTCTTGCATTCTAGTTTCAGGTTTCAGATGGAAACCTCCATTGATATCTCTAGTTCCTTCAAGTCTGTTGCAATGTCACCTTCCCTGTAGCAAGCGTATTTTAGGTAAGGAGTAAAGGCAGCCTGCCCACCCCCCGCACCCCACTTCCCCTTGCTTGTTTCGTCTGTGACGTGCTTACCTATGATGACCGCGGCTCACATCCCCCCATCAACCTCCAGGGACCCCGGGAGGGCAGAGAGCATGTGCTTTGTTCACTGTTGCTTTGAAAGTGCTTAAAACTGTGTCTGGTACATAGCAAATGTTCAGTTAATTTTTTTTTTTTTTTTCAGTTTTACTTTTCACATGTAAGCCTTTAATCCACTTGCAGTACAGTCATCCCTCGATATTCTCAGGGGTTGGTTTCAGGACCGCCCTTGGATCCTGAAATCGGCAGGTTCCCAAGGGCCTGTTATAAAGTGGCCTGGTATTTGCATAGAGCCTACTCACCTTGTCCCGATACTTTGTCATCTCTGAATGACTTGTAATACCTAATTCCGAGTAAATGCATCCCCTGGCATCCCCGGATACCTGCCTGCATCACACAGTCCTTGCCTGTCCATCTCGCAGCTTTACAGCCCAGGAAGGGCCCAGGCCCGGCTCCTCCAGGCCTCCCCCAAGTCCCTTTCCCCCAGCCTTGGTCCCGGAAACAGCCGCTTGAGGTGGAGGCAGTGAACGCTCAGGGTGGAGTTGCAGGCTAAGCCCTCCTAAGCTGCCTGGGAGAAGCGCTTTTCTGCCAGCAGCTCTGTGGAGGAAAATTGATTTCCTTGGTAATGAAGTGTTAACCCGCTGGGGGTGCTCGGAGCCGCGCCAGGCAGGCGGGAGGCCCCAGTTTGCACAGGCAATCTTCCCAGACACGTCCCAGAGTCCCCGCCCCGAGCTGCCTGGGGCCTGGGCGGGCCTGGAGTGACTGAGGGCACACAGACCTGCTTGCAGGGTGAGCTGAGCCGGCAGGGCCCGTCTCCTCAGGCTGGGAGGCTGTCACCTTGTAATCAGCCGGTGGCCCGCTGCCTGCCAGTTCGGGAGAGTCACACACGCAGTAAAATCCTCCAAAATCAAATACAGCTGCTTCTGCTCCTCCTGGAAAGGCGATGAGAAGCCCCGGAGGCGGTTAGCGAAGTGCCTTTGAGCCTTGGAGCCCTCCGCCTGAGCTGCGGCTGCTGATCTTCCAAGCAGGGCCATCTGAACAGGGGAGGCTTCTCCCAGGGCCCCCTGGGTTGATGTGGGGCCTCAGCCGTCTCCATTCCGGAGGCTGGGCCTCTCCTTGATGAGGGTCACGCCCGGCAGGGAGGGCCAGGCAGCATCAGCGCAGGTGTGACCACTCTCTCCCGCCCTCGTCCTACGCTGCCCCACGGCAGGCCCCCAGGGGCTACGCAGCCTTGAATCCCCTCAGGGAGGGCCCCAGGGCCCTTGTCGAGATCTGGGCGTGCCCAGCAGCCTGCCTAGCTCCCGCAGGGAGGGGTCCGTCTCTTCCTGGCTGTGCTGGGTTTTCCGGTCTAGGCCAGTGAGGAACCTTCCCACCATCAAGCCCAAGAGCCTCCTCGAGGCCAGAGCCCAGCGGAGCCCCCTGCCTCCAGCCCAGGGGGCCGAGGAAGAGCAGGTGAACTGCTCTGAGACCCCGACCAGTTCAGGGTATCCAGGAGGTGCCGGGGCACCCTCTGCACAGCTGGGGTGTCCTCCCGGGAGGTCACCCCTCCTGCTGTCACTGGCCCGCGAGGCATCTGGAGGGCCCACGCCTCCCGGTGGCCCCGCTGGGGGGTTGTCACTGACGTCCTTTCTGTGGCTCGGGTGACACAGACGGTGACTCTCCAGGGCAGGGCAGAGGCTGGCAGGGCTGCCCGGTGTTCCCTGACCCTGGAGGCTCCGAGGAGGGAGGGGAGGACGCCAAGCAGGGGTGGGAGCTTAGAGTCCCCCCAGCAGCTCGTCTGGCCACACGAGTCCTGCAGGGTGGTCTGGGATGGCCCCTTGCCCTCTGACGTCCTCTTAGGCTGGGCCAGTGAGGAGCAATCACAGGAAGGTGGAGGGTCAGGGGTGGAGGTTGGAAGGCAGAGGGCGGAGGGTGGGTGGGGGCGTCCGTTCTCCTGAACGGCGGTCTTGCTGCGTAGTTCCTCCATCTCACACTGCAGGACCTGTCTCTTCCCCGGTCCAGGACCTGTCTCTTCCCCGGTCCAGGCTGAGGATGGTTTTAGTGATTTCCCCGGGTTCTGTGCCCTAAATCCTGCCACACTTCAGCCACATCCCCCTCATTACTCCCAACTCAGATTCCCAGGTGGAGGGGCCAGCCCACCCCGGCCGCGGTGGAAGGGCAGCCCCTGACATGCACAGCCTGTGGCCCACAGAGGATGGGGTCTGTGTTCTGAGGAGGGTTCCCAGCCCCCATCAGTCAAGGCAGAGACGAGGAGGAGGCCGTGAGGCTGGAGTGGTGTGCCACAGCAGGAGGCCGTGAGGCCGGGGTGGTGTGGCCACAGCAGGAGGCGGTGAGGCCGGAGTGGTGTGGCCACGGCAGGAGGCGGTGAGGCCGGAGTGGTGTGGCCACGGCAGGAGGCGGTGAGGCCGGAGTGGTGTGGCCACGGCAGGAGGCGGTGAGGCCGGAGTGGTGTGGCCACGGCAGGAGGCGGTGAGGCCGGAGTGGTGTGGCCACGGCCCAGCTGGAGGAGAGGGTATTTGCACGGGATCCAATGGTGTTTCCCCAAATTCACATCCACTGAAACCTCGGAATGTGGCCTTATTTGGAAATGGGGCCTTTGCAGGTGTGATGTTAAGTGAGGATAAGGTCATCTTGGATTGGGGTGGGCCCTAAATCCAATGAACGGTGTCATAAGAGAGGAGAGACAGATACACACAGAGAGGTGATGACCATGAAGATGGAGGCAGAAATGCACACAGATACACAAATACTCAGGGAAGACGAACAACAGACCAGAGGGGCCATCAAACGCTCAGGGATTTTAACTTCACCTACTGCGTGTTTCAGTCTTAAAATGTCCACGATTCTTTTGTCATGATTTCCAAGTTTCTGACGAAATTCTCTCTCTTGCATATTTTCTTGAATACACTGGATGCTGCAGTTTTAAACTCGAGTCACTGCTGCATCTGTTTCTATTGACTTTCCGCTGCTGCTGCTGCTGCTGCTGCTGCTGGTTTTATTACCTGGTCCTGTCACCCCCGTGCCTGGATGTTTTTGACTGAATGCTTGGCATTGTGAATACAAATTTACAGCGGGCTTGGGTGATGCTGTCTCCTCTGGAGATGACTTGCTTCTCTTTAGGGTGGTAGTTAGGGTAGGGGCGACTGCCGTGACCCCTTCAGGGCCGGGACCGCTGGAGGCCGCCAGTCTCTATGAGGCTGCTCTCCTCTGGTCCCCCTCACTCCCAGGCTGCAGCATTCAAGGGCATCAACAGAAAGCCTGATGCAAGTTCTTCCCTCCCAGCTCTGACTCTCAGGCACCCTGAGGCTGCCTCAGGGAAACATGAGGTCTCCTTCTCCCTGGGGCCATTGCCCCTCAAGTCCTGGCTGCGTTGGTTACCCTCTGGCCCCTTTGAACAGCCACCTGTTCCTCTGACCCAGTTTTGAAAGCAACTCCTAGGAGCAGGTGCGCTTGGACCACGCGGCCCTGCGGTCAGACCCCTCACTAATCTCCCCTTCAGTAATCCCGTCCAAATGTGGCCACATTCTGAGCTCGTCCTGGTGAATTTCAGGGACTCTCTTCAACTCAGTGCTCCGTCCCCCACAGAGCAAGCCACCATCCTGCTGGGGCAGCCTTGGCCGCTTTGCCCCCGCTGGCCCCATCACACTGCCCCCCAGTCATCGCGCCTCCAGGAGGGTCCTCAAACGCTGCAGCCCTCCATCCTCAGGCCTGGAGTTGGCTGCTCCTCTGCCTGTGTGCCCCTGCCTGCACCCCGATACGCCAGGATCTCCCCACACCTCCTCATTCTACCATCACCTCATGGAGACGTCCTGGTCACCCCGTGAGGCGTTGCTCACGCCCTCTCTGGCACTCCACAGCCTTGAGGGGCACTGACCACGGGTGCCTCCACCCACTGTGCCTCCCGACCAGACTGCAAGCCCCCCAGCCAGGGCTCATCCCGGTTCACAGCTGTGTCCCGCAGGTCTGCAGTGCCTCCTGGCTCGAGGTAGGCCTGGATCCTGTTGGGGGAGGGGCAGCCTTCATGACCAAGGGTCTCCCCGGCTGCTTTCAGACCAGGCTCGCCCGCCGGGCTCCTGATCACCTTCCTGGGCAGCCTCTCCAGGAACCCAGGAGCCGGAGGACGGCTGATGTCATTGAATTCCGGAATCCATCATGACGGGGAAGTGGATGCCTGCAGTTTGTGGGCTCAGCTGACGGCCGACACCTTTGGGGCTTTGTCACTCCTCACACGGGGAGGCTGATGAGAGCCAGGAGCTCTGCGGTGCCTCTGGCCGGCTGCTCCAGTGGGCGCTGAGCTCCAGTTAACCTCCCTGGCCCTGGGGAGCGGGGCGTCAAGGCTGGGGCTGGGGGTTGCTGGCATCGGTGCCCAGGCTCAGCCTGCAGGTGACAGGCCCCAAGGGGGAGGGGAGCACCCCACAGCCCTGCCGCTCCCTCTGGATGCTTGGCCTGCACCCTGCCCAAGGAAACTAGGAGCCGTGGTCATGAGAAGGGCAGAGGAAACCCCTGGCCAGCTAGTTAAGCATCCCAAGTGCATCCCAGGGACTGGGCAAAGCACAGCAGGCTTGGTCAGCAGTGATGGGGCGGAGAGATGCCTTCTCAGAGTCCAGACACAAGACAGCTGTGGCCAGCTCTTCCCCCCCGGCCTCCTGGGAAGGCCCCGTCTGAGTTCCTGGGCCAGACGAAGAGAGATGGGTGGAGTCAGGGGAACAGCTCTTGGCGCTGAGGGGATAGTCAGTCTTAGGTCCCAAGGAGGGAGGGTTAGGAGTGAAGGTTAGCTGTGATTGGTGGTGGGGGGTGGGGAGGTGTTGTTAGGATTAGGATTAGGGGTAGTTGTGATGGGTGTTGGGGGGTGAGGGAGTATTACGTTTAGGGTTGGGGTAGATGTGATGGGTGTTGGGTGTGGGGTGTTGTTAGGATTAGGGTTAGGGTAGATGTGATTGGTAGTGGAGGTGGGGGGTGTGGGGTGTTAGGATAGGGTTGGGGTAGATGTGATGGGTGTGGGGGTGGGGGGTGTTAGGTTTAGGATTAGTGCTAAGATTAGGGTTGGGGTACATGTGATGGGTGTGGGGGGTGAGGGGGCGGGGGTGTTAGGATTAGGGTTGGTGTTGGGGTGTGATATGTTGTTAGGTTTAGGGTTGGGGTACATGTGATGGGTGTGGGAGGTGTGGTATGTTGTTAGGTTTAGGGTTGGGGTACATGTGATGGGTGTGGGGGTGAGGGGCGGGGGTGTTAGGATTAGGGTTGGTGTTGGGGGTGTGATATGTTGTTAGGTTTAGGGTTGGGGTACATGTGATGGGTGTCGGGGTGAGGGGGTGGGGGTGTTAGGATTAGGGTTGGTGTTGGGGTGTGATACGTAGTTAGGATTAGGGTTGGGGTACATGTGATGGGTGTGGGAGGTGTGGTATGTTGTTAGGTTTAGGGTTGGGGTACATGTGATGGGTGTGGGGGTGAGGGGGTGGGGCTGTTAGGATTAGGGTTGGTGTTGGGGGATGTGGTATGTTGTTAGGTTTAGGGTTGGGGTACATGTGAAGGGTATGAGGGTGAGGGGCGGGGGTGTTAGGATTAGGGTTGGTGTTGGGGGTGTGGTCACAGGAGGATTTGGCTTTTATTCTTGGGGAGGTGCTGCACTGGGCTGAACAGGGCCCCAGCACCAGCCTCCTTCTCTGACCCGATGCTATTTAGACCTCTCCGCCAACCACTGTGTCCTTGGAGCCCCTCCCTCTGCTCCGTGCCTCTCCCTGAGTTTGCTTTTCTCTGGGGTAAGAGTGAGGACCGCCTTTGGCTTCCAGGCAGGCAGCTTGGAGGATGGGCAGGGCGAGGAAGTGGACTCTGCCTCTTGCAGGGAATCTGAGGCCAGAGGTGGCTCTGAGCAGCCCAGCTGTGCTGGGGGCAACTGGGGGAGGGCTGCGGCCACCCCAGGGCTCTCCTCCATGCTAAGCCAGCATCTGGAAGGCCAAGGGGAGCCAGCTGCAGATGGGGTGGGAGCCAGGGTGACCAACCACTCATGTTCCCCAAGATGAAGGGGGCCGTGGGGGGTCCCAGGCAAACGTGGGAGATCTGTCACCCTCTGAGAGCAGAGTCCAGTGGGGACAACGTGAGTCTGGGCAGGACCCCTGGGAGGGGGCAGCAGGTCACGGGGCCCCCTGGTTTCCAAGGAGCAGACGTTGCCAGGGGAGAGGAAGGTGCTGACACTGGGCAGAGGCCCAGGCTAAGGAGAGTGGGGTCAGGGCCACCAGGAGCAGCCCGGGGCAGTAGCCCCCACCTCACAGCAACACCTGGACAGACACCAGTGGGGGACCATAGAAAGGTCCAGGATCCATGGGTTATGCCCACCCACAGCAGACCCTGTGTGTGTGTGCGTGTGAACGTGCGTGTGAACATGTCTGTGTAGACGTGTGTGCATGTGGATGTGCGTGTGTGCATGTGGACGTGTGTGCATGAACATGGGTGTGTGCGTGTGAACACGGGTGTGTGCATGTGGACGTGTGTGCATGAACATGGGTGTGTGCATGTGAACATGGGTGTGTGCATGTGAACACAGGTGTGTGCTTGTGGACGTGTGTGTGAACACGGGTGTGTGCTTGTGGACGTGTGTGTGAACACGGGTGTGTGTGAGTGGGTGTGTGCGTGTGAATGCGGGTGTGTGCTTGTGGACGTGTGTGTGTGAACACGGGTGTGTGCGTGTGAGTGGGTGTGTGCGTGTGAATATGGGTGTGTGCTTGTGGACGTGTGTGTGTGAACACGGGTGTGTGCGTGTGAGTGGGTGTGTGCGTGTGAACATGGGTGTGTGCATGTGGACGTGTGTGTGTGAACGCGGGTGTGTGCGTGTGAGTGGGTGTATGCGTGTGAACATGGGTGTGTGCTTGTGGACGTGTGTGTGTGAACACGGGTGTGTGCGTGTGAGTGGGTGTGTGCGTGTGAACATGGGTGTATGCATGTGGACGTGTGTGTGTGAACACGGGTGTGTGTGTGTGAGTGGGTGTGTGCGTGTGAGTGGGTGTGTGCGTGTGAACACGGGAGTATGCGTGTGAGTGGGTGTGTGCATGTGAACACGGGTGTATGCATGTGAGTGGGTGTGTGCGTGTCAACACGGGTGTATGCATGTGAGTGGGTGTGTGCGTGTGAACATGGGTGTGTGCCTGTGGACGTGTGCGCGTGAACACGGGTGTGTGCGTGTGAGTGGGTGTGCACGTATCAGTGTGTGTTTGTGGATGTGTGTGTGTGAACACGGGTGTGCGCATATCAGTGTGTGTGGATGTGTACGTGTGAGTGGGTGTGCGCGTATCAGTGTGTGTGTGTGGATGTGTGTGTGTGAACACGGGTGTGCACGTATCAGTGTGTGTTTGTGGATGAACATGGGAGCTCAATGCAGGTTCTGCTTCCCCCCCATCAGAGCTTCCCTGGCATCTGGCTTTGACCTTAGGATGGGGCGTGACCTTGGGAGGCCGTGAGCTCTCCCCTCGCGCTGTGGAAGCCCTGGGGACTCAGGGCTGCGTGAGAGGAGCCATGCCACAGCCAGCGACAGCTCCTGATGTGTGAGCAAGGCCAGGTGAGACCTCCGCCCAGCCGAGCAGCTGATGAAGCCACAGAGGTGACCCGGGGAGCTCAGCAGAGGGACCTGGACAGCAACTCCCCGCACCTGAGACTTGCAGACCCTCGGCAAGCGCAGGTGTTCACTGCCTCGTAGCAGAGGTGACATGCAGACGCTGGACCTCAGCGCACTCACCTGCCAGAGAGGAGGTGAGGGCCCCATGGGGTGAGGGGTCCATGGGGGCAAGAGGCCTGGTGTGGTTGAGGGTCCTGTGGAGTGGGATGAGGAGCCAGCCCCTGCCCTTGCCCCAGGCTGAGCAGGACCACCTGGCCAGGGCGCGTGGAGGTCCTGGTGCCGGGCGTTGTCCCCAGGACTTGGTGAGGCTGAGTCGTGCCCCAGACCTGTCTTGTCCCGGCCCCAGCACCCAAGAAGGTTCCCCTGCATGGAGAAGGGAGCTCGTGCTGGATGGAGGTCAGACGTGGCCGCCGTGCTAATCCCCAGAGCCTGCGCCTACGTCAGGTTACCGGGCGGGGGAGTGACGGCAGCAAATGTTCAAACTGCTGATCAGCTGACCTTAAACACTGTTACCTGGATTATCTGTGGGCCAAGCGCAATCACAAGGGCCCTTGAACAGGGAGGAGGAGGCAGGAGACGAGGCCGGGAGACGCTGCAGGGAGACTCCGCGGACGCAGCAGCTCTGAAGACGCAGGGAGGGCCTGGCCCAGGCGGGCCACTCCTGGGGCTGACGAGGCAGGTGACGGGTCCCCCCCAGGCCCCAGTGGAGCTGGCCCCACTCACCCCATGCTGGGCTTCCGACCTCCAGAGCTACGAGATGATAAATCTGCACGGCATTGCGGTCACTTGCTCTGGAGGCCACAGGAAGCTCTCATACGGCAAGGCGTCAGGAGAGAGGGCTCCGTCGGCCTCCACGCCCACCCAGTCCTTGTGCTCGAACCCCTTCCTGAGCCCATTTCTCCACCGGGAAGGGCTGGGTCGGGCCAGTGGGTCTCACACAGGTGGTGCACTGGGCCCCAGGGGACTGAGCTTGGAAGGTGAGACTGCAGGACGGGGCGGAGCCCAGGAACTCATGCTTAGGAGGCACCTGACGTGCCCTGCGACTCAAGGGCTGGCTGCTCTCGGCTCCCACAGACACACGGCTCCCACAGACACACGGCTCCCACAGACACGCGGCTCCCACAGACACGCGGCTCCCACAGACATGCACGGTGAGCTGCCTTTTCCCCGTAGCAGCGATGAGCAGGCAGAGCTCTCCTTCCTGGTTTGGGTTTCAGCCCTGGTGCTGCTGTTGCATTTTGGAGAGAAGATGGTTGTGGGGCCGTCCCGTGCGCTATGGGAAAGTTAGCAGGGTGCCTGGTACGGTGGCCGGACTGCGCCTCCCACGGAAGATACACTCACATCCTAACTCAGGTACCTGTGAAAGTGACCTTATTAGGAAACAGGGTCTTTGCAGGTGTAAACCCGCTGAAGTCACACTGGGTGGGCCCTAAATCCAATGGCCAGTGTCCCAGCAAGAGGAGACACAGAGAGAGAAGGTGTGCGCTTGGAGGCCAGGAACGGAGCAATGCAGCCACAAGCCAAGGATGCCTGGAGCCCCCAGGAGCTGAGAGAGGCAGGAAGTAGCCTCCACGGGAGCTTCCAGAGGGAGCACGGCCCTGAGACACCTGGATTTCAGGCTTCTGCCCTCGGAAATGTGGGAGAGAAACCCCGTCGTTTTAAGCTCCGGGGACTTTGTGGCCGCAGCCCCGGAAGGTGACATCCCCACCCCACAGGCATCGATGCCCAGACCTGGCAGCCAGAGGTGTGTCCAAGCACCACCAGCTGTCCCCGGGAGCAAGAGCACCACCCTTGAGGCCGCTCTGGTCTGACGGGGTCCCCATGGCACCGTGCGGTGCTCCCCTCCCAGGGGAGGCAGGAGGCCAGGACCCCATAGGACCGCAGCCACCCAGTCCTCCCTGGTGGAGGGCACAGCAGGGGCCACAGAAGGGACCCTGAGCCTGCAGGGAAGGCTCAAAATAGACCATGAGCAGCTCAGTCCGTGTCTGCAGAGAGACTGTGTCCCTCGACCCAGACAGGACTGAAATGGACAAACAAAAACGTGAGAATAAGTATTAGGAGGAACAGAAAGAGACTGTTCCAGAGCAGCCTGTCAAAAGTCAGCAATGTGAAGCAGGAGGGAAGGCCAGGGACCAGCAGGACGGGTGTCGTGGGCGGCCTCCAGATGGAAGCGGGAGAAGCAGATGTGGGAAGAGGGGAGGTGACGGGAAGGTGAAGATGAGGCGGGTGAGTGGATTGGTGGGTGGACGGGCGGGTGAGTGGGTGGGCGAGTGGGTGGATGGCTGGGTGGGTGGGTGAGCAGGCAGGTGGGTGGACAGATGGCTGTGAAACTTTGTATCCTAATCAGAGGGAAATGCAGATACGTATTGAAATCTCAGCCTTGCCAGGCACGGCGGCTCACTCCTGTAATCCCAGCACTTTGGGAGGCCAAGGCGGGCGGATCACGAGGTCAGGAGATCGAGACCATCCTGGCTAACACGGTGAAACCCCGTCTCTACTTAAAAAAAATACAAAAAAAATTAGCCGGGCGTGATGGCAGGCACCTGTAGTCCCAGTTACTTGGGAGGCTGAGGCAGGAGAATGGCGTGAACCCGGGAGACAGAGCTTGCAGTGAGCCGAGATGGTGCCACTGCACTGCAGCCTGGGTGACAGAGCGAGACTCTGTCTCAAAAAAAAAAAAAAAAAAAAAAAAAAGAAAAAGAAAAGAAAAAGAAAAAGAAATCTCAGCCGTGTGAATACAGGCATATATCGAATCTGGTTTCCACTCCTTCAAACATTCTGTGTGCTGTCAGTATTGATTGACCATTTCCCGCACTCATGTAGCATTCACTGTGTGTCTGGCACTCTTCTCCACACTTATTTAATTTTAACTCATCTGGTCTTTGCAGCATCCACAAGGGAGGTGCTGCTATCCTCCCCCTTTACAGGTGAGGAGACTAAAGCTGAGGGATGGAGTGATCTGCCAGGATCAGTGGCCGAGTGCAGATATGAACGCTACCGGCGGCACCTCAGCCCTGCACTGGCCTCGGGCCCCGCACCACCTCAGCCCTGCACTGGCCTCGGGCCCCGCATCACCTCAGCCCTGCACTGGCCTCGGGCCCCGGCCATGCTCTGCTGGGTCCACCGCCCCACGGTGCACCCTCCATGCCACCAGCTCCCAGCTCATTTCCAGGGGTGGTGGTGCCCGAAAGCTGAGCCTGGGATAGGCCCCTGGGACCTCAGGGGTGAGGGGGCAGGAAACTGAGCATCACACTTTTGGCTTTCACAGCAAGAGGCTGCCTCTGCATCCCACCCGCCCGTGAGGCGGAGAATTCCCCACACAGGATGTGGGCTCAGATGCTGGGTAGGCAAAGAATGGCCAGTGGCCACCGCACCTGTCCTGTCCAGAGAGGGCAGGAGGCCTCCCCTGTGACTGGGGTTTTATCAAATTTCTCTTGAAATTCCTCCTTTTTTTTTTTTTTTTTTTTTCAGAGACAGGGTCTTGCTCTGTCGCCCAGGCTAGAGCGCAGTGGTGTGATGTTAGCTCACTGCAGTCTGGAACTCCTGGGCTCAAGCCATCCTCCAGCCTCAGCCTCCCAAGTAGCTGGGACCACAGGTGCCGCCACCATGCCCAGCCCGATTCCTCCAGTTGTGTGTGGTCTAGTTCTATTCCGCACTGCTTGGCACACAAAGGCTCGTGTCTGTTGAACCTTTGGAAGGCACAGGACATTTTTATCCCTTTATAAACTCAAAACATGATCCTATCTATGTTTAAAAAGCAGACGTGAACAGCGGTGGACATGAGGAAAGGCCAGAGGCAGCAGCCAGCCCAACTCAGGCACGTCACTGTGGAAGCAACAGCCGGAGGAGCCACAGAAAGCAGAACTCCCAAAGCCACCCACGTACGTCAGGTCTTAGCTCGGATCTCCTGGAGACAGGCCCTGCAAAGGAGCTGGGTTGGGACCAGGTTTATCGGGGCATGATCTTAGGAGGCAGCCATAGGAGGTGAGGAAGGCAGGGTGTGCAGAGTGCAGCTGACCCAACCGGCCGGGCTGACCCATGGGACGCCCTGGGCTGAGACGCTGTCAGCACTGCCCCAGGCTGAGACCACCTTGGGAGGGGTGTAACCTTGTGCAGGGCGGCTCTCCGCAGCGGAGGGCAGCCCCAGGGGAGGACACGGCTGGGGACACCAGCAGCAACGTCCCAGCGCACCCAGGAGTAGGGAGGGTCGGGGGGCCATCCAGTGCCCACGACACTCATGGACACAAAAGCCAACCAGAGAAAACCGAGTCTCCAGCAAAGAGCCGAGCGCTGAGTGTGGAGTGTTCACCTGTCTGTCCCGTTGCCCATCTCTATCCCAGGCAGGCCCTCCCCGGTCTTGCCGCCACACTGGACCACCGTGTGGACCCTGTGCTCACCCAGGCCTCACCTTTCAGCCCCCTAAGCTGGGCCCAAAGCAGCAGACTGTGTTGTGCAGATGCTGTGGCTCACGGCCCCCACTCCCTGCTAGGCAGAGGTGCCGGGTAAGACAGGATAACCAATAAAATTAGAACGTCAGAGAAACAGTGATTTTTTTTTTTTTTTTTTTTTTGAGATGGAGTCTCCTTCTGTCGCCCAGGCTGGAGTGCAGTGGCACCATCTCGGCTCACTGCAAGCTCCACCTCTCGGGTTCACGCCATTCTCCTGCCTCAGCCTCCTGAGTAGCTGGGACTACAGGCACCTGCCACCACACCCGGCTAATATTTTTGTATTTTTAGTAGAGACGGCGTTTCACCATGTTAGCCAGGATGGTCTCGATCTCCAAACCCCATGATCCACCCGCCTCGGCCTCCCAAAGTCCTGGGATTACAGGCGTGAGCCACTGCACCCGGCCAAAACACAGTGATTTTTGGCATGAGTTAATGGGGTGCATGAGACCAAAAAATTATCCATCGCCAGCAGGGGCTGAGGAGGAGGGAATGGAGAATTATCGGTTAACAGTTGCAGGGTTTCTCTTTGGGGCAATGAAGAAGTCTCAGAAACAGATGGTGGCGGCGACGGCACAACAGTGCGACTGGAATTAAGGCCGCTCCAGACACATTCACAATGGTTACAATGGCACATTTTATGCCGTATATATTTCACGACTCTTAAAAAATCATCCCAGCCGGGCGCGGTGGCTCACGCCTGTAATCCCAGCACTTTGGGAGGCCGAGGCGGGCAGATCATGAGGTCAGGAGATCGAGACCATCCCGGCTAACACGGTGAAACCCCGTCTCTACTAAAAAATGCAAAATCTAGCCGGGCGAGGTGGCGGCGCCTGTGGTCCCAGCTACTCGGGAGGCTGAGGCAGGAGAATGGCGTGAACCCGGGAGGCGGAGCTTGCAGTGAGCCGAGATCCGGCCACTGCACTCCAGCCTGGGCGACAGCCAGACTCCGTCTCAAAATAAATAAATAAATAATCAATAATCCCCAAAACCTCTGACTCTTACACTTTAAATGGAGAGTCATATATGACAATTATACACAGCTCAACAAAACCGCTGTGTGAGCCGACCAGAGCCCTTCCCCGGGACTTCGGAACCAGATTGAGGAAGAAAGCTCACCCCTCTCCAATAGGGGGCGCTGTGGGGCACGTGTCCACGTTTCATGCCACCCGGGAGAGGCTGTGCCTGGAAAGACGCGGGACAGAGAGACAGGCAGGCAGCAGGGAAAGCAGCTATGGAGTCTTGACTGCAGGCCAGACACAGCAGCTCACGCCTGGAATCCCAGCACTTTGGGAGGCCGAGAGAGCGCTATCACCTGAGGTCGGGAGTTCGAGACCAGCCTGGCCAACACGGTGAAACCCTGTCTCTACTAAAAATACAAAAATTAGCCGGGCGTGGTGGCGGGCGCCTGTAGTCCCAGCTACTCAGGAGGCTGAGGCAGGAGAATCGCTTGATCCCAGGAGGTGGAGGTTGCAGTAAGCTGAGATCTCGCCACTGCACTCCAGCCTGGGCAACGGAGAGAGACTCCATCTCAAAAAAACACAAAAACAAAAAACAAAACAAGCCCTAACCGCATGGAGCACATCTGCACCCCCCTTCCAGCTGCACCTGAGGCCCACCCACACCTGACCTCCCAAAGAGTCCTTTGTTCAGCCTTCCTCCAACCGGACAACCTCCAGGATCCTTCCCGTGTGGCCCTTTTTCTGCCCAAGTCAGTTGAAGTTAAAGTTGGGTGTCTGCCATTTGCAGCAACAGCAAAAAAGGAACATTCAGAGACACGGGTGTCTGGAAGCTCGTTCACCTGTGGGTTCTCCATAACCTGAGATAAATGCTGGAGTTCAGGGCAGCTCAGGAAATGTTTTATATATAAACAAAGAAAAGGACAGCTTGGTTCCTGACAGCTGAGGGTGCCAGACCCCTCAGGTCCGTCTCCTGCCCTGAGCAGGCAGTTTGTGGCCTCAGCCCTGACTGAGGGGATGCCAGGAGCCTGGGCAGGGAAGATCAGGGCTTCTAGGCCCAGAAGCTGGAGAACTGGGCCGCATCCCCCTTCTATGGCTCCCTCGGGCTTCTGGTAGGTGATAGTGGCATTCCAGACAGCATTCTTCCAGTAAGATGTGGCCTGCGGCAGAAAACTCAGCTTACGCAGCAAGGGAATGCAACGAACCGTGCATCTGTGAAGTCCACGAGCAGTGCCAGCTTCAGGTATGGATGCATCCAGAGGCTACCGGTGTCCTCCAGTCTTTGTCTCTCTGTGTCCTTGCCCGCCGTCCTCCATGTGAGCATCCAGAAACCCAAGCCTACACCTCCTGCCCCAAGACCTGAGGGAAGGAGGGAACTTTATTCCACTCACTGCCATCGAGGTCCTGGGTCATGCCCCAAGACTGGGCCAATCACGGGACAAAGAGGAACAGGGTGCTCCCACTGGCAACGCCTGAGGGACACACACACACCTGGACCCAAGGATGGAGTGGAACCATGGGCCGAACACAGGAGAGCAGCATTTCCCAGAGGAAAATGGGAACTGTTGCCAAAGACAGGGCATGGTGCACAGTCCTACTGCCCACCGTGTGCCCACCCGCGCCTCCTCTGTCCTGCTCAGAGAGCCCCAGTTTTGTTCCAATAAGAAGCAGAAGCCTCTCAGTCTCAGGAAACATAGATTCCATCCCCCAGCCTTGTGATGAATTCTATTTGGATTGAGACAGTCACAGTAAGTCCATCACCCTTGCCTGATTTCCACTTTCCCAACCTCCTTTGCAACAAGCAATGCCATGAGACACTCTTCTGGTCAATGAGATTTGAGAAGCCAGGTGGGAGCTCCTGGCTGCTACACCACTGTTTATTTGCCTCTCAGCACAGGGTGCTAGAATGCGGATATGATGCCTGGAGCTGCAGCAGCCTTGTTGGGTCAATAAGACATCAAGTAGGAGAAGCAAAAGCCAACACTGCTAGTAATATTCTATTTCCTGATTGTTACATTTGTAACATGTAACACACAACATTTTGTGAGAATTCAAGGAGCTGCGCATTTTTGTTAGTGTGTTACACCTCGCCAACACTGTATCACACCTCACCAACACTGCTACACCTCGCCAACACTGTGTCACACCTCGCCAGCACTGTCACACCTCACCAACACTGTCACACCTCGCCAACACTGTGCCACACCTCGCCAACACTGTGTCACACCTCGCCAACACTGTCACACCTCGTCAACACCGTGTCATACCTCGCCAATACTGTTACACCTCACCAACACTGTGTCACACCTCGCTAACACTGTGTCACACCTCGTTAACACTGTTACACCTCACCAACACTGTCACACCTCGCCAACACTGTGTCACACCTCGTTAACACTGTTACACCTCACCAACACTGTCACACCTCGCCAACACCATGCCACACCTCGCCAACACCATGTCACACCTCGTCAACACTGTGTCATACCTCGCCAATACTGTTACACCTCGCCAACACTGTGTCATACCTCGTTAACACTGTTACACCTCGTCAACACTGTTACACCTCACCAACACTGTGTCACACCTCATTAACACTGTTACACCTCACCAACACTGTGTCACACCTCATTAACACTGTTACACCTCACCAACACTGTGTCACACCTCGCCAACACTGTGTCACACCTCATTAACACTGTTACACCTCACCAACACTGTCACACGTCGCCAACACTGTGTCACACCTCGTTAACAGTTACACCTCGTCAACACTGTTACACCTCACCAACACTGTGTCACACCTCATTAACACTGTTACACCTCACCAACACTGTCACACCTCGCCAACACTGTCACACCTCATTAACACTGTTACACCTCACCAACACCGTGTCGCACCTCACAAACACCATTACACCTCGCCAACACTGTGTCACACCTCGTCAACACTGTTACACCTGGCCAACACTGTGTCACACCTCGCCAACACTGTGTCACACCTCGCCAAAACAGTTAAGTAAAAATCTAATACCCTGAGGATGGCAGAGCAAACCCCTGAAAACATGGGTGAACTGGTTAACCAGCCTCAAATACTGTAACTCTGAGCTTCTGATTCAGAGAATAAAATGGCTTTGTTGCTTAATTACTAAGTTTTCTAATACTTGAAGCTGAATGCATTCTTGATTAACCCAAAGAATGACTGGAGGCTGGGTGGCAAAATACTAAGGTGCACTCTTCAGGAAATCCCCACACCCCAAGGCTGACCCTGAAGAGCAGAGTTCCCTCCCTCTTCCTGCTGAAAGGTGAACAGTCCAGCACAAGGGCGCTCAGCCCTGAGAACCATGCCTTCCCCATTCCCAGCTTCAGCAGGGAGCTTGCCATTGCTGGACAGGAACTCCACTCCAGATGTCTCCCAGCCTTAGTCTTGTTCCAGAGATACTGAGATTCAAAAGGCCCTCTGGCCAAGCACCCAGAAGGTGAGCTCAGCTGTGGATGGGGATGCCGCCTGGGGACAGTAAACTACGAGGCACTTTCCTGGTGCCAGCACATCCAGCTTTCTCTCCTGGGGGACACTTCTTCCCACAATCCCCTCCTTGTGAAAGCATAGTTGAGTTCTCTTTGAGAAAGGGAGTACAACAGAGATTGGACACAGGCATTCTGACCACCCATAAATACCAGCCAGTGACTCACAGTGTGCCTGAAGAGAAACAGGGGAGCCTAACTAGGAATCTGAACTGGATTAAATAGTACCACTATCACCATCATCATCAGCATCATCATCACCATCAGCACCATCACCATCACCATCATCACCATCACTATCATCATCAGCATCACCATCAGCAGCAGCATCACCATCACCATCATCACCATCAGCAGCAGCATCACCATCACCATCATCACCATCATCACCATCACCATCATCACCATCATCAGAATCAACATCACCAGCAGCATCACCATCACCATCATCACCATCATCATCACCATCACTATCATCAGCATCACCATCACCATCATCATCACCATCAGCAGCAGCATCACCATCACCATCATCACCATCATCACCATCACCATCTTCGTCACCACCATCACCATCACCACCATCATTACCACCACCATCATTTCTATCACCACCATTATCACCATCACCACTACCATGTCCATTCCCCATCCCACTACCACCACCAGCATCATCACCATCATAATCATCTTCATTGCCATCATCACCAGTGTCACCATTATCCTGTGCTCTGGTTCCCAGTTGGGCTCAGCAGCAGAAGCCCCAGAGCAGGTCCTAGGGCTCCTGGAAAACCGCCTTCCTCTCCACTTCCCCTCTGCATCCCCTTTCCATGGCTGCCTCATTTAGCCATGTTCTGGCACCACTAACTTCTCCCCTGCCCTTGCTGGCTTCTGGGTGGTGGTGGCTTCCCACAGTGCACATCCCTGCGTCCTCAGCAACCCTCATGGGTTCCCATCCTGCCTGTCCCTGGGGAAGTCAGGCCTCAGTAGCCCCCTCACAACCTGTGCCTGTTTCCTGCTGAGACCCCCACTGGCATGGGCTTAGTGAATACACGTAGAGCAGGCAGGCAGGCCCAGGGGCTTGCATTTCTAGGGAGCCCAGAGCAACAGCCCCTGCAGGTGCTCCAGAGGCAGAGGGCGACCCGACACCACCCGGACAGGAAGCAGGCTCTGTGTGGAGGGAACACTCAAAGAAGAGGCGCCAAGGTAGCCCAGTCCCCAGTGTGGACCTGAATGTCTCAGGGGTTGGGGATGGTGAGTGTCTGTCTGGGTGCAGGTTGCAGAGGGACAGTGCAGGCCGTTCTGGGGACGGGCCAGGGAGACCACAGGAAGAGCCTGCACACCTTGCTCTCAGAGGCAGGGCCCCGGGGCGGGAGCTGCCTTGCAGAGGAGACCAGCCCCCTGAGTGCTTGCTGCTCAGTTGAATCCATGTGTGCTCAGGAGAGCACTGACAGGAAATGAGTGCTCTCCGGTGCGGGACAGCTGCTCCCTCTCTGAAAGAGGGCACCCTGTGTGCCCAGAGCCTGAGCCCTCCCTTCACTGGTGGGAGCTTCCCCGGAGCTGAGCCCAGAGAACAGACCCTGCCGGGTGTAATCTTGGATCAGATGCCAGGGAGCTAAGGACGGTGACACCCCCACATGGGCCTGCTGTGCAGGGCGAAGGCAGACGGCAGCCTGGGGGTCTCTCCTCCCCTGCCAACCTCTGTTCTGTGCCCTGGCGGTAACTTACAGACCCTTGCCGGGCTGCCCTCCAACTTCCGGTAAGATTTGTCATGGAGGCCGGGCGCGGTGGCTCAAGCCTGTAATCCCAGCACTTTGGGAGGCCGAGATGGGTGGATCACAAGGTCAGGAGATCGAGACCATCCTGGCTAACACGGTGAAACCCCGTCTCTACTAAAAAATACAAAAACCTAGCCGGGCGAGGTGGCGGGCGTCTGTAGTCCCAGCTACTCGGGAGGCTGAGGCAGGAGAATGGCGTGAACCCGGGAGGCGGAGCTTGCAGTGAGCTGAGATCCGGCCACTGCACTCCAGTCTGGGCGACAAAGCGAGACTCTGTCTCAACAAAAAAAAAAAAAAAAAAAAAAAAAAAAAAAAGATTTGTCATGGAAAACTGTGGGGAGTCTGGAGCCAAGAAGAGGGAGGTCAGAGGTCAAAGGTCAGAGGATTTATCCTTGACTCCTGAGGCTTTGAGCTGACCACAGCCCCTCCAGGCAGCCCGCTCCTCCCTCCCTCCCCTGGGGCCTCTGTGTCCTCATCATGCCCTCAGCCTGGCCCACTTTTCTGGGAGTCTCCCCAGGAAGGACAGAACAGAAAGTGTGGTGAGGGAGGGTCCAGCCACCGCAGCCTCCCTGGGTCTCTGCTGCCCGTCCCCCCCCACCTTCCTTTCTCTTCAACTCCACAGGATGCTTTTCTCCAACCATTTATCTCTCCTTCCCATCTCTTCTGTCTCTCACTCTCTTTTCTTTGTGTCTCTGTTTCTCTTTGCTCCCTGCATCAGCTTCCTGTGGCTGTCTGTCCGGGGACACCTGTGCCCAGGGACACCTGTGACCGGGGACACCTGTGACCGGGGACACCTGTGATCAGGCACACTTGTGCCTGGGGACACCTGTGACCAGAACACCTGTGCCTGGGGACACCTGTGACTGGGGACACCTATGACTGGGGACACCTGTGACCAGGGATGTGTCCAGGGATGCCTGTGCCTGGGGACACCTGTGACCGGGAACACCTGTGCCTGGGGACACCTGTGACCAGGGATGTGTCCAAGGATGCCTGTGCCTGGGGACACCTGTGACCGGGAACACCTGTGACCAGGGACACCTGTGCCTGGGTTACCTATGATCAGGAACACCCTGTGCCTGGGGTCACCTATTATCAGGAACACCCGTGACCAGTGACATCTGTTCTGGGGACACTTGTGCTGGGGACACCTGGACTCAGTCGTGAACACCCCGCCGGCCAGTCATGCAGGGAGGTCGGGCTTCCTCCATGGCAAGGTGGAAAGAGAAAGCTGGGCGAGGACCAGGCCTCAAGGACTGAGGCTGGGATTGGAGCTTTGCTGAGCCCAGAGCAGCTCCAGGTCCAGGCTCCTCCCTAAGAGCTGAAGGCCTTGAGCAACTGGCAATTCATGCTCACCTCGGGGTAATGGGATTACAAAATATCCTTCCACATAGGGGCTGTCATCGTAGTACATGAAATACAAAGACAAGCAACCCAGCCAAATGTGGGCAAAGGACTCGAATAAGCATTTCCCAAAGCAGATACACGAATAGCCATGAGCACAGGGAGAGACACTCAGACATCATTAGCCATAAAAGCAACGCAAACCCAAAGCAGAGGGAGAGTCAGCTCCACATCCACTTAGATGGCTGTTTTTTTTTTTTTTTTTTTTTTTTTGAGACGGAGTCTCGCTCTGTCACCCAGGCTGGAGTGCAGTGGCCGGATCTCAGCTCACTGCAAGCTCCGCCTCCCGGGTTCACGCCATTCTCCTGCCTCAGCCTCCCGAGTAGCTGGGACTACAGGCGCCCGCCACCGCGCCCGGCTAGTTTTTTTGTATTTTTTTAGTAGAGACGGGGTTTCACCGTGTTAGCCAGGATGGTCTCGATCTCCTGACCTCGTGATCCGCCCGTCTCAGCCTCCCAAAGTGCTGGGATTACAGGCTTGAGCCACCGCGCCCGGCCAGTTTTTTTTTTTTTAAGGGAAGGGTTGGGGATGTAGAGAAACTGGAATTCTTGCACACTGCTGGCAGGAATTGTGAAATGGTGCAGTCACTGTGTTAAAACACCTGGTGGCTCCTCAGAACATTAAATGTAAAGTCACCAGGTGACCCAGCAATTCTGCTCCTAGGCATATGCCCAAGAGTGCACAGGAACATTTGCTCTGGCATTCTTCATAATAACCAACTAGCAGAAGCAACCCAAATGATCATCAACTGATGAGTGGGTTTTAGTGGTGGATTCACACAACAGACTACTAGTCAGCAATAAAAAGGAACGATGGCCAGGCACAATGGCTCATGCCTATAATTGCAACACTTTGGGAGGCTGAGGCAGGTGGATTGTCTGAGGTCAGGAGTTCCAGACCAGCCTGGCCAACGAGGCAAAACCCCGTCTCTACCAACAATACAAAAAAAAAAAATTAGCAGGACAAAAACCCACATTTGGCTGGGTTGCTTGTCTTTGTATTTCATGTACTACGATGACAGCCCCTATGTGGAAGGCTTTTGTTTTTGTAATCCCATTACCCCGAAGTGAGCATGAATTGCCAGTTGCTCAAGGCCTTCAGCTCTTAGGGAGGAGCCTGGACCTGGAGCTGCTCTGGGCTCAGCAAAGCTCCAATCCCAGCCTCAGTCCTTGAGGCCTGGTCCTCGCCCAGCTTTCTCTTTCCACCTTGCCGTGGAGGAAGCCCGACCTCCCTGCATGGCTGACGAACCTGTAGTCCCAGCTACTTGGGAGGTTAAGGCAGGAGAATCGATTGAACCCCAGAGGCGGACGTTGCTGTGAGCCAAGATCACGCCACTGCACTCCAGCCTGGGTGACAAGAGCAAGACTCTGTCTCAAAAAAAAAAAAAGGAATTAAGTACCAATATAGATGACAACATGAGTGAACTCAAGCATCACACCGAGTGAAAGAGGAAGGCACAGAAGACCACACCCGTGTGTGTGAAATGTCCACAACAGGCAGATCCACAGAGAGATGCAGGTGAGCAACCTGGGGCTGGGGTAGGAGGAATAGGGGGAGGAACAGCTAGTGAGTGAGGTTTCTTTTAGGGATGATGAAAATGTTCTAAAATTAGATGGTGGTGATGGTTACACAACTCGGTAAATGTATTAAGTCACTGAATTGCACACTTCAATCCATAAGTGAACTTCATGGTACATAAATTATATCTCAATGGAGTTGTGTAAAAAAAAAAAAAGATTAAATGACTTATGTTTCTCAGACACATAGTCCAATGCCTGCCATGTGTATTGACTCCCTCACCCTTCCAGTCAACACTGATTACGCACCTGCTGTATGCATACACTGTCCCAGACACAGGGGACCCAGCACTGAAGAATGGTACAGATGCCCCACCCTCAGGAGTGTGCAGCCCAGTGAGGAAAACATACAACAAACAAGAAAATTCAAAATATCCACGGCCGTTTGTGGCGGCTCACACCTGTAATCCCAGCACTTTGGGAGGCCGAGGTGGGAGGATCACTTAAGATCAGGAATTCGAGACCAGCCTGACCAGCTTGTTGAAACACCACTCGACTAAAAACAAAAAACAAAACAAAACAAAACAAAAAATACAAAACTTAGCCGGGTGTGGTGGTGCACACCTGTAATCCCAGCTACTCGGGAGGCTGAGGCAGGAGAATCACTTGAACCTGGGAGGCAAAGGTTGCAGTGAGCTGAGATCGTGCCATTGCACTCCAGCCTGGGGGACAAGAGTGAAACTCCGTCTCAAAAAAATAAATAAAATAAGATAAAATATATATAGTAGGTCAGGGGTGATTCATGCCATGGAGAAAAAGTAAGGGAGGGGGTGGGGCATGTGGGGCACAGGGCACCAGGGGAGCCAGGAAGGGTCCCCATGCACAGTCACGGCCAACTGACCTTCAGCAAAGGTATTAAGGACACACGACAGGGAAGGGGGCGTCCTCAATAGGTGGTGCTGGGAAAAGTGGAGGAGGACGAAAGGGCCTCATCCAACACCACCTACGAAAATCAATTCAACACAGATTAAAGACTTAAATGTAAGACCTGACACCACAAAACTCTTGGAAGAAAACATAGGAGGAAAGCTTCTTGACATTGGTCTGGGCAATGATTTTTTAAAATATGGCCCCAAAGCACAGGCAACAAAAGCAAAAATAGGTGAGAATACAACAAACCAAAAAGCTTCTGCACAGCAAAGGAAACCAACAGAGTGAAAAGTCAACCCACACGGGGAGGCGGGAATATTTGCAATCCATGTATCTGATGAGGAGTTAATCTGCAAATTGTAGAAGGAACTCAAACAACTCAATAACAAAAACAAAGAAACAAACAAACAAACATTTTAAAATGTGCAAAGGACCTGACTCTGTGTGTCTCAAAGGAAAACATGTAAGTGGCCGATGTGTAGACGAAATAATGTCCAGCATCACTAATCATCAGGAAAATCAAATAAAAACCACATGAGGTACCAACTGGCACCTGTTAGGATGACTGTCATCAAAACGCAAAAGATAGCGAGTGTTGGTGAGGACATGGAGGAAAGGGGCCCGTTGCACTCTGTTCCTGGGAACGTCGTTGGCACAGCCACCATGGGAGACGGCAGGCAGCTTCCTCAAAAATGTGGAAATAGAGCTTCCACAGGATCCAGCAATCCCACTGCTGGGTGTCTATCCAAAGAGTTAAAATTAGTACATAGAAGAGGGGTCTGCACCCTCGTGTTCATCGCAGCACCATCCCAGCAGCCAGGACACAGAATCAACCCAAGTGTCCATCAGTGGATGCATGGATGAAAATATGTGAGAAATACACACACATGCATACACACACACACAGGAGTGTTATTCCACAGGAGGGAAAGGGAAGGGGAGGGGAAGGGAGGGGAGGAGAGGGAAGAAATACACACACATGCATACACACACACATGAGTATTATTCCACAGGAGGGAAAGGGAAGAGAAGGGGATGGGAGGGGAGGGGAAGGGAGAGGAGGGAAGGGGAGAAATACACACACATGTGTACACACACACACAGGAGTGTTATTCCACAGGGGGGAAAGGGAAGGGAAGGGAAGGGGTGGGGGGAGAGAGAGAGAGAGAGGAGAGAAAGGAGAGAAGGGAAAGGAGAGGAGGGGAGGGAGGGAGGGGAGGGGAGGGGAGGGGAGGGGAGGGGAGGGCAGGGCAGGGCAGGGCAGGGCAAGCCTGCCATTTGTGAGGACACCTGAAGGGCATTGTGCTAAGTGAGATAAGCCAGGCACAGAAAGACAAATAGCCGTGGCCTCACTTGAGTGATGTGTGAAAAAGCTGAACTCATAGAAGCAGAGAGAACAGTGGCTGTCAGGGCCAGAGAGGGGATGGGGAGTTGAGGGTCACAGGAAACAAAGGTGCAGTTATGAGATTAACAGGTCCTAAGATGGAATGAACATGGTGACTACAGCTAATAATAATGTGTCCTTCATTTATTTATGTATTTATTTATTTTGAGATAGGGCCTCCCTCTGTCGCCCAGGCTGGAGTGCACTGCAACCTCCACCTCCCAGGCTCAAGTGATTCTCCAGCCTCAGCTTCCCAAGTAGCTGGGACCATAGGTGTGCACCACCACGCCCAGGTAATTTTTTTTATATTTGTAGAGACAGGGTCTCGCTCTGTTGCCCAGCCTGCGTGTCCTCTATTTAAAATTTGAAGTGTTCTCACCACAGACAGAAGTAACCATATAAGGTGATGGGTGCATTAATTAGCCCAACCGTGGGACTCATTTCACAATGCATACATGTGTCAGGTTGTGATGCTGCATACCTTGAGTACACATGGTCCTGAATTGTCAACTATACCTAAATAAAGCTGGAGAGAGAGAAAGAAAGAAAAGAAAAGGTGTCTCCAGGACTGTGACGGGGGCAACAGGCCCCAGGGCACTCACAGAGACCGGGAATGCAGGTGCAAAGGTCCTGGGGCAGTGACGAACAGGAAGCAGGAAGAAGGGCCGGAGGTACAGGGATGGGGCCTGGCTGACCTCCACGCCCAGAGCCTTCCTTTCCCAAGTGGGAAGAAGTAGGAGGTTCCTGTAGAACAAACGCCAGGGAAGAGGTGGCACGGAGCCCCAAGGGGGCTCAGGCGAGGGTCCAGGCCGGGTGGGCAGGCGGGGGCAGCACTCTGCAAGGGCAGGAGCCGTCAGAAGAGCGTTGGCTGTCCCCGGAGAAGGCCCTCTTGGAAGGAGCGAGCTGGTAACAGGAGTTGGGGGGCCGATTTGGGGGTCAAGCGCAGGTTCCTGAGTGGCCAGGTGGTGAGCGTCTGCACTGCCCTGCAGACCTCAGGTATCACTGGCATCTTGAAGCAGAAATGACATAATCAGGTTTTGCTTTAGGAATAATTATCTCTATCCCCAAAGCCAGCAAGCATATGAAGAGATGCTTGAAATCATCAGTCATCAGAGAAATGCAAATTAAAACCACCACGATGATCCCGTCCCACCATCAGGCTGCCAAGATGAGAAGCTGGATCTGCCAAGTCCTGGTAGGGGTGTGGGGGCATCCTCTGGAGGGAGGGAACCCTCATCCACTGCCCCATGCCCGAGGGAGAAGGGGTGAGGCGGCCCTTAGGGAGAGCAGCCAGAGCCGGGGAAGGGCTGGGAAGTCCTCACCCAGGTCCATGGGGGCAGGTCCAAGGCTGCGCACCGAGGCGCCATCATGGACCCCTTCTCTGCCAGCCGCCGGCAGTTCTGGGGGTCAAGCATAGGGAGCCCTGCCAGGGAAGGTGGGACAGGAGATCAAGCCCTTCCACCAAAGCCTGCCTGGAGAGACAGCAGGGCCTGTTTCTGATCTTTTTTCTAATTTACACAAAGGCACGACATGGGCTGGCAGGAGCCCTGAACCCGGGTCCCTTCCTGGAGAGGGCGTGGGCAGCTCGTGGTGGACGCGCACTGGTTCTATCAGGGCGGGCATCATTTGCTGCAGGAACAAACAGCCCCGAAACGGACCCACTCGCAGCCACACAGGCTCACTCCCCACCCACTTCAGGATTTACGGGGCTCTGGTCCACTTCACCCCTTGCCTCCAGGCCCCAGGCCTGGGCGGCCTCCCTCTCACCGCGCCTGCGCGGGTCTGCCAGTCCTCAGGGCTGTGGCCCGGCTGCGCTCCTGGAAGCCGGGCCCGGGGTATCTCCCTGATTCCCGGGGGGGCGCCAGC
This sequence comes from Macaca thibetana thibetana, assembly GCF_024542745.1. Lineage (NCBI taxonomy): Eukaryota > Metazoa > Chordata > Mammalia > Primates > Cercopithecidae > Macaca > Macaca thibetana. The sequence continues at coordinate 128,833,258 of NC_065588.1, forward strand.
AGAGGCCGGTCAGGACCAGAAGTGCCCGACCCTCAGGGTCCTCCTCCGGGCCGCTGCGGGATCACTTAGGCGCCTCCGGAAACAACACTGTCATTGCACAGGAATTTTCAAAACACGACTGCCCTTCCCCTCTCTCCGCGGTGACCCCCCCCCTCCCCCTCCCCCCGCGGTGACCCCTCCCCCTCCCTCCCTCCGCGGTGACCCCGCCCCCTCCCTCCGCGGTGACCCCGCCCCCTCCCTCCGCGGTGACCCCGCCCCCTCCCTCCGCGGTGACCCCCGCCCCTCCCTCCGCGGTGACCCCCGCCCCTCCCTCCGCGGTGACCCCTCCCCTCCCTCCGCGGTGACCCCTCCCTCTCTCCGCGGTGACCCCTCCCTCCCTCCGCGGTTACCCCTCCCCTCCCTCCGCGGTGACCCCCGCCCCTCCCCTCCGCGGTGACCCCGTCCCCTCCCTTCTCGGTGACCCCTCAAGCTCCCTCCGCGGTGACCCCTCCCCTCCCTCCGCGGTGACCCCTCCCCTCCCTCCGCGGTGACCCCTCCCCTCCCTCCGCGGTGACCCCTCCTCTCCCTCCGCGGTGACCCCTCCCCTCCCTCCGCGGTGACCCCTCCCCTCCCTCCGCGGTGACCCCGCCCCCTCCCTCCGCGGTGACCCCGCCCCCTCCCTCCGCGGTGACCCCCGCCCCTCCCTCCGCGGTGACCCCCCCCCCCTCCCTCCGCGGTGACCCCTCCCCTCCCTCCGCGGTGACCCCGTCCCCTCCCTCCGCGGTGACCCCGTCCCCTCCCTCCGCGGTGACCCCTCCCCTCCCTCCGCGGTGACCCCTCCCTCCCTCCGCGGTGACCCCGTCCCCTCCCTTCTCGGTGACCCCTCAAGCTCCCTCCGCGGTGACCCCGTCCCCTCCCTCCGCGGTGACTCCTCCCCTCCCTCCGCGGTGACTCCTCCCCTCCCTCCGCGGTGACCCCTCCCCTCCCTCCGCGGTGACCCCTCCCCTCCCTCCGCGGTGACTCCTTAGAAGCGCTAAATAGTGCTGATGTGTGTTCTTAGGAATGTTCTCAACCTTCAAAGTTCAAAAGGCTCACGTGATGGTGTCTATGCAACGTGTGCGCATCCGTGAGGACATGGTATCTGCATCCGCGTGGCCAGCGTGTCCCTCTAGAAACAAACAGGCCCCTCCCGTCCTCCACGGCGCTGTGGTCCAGGCACCCCCTCATCAGCGCTGCAGGCCCCGGCATCTGAGCAGCCATTCCTGCAGGAAGCCCCTGAGGCTTGGGGTGGCCGTTGCCACCACATGGTCCTGCCAGCCTCACTGGGGCGTCTCCTGCCTGCAGCTTCGGCCCATCCACCACACTCAGCTACCATGTGAGTCTCTTCAGGACACCACAACAAACACGGGCCGGTGGCTTAAATCACATGCACCCATCACCCACCCCGGAGGCAGGGGCACCCGTCACCCGCCCCGGAGGCCGGGGCACCCGTCACCCGCCCCGGAGGCTGGAAGTCTCCACCTCGGGGCCAGCAGGGCGGGTTCATCCTGTGCCTCCCTCCTTGGCCGGCAGTCGGTGTCTCCTCCGTGCATTCATCTGCGGCCCCCTGTGCCTGTCTGCATCCTTACCTCCTCCTTGTCCATCACAGGTCGGTCATCACGAGCCAGTTATCACCGGCCAGTTATTACAGGCCAGTCATCACGAGCTGGTCATCACTCTCTAAGCCGCTGTCTGGGAACTTTTCCTCCCCGATCTCCTCTTCATATTGCATCACCCGTGGGACTGGATCAGGGTCCACCCCAACAACCTCGTTTTACCTTGACGGACTCATTAAAGACCCCTTTTCTGAATGCAGTCACATCCTGAGGTCGTGGGGCTGGGGCTTCAGCATGTGGATTTGTGGGGGACATAGCCCAGCCATCACAGCTCCCAAGCCCACATCTCCTCAGAGCCCCTGGTGGCCCCCCAGGAGTCTCCTCACCCATGTGCTCGGAACTGAACTGGGGACTTCTGCTCTATGTCCAGCAGAACCTGACTCCATCGCAGTCTCCAGTGCCCATGCCAGAGACCCCACAGCCCTCATCCTGCAATCGCAAACCTCACGGCTGCCACCCCCCACACTGACCATGCAGCTTCTGACCCCACAAGCCTTCCTGAAGAGGCCCTCAGACCCATAGCTATGCCGGCCAGGGTGTCCCCACGCCCTGCGCCCTGGCAGGAGCCCCCAGAGGCCAGGACGGCTGGAGTGCCCCCAGCTTCCATCATGGTGTCCAGCTCTCCCCAGCCCGCCCTCTCCTTCCTCCGACACGTTCTCCCCACGACACCTGGCCTGTTGGAAACAACCCCAGCCCTGAGCTCCCCTCGGTGCTTCCGGCGCTTCATGGGGTGCAGCCTCCCCACCGGCCCCCAGGCTGGACCGCACCCCTCCCACTGCTGGCCCCCAGGCTGGACCGCACCCCTCCCACTGCTGGCCCCCAGGCTGGACCGCACCCCTCTCACTGCTGGCCCCCAGGCTGGACCGCACCCCTCCCACTGCTGGCCCCCAGGCTGGGCCGTACCCCTCCCACTGCTGGCCCCCAGGCTGGACGGCACCCCTCTCACTGCTGGCCCCCAGGCTGGACCGCACCCCTCTGCTGGCCCCCAGGCTGGACCACACCCCTCTCACTGCTGGCCCCCAGGCTGGGCCGCACCCCTCCCACTGCTGGCCCCAAGGCTGGGCCGCACCCCTCTCACTGCTGGCCCCCAGGCTGGGCCGTACCCCTCCCACTGCTGGCCCCCAGGCTGGACCGCACCCCTCTCACTGCTGGCCCCCAGGCTGGGCCGCACCCCTCCCACTGCTGGCCCCCAGGCTGGGCCGTACCCCTCCCACCACCAGCCTGACTGCACCTTCCTCCTCCCTCCAGGTGGCTCCCGGCTCCACTGGCCTCCCCGGCTCTGGGCCTCCCTGCAGGGCCCCCTTCACCCCGAGTGCCTCTTCCAGTGGAAGCCCTGGAACGCACAGGTCAGATCGGCTCCTGCCCCTGAGCTTCCCTCCCCAGCCCTGCTGCAGCTGCTCCGGTTTGCTCAGGTGGGGCCTGTGCCCCTGGGTTAGCATCCACCCCCTGCACGCCACAGAGGCTCTCCAAGTCCCTGCAGAACTGAGGGCCGATTCCCAGCCTGACCACACTGCAGCTGTCACACAGCCTGGTGGAGCAGTGACGTTTGGGCTGACTGTGGTGGCTCCTCCCAGGTTGGGAGCCTGAAAGTGCCCTCCCATCCCCCGCCCCACCTCCCTACAGCTGAGGCACTAGGAGGTCCTCCCCAGTCATAATCACCAAGATGCATCCCCGACTCTCCTCTCACCCCACCTGCGTCTGTCTCCCCTGCCTCCTCAGTGGGCTAGTCTGGGCTCCTCCTGGAATCAGTGGGCTAGCCTGGGTGTGTCCTTTTGGGGCCAGTGGACTAGCCTGGGTGCATCCTCCTGACATCAGTGTCTGGAGTTGGGCTTGTGATAGGTTCACAATCACTTCCATCCCTTCTGTGAAGCACCACAGCTGGCCGGGCCCTGAGGTGGGGGTGAGAGAAGCCTAGGTGGGGGTGGGAGAGGCCGAGGTGGGGGCGGGAGAGGTGGGAGTGGGAGAGGCCGAGGTGGGAGTGGGAGAGGCCGAGGTGAGGGTGGGAGAGGCCAAGGTGAGGGTGGGAGAGGTGGGAGTGGGAGAGACCAAGGTGGGGGTGGGAGAGGTGGGAGTGGGAGAGGCCGAGGTGGGGGTGGGAGAGGCCGAGGTGAGGGTGGGAGAGGTGGGGGTGGGAGCGGCCGAGGTGAGGGTGGGAGAGGTGGGGGTGGGAGAGGCCGAGGTGAGAGTGGGAGAGGTGGGAGTGGGAGAGGCCAAGGTGGGGGTGGGAAAGGCCGAGGTGAGGGTGGGAGAGGTGGGGGTGGGAGAGGCCGAGGTGAGAGTGGGAGAGGTGGGAGTGGGAGAGGCCAAGGTGGGGGTGGGAGAGGCCGAGGTGAGGGTGGGAGAGGTGGGAATGGGAGAGGCCGAGGTGGGGGTGGGAGAGGCCAAGGTGAGGGTGGGAGAGGTGGGAGTGGGAGAGGCCGAGGTGGGGGTGGGAGAAGCCAAGGTGAGGGTGGGAGAGGTGGGAGTGGGAGAGGCCAAGGTGGGGGCAGGAGAGGCGGCCATCCCCAGCACCCTCCTGCTCCGCACCTGAGGATCCACCGGGCCGTGCACCTTGGGGGCCCTGGGCTCCATCCATGACACTTGGTGCTCGACCGGGGGCTGATTCCTGAGCTCTGGCCCTGGGGATTCCCCTTCTTGATACACGTTTTCTTCTCTCCTGACTGCACAACCCCACACAAGTCAGGGCATTCTGAGTTGTGACGGAAAAGGCAACACAAAGTGGTTGAAGCCAAGGGAGAATTTAGTGACTCACATAACCAGGAAGTTCTGGAGTGGGCGGCTTCGGTCTAGCTGGATCCAGGGGCTCAAAGGACATCATGGGGTCCTTGCTTCTGTCTCCCTCCCACCTTCACTCTTGGGGTCAACTCCACTCTCAGACCAGGTCACCCTTCCCGCACGATGCCCACAGGGGCCCAGTTCCTATCCTCCCAGGAAACGCTCTCCCCAGGAGCCTCCGGGAGGAACCCCCCTGCCCACACCTTGATCTGGGCCTCATGAGCACCTTTCAGAGGCCTCCCCCTTCGAGGTGTCCCACACACCATGTTCTCTGCTGGGAACTGTTTCCTTCATGACACTCACGTGAGCAGCTCCCTGTGCACTGGGCGATGTTCCAGCCACGGGGGTCAGCAGTGAAGGGACAGAGTCCCTGGGGCTCATGGTGTAGTGCGGGCAGCACTAAACCAGTGAAAGCCACCATTGGTCCCGTGGGCACCAGCGCGGGGCAAGGTGGCCTGGTGCCACCCTGAGGGGCCCGGCCACGCCCCTCTGAGAAGGCACGAGCGGAGGCTGCCAGCAAGGAGAGAACACGGGCAGAGGCCCCGAGGCAGGAGCCGCTATGAGGCCTGCATGCAGGGTGGGCAGGGGTGGAGAGAGTGCCCAGAGGTGGGGGGGGGTCCCAGGACTCAGGCCGCGTTGGGAGTCAGCATGTGCTTCTGAAGATGCCTGTCTGTCAGTGCAGGCCACAGGGCGCTGTCCAGCCCGGCAGGAGCATGCTCTCAGGAGGGAACCTGCATTGTGTGACTCACAACCTCCCAGACCCGCCTTAGGAACGAAATTCAGACCTCCAAACTGACCAGGACACGGGAAGGGTGGGAGTGGGCCAGAGTGGACTGTAGGAGGCCGGGGTGGGCCGCAGGAGGCCGGGGTGGGCCAGAGTGGACTGTAGGAGGCCAGAGTGGACTGTAGGAGGCCGGGGTGGGCCACAGGAGGCCGGAGTGGGCCAGAGTGGACTGTAGGAGGCCGGGGTGGGCCACAGGAGGCCGGAGTGGGCCACAGGAGGCCGGAGTGAGCCGCAGGAGACCGGAGTGGGCCAGAGTGGACTGTAGGAGGCTGGGGTGGGCCACAGGAGGCCAGAGTGGGCCAGAGTGGACTGTAGGAGGCCGGGGTGGGCCGCAGGAGGCCGGAGTGAGCCACAGGAGGCAGAAGTGGGCCGCAGGAGGCAGAAGTGGGCCGCAGGAGGCTGGAGTGGGCCAGAGTGGACTGTAGGAGGCCGGGGTGGGCCACAGGAGGCCAGAGTGAGCTGCAGGAGGCAGAAGTGGGCCGCAGGAGGCAGGAGTGGGCCACAGGAGGCAGGAGTGGGCCGCAGGAGGCCAGAGTGGGCCCTTCCTTGTGTTGCCTGCATGGTGGGCTGCTCTTCTCACCTACGCTCCTGACGCGGGGGGTTGCAGCCACCTGTCGCTGGGACACCATCTCCCTTCCTGCAGCTGCCATAAATGAACCACCACAGACTGGGTGGTTTAAAACCACACACTTACCCTCTCACAGCCTGAAGTCCCAGAGGGCCTCCTAGGGCTGACGTGGAGGTGTGGGAGGCCGGGTTCCTCTGCAGGCTGTGGGAGGGTCCCACCCTTGAATCTTCCAGCATCTGGAGGGTGCCGAGCCTCCCACAAGGATGCTTGTGAACAAGTCCAGGGCTGCCTGGACCACAGAGGGCTCCATCACCATCTCAAGATCCTCAGCTCAACCACATCCACCAAGTCTCCTTGCCACGGAAGGTGCCACATCACAGGCTCCCAGGACCGGGCATGGAGCTCCCAGAGCCCAAGGCTGGTCCCCACGGCCTCAGAATCCTCCCTCAATGCCCTGAACAGACTGGTGAGGGGTCAGGACTGCACCTCCGGCTGCGGCCATCAGCTCTGCCTCACTCCCCAAACAGCCGGGAACAAGTCCTGTGGGAAACACTCCCCTACTGCCCCGAAGTGAGGCCCCACGCCGGACAGGTACAGGCCACCGCCGCCTCTCCCTGGGCCCTGTAGCAGCCTCCTCAGCCCCTCAGCACTTCTACTTTTGGCCCCCGGCCCACGGTCCACAGAGCAGTGCAGAAACCCTTCTAAATACAAGTCAGATGTCGGCAGTCTCGCCCTAAACTCAGACTGGAGAAATGAGGAAAGGGCTCCAAGGGCCGTCCCGGGAGATTGTGTGGGCTGCACACTCCATGACGCTGGGAAGCGCATGGGGGAAAGAGGGAAGTGGGGAGATCAGCTTGGCCCCTCGCCCCACCCCTGACCTTGCCGGAGGATTGAACTCCGCAGGGGCAGCCCCTCCAGGGTCGCCAGCGGCCCTCACAGAGCCTCTGGGAGAGCCACAGGGATGCCTGGGCTGCCGTGGCATCTCCACCTCACGCACCCCAGGACACATGCCCGTGTCTCGCTGTGCTCCGAAGCTCACACTTTCGAGTGTGGCAGCAGGGGGGCACCTTCCAGACCTTTCTCCGCACTTTCAGACGCTCCCAGGGACCCTCAGGAAAGGCACAGCTCCGTCCCGCTGGGCTCCTCCCTCTCACACGAGCGGCTGCAGCCCTCCTGCTGCATGGCCTCTTCCCTCCGTGACATCACCTCCAGAGTGACCTCATGCCTTTGCCGCAGCAGCGTTTGCACTGAGGATGCTGCCGCGCCAGCCTTTTCCATAAGGAAGGCCACAGGGAGTGTTTCTAATGTTCTATCACAGACGGGGCTCTGAGGCAGCTGCTCTCCTCGGGGGTTTCTAATGAAACTCCCAGCTCTCAGCTGGGAGTGTCCCCTGTGTCCTCCAGGAAAGACACTGGCTTCAGGGGCCCGCCTCACCGGAGCTGCTGCGTCCAACACGCTGGTCAGCTTCTGTGGGTGAGGTTTGGGTTTGTGGGATCTTCGAAGGGCTGATTATGCATTCAGGAAAGAGAAACTTCCAGACCATCCATAAGGCCCCAGGCCTCTGTCATTTCCTCCTGGTGGCCCTGCCACCCTGGCCCTGGGGCATGGTGCATGTCCGGGGTGGCTGTCCATACCCTGTGTGCCCCAGGCTCCCCTGCAGCTGGGGTTCTAGGCAGCCCTGCCAAGTGGAAGGGAAGCCGTTCTGGCCTCCATGCCGGTGAGGTTGCACCCCCGGGGACCCAGCGGCCCCTCCCATCGGCAGCCCTGGCCCCTGTGCACTGTGGGCCTCCCTGAGGCTGTCCTGCTGGGCTCTCATCTGCATGGGGTAGAAGCTCCCCTTCTTGGGAGCACCCCATGGCCGTTTTCCAGGCTCCATAATAAAGTACAGCAGAAGGCTGGGTGCAGTGGTTCACGCCTGTAATCCTAACACTTTGGGAGGCAGGCAGATCACTTGAGATCAGGAGTTCGAGACCAGCCTGACCAACACGGTGAAACCCCGTCTCTACTAAAAATACAAAAATTAGCCGGGCTTGGTGGCAGGCGCCTGTAATCCCAGCTACTCGGGAGGCTGAGCCAGGAGAATTGTTTGAACCTGGGAGGTGGAGGTTGCAGTGAGCCAAGATCATACCACTGCACTCCAGCCTGAGTGACAGAGTAAGACTCCGTCTCGAAAAAGAAAAAAAAGAAAAGTACAGCTTAAAGCACAGAGACCCGATGTCCAGAATCAGTGTTAGCAGAGACACGCTGCCTCGGGAGGCTCCAGGGGAGGACCCGTGGCTTCTCCCGTTCCTGGTGGTTTTGGCCTTCCCGGCTGTGTGGATGCGTTGCCGCAGCCTCTGCTCCCATCCCCACGTGCTGTCTCCCCTAGGCCTGTGTCTCTTTTCACAAGGGGACCGATGTTTGGATGTAGAGCCAAATCTGCGAACTTCATTTTAAGATTTGCAATTACATCTGCAAAGACCCAATTTCCAAACAGGGTTACGTTCTGGGGTTCTGAGGGTTGGGACTTCAGTGAGTGATACTGAGGACACAAGGTAACCCGTAACACAGCCTCCTCACTTCCTTCACCTGCAGCGCATCTGCGTTAGTCAGGGGTCTCCAGAGAGACAGAGCCAGCAGGACACGGAGAGAGACGTGCGCGGGGTCTGTTAGGGGAACCGGACGATGGAGGTTGGGAAGTCCCACAACAGGCCGTCTGAAGGCTGGGCAACGCCGATGCTGCTAGCGTGGCTCAGCCCAAGTCAGAAGGCATCAGAACCCAGGGAGCTGAGGGTGCGACTCAGCCCCAGGCCACAGGCCTGAGACCCGGGAGCTGCCGGTGCAAGTCCTGGAGTCCAAAGGCTGGGGCGCCTGGAGTTCTGGTCGGAGGGAAGGAGAGGAGGCCCAAAGGCTGGGGCGCCTGGAGTTCTGGTCGGAGGGAGGAGAGGAGGCCCAAAGGCTGGGGCGCCTGGAGTTCTGGTCGGAGGGAGGAGAGGAGGCGTGCATCCCGGGGGGCTGCCGTGGGGAGATACGCATTCCCCTTTTCTGTTTCTGTTCTCTCCGGCCCCCGGCCCACCAGAAGGTGCCACCCACACTGAGGGCAGGTCATCCTCACCCCTGCCACTTGGACACACACTGCAGTCTCCTCTGGAAACACCTGCACAGAGGCAGCCAAGAGTCACACTCTGCAGGTCACCAGGAGCTCCCCATCCAGTCCCGTTGGCCCCGAGAGCGTCCCAGCCCCCTAGTGCCCGGGATGGCTGCACAGCCCTTCTAACGTTTATGCGCCTGACCCAGTGTCCCAGCCCCCTGCTGTCTGGTCTCATTGGCACCGAGAGCGTCCCAGCCCCCTAGTGCCCGGGATGGCTGCACAGCCCTTCTAACGTTTATGCGCCTGACCCAGTGTCCCAGCCCCCTGCTGTCTGGTCTCATTGGCACCGAGAGCGTCCCAGCCCCCTTGTGTCCGGGATGGCTGCACAGCTCTTCCGACATTTGTGTGCCCATCCCCATGTTAAATGCCTCTCTGCCTGAATACAGACATATTTTTGTTTCCCCAAACTGATGCTGCCAGATTGCAGCCAGAGGCCAAATCCAAACAGAACATCCAATGAAGAGCGGCTCAAACTGTACAGACAGCCACTTCCCGGATGAAATGTCTGGAGGCAACTGATCCAGGCCGCCCGCTCCCCATTCTGTTATCTCTCTTTCTGCCCCACTGTCTCAGCACGCTGGCTCTTCCTCCTGGAGCTCGCCGCCTCATGAGTGCAAAAAGGCTGCCGCAGCTCCAGGGAGTACCTGCTCACAGGGCAGCATTCAAAGCCAGGAGTGGGGCGAGTGGGCAGGATGACAAACGGATGACATCTTTGTGCGTCCTTCTCTCTTCATCACAGATGGCATCTTCCCCAGATGCCCTTGCAGACGTCGCCTTACATCTCACAGGCCTGGCTCACCCATCCCCTGGTCTCACATGGGGAAACACAGTCACCCAGGCTCCAGCCAGGCATGACTAGGGTGGATGGGAGCCTGCAGCTGACCCACAGAGCTGGGAGGGATATGAGCGCTCACGGCTGCAGACACTGAGATTTGCCTTCGCTGGGACGCAGCAATGACTGACAGATGTGCCCAGACATAACTGGGACCTAACCAGGACCTAACCCGGACATAACTGGGTCCTAACCAGGACATAACCCAGATATAACCCGGACATAACCAGGACATAACCCGGACCTAACCAGGACCTAACCGGGACATAACCCGGACATAACTGGGACATAACCAGGACCTGCTGGCCGTGGGAGGTGGGAACAGCTCGGGCCCAAAAACCAACAGTGCGGCACAAGCAGCACAAAGGTGTCCAGAGAGCTGCCCGGGCCCAAGAGAGCTGCGTGGGGTGGCTGGGACACCTGCAGGGAGGTGGGTAGGTGGGGTGTGGACTCGAGCCCCAGTGCTAGCCCAGTGAGGCAGGTGGGCCTCAGGTGGGGATCTGGCCCCCTACAGTGTCCGTTCCCATCTAGTTTTAGGGCCTGCCTCTGCCTCCTCAGTCTGTGGTCTGGGTAGACTGAGGCCTCTCAGTCACAGCTTCACACCCCCCAGCCATGGGGGCTCGGTGGCCTGAGATGAGCCTGTTCAGAGAGGACTCAGGACTTTGTTCAGAGCTTCATAAAACTCTATTTTTCCTGTTGACATTGAACCCCTTAACTCCCCACTTAAAGATGAAGCCACTGGAACCCCTGTCCCTGAATCCAGCCCTGCCTGAAGCTGGGGGCGTGTCTGGAACCCCACAGGGTATGGGCTACTTTGGGTTTGCATTTTTGCCATCTTCAAGGGAAACAGCCCACGCTCATCCCGGCTGCTTGTCCCTGGCCTCTCCCCCTTCCCGCAGCCTGATCCCACACCGGGCTGGGCACCCCACTGCAAGGGGCAGACTTGGGGGCCGGGGCCCAGCACAGGGACCCTCCTCCCGACCCACAACGTCCCTTTCTGGTGTGAGCACCTGTGCAAGCTTGTGCACTCTCACACTGCACACAGAGCGTGGCTGGCTGAAACACTCTCCAAGGAGAGCCAGGGAGTGGCCGCCAGGAGAGAAAGGTGAGTGTGGTAATGGGGAGAGCCAGGCGCACGGGAGCTCATGGAGATCACGGTGACGGTGACGCCATGTCCTGCGGAACTGACTTCCTCAGGGAGACTCCAGCGCTCCTGACCCAGACTGGGAGGGGCAGTGGCGGGCGGTGGCTGGAGCCCACGGTGCTGCAGGCCTGGAGTGGCCCAAACCCCCTGGGGTGCAGAGGACGGGGGTTTGCAGCAGTCTCACGATGGCAGGAGTGTAACAGGCCACTCCGTGTGGCTCCCTCTGCCCTCTGCATTCCACTCCTGCCTTCCAAATGCCTGCTGGTTTTCTGTGGTCAGCCCTAACCCAGAGCCGTCTGGCGAGGAAAATTCTAGGAAATTGTCTGCTGCTCAGCAGGGCCCACGTGGCACAAAGCCACCATCGGCGTCAGGAAGGAGTGGCATTGGGTTAGAGCTTGGGGGACAGAGAGGGCCCAGGGGAAGGGACGGCAGGTCTCAAGCCCCTGCGGAGAGAAGACACCTGCTCCACTGGGTGAACAGGGAGGGGGCGGCCCGCAGAGCTGCAGCAGGCTCAGAACCAGGCAATAGCATATCTTCAGGAGCAGGATGACTGCAAGGGGGCACGCTGGGGACCCCAAATTCTCAATTGCCTTGACACGTGGCTCAAGGCACATTCTAACTGCAATTCCAGGAAGAGGCCACCTGATTGGTGTCACCTGGGTCGCCTGCATGACAAACTGGGCCACCACACCCCATCAGAGCAGAAGGCACAATTTCTCTGCTCCATGGAGGCTGGTCCTAGCCTTGAAACTTCCTGGACAGACACAACATGAGGCTTCAAGCATGGGCTTCTCCTAGGCTTCTGTGGCTCTGCTCAGCCTCCTGAGCCATTGAGGGAGAATAAACGCCTGCATCCCACAGAAAGAGGCCTGTGGATTACAGCTGGGCCTGACAAAAGTCCGAATGAAGAAGCAAAGCCCCTGTTGTCACCCTGCAGCCCTGTGAGCAAGGCGTCGTCACTGAGAGCCCAGGGGCTGTTTGTTACACAGCATTCTCGAAGTGAGAGCTGACTGACATTCCTTTGTTCCTTTTCCAGGGGAGCATGGGGCCTTGGGACCTGCTGTGTCACCAGACGGCACCCACGAGAACAGACTATGCATCTAAAATCCACTGAGATGCCATTATGGGAAGCAAGAGGGGCGGATGCGGAGGGCTGGAGCCGACAGCTGGCTCAAAGGTGGGGCTGGGGGCTGCAAGAAATGGAACATACTTTCTGGCTGTCATCCCACAAGCAAGTTTGAAACCCAAAGGACAAATGGCTTAGCTGATTTATAGGGCCTAATTTGGATCTGTTGGAGCAAATTGAATTTTGAATACAATTTCATGTCAATTAACTTTGCACACAGCATTACAGACGGCAGTGAAGAAATCTCCAAAGCAAAGGCCAGTGGCTAAGACGGAGGAGCTGACGCGCCATGCCGGAGACACAGACGCTCATAGCACCACTCAGGGCTCTGCCAGAGGACGCTGTGCCAGGGAGCAAGGGCCGTGGATGGGTGAGGGTCTGGGCTGGGGGCTGTGGCTGGGTGAAGGCAGGGGCTGAGGGTCTGGGCTGGGAGGGCCATGGCCATGTGAGGGTTTGGGCTGGGAGGGCCGTGGCTGTGTGAGGGTCTGGGCTGGGGGCTGTAGCTGTGGCCGTGTAAGGGTCTGGGTTGGGGGCCAGGGCTATGGCTGGGTGAGGGTCTGGGCTGGGGGGCCAAGGCCATGGCTGGGTGAAGGTCTGGGTTGGGGGCCAGGGCTGTGGCTGGGTGAGGGTCTGGGCTGGGGGCCGTGGCCATGTGAGGGTCTGGGCTGGGAGGGCCATGGCTGTGTGAGGGTCTGGGCTGGGGGCCGTAGCTGTGGCCACGTGAGGGTCTGGGCTGGGGGCCGTAGCTGTGGCCGTGTGAGGGTCTGGGCTGGGGGCTGTAGCTGTGGCCGTGTAAGGGTCTGGGTTGGGGGCCAGGGCTATGGCTGGGTGAGGGTCTGGGCTGGGGGGCCAAGGCCATGGCTGGGTGAAGGTCTGGGTTGGGGGCCAGGGCTGTGGCTGGGTGAGGGTCTGGGCTGGGGGCCGTGGCCATGTGAGGGACTGGGCTGGGGGCAGTGGCCGTGGCCATGTGAGGGTCTGGGCTGCAGGAGGATGTACTCCAGTGAGCCTGTGCTTCCTGGCAGGCTGGGGTGGGAGACGCAGCTACGCTTTGCAGAACCCCTGCCTGCGAGTCGCTGTGCGTGGAGGATGGACCCCCTTCCTGGGTGACTGGAAGGATGAGTGCTAAGGGGTGTGATGTGAGCAGGAAAGGGACCTGGGCTGGTGGTGGGGCCAGAGAGCTGAGCCCCAGGGGCCGGGAAGGAGTTGTGGGCAGGATCTGTGGGCCTCCAGCAGTGCGGAAAGAGAAGGGGCTTCACTGGCAAGAGCTGGGGAAGAGAGAGTGAGGAGGGGGCTCGAGGGCTTGATGGGCGACGGTGCGGTAGGGACATGCCAGGCACTCACCTATGGCCCTGACTGTGCCCAGGGCCCTGACTGTGGCGCATTTAAACCCATAGTTCCCAAAGTGTGGTCCCAGACCAGCAGCCCCAGAGAACCTCAGACGTGAGGGGTGGGGAATCCTGGGGTGGGCTCAGACATGTGTGCTCACACCTCCCTCCCGTCACGGATCTGAGGCCTCTATTGACTCACACATGGATTCACACACACACCCAGGGGCTTTCAGACCCCCGACAGCGGGATGCCTCGTCACCACACCACCCCCACTTTATAGATGGGACAACGGAAACACAGAGATGTTAAATCATTTGCCCAAAGTATTCTGAGTGGGTGGCAGAGCTGAGGCTGGGGCTGAGGCAAGCCGGCTCTAGAACTTCCCGTCCAGCGTGGTAGCCATCAGCCCCACTGGCTATTATATTTTAAAGTCTATAAATAAAATTTATAATCCACTTCTTCAGTTGCACTTGCCACGTTACAAAGGCTTGAGCCACCTGTGGCTGGTGGCCACCATCAGAACAACCCAGCCGTTTCCCTCCACTTCCGAGCTCTGCAGGCTGCTGGTCTAGGGGTCTCCTAACCGCCGCAGTTTCTACCTTCCAAAGCACCCCATCCTGCCTGGGGCAAGAGAGGGCAGATGTGTGAGCACACAAACTGAAAACCAAACAAGCACAGGAGGTCCGCCCTGCACCGCACCAAGAAGTCAGTGGGAGTGGTGGGGGGGCTCGTGGTGCAAGCTCTGCCCAGGGCCCTGGCAAGCCCCGGGGAGGTTCGGAGTCCTGGGTGGGATGTCTGGTCACTGCGATGCGTGCTCCTGGAGACACACAGCCCGGTCCACAGGCAGGCAAATACGCATCTGTCAGAAACCACCCCCAGCCCGGCCTCCCTCCCAAGGGCTTCCCATCCAGCACGTAGCCCAGCTGCTTTCTCCTGGAAGAGAAGGTTCCCAGAGCAAGCCCTCTCTGGGGAGCACCTGAGCCCAGAACTCCAGAGATGGCGGCTGGTCCCTGGTTGGCCATCTGAACACCTGGAAATGGATCAAAGGAGAGAAGGCACCTGGGGACGCCTCCCCCAGGACAGCCAGGGAAACCCAGGGACAGTCCAAAAAGGAAGCCCCTGAGGAGGTCTACAGAGCCCCTGCCCTTCACTGGGGTCACGCATCTGAACGTCTTCAGAGACCAGATAAAGAAACAGCGTATTTCTATAATCAGAAACTTCCGGCTGGGCGTGGTGGTTCATGCCTGTAATCCCAGCACTTTGGGAAGCTGAGGCGGGCAGATCACCTGAGGTCAGGAGTTTGAGACCAGCCTGGCCAACATGGCGAAACCCTGTCTCTACTAAAAATACAAAAAAAATTAGTTAGACGTGGTGGCACGGGCCTGTAGTCCCAGGCACTCAGGAGGCTGAGACATGAGAATGGCTTGAACCCGGGAGGTGGAGGTTGCAGTGAGCCGAGATCACGCCACTGCACTCTAGTCTGGGTGACAGAGTGAGAACCTGTCTCAAAAAAAAAAAAAAAAGAAACTTCAAAACCAGAACCTCAGACCTTCCCAAGCAATTGTTCTGGGGAAATGGGGTGCCCACAGGATGCCCCCTGCAGTCTGACTGACCTCTGGGCCCAGCCTGGGGTGGGGTGGCCTCTGGGAGCCTCAGGAGCAGGTGAGGACTCCCAGGCTGCTCGGGAAGGGGTCTGTATCTAAACAAGAGCCTGAAATGCCATCTGGGTGACCCTCGCCCACATTTCCTGGCCTTCTGTCCAGGGAGGGGAATTCGGGAGCAGGCGTGCATGGAGAAACTGCTCCCGGTCCGCTTCTGTCTTCCTAATGAGGCTTTTAAAAATCAAAAGGGAGGATGCTGGAGGGTGAAACTACGGTTTAACAAAACCCGGAATGGGAAGAGGGGGAGGCGGGCCCTGCCCCCACCCTGGGGAGGCTTTGACGGGGAACCAGAGAGCGGCCTGGGTGGACAGGAGGAGGCTGGGTGAACAGGAAGTCCCCCCACACCAGTAAGCTACTTTCCCGACTGCCTCAGCCCAGCAAACAGCCCGTGATGCCCGGACCACACCCTTCCTGCCCCGCACAAAAGGCCGCCAGTCGCCTCTCCCAGAGGCATGGTAATGTGGACCCCGCAAAGTGGGCAGGGACCCCTTCCCACTAAGGGCAACCGAGGGCACCCTCCCTTCCGCCCTCCAGCAAACCACCATTCTCCTCCGAGGGCCTGTGCAGGGCTGTGGCCCCGAACTGAAGCAGAGTCCCCATGACTGCGTAGGGCTCGAAGTCGCCATTCCTCGGGGAGGCCCTCTGGACCAACCAATGCCCACTCTCTGTGACACCTCCCAGTTCGATTTTCTTAAGATTATCCCTGGCTGATATTCTACTTGGCCCTGTGTTCAGGGTCTCTCTCCCACTTCTAAGAGGGTCATCTGTCTCAGCCGCTGCGGGGTCACCAACAGCGCCTGGACACAGGAGGCATCCGGCGAATACGCGCTGCGTGAATCAATGACTCCAGTGCCCACGCGCAAGGGGCCCCGGGGCTCAGGAAACCCCACCGGGCAGGCCCCTCCGAGCTCGGCCTGTCCTGGGGGTGGAGGAGGAAGTTCGCCCCGCGCCTGCCTCGCAACCGCAGCCGCCCCCGTGCGCTTCCTGCCCGCGCCGCCCTCCGCACTGCGCTCCGTGCCAGGCAGCAGCCCCCGCCCCGCTGGGCGCGTTCCCGGGGGTCTCGGTGGCTGGAGTTGCTTTCTTGTGGGACTTGGGGGCACGTGGCGCGGGGCGGGGACGCGGGCAGACCCCTCCCGCATCCTAGGAAGCCCGGGCGGGTCCGCAGGGGCGCGGGGAGGGGGCACTGCCTGGCCGAGGACCCTCCCCCGGTCCTCCTCGCCCTTTCCCCGTCCCTTCCACGCTAGCCGAGGGCAGGACTTCGGTTCCGCAGGACCGGAGGCCCCTCGCCTTCCTCGGAAGCCGCCCGCGGCCGAGGACCCCCGCCCCGCAGAGGAGGCTGGCGCTGCCCCCGCCTCCCGCTTGGAGAGTACCGCCCGCAGGTGCCCGCGGAGGGGCTGGAGGGGCCGTGGACGCCCAGCGCCCTCCCCTGAAGGAGCTGTGCCGACCACCGCGGGCTGCAGGAGAGGTCGGGGCGCCGGGGCGGGGCGCGGCTAGGGGGCCAGGCCGAAGGGCGGGCACCTGCAGGCGGGGCGGGGCCTGAATGAACTAGCGCGGCCGGCCGGGGCGGGGCCGGGGTCTGCGTGAGCGGGTCGAGGAGGGGGCGGAGCCTGCGGGGCGGGTAGGGGCGGGGCCAGTGTGAAGGGGGCGGGAAGTGGCGGAGCCTCGTGAGCGGGGCAGGCCGCGTGAACGTGAAGGGGGCGGAGCCTGTGTGAGCGGGGCGTGGTCGGGGCGTGGTCGGGGCGGGGCGCGCGGGGGCCCGCGGCGGCCCTCACTTCCTCTGGCGAGCGCAGCCGGGCGGAAGTGCGTCAGTTGTTATCTGTTCGGGGCGCCGCCGCCGCCGCCTCACGAGCCCGGTGCCCAGGAACCCGGCCGCCTGCCCGCCTGCCGCCCGCCGCGCCCGCCCGGCCCCGCCCGCTCGGCTCGATAGCCGCGCCGCGCGCATGGGGCGCGCCCCCGGGGGGGCGGCCGAGGGCCGCTGAGCGCCGGGCCCGCCCCCGCCGATGCGCCCAACCGCCCGCGCCGGGGGTCCCAGGCCGCGCCGGGCCCGGGGCTGAGCCGCCCCCCGCGCCCGGCATGCCCGGCCCCCGGCCCGCCGCCCGCCGCCGCCCAGGCCCCGAGCCCGCGCGGCGCACACTCAGTCCGGCGGCGCCGCGTAGCCGAGGGAGCCCGCCTGCCGCGAGCCAGGCGCCAGGCGTCAAGGTCACCGGCCCGACGGGGCGCACGCGCCGCCATGGAGGCCAAGGTCCGCCCGAGCCGGCGCTCGCGCGCGCAGCGGGACCGTGGCCGGCGCCGGGAGGCCGCCCGCGACGCCCGCGCCCAGAGCCCGTCGTCGGGCGACGAGCCCGAGTCCAGTCCCGGCAAGGAGAACGCGGGCCTCCGCGGCGCGCCCCCCCGAGGCGCCGCCCCCGCGCCCCGCGCAGCGCGTCCCCCGCGCCGCCGCCGCCGCGAGTCCAGCTCCCAGGAGGAGGAGGTCATCGACGGCTTCGCCATCGCCAGCTTCAGCACCCTGGAGGCCCTAGAGGTAGGTGGACGGGCACAGCTTCGCCCGCGTCGGGGCGAGAACGGGGCCCGGAGTTGACGCGTTGGGCGGTCCCGGGACCCCTGGACTTGTGACCGCCCGCGCCGTGGGCACCCCTGAGGGAAGCCCCGGCCACTCGGCCCCCGTTCCAGGGACCCTGGGTGCTGACCGCTCTCCCAGACCGTCGCATCTGGAAGACACAGCAGCGTTGGGTGGGTTTAGGGACGTTTTGAATTTCAGAGGCAAAGAAATCCACGCTTAGAAATCGTGGGCTGTCTGACAGCACCGTCGGCCTTTTATCAGTTGTGTTTCTGTTGCCAGCGTATCGCTCTGCTTGGTTCAGGACGTGCTAGGGAGCAGTGCTGGATCTTAGGGAGGTGGTGATAAAATGGATACTCCGCGGGCCATCCCGTTCCCCCCTCCCTTCGAGGGCTCTGCTGAGAAGAGGAGAAGGAGGGTTAATCCCAAGACCCCTCTTGGTGACTGTTGCTTGCTGCATGGTTAATAGGTTGGCAAAAAATACTGCTTGTCTGGCTGATGGACAATATTTGCTGAGCAAATACTGCCCCTCTTGCGTGAACCCAGCTGAGCAGCGAAGGAAATTAAATGCTGTCCCAGAGTTGGGGCGGGCACTGTCTCCCCAGGACTGGCCTGGGCAGGAATGCTAGCCAGGTGCCCTCCAGCAGGGCAGAGACCCCCTCAGCGAGGTGTGTCTCGTGTGGCACTTACTTTGGGGGATCCTCATCTGCTGGACTTTGATTCCCAGAATCACCGTATTTCCAACCCCTCTCACTTTTCCAGGGGCTTGGGAGCCCATGGCCTGAGATCCCCCTGTCTCGGAAGCTGAGCTTTGGGAAAAGGGGAGATGGCTACTGCAGGCCCTTGAGGCAGCAAGTCCTCTTCAAGTTCTCATCCAAACTCTCCAAACTAGAGAGCCTTGGGTCAGGGCTGGTGTCCAGGGAAGTGGCCCCAGAACAGGTGCCGCTTCATGTCCCGAGTGCACGGGCAGAGCTGGGGCTTCGTGTCCCGAGTGCATGGGCAGAGCTGGGGCTTCGTGTCCCGAGTGCACGGCAGAGCTGGGGCTTCGTGTCCCGAGTGCACGGCAGAGCTGGGGCTCCTGTGGGCCCAGGACGCAGGGGTGGTGCTAGGCCCATCACACAGCCTGGCCATCCTCTGTCGTGCACACTGGGTGACTCCAGGGCTGGCACACGCCATGCTCTGTGCTGGGACGGGGTGGCCCTGGGGCTGTCTTCTGCTCTCTCAGTGGTGATAATGACATGGACTGCATGTGTACTGGGCACGTAATGCAAGCCAGGCCCTGCGCTCGGCTCCTGCACTGCGGCTGAGACCACGACGATGCCCACCTTCCGGAGCCGTCACTGCCCGCCCGCACCTCCTGGGTCCCTAACCGCGGCCTCCTTGCTGCTCCAAGCGGGTCAGCCCTTGTACCCTGCTGTTCTCTGCCTGCTTGATGTTTGGTGCCTTTGTGTCTCTGCAAAAATGTCACCTCGGACTCCTCTGAAGTGGTGCCCCCCACCCCCGTCAATGTTGCCCACCTTCTTCCTGTCATCCGCGCTCTGCGAAGCTGTTTTAGGATGTCTTTGCTCTCCATGTTTGTCTCCCGCAAGAACTTGTAAACTGAAGGAGAGCAGACACTGTCCTCTGTGTCTCCTATGGGGTCTGGTGCTGGGAAGAGCTCGGCGTGTAGAAAGTGCCCGGGAGACCCAGGGCCAATCCCAGGCCCATGTGCTTTGCCCGCAGTGGCTCTGACTGGCTGTCCACCTGCTCCAGCAGGGTCACGTGCCGCCGCCTGCAGGCAGTGGGTTCAGTGGGTTTTGGTGACTTCGACTTAGACCAGCGGTCCCCCAGGTCATAGTGAGACAAGTCTGTTTCTGCGTGGCATTAACACAGCCACGGCACCCCGGGGTGGTTTCATGCCCCTTCCTCTGCCCTTCGGAGCCTGCCTGGGAAAGTACGGGGCTTCTGCACAAGTCATAACCTCATGATCGTCCCACACGTGTCTCTTGGTTGACCACATTTTTTGTCAAAGTGTAGTGGTTTTTCCCCAAAGTTCAGATAAATCATAATCATGTAAATAGTAATGACTGATTAAGTAAGTATTCTCTCCACCTGAGCTTTTACTCCTGGCATCAACTCATTTACTCCTGGAGGAGCAGCCTGCCCTCGGCTCTGCCTCCTTCTCTCACAGTCTCTCTGTCCCCACCCACGTCTTGGGGGATCTTCCTACTCTGGGATGCTGGAGGATGGGACACTCAGGAGTCGGAGGAAGCCCTTGTAACCCCAGAGGCTGGCTCGTGCCCGCGGGACACTGCAGTGATGTAAACAACCAAACACAAGTGTAGACTTGCCGGGGAGGTGTAGCCTGCCTGCGGGAGTCCTGTTACCTCCTCCCAGACCCCACATGTGCTGGGACCAACTCCCAGCCCCGGCCCCTGGGGCAGGCCCCCCACTCACAGCCCCTTCTTCCCCCAGGCAGACCACCCTCCCTGCCTGTCTCAACAGGGCCCCCTCGCCCTGTGCCTGGGGCAGGTCTCTGTACCTCTTTTGTGCCCCATGCAGGTCCCTGCCCCTTTTCTGTGCCCTGGATGGGACACATAGGTCGTTCTGTGCCCGAGGCAGGCCCCCACACCCGTTCTGTGCCCTGGGCAAGCCCCCGCCCCCTTTCTGTACCCTGGGTGGGACCCACAGGCCATTCTGTGCCCGAGGCAGGCCCCCCACACCCGTTCTGTGCCCTGGGCAAGCCCCTGCCCCCTTTCTGTACCCTGGGTGGGACACACAGGCCATTCTGTGCCTGGGGCAGGCCCCCACCACCTGCACATTTATATGTGCTCCTGTAGCGGAGGAGGAGTCCCCCCTTGTCCTGTCCCTGTGTCTGTATGTGCTGTGAACACAGCAGGCACTCCCTAAATGTTGGCGGTGGTGGTTGTGGGCTGAGGAGGGCCAGGGTCTGGCCTGGCTCAGGGTGTGCTTGCAGCCCTGGAGACAGCATTAATGATTAACGGAGGATGGAGACAGGAGCCCTGTGGCAGGGCTGAGGACCTGCAGAGGGGCGTGCTGGACTGGGTGTGCTGGGGTGGGTGGGGCGGTATGGCTGACCTGAGCCAGCCGTCTTGATTTTCTACTCTCAAACCAGGGGCAGTGGTTTGTGGGGACAGGAGGCCTGAGGAAGCCCTGCTGGCCTCTCCCTTGCTCTTGCTCTTGCTCTGACCGGGGACTCTGGGTGCTTGGGAATATGGCTCTTGCTGTCCCTTTTGTATCCTGTGACGGCTCTGTCCCCTGGTTGTACTGACCAGAGGACACAGGAAGCCCCCTGCCCTTGAAGCAGTGCTGTGACCGTACGTGCCCGGTCAGTGCTGCTGTTCTCTGCCTGGGGTCCTTCCAAGAAGGCTGGGGTCTGAGAGGTGTATCCAGGGCTGCGTCAGACCGCGTCTTCCCAGATAGCAAAGGCCATCCTTATCTGGCCTCAGGCCACAGAACAGGTTGTGCTGGTCCCTATATCTCCCGGGAGATAGGCCAGGCCCGCTTAGCCCAGTGGGCTGCACCGCCCATTCCCGCATGCTGGCCACACAACCCCAGCGACGCTGGCCACGGTGCTCTGGGCTGGGCCTGGGCCACAGGGAGGTGGCAGAGTGCCCGGGAGTACATTGGCCACCAGCTTCAGGCGGACACCACCATTCTGGTTTGGTGTCTGTGAGTTTTTGTTGATTTGTATTTTTCAAACGACAAATCACTTTCACCTGGTGACTTTCACCTGGTTCACACATCAAGCTCCGTAAGAAGGTGTGTGCTGAAGCTTGAGCTGTTCCCTGACTGGCAGACAGCCACTCAGAAGGTCCACGTGTGTCCTGGGAATAAAGGCGGAAGGAAAGCACCCAGCATCCCAGCTTGGTGGCCAGCGGCCTCCTCTAACGCCTGTGCTTCCACATTCTCTGCTCAGTATAAACCACAGGACATCACCCAAAACGCTGCTGAACCTGCCGCTGCTGAACCATGCACAGACAGGCGGGAAACTTGTGCTCGAGAAACCCCAGGCTACTGATTGTGTGCGGCCCCCGGCCTCCCAGGGCTGTCCATGGGCTAGCTGTGACCCCTGCTGAAAATGGCCCAGAACGCTGGTGGGCTTAGGGTGTGAGCCTGGAGCCAGTGGGCCTTGGCCAAGGGGAGGGTACAGTTTTTTGGACACAGCCCGTGGTGGGGAATGTGAGAGTGTGAGGGACTGGCCCAGGCACCTTCCTGCCCTGCCCTGCATCCTGGAGGCTGAGCCAGGTGGTCTGTCTGTGAATCCCTAGTGGGCCTGGTGGGCTTCACAGAGTGGCCAGGATTCCAGGAGCAAAGGCCCAGGCATAGAATCTGGGCTGGCTCTTGGCTGCTTGGGGCCGGAAGTATGACCTGGCCATGTTGGGGCTGGGCCCGGCCCGCCGAGCACTGCATGTGGGGCCTGACAGTGTCACTTGGACCTCCGGGCACCGCTGAGACCACACTGTTGGTGGTGCCAGTGGGGGCTGAGTTTGTGCCGGGGGCGCTGTGAGTCCACACCTGGCTCAACTCTCAGACAGATGGGGGTGGGGCTGAGACCGCAGACATTTGGGCTCAGTGAGGAGAGCCAGGGAGAGGGCAGGCTTCGGCCCAGGGAACTCCTTGTGGCTGCTTCCTGGTCTCCAGGTGGGGAAACTGAGGCCCAGCGAGAGGAAGTGCTTTACCCACAGCCATGGGGCAGGGGTGCGGAGCTGAGCCAGGGCCCGCCCTGTGACAGTGAGGGGCTGCCTGGAAGCTGTGTGGATTCCTGTTCCTCCCAGAGAGTCTCACAGCCGTGGGCAGGGGCTGCTCCCTCAGGGGAGGTGGACGCAGGGGCCATGAAAACAGTCACTGGCCCCTCGGTCCACGTGGGTGCCCGCCACCTGTCCAGGCCCTGTCTGGGGGCCAGCAGCTCCCCAGGCCCTGCCATGGCTGTAGCGGGGCCTGCACCTGGCCGCTTTGGCTCTGAGAAGGGTTCTGCGTCCTTTGCCTGTGGCTCTGCCCCTCGCGGGCCCTGCCTGGTGGTTTGCTGGCCTCGGGGTCGGGGCTGTTACAGTAGGATGGTCCCCGGCCCTCTTCCCCATCCCCTCCCGCCTGGATCCCCTCCCGCCTGGCTGCTTGGCCCTGTCACTTCTTGGCTCAGGTTTCCAAGGCCTTCCCGTCCTTGCTGTGGCTACGCCACGTGCCTGTGCATCTGCACGTGCTGCGCACCTTTGCGGTCGGGGTCTCCCAGGGGTCCCTGTGACTCACTGCACAGTCCTCCAGCAGGGAGCCAGACCCACACCAGACCCGGGCTGGCCCCACCCCCTCTTTCCCGGACTAGACTCTCATGCCCCAGCTGCCCCAGCTGCCCCAGCTGTCCTGACGGGAGATCTGTCCCCAGATGTCCCCCATCTCCTGCCTTTGTGGGATTGCTTCTCTAGAGAAAGAGAAGTGCCCTGAACTGGCCCTGCTGTCTGTGGGTGGCAGTTTTAAGGCTCCTGATGGTCGTGAGGGCCTGTTCCCTGCCGAGGGGCCCGTGTTGGGTATTTACCCGGGCTTGTGTTTTTGTCACTCTGGAAGCCTCGTTTCGCTGTGTTTTCTGGCTGGTTGTTGCTGTTTGTCTAAGAAAACTTTTTCCCACCTGGCATCTCTACCTGGGCACTTTGTTGGATTCTCTCGTCAGCACAGACAGTTTCTAGGGGACTCTTGGGGGGTTCCCATAGGCCCTGCTGGCATCTGCACATGGCTGTGACGTTGCTGCTTCCCCGCATCTGTGTTGCGGGACTCTTCGCACCTTACTGCGTTTGTGTGTCCGGAGCGTGAGGATTGGTGTTGCTGTTTGCGGGTATCTGTGTCCCTCCCTCCTTCCCTGTTTCCCGGCATTCTGATGGGCGCCCTGTGTTTTGCGGGATGCGTCTCTGGTCCAGCATCAGGTAGGGGTGGCCCTGCTCACCCAGCTTATGCCGCCTCCCTGCGCTTTCTTCACAGGCCCCACGGCACCCGTGCTGCTGCTGTCGGTCTGCCCTTGAACTCCGGACGTGGCCCTGGTGTCTCCTGTGTTGGTGGAGTCTCATTTTGGGTTGCTTTGCCGATGGTTCAGAGTTTTGCCGCCCTGTTTCTAGTAGAGTTACTTCCGCTGGTTCTGCATTTTGGTTGGGAACTTTTCATCTTTTTCTGTAACGACAAAATGGCATAAGAATTAACCGCTTTCTCAGCACCTGGACAGAACATTTGGGTCCCAGTACTCCAGCCCATTTAATGGTGACCAGTTAGAGACCCTAAGTCAGCATGGTTTGGGGTGGGGACATGGGTAACGAGGGAGGGGCCACGGGACCACCTCATTAGAAGTGGAGGCTGGGGGAGAGGAGCCCGGGGTGCCCTGGCCAGGTCAGGAGGGCCTTCTAAGTAGGAGGACCACAGAGCTGGGCCAGGGTCCCGGGGCGGACCCAGCTTGGCTGCTCTGAGTCAGAGGCAGCCACAGGAGGAGCCCAGCCCACCTGAGTCCCCAGGAGCCCCCTGAGTCCTGCAGGAGGAGCCCAGCCCACCTGAGCCTCTAGGAGTCTGAGTGACCCCTGTGTCCCAGGCTGTCCTCTCCCTCCGGGCTCCCCCTCCATTCTCCCCTACCCAGATGGCACCAGGACCCCCTCTGGCCTCAGCTCCTGCATATTTCAGGAGCCCACAGGCGTGACCATCCTTCAGTGCTCCAGCCTCCTGCCCCTGTCAAGATGAGCTCAGTGAGTGGCCCCAGGCTAGAATCCAGGCTCTGGGCCTCGGGACCCCTGGGGCACCACCTTACCCCTGCTGAGGCAGTCCCGGGCTGGGGATCTAACCCTTCTCAGTGGCCCAGGGTCAGGCCCTGACTGCCCCTACGTGGCCCATGACAAAGCCATTTGTCCCTAAACAAGGGTCAGCATGTAAGCAGCCCCCAGGTCTCTGAGGGAGGGCCAGGGCTTGTGGCATGCGATGTGTGTGTTTGTGCCCTGCATGTGCCTCCCCGAGAAACCCCTCGGGCCTGATGTCCTCCCCGGCCCCACCCCAGGAGCATGTGGCATCTAGAGTGGTCGTGTGGAAGCAGCTGGGAGGCCCGTCGCTGAGCCTGGCCTGCACTCCCTGGGAGAGCTGGCCCACAGGGCCTCTGGGGAGGGTGCCTGCTGTTTCTTTGGGAACCTGGGGAGGTGGCCGGTGGGGAGAGCTGGCCATCCAGATCTGTCAAGCCCCACAGCTGCGTGCCCCCATGGGTGTGGGTCCCTCTCCGGGCCCCGCGCTCACGGTGAGGCCTGTGCGGGGGGGCACGGGGCCGGGGGCTGTGTCAGGATGTGACAGCAGTCAGAGTGTTCCAGTGGGGAGGCCTGCAGGACCCACAGGCCCCCAGCCACCCTCGCAGAGGCTCCACAGCGGCCACCTGCCTGTCAGACACCTTCTGGCCAATCTCTGGAGGTCCCAGCTGGAGGCTGAGCTACAGGCTGTCCAGGACTGCAGCAGAGTGGATCTGTGGCTGCCCACCCCTCCCGGCCCCTAGCCCTCCACTCTTGTCCTTCTCCAGACCCTCCAGGGAAATGAAGAGGATGGACCATCCCCACACACATGTCCTGGTCTGCCCCTACCAACCCCATGTGGGGATGTGGGTTGTGGAAGTCTGGGGTCTCCTGCTGTACAGCCTGGAACGTCCAGATCCCGTGGGAGCTGTGAGAGGTGCCGGGGCTCCTCGAGGCGCTACTGCACAGGGCCCCCCATCCTGGTCAGCAGGGTGGCCCTGGGTGGGACTTGGCTGTGCCCCTCCCTGGGTGGGCCTTGCAGAGCTGGGTGGGGCTGTGCTTGGATGGACACCTACCTGTTCTGGGGGAGGGAGGCTGGAAGCTGAAGAACCATCAGGTGTTGGTGTCCCTGTGGGCCAGGACATCTGGAGGTGCAGCTGCGGCTACCCTGTGTGATGGATGGAAACTGAGGCTTGGCCATGGTACTCAGCCCACTGTGGGCTGGGCAGAGAGGCCGACAACCCCAGCCAGGTCCTGTGGCCACCTGCTCATGCTCCCGTCCGCTCAGCAGGCTTCCTCCACCCTCACCACGGCAGGCTGGGCCCCTTCTGCCCGTGTATGTGACCAAGGGTACCTGCCACCTCTGCTGTCCCCCGGGACAGTGCTCTGTAAGGCCTCCAGGAGCCTGGGTGGCCAAACTGGTCCCTGGGACTGGTGGGCCTCATCCGGCCTCAGCAGCTGCCCCGCCCATTCCAGACCTCTGCCCAGGTCTTGCTGCTGCACAGTGGAGCCTCCAGGGCCAGCCCGGCAGAGTGGTGCTGGGCAGCAGTGGTGCTGGACCTCTGGGAAAGGCCAGGTGAGCTGCTGGCCAGCAGGGAAGAATTCTGAGCTGTTTTGCTTTCCCTGACGGACTCTACAAGCATTTATTGAGCCCTGGCTGTGTGCCAGGCCCTGGGCCAGCCCCCAGGATACACCCACAGGCCCCGTTGCCACTGAGTATTGGGATGGCAGTAAAGAGGCTGTCGTTGGAGTCACAGAGGAGACCGTGAGGGCTTCTGGGGAGGAGTGCAGGTGTGAGGGGCAGCACCGAGGGAGGAGTGCAGGTGTGAGGGGCAACACCGAGGGAGGAGTGCAGGTGTGAGGGGCAGCACCGAGGGAGGAGTGCAGGTGTGAGGGGCAGCACCGAGGGAGGAGTGCAGGTGTGAGGGGCAGCACTGTGGCATGGCGGTTCCTGAGATCCCGTCAGGAAGGGCACGGGTGGCAGGTGGTACTGGTTTGGGGTGCCTGTGGCAGGCTGTCTGGAGACGGCTGGGGGCTGTGGCTGGGGGACTGCAGGGCTGGGGGTGGGGCACTGCGCAGTACCTAAACTCCGTG